>NC_065410.1:1368454-1992682 GCF_024362695.1 Pectinophora gossypiella | reverse complement strand
GCCTAGTGTGGATATCGCAGTGTAATAAGCATTGTTATACCGTGTCTTTTGAATAAATATTTTTGTATTTTTTTGTATTTTGTACTTTCTTGTTGGTGTAGTAGTGTAGTAGTAGCATTCTCCATGATACTTTTTAAGGAAAAATAGGGCAGTGGTGTCCCCCTTGCCTTCCGCCCCTCAGTACTCTGTCTGACGCGAGTAAGATGGCGCCCAGAGAACATTTTCAAGATTTTTCCGAAAGAAAATTCCACTTGATATCAACTCAGAACCATGGTCTGAATCATCCCCCAAAGGTATCGTTAAGGTGTTACTGACACTCTGTATGTATATAAAGTCCATAAAACCGTTGGAAAGCAATAAATGTTTCGCTGCATCCATTAGGGGATGAAAGTATGAACTCTAGGATTATCCACTTAATGTGTCACACGGTTACATTGGTGGTTCATGTCATGAGCGGAGATCCAAGAAGGAGAAGAGAGACATTATCAACATACATACATAAACTCACCCTTTAACTTATTATTAACTAAACTTATTATTGTGTTTTTTTTATCACAATTTATAAATAAGTTAAATTAAATAGACAAAATAAATTAAATAGAGGAGCTCGGTGGCACAGCGGTAAACGCGCTCGGTCTGCGATTGTTGTAGTTAAGCAACTTTCGCAAAGGCCGGTCATAGGATGGGTGACCACAAAAAAAAAGTTTTCATCTCGAGCTCCTCCGTGCTTTGGAAGGCACGTTAAGCCGTTGGTCCCGGCTACATTAGCAGTAGTTAATAACCATCAATCCGCAATGGGCCCGCGTGATGGTTTAAGGCCCGTTCTCCCTATCCATCCATAGGGAAGGCCCGTGCCCCAGCAGAGGGGACGTTAATGGGCTGATGATGATGAAATAGACAAAAGAAAATGTTTTTCATTAGTTTTAGATCTGTCTTTATTCAGTAATAAAAAATTCATAATTTATCTTGGACCTAGTAACTTATCGATCTATCACCAGACTATACATTTTAGTCTAAAAATGCAAGACAATTCCTGTTCAGTGCGTCCTTGCCGCGGGGGTGGGCGCCTGTAGTGTGATGGTGGCTGAGTTTGGGTAGGGACCCAGACCTACGGGGTATAATGTAAAACCTTTACCCAGGGATACGGTTGAAGACCTCAACGGCTGCAGAGGCGGAGATGGGAACCATCGCCATCGCCTTGAAATAGAATTTGAAATACTCTGAGCGCCATCCTACTCGTGTCAGTACTGCAAAGTGGACGGCAAGAGGGAAATCTATGCCCTATTTTTCCTTAAAAAAGTAGCATGGAGAATGCCACACCGACAAGAGCGTGGCTCTTAAATTAGTGATGATGAACATGTAATCGCTCGTAGCTTCTCCCTTAGACCGATCCCACCAAAGTTTCATCGTACGTTCTCGTGAGCTGTAAAAGTGAGTTGGTAATTTATCGGTCCTAGAGAAACTTGGACCAATGGGTCGGGAGTTCCTGCAATCTTACCTGACTCCGCTTACAGTAATGTCTGGCTTACCGCAAGCTATGGCTAATGATACTTACTTAAAAACTAGTTTGCCAAACTCTATTTTTCGTCAGCGCGCTGAACTAAGGTTGAAGTTTAGATTCTATCCTCGGTAATGTGTTGTAAGTAGTTTGTTTTAATAAGAGCTATTAATGTATATTTAATCACTACGTTTTGACACAATATGATCAGAAATCAGGTGTTATAACAGCCTCTATGCCCATTACTAGTCAGATCTGTCAAAATACACAAGCCAATGTTGTGTTCACGTTTATAAGCACAGTGTTGCATCAGTCGAGATTAGGCAGACTGATTCTGTTCCATTTAACATTACCTTCTTATTCTCTAGTATGGGTTTTCAAATCAACTATCAACCTTGTCACATCTAACATTACCTTCTTCTTCTCTTATGTGGGTTTTGATAACAACTACCGAGAGTGCCAACCCTGATATCAGAGTTAATATTGAGTCTCCAAAGGCCTCATCACTCATGTAACGACTGCATAATTACTTACCAATTTCTGTAAATGTGTCAGTACTGACTGTTTCACGTGCCCTCATCATACTTTCGGACAATCGGGTGATCAGCCTACAATGTCCTTGTTCTAACCAAACTAATTGATCAAAAAGTGTAAGCCTTTATTAATAAGCACTTTATTAATAGCACCTAATTCACACTCAATCATCATTTTCGTCTCCATTTTCGTATTTTTTCCTGTCTTTTCCAAACCGAATAGGCAGAAGTATATATAGTATTACATCCACTCCTTGCCTGTTATGAAAATCTGGACAAGTACGTAATCCCCATATACAGCAACTATACTAAACTAAGTGACGATAAAAAAATAAACAAGAACATAGTTCGGTGACAAACTTAAAAAAAACACTTAATCTGTTAAAAACCCAACTTCAGTTCCACCCATCCGTAGAGCATATTTCCTCAAACAGTTACAAAACTCACCATGGACTTGAAGCGATCGTATCTAATAAAAACTTATCACATCAACCGTTTTACAGTTCATCATGACAGAAGGAGGACTGCCACGGTATAAGATACACCACACACTTACACTGGCTTTATATCGAAACTTGTATCGTTAAGATTAAACTTCAAGAGCTAGTAAAGAGTATATCGACACTTCGAAGTGTCGTGTTTCTGTTTTTTATATTAACCTCAGCGCTCCCCATTTGTCCGGCCAAGTAGTTAATGCCATTTGCGGCAAATCTACAATAAGTCACGTCAAAAAAGGTTTTGTTATTGTAAGTTGAAAATTTTAAAAAAAGGAAAATTAGAAGAAGCATTTGAAGGGGATTAGCAAAACATAACACACAGTTACTTCTGTCTTACACCGATTTGCTTCTCAAACGGGGAGTTTCGGTTCGACTCCCGGTACCGGAGTTGCACTAATGAGTTTTTTCTTAAGTGCAAACATTCTAGACGGCGATACGGCTCAATGTAAACGTTTGAAAAACAGAAAGCTAGGTAAAGTGTGGATACATATTTCATCTAGCGATGGACGTACCTCTGACTACCCCATTTTGGATATAGTCGTGATCTTATATCAAACTCATCAACACCCTAGCATTATCCCGTTTTTCAAAGGCCCGGTTACCAAACCTGAAGATTTGACAGGTCCACTTTTACAGAAGCGACTGCCTGTCGGACCTTCCAACCCGCGAAGGGAAAACTACCCCAATACAGGTTAGGTCACATACTTCCGCGAGGCTTTCCTTCACCGCTGAGCACGTGATAATCATAAATATGATCCTAACATAAATTCGAAAACAAACTCGACAATCATTGGTTTAGGCCTGTGCTGGATTCAGCAAGGCAAGCGTTCTACCAACTGGGCCACAGCTGCAGTAGTTTGAGCTTATATCAAACTAATTAAACAAATTAAATCATTGCTGTAGGGTTCCACTTTCATGTAATCCCACAAAATACACCGCAATTTTAATGAAAAATAGGTTTTAAATCTGTTTTCATTATCTGCTTGACATCGGATGAACCGTCAAACAAAGGTTCCCACAAACGGATAAGCCGACAATAGCAAAATGAATTGGAAAATTTTCATTAAGCTAAAAAGTGAGGGAGACAAAACAGCATAAAAAGACATGGGGCTTGGGTTTGTTAATTACAATTTATTTGTATATAGCCATAGCATAATATAACATTAATGGTCTACCTAAAATGACGTGCATAAATAATTTTATAACTATCAATTACTCGTCCCTTTCATTTTCGACGGATAAGAAAATGATAGGTATAAAATAAATATAAATATAAAATAAAATAGGACAATGTATTTTATTTTTCTTTATTTCTTAATTTAATAAGATGTATTCGTGTTTTTTGACGTGTAACAAAGTTATGAATAAAAAATATTATCATTATGATTAAGTACTAGAATCTGAACCAGTATGAAACTATTACGGAAGTGAACATACACGCGTATAAGAACAGTGTAAATACGCTTCGAAACGAAGTTTCTATCAAATTCAAATTCAAATTCAAAAATATCTTTATTCAATAGGTAACATAGTTACACTTTGAATCGTCAATTTTACATAACGAACGTCTCATCCGCCTAAAACTACTCAGCTTCTCACAACCTGTATAGCCGGGGAAAAGAAGCTGCAAGAAAAACCTCGGCACAGGGCCCTAGACGTTCTTTAAAAAAATAAAAATAAACATAAAATATTGGTATACAATTGAGTAATTTAGCTGCCTAGTATCAGTTCTCAGACAGTTAATCCCATGCATTCATAATCTTCTAAATAATCACTAACTCCTTCACCTAGATGGCGTACGTAAAGCGGATTCAGTGTAAAACGAAAATAAATTAGTATTTTTCTCATTTATCATTATTTTTGAGGCTTCATTTTATTTGTGCCACAAGAGGTAAAAAAATAATTCTTTAAATTATTGTTTAAATATTACGTTTCTATACAAAAGTATTTATTAAGTTTCTGTATTTTATGTTACAAATAAACGAAAAATCTTTACAAAACATTTTTTTAAATGTATTTCTAATAATAAGTAATAAAAAAAACATTTAAATAGGAAGTTTTCAATAGCTTCAGACCCAGACTAAACCTGAAGAGAATATTTTTTATTGTTTGTAGGTTCTCTAGACTTTTGTGGCCTAAAAGTGTAGAGTTTATTTGGCTCAGTTTATCATCTATGACAAAAAATATAATATTTCGGTCACCAAATGGTGTGGCTACACTAACGCCATCTATTGTCTCTGTAAGTTAATAGCGAGTATTCCAACACGCTTACAGCATTGTACGCATACAAATGTCCTAAGATCTCCCGTCCTAATACGGACAAATCCCTAACACATTTGAATACGTCGTTCAGGGTACTTGAATACCCACGTAGTGTCCAAGATGCACATTTGGCACAATCCATCATGGTGGATATTCCTTACGCCTCTGTGACTGACGGTTGCTAACTACCGAGGTAAGGTTCTATCTAATGTCGGGTGCATTCGTTTAAGATGAATTTCTTTAGTAATTAGAACTTTGGCAATTTAGTAGTATATTGAGACTATTTTCGAGGTTTTATTTTTTGTAAATTCATTAATTATTGTATAATATGAAGTTTAAATAGACTTAGTTTTTTTTAGTAGCAGTTAGTAGAACGCTTTCTTCTCAGTTTGAGGTCGTAGGTTCGAATCCAGTACAGGCCTAAACCTATGATTGTAGAATTTCTCTTCGAATTCATGTTAAGATCATTATTATTTCTTCTTCTTTCATTATTTATTTATTTATTTATTTATCTAATAATTACAACTACAAGTTACCATACAGTATCATCAATGATTAGTTACCATTAATGATTATCACTTGCACAGCAGTCTTAACTGCTGTGTAAGTTTTCCTTAGAAAACATCGTGAGGGAACACACATTCCCGAGAAATGCATTTTCGGAGGTATGTGACCTAACCTGTATGGGGCTGGTTTCGCCTTCGCGGTTGGAAGGTCAGACAGGTAGTCGCTTCTGTAAAAACTGGACTTGTCAAATCTTCAGGATGGATAAGCGGATCCTGCAAAAGGATTTTGATTTGTAAGCTAGAGGTGGTTTCAAATATTCCTGTATTTTTTAAAATATAAACACACTAAGGTCGGGTTAAGAAGTCGCGAAAAACCAACACAACTTATCTATGCAATTCCATAATTATTTTCTTAGCAATAAGTGCGCATAGCGAATAACGAAAAAATAAATTTAGTACCTACTTATCTATTACTAAAAATTTATATTTTATTCTAAACTGCAGTGTTGCAATAATTGATGAAAAAGGAAGTTCACTGGCCTGTTCCCCTTTGGGGTAAGCAGAGACAACAGAACTCCACTTACTACGACGCTGATACCTTCGCTCCTTCCACTCTCATCAAAGTCTTCATTCTCGCTGGCTTACTCTTTCCTGTGAACTTACCTGAAACAAAAAAAAAACAAGTAATAAATATTTATGTTCCAAAAAAAAACTTTAAGATAAAGCATACTAAAATACACATCACTATCTCCTTGCGATAAGCCGTTAAGCCGTTGGTCCCGGTTACTACATACTTACTACTACGTAAGTAAGTATTCGTTACATGTGCCATGTCAGGGGCTTTTTGCGGCTCAATAGACACCAGGGTTGAAAAGATTGGTACTCCACCTCACAATCCACACGATAGAAGAAGCCTATCTCCTTAAGCGTTTTCACAGTTTTCGCTTACCTAACCTGAAGGTTTAACAGGTCCGGTTTTTACAGTTACTCCAACTCGCGGGAAAACCATCCTAAAGTATCTATCCTATGATGATCATGTATTCAAATTAAGGGATTAGTATAGACTAAAATTTTCATTGTCGTAGCAACAAGAAAAGAAGTATAAAAACATAATTCCTCCTTCATATTATGACTATAAATACAAAGAGCAAATACTAGACTTGAACGTACTCGAGTGGGTGAAAGCAGATTTTACAAAACAATTAGCCGGCTTAATTATTTCAACGACCAATTAGCGATGTTATTTTTCGACAACATTCAAGTGGCTATTATTTTTTGTTTATGTATTTGATTTCGCTTTGTCTGGGGGATTAATTTGTATGGAAAATTTCCGATGGTTTGTTTCTTCGTACAAACAAAGAGTACGTACACCAAGTTAATACAATCCGTTGTAGCTAGAACAATAGCGGTTACTCCAAAGTTTATTTTCTATTTTTAGTAACAATTTTAATTTTCTTTCGTTCTTCTTCTTCTTTGCGGGTCTATGGTGACCGATACTAAATTTTTGCTGACCAATAATTGGCCACGCTTGCGGCATTGTCAGTGGCTTCGTAAAGGTCTTTAATAGTGCAGGTGTTAGGGCACTTAGGACAGCACAAAAGGTGAGCCATAGTTTGTGGTGATACTCCACACTCGCAATCATCGCAACCATCAACCAGGTATCCCCACCTGCACTGATCACCTGTTGTCCGAAAGGTTTAGGCCTATGCTGGGTTCGAATCTGCCACCTCAAAGAGAGAGACAAGCGACTAAGCCGAGTGACTTTAAAACCAATTTATTTAACCTCAAAATCTCAAAACCTTCCCCGCACGAAGTATCACTTATCCTTCAAAGTAGCTATTTTAAACCGCCTCGTTCAAACAGCGTATAAACATAATCATCCTATGTTCCGCCATACAAAGTCCTGAGTGAGGTATTAAAACAATCCAAAAACGCCACTCCGAATATTTTGTACGAGCGGAGTCATTTATTACGGACTTATTAACAACGCCCTCTGAGAGCTCAAAGGTACTTGTAATACTCGTACAAAGATATAGAGCAAAATAATGTGCTAAGAGAGAGAAATAATTTCAGAGCAAGTTGTAATTAGCCGTTCTATATTACGGTCTGGAAGCGAGAAGATAGAAAATTCAAAAATAGAAGATGTGTTACTTTTTTATCATCATAATATATATACATTAATCATTACAGGCATAAAATGTTCTTATGTATGTATGTCGACCTTATTGGTTGCACAGAGCCGCAAGCATTGTGAACAAATATTGCAGCCACTTTTGACAGGTACGTAATCTACCTAATCTAATCTAAATAAACCGTATGGTGACTGTCAATCTTAATGACATGCATCAGAAATTGGCGACCCATAACATTTTTTTTTAACTAATGGTCAATTTTATTTTACGGAGTTTGTAATGATGAAGGCTTTGACCAATATAATAAGTAGGTAACAATAGCAGGTGTCATTCGCTCTATCTATTGGAGCAGTATTTTGTTTGAATGGTGTGTTTTCGATTCACATGAGTTAGGGACGAACGATTGAAAAATGCTTACCTTGGTCAAAGACATCGTAATTAGTCGCGGAGTGCGCGGCGCGGGACCTGTGTCGCACGTGTTGAGGATTAAGAAACAAAAACTATTATTGCCTCGACAGGTAGTTTCCTAGGTCAAAGATAAATTATGAAATTCTGATTACTAAATAAAGACAAGGACAGATCAAAGAAAAGGTTAACGTCGTGTCTTATAGGGAAGTCAAGGAATTGGCCTTTGATAGACTGGAATGGAAAATGCTACACCGACAAGAGCGTGGCTCTTAAATTGATGATGATGAAATAAAGACAGATCTAAAGGTGTCAAAAAAGTTTTTTTTTTCTATTTACTTAACTTATTTACGAATTTTAATAACGAAAGATGTAATATAAGTCCGACATTCTGTCACGTTTTCTATGACGTCACAGGTTGCTATTTCATACAATTATCATCATATACAGCCTATTACGTCCCGTATACAAATTCCATAGTAATTTCGTGTTTTGACGTTTAATAAAAAAAAATATATAAAATAAATAATTTGACTAGTTGGAAACTACCGTACTATTTATACAGTCACTTCTAGTGAAGTCTCTATAAGATTTAAAATAACTACACCCTGACTGTGAGCAGTTCGCATATCCCTGTAATTGCTAGAGATGGATCCTCCCAGAGGAGTACAAACACAGAATTACCTTATTTGCTGTACACTTATGTTCTTCACTACAAGTTACAATAGAGATTTGTACTGTTTACAAGTCTACGTACATAAACTCACGACCGTAATTACAAATGGGGTAGGCAGAGACAGAACACAACTGTGACTTGCAATCTCGTTTGATGAACAGGTGACTGGGGATCAGCCTATCGCCCATAATAATTATAATATACTGGGTGTTAGTGACATCGTAACGAATACTGAGAGGGATGATTCAGACCATGATTCTGAGTTAATATCTAGTGGAATTTTCCGTCGCAAAATTCATGAAATTTTGAGTTTTGTTTTTAATTATTTTCAATTCCATATTGTGCTTTTAGCTGCATAGAACCCAAATTTCAATAAAAAAAACAATAATGACAAATTATCGAAAATTTTCGATGTAATGGAGACAACAGCTGCTCGAACGGGTCAACGGCCACACGCACCGCGCCGCGCGCCCCGCTCCGCACGCCCCGCTCCGCGCGCCCCGCGCCGCACGCCGGCGGCGCGGCTGCGGCGCGGCTGCGGCGCGGCGGCGGCGCGGCGGCGGCGCGGCCTACAAAGTAGGCACTACGAACCGATCCTATTTCTTTCTCTGTCTATCGTAAATTATAAATTTATTTTATTCTTATTCTTACATGGACGGATAATCAACAGGCATAAAATTTATGGAATACACGTCAATTTTAAGCAGAAATCTAAAACAACCGACAGAATTAAGTTACCAGCGAGATACCTTTTTGATTCGACCGGGTTATTCATTCATTTACTCATAGGAATCAGGGCCATTATCTACCTAAAACAGTTGAAACAGTAAATTATTGTATTCTTTGTTGTCATTAGAATAACTAACAACCAACTAACACAACCACCACAGATTAGGTAATTAGTTACCTACTATGTCAACCATCCACCAACTTAGTATGTAAGTACCTACGCAAAACCTCGCTACACAAAAATCGAGCGAGATCGCGTCTAGAATTGGGCGGACACTCCGCCAGAGTGTTGCCTATCGATATTCTATCGATACCTAGTTAAAAAAAAAACAATAGTAGGTACCTATCGATAGATCTTTTAGATCAATACCCATTATTGTTACAAAGCAAGACCTATCGGTACTACCGCTAGTATCGATCTAAATGTACTATCACTACTTTCGATAGTTTAGACAATTTTCAAGTTCAACAATTGATAATCTACCTATCGATAGTTCGGCAACTCCGCCGCGTAGGCAATGTCGGCATGTTCAAAGAAAAAAATTGTCCGAGAGGAGTGATCTTATTTTTCTTGTTACATGTTGGTACCGTACCGAGGTACTAAGTACTAAGTTATTCGTGGTTTTAAATCTCATTGTTAAATCATCAGTAAAGAACTAATTAAACCGATCCTGTTCTGTGTACAATATTCATGTAACGGCTACGTGCTTACATAAGTACCTAGTAGACGGGAGCAACGACTTAACGTACCTTCCGAAGCACGGATCATTTTACTTTCGGACAATCAGGTGATCAGCCTGTAACGTCCCAACCAAAGGCCTTATAAACAGATTTTTGTGATATGTCCCCACCGGAATACGAACCCGGACCCTCCGCATCCCATCGCTCAACCACTGGACCACATAGGCCAAGAAGGTTCTAAGACATAATTAAAGGATCCTGGGACGCAAGACCTCCGAGTTAGGGCTTGTTTGATCTGTCTTGATGGATACTCGGACGTGAATAGCCTCACGGATCAAGGGCAACGCGCGCCAATAAAGTAGGCATTACGAACAGATACTAGATATTTCTTTGAGTTGATAGGTATCAAGTGAACTTTCCTGTCGCAAAATTCATAAAAAAAATAGATTTTTTTCAGTCCCATATTGTGTTTTAAGCTGCATAGAACGCACATTTAAAATAAACAAATAAAAATTACTAATTATTAAATTTTATCAATGTCATCAATAATAATAATAACGTATCTACAACTTCAGCTACGCGCAGGTGAATAGCCGGCGCACGGGTCAAGGGCAACGCTCGCCAATAAAGTAGGCATACGAACAGATACTATTTCTTTCTCTGTCACTTGCACCATAAACATACTTCTCTCTCTCTAGTCGTCGGCTCGACTCGGCCGCGGCCGGTGCGTCGTCGGCGCCCTTAGTCGGCGCCTTTGATGCTTTGCGCTAACGCCGCCGCCGCGCGCTTCCGGCCTTCCGCTCAGTCGAATACTAAGCTTGACCCGAATCGCGTGATGTTTTTCGAGGATATTTTTTTCGTGTTTGTGAGTGTTTGTTTCATTCTGTAAATGAGTAGTGTCGACTATGATGATAGATCATAGACCATTTACTGCGCAAAAGTATGGAAGATTGTTGATGTTTATTAAAGAGCAAGGTGTTGTGTTTGTGAGTGCGTGTGATACCTACCTACCGCGGAGGAAACGCGATGTTGCATACCTACGTGACGTGACATGTTCTAGGGTACCTACCTAGGTACTTCATCCGAAGGAATAACAATTAAGGTAAGGCAAGAGTAGGGTTTTTATTGTTAATAAGTTAGGAACGTTTTAATAACTGGTAGGTAGGTACCGTGCGTAAAAAATCGTGGCAGTAGGTGTTCTACTTCAACAAACAACATTTTTAAACGTTGAACCACTACTAAGCATCTAAATACAAGAGAATGAAAACTCCTACCTAGATATCAACATCGTATCTCGCACGCGTAGCGTAGCCGCGCGTAAGTTTAGCGTCTGTGTGGCGCGTTGTTCGACTTACATTGCGGCACAGTAAAAATTGAAAATCTTAATTAAACATTTGCGACAAGAAAAACACCCACCATCGTTTTTAGTACAATAAAATAGGCGTTCCATTTTTTTTTTCGTTACGATGTCACTAACACCCTGTATACATATACATACATACATAAACCCACGCCTATTTCCCACCGGGGTAGGCAGAGACTATGAAATTCCGTTTGCTTCGATAATGACACACTTCTCTTGCTTCCTCCACATTCTTCTTCTATCGTGTGGATTGTGAGGTGGATTACCAATCCCATCAACCCTGCTGTCAGGGTTGTTATTGAGCCGCCAAAGGCCCCTGACATGGCTCATGTAACGATTACTTACTTACATCAGTAAGTAAGTAACCGGGACCAACGGCTTAACGTGCCTTCCGAAGCACGGATCATCTTTCTTTCTACACTTTCATCAATCGTTTCATACACGCACGCCGGTTCAGAGTAGATCATACTAAACGTTTTCTAAGGACATCTCCAGTTTGGTCAACTTACGTCCTTCTTGGTCTTCCTCTGTTAGCTCTAATCCTATTATCTTTCATCCGCTCTTCGTGTCACATTCTCTTCTTCGTATCACTAGCGGGCAAGCTAAGTTCAGCAGCATATGCCGTCAGAAGAATCCGACAACTCACAGATGTACCCACTGCTAGACTTGTCGACTTCAGCTACTTCCACAGCATAATGTCTTACGGTATTTTATTGTGGGGTCGAGCCGCTGATGTAGAAACTATTTTCATTATTCAAAAAAGGGCAGTTCGCGATATTTATAATCTGCGTTGTCGGGACTCTTTAAGGGAGCTGTTTAAAGAAATAAATATACTGACGGTCGCAACTCAATATATTTATGAAAACATTATGTATGTGCGTAAAAATGTATCTCTCCTTCCGAGAAACTGTGAAAGGCATACTTACAATACAAGGAATAAAAATAAAATTGTTGTTCAAAATTCAAACAAATAAATTAAATTCATCTTTTTTGGGGTTATGTATACGTTTTTACAATAAAATACCAGATAATATTTTAAATTTGTCAGAGAACAAATTTAAAGCTCACGTGAAGCTTACTTTATGTAAAAAAGCCTATTATAAGATTAATGATTACCTAAATGATAAAAATGTCTGGTATTGAATGTGTTCCTCTAGTTATTAAATAACTTGTAATGTACCCTCATTGATTTAAAAGATGTGTTGCTGTTGCAGTTTCTTGTCATTTCTTCTCCTCAGCCATAACACCTTGCGAAATGACGTAAATTCAAAAATGTTACATTGACCTTCAACAAGTTTATCCATGATAATTACGTTGAATAAATGATTCTGATTCTGATTCTCAATCTTAGTCACTATATCGTATTTTACATCACATCTCCCTCTTATCACACTGTTTCTCACTCTGTCACTTAACGCCTTAGTTCTACGGCATCAGACCTACTTTCACACTATGTAATAATCGGGGAGCTAAACAGCTGACCGCTTTCCACATTTTTGTTCTGTCCACTATAGAATTCCGAAACAAAGAGTTGGCTATTTTGTGAAGTAAACATTATTTTTACACTCCATTTTTTCCACTTCATTCACCATTCTTTCCGCCCAAATAGATTTGAGGAAAATACGGAATATTTTCATAGCTCCCAAGTTTTTTGGGGACATAACGGTAAGGCCACACAAGCGACTTGTTTATTGCTAAGAGCCAAGGGACAGATGTAATAAATACTACGTCGAGGACGCGGCTAGCTGTCGCTAGCGGTGCGGTGCTAGCGGGGTCTGCACGACACCCCGCGCGCGACTTGAATAAAAAGGCCTTCGACCAATAAACGAAGCGAATACTATCTACATAGACAAACGTCAGACGGCTCTTGGTTGCCGTGCCGCAAGGGCAGGTCACAGATCGGGTGTTTAAACACTATACATCTGTTTACTTCTTCTTCGTGGGTTGTAAGGTAGATTACCAACCACATCAACATTAATTAAAGCACGTAATAACGGGTTCTTACCTTAACGGGTTCTTAGTCATCTCGTGATCATGGCACTTGCAACAGTGTCGAAATATCGGGAGTCTCATATCCCCATTTAAACGCGGTAAGAACCCGTTATTATGTGCTTTAATTATGATAATAACCGCGTAAACTTAAAACAACACATCAACCTTGGTGTCAGGGTTACTAGCCGCCAAAGACCACTGACATAGCTCATGACTACTAACTTACATCAGTAAGTAGTTACGCGCCTTTTGAAACACGGATCATCTTGCTATGGGACAATCAGGGATCAAAAAGTGATTTTTGTGATACGGGATTCGAACCTGAGACATCCGGATCGTGAGCCCCACATTCAACCATTGGACTACGGAAACCGTTACGTCTGTTTAATAGGATCAGTTGCTGTCACTTCCGGCCCAGTAGTTGATGCCATCTGCGGCAAATCTACAATAAGGCACGTCAAAAAAAAATGGCTATTAGCAATAGGCAAGGCTCTATATTGTAGTCTTAGCCTAAAGCACCTTAGGAACCAGTTACAATAACAATATGATGATCGCGATGAATCTTTCCAAATTTATTCTAACACAACCGCTCTTGCGGTCCAATAAACAATTTTGTTTGCCAATAAAGTATTTTATTGTTTTATTTTCCTCGCGTCGTGTAGGGATGAAAAAGTTTACTTATAATTTTAATTTTCTTGACTTTGTTTTTCAATCGTAAAATTTTGTAAAGGTCATTTTTTTAAATCTAAATGTAAATAGAATAGAATAGAAATCATTTATTTTAGATATAGTAAGTAGGTATAGGTTAGGTACACAGTAGAAGTGAACATAAAAATTTAAACCTTATTTCTAAAAAGGTACGTCAATATGTTGTGACACTCCGACATTGAGGGAAAGATATCTTCCGAAACATCTGTCATAAAGCATTGCGCTATACCAGGCACCAAACGGTTCATCATAATATTACATCTTAGAAATCTAATGCTGCAAGATGTCTCTAGATAATTTGCGGCTCTCACGGGACTTGAACCCCTTATCAAGCCAGGAGCGTGTTAACCATTATACCCACAGGTTCTCATCCTGTCCATTCGAAATTTTCGATCTATATTATCATCAAGCCGACGCCAGTCAGTCAGATTTCGATTTTATTTTCTCTTTGGCCAATAAAAATTTTTCGTCCAACTCTCAGCATGTTATGTTTTGTAATATTTCTTGAGATTGAATTGTCTTATTAATATTATTTTCCAAAATATCAAATTGAACACAATAAGCGAAACCTTGAGCGTGAGAAGATCGGAAGAAGAAAGAGACGGAAAGCGAGACGGCAATATATGACAGTGACAATTACGTTTAGAAATTTAGTTACAATATTAAACACAACACTTCAGCAAGTAATAGTAGCTGATGTAAGTTAGTAGTCATTACATGAGCCATGTCAGGGGCCTTTGGCGGCTCAATAATAACCCTGACACCAGGGTTGATGGGGTTGTTAATTCACCTCACAACCCACACGATAGAAGAAGAAGACAGCACTTCAGCATTCAGAGCACATAATCTAAATAAAATACAATACGCAATACCTTTGCCTGTCGTTCCGACCGAACAATAATACAGAACCATCGTTACCATAGGTGTATTCAATTTGTTAGCAAGTCGTTCCGATGATATATAATATCTCGTATGGTTATACGCGATTTATGTCCGAGAGTACGATGTGGCGTAATTCGGATGCCACGGGTGTCTTGCGAGACATACGGCCGGGTAGCTTGAGGAATTGTTAGGGAAATTGTTATTTTTTTCTTCGGGAGAATATAAAATACATGGAATGCCTTCAGATTTATGTAGTGTTTCTGTTTGTTATTGTAAGTAATGTGATTATAAATACACTACCTACATTACAATTATGATCACGCGTATTTCTCGTTTGGAATAGGCGGATACCACAAAATTTCGCATGCGATCCTGACACACCACCAGTTGGAACGCTTGCATCTCACTTTGAGGTCGCAGGTTCGAATCCAGCACAGGCCTAAACCAATGATTGTCGATTTTGTTTTCGAATTCATGTATGGATCATAAATTAATGATTATCACATGCTCATGCGTTACCAATTATATACAAGACGTGTTCTAAATTATTAACAACAATTATTTTTATATCATGCTTCTGTCATTACATTTTACTTTTTATTAATGATGTGAAAGTAGGTAAATATCACGTTAAATCTCGACAGTGCCATCTATATTATTTTTGGGGAATGTAGCCTGGAAAGTCCCTTATTAAGACTAAAGTAAAACCGAGAGGGGGTGAGGTTAGCCGCCAATATGAATTAGTGCGGGGTGAAGAGTTATGAGTTTTCAAAAGATGTTATAAACCTGCGCCATACCTCGCTGCAGAGAGGGCCATGAATCATAAACAGGCTAGAGTTGTGCGTTAGCGGTGCGGACGCAAGACCGTTACCGATAAAAACCTGTGAGTCATTAAGGGCCCGTCTAAAAAGTAAACAAGTGATTTACTAAAATGGAATGTACAGTAATGAGCAATATAATGTACCCACTTTAGGACTCTGTTACACTAACATATTTGACATTTAGACTTACAGTTCAATTTGTCAAAAAAGTTAATGTGACATGGCACCGAAGTGACCGTACTAATGGTTAAAATAAAAAAGTCTATTGTGATTTCCATACTACAAACTCATTAGTCAATTTGTTTTCATGTACTTAAAACAAAAATGAGACATTGACAAGCGATAGTATGTGCCGACACACACACACTATCGATACACAGCACTACGCACCGTCTAAGTCACTCCATAAGGCCCGTGAGTGCGAAAGGGAGCGAAGCTCTCGCGGCACCGCTCGCTCCTACGTTTTAAGGCCGGGTCTGCAGCGAGGTATGGCGCGGGGTAGTTCTACCTAGCAGTGTGTACGAGGCGCCAGGAGCGCGTTGGGATAACTTAGAGCGTCGTTAGCCTGCTTTGAGTGGATGTAATTTATGTTCTAGCAAATAAAGAGGTTCATTAGATGTTTTGGTATACGACGGCATCCCCAGGGTGGCTCATTTGCTTTTTAATATCAGATATCATTAAATACAAATCCAATAGTAATGAGAGCTGTATTGATAGGAAATTACGGGAAGCTAGTTCGATTGAAACTTGTTTACTTAGCTTCAATGTGACTTTCAAGTTGAGAAACTAATTTGTTTACAACATTCAATTGAATGTTTTACAGCCACATTGATTTGTCACAAAAACCATAAAACTATATTGAAGTGTGTCAAGATGGAAGCAAATTGACTCCTATAGTCTCTCCTTCCCCTGTGGGAAATAGGTGTGAGGTCATGTATGCATGTCCCAAAAGAGTTGAGACTCTCCGTATTAGTAAATATTACAAAATGAAAAGATTTGTATTTTCGTAAGTTTGTATTGAATAAACTCAAAAACAACTGGAGCGATTTCAAAAATTCTTTCACCATTATAATGCTACATTATTTCTGACGTCTTTAGACTATATTAATTAGTAGAAAAAAATAGGGATCCGTACTTCAATAAAAAAACTTCAATAATATACTTAACTCAAATTGTAAAAAACTCTTACCCTTAAAATGTATTTCATCGCATTCGCTGTGAAAACTATTGATGATAGAAAAATCTTATCTTTTTTACATTTTTAAAGTTGATATACCAAAATCACACCAAGCCTAATAATGCCTTCTCCTTTTTCTTTTATTTCTTTGTATTAATCCTTATTCAAATAATTTCGTATTCAAGACTATTTAAATAACAGAAACTGTAGATTACTTTTTGAATTATTAAAATCGGGAATACTATTCAAAAGATATTGCAAATTTAAGTTTTAAGAGTTGAAACGATTTCTTTGAAACATTTCCATTTGATCGCAGTATGTAGGCCTAGGCCTTCTTCTTCTAACTTTACTACTTCATCATCAACATCATTCCGCAATGTTGGAATCGACACCACATTGTGATGTGTTCGCTGACAGATGGTGGAGTGTATGGAGAGAGTGTTTGGCTTTTTGCGAGAAGATTTGTTACTGATTTACTGTTTTGTTTTTTTTACATTATTATTTTAATTTTTTTTTTGTGTAATAGTTTACCATTTAATTTTGAAATTGTATTTTTTTATTTTTTTAGTGTTTTTCATGTTCATAGTCTTATTTTTCTTTTTGTTTCTTTTTTCATTCATTGTTTATTTTGTGTTATATTAGTTTTTATATTGTTTTTTTTTTTCTCGTCATACAACGCATTGGATTAAACTGTAATGTTGTATGTATCTTTATAAATAAATAAATAAATAAATCATCAATATAAGAGCCACGCTCTTGTCGGTGCAGTATTTTCTTTTTTCAGTATGCTACTGCTACCACTACTACTACTTCACCCGCATCATAATTATTTTTTATTAGTTTATTTCCATTTATTATTCCACATCCGAACAATGTAAGTATCCCTTTCTCAATTCTAGCATTTCTTTTTTAATCATTTCGTGTATGTTTTATACATGGTGTTAGTAACACCGTATCGAATACTAAGAGGGATGATTCAGACCGTTATTCTTTGGTTATTATCAAATTGAATGTTCCGCCACAAAATTCAAGATTTATTTTCAATTACATACTTTTGCGATGAATAATGAGCTGAATCATCCCCCTCAGTATTCGTTAAGATGACACTTACAAGTACTTACAGGTAGCCATTAGTGACACCGTAACGAATACTGAGGGGGATGATTCAGATCATGATTCTGAGAGATAACAAGTGGAATTTCCTCCTAGAAAAATTTTGTTATTTTTTTAATTATTTTTAGTTCCATACTTTTTCGACGAAAAATTCCGCTTGATATCAACTGGTCTGAATCACCCATCAAAGTTTTCGTTGCGATGTCACTAACAGTACATACTCAAGTATAATCAACACATACATACATAAACTCACGCCTATTTCCCATCGCGGTAAGCAGAGACTATAGAATTCCATTTGCTTCGATCCTGACACACTTCTCTTGCTTCCTCCACATTCATCAATCGCTTCATACACGCACGCCGGTTCAGAGTAAATCTCCAATGTGGACATGTAAATTGTAAAAAAATATTAATGTAATGTGTATTGGTTTGAGTTTGTCTATGTGTGTGTGTATGTGGTTTGTATAATCAACATGTCAAACATAAAGCATATAACAAAATAGAAAACAGAAATACAACCAAAACCTCCTAGATCGTCGTCAGCAGTATGGTTATATATCCAGTATTTTATTCTTAACGTCGTTCGAGCTTGAATCTGGTTTATAGTGAGTACGTGCGACCGCGGCCAGTACTTAGCTGATCGTAAATCAGTCTATGGTTAGTACCTACCTTTATACTTAAACTTGTATATATGTACACAAGTCATAAAGGTGCATTTAAGAAACACTGCTTCTTTTGATGAGAAAGGAAGCGACGAAGCGGCGGTCTGCCAGGATCGCAGTAAGTGGGGAATAGGTTATTTTTGTACCTATGTATCCTGGGAGCGAATAAAAGACATTGATAATGCGATCAGCTGCTTGTGGAGCCGTGGTAGCCCAGTTGGTAGAACGTTTGCCTCTCACTTTGAGGTCGCAAGTGCGAATCCAGCACAGGCCTAAACCAAAGATTGTTGAATTTGTTTCCGAATTCATGTTTGGATAAAAATGATTTATCATTATCACATCGCGAGGAAACCCACATTCCCGAGAAATGCATATTCGAAGGTATGTCACCTAACCTATATTGGGCTCGTTTTTCCTTCGCGGGTTGGAAGGTCAGACAGGCAGTCGCTTTTGTAAAAAACCGTACCTGTCAAATCTTCAGGTTAGGGAAGCGGACCAAATCAGCCACGAATTGTGTGTCATAACTGGTCGTAAGTTTTCTTCTGATAGGTTCTACTTGTGTTTCTGCTTACCCCATAATATTAACGGAAGTCAATAAATTGACTACAGTTTGTGATGAGCCCGAAAAATTTTACCCAAAACTCGAACCAATGAACGCAACGGGAATAAAGTTAGACTGTTATAAAAAACGGAACGAATTCGAAATTGCATCGTTCTGCCTACCAAGCAGTGATTCAGGTCGCACGGTAGAATTCCAAAACAAAAAACCAGGTATCGGACGAAAGCCGGTTTTCCCCCTTTCCTCCATTTTTCCCTTTTTTCCCCCCGTTTTTTTCGTTCAAAACCATTCATTGACTGCCCCGCAGTTACACAGCGGCTGAATGTTTGACGCAAAAGTAATAAGCGAACAGGTTTTCAGTGAAATAGTTTCTGATGTCAATCAATATTGGGTTCTAAAAAAAATATTGTTAAAACATGACCGTGGCTTGCATAGTTGTGTTGACACCAATTTTTTTTTTAATTATGAACTGAATGTGTTAAAATTCTGCAGCGCGTAGTTACAATTTATAAATATCTACATGGTGCCTACAGAGCCCCGATTGCAGTAAGATCGATGCTTTCGAAATATAGTGTTGGCGTAGATTGCTACGCATACTTTGGACAGCGATGCGAACGAGTGAGTCCATATTAAAAGAGCTCTATATCACGACGCGGCTCTCCTCAATATGCCGGGAACGTGCCCTAAGCTTCTTCGGACATATTATGCGGTCCCCAAAGCACGGTCTAGAGAAGCAGATGGTCGTTGGACAAATGGATGGCAGACGTGCTCGAGGAAGGGCACCTGCGAGGTGGTCTACCCTGAAGAAGACGGTGTGCGGCAGCATGCAGAGAACAGTACACGCAGCATATATTCTTGCAGCTTTTTTTCCCCGGCTATACAGGTTGTGAGAAGTTGCAGTAGTTTTAGGAGGATGAGAAGATCGTTATGTAAAAATTGACGATTCAAAGTGTAAATATGTCACCTACTGAATAAAGATATTTTTGATTTTGAATATAACCGTACTCAGTAGAAAACCATAACCTTTGATCGCAATCCTCAGCAGTGAGGGGACGACAAAGAAGAAGAACATGGTGTTTATCACCACCAAAAAGAAGAAAATGAGTATCCTATAAACCTTTCATCTCTTATAAACCTTTTTTTATAAACATTCGTATAAACCGGTATCCTATATCCTATAAATTATTGTTGCAGGAATAAGTATATTATTATATCTATTCTACTTTAAGAACATTATTTAAGTACCTTCTTTAGATAGGAAAGAATCCATCGGCCCAATCTCGTTTGCTACATCACTATGAAAATTACCGTCACAACAGGCTTCAGTACTTTGACAGATCTAAGTTGTTCCATGGTATAAGAAAACCAGGCATGCTCAAAACTGATTACTAGCATTTCAAGGTTACCCCAGCTGACGTCAACCCGCCCTGGGTTGCCATTTCGTAAAAAATAAATCACTCACAGCCAATGTTTTTACATTAAATTTGCAAGGAAATGTTGAACTTTTAGTAAAGATTTACTTACTTACAGTTTTAATGATTTTTATATATGAGACAAGTAATAGTAATCAAATACATTAATCAGTAATTCAATTAATTATCAATAATAAAATTTACGTCTCCTTGGAATGTTGGAGATACCAATTTAATGGTAACACTTACTTCATTAATGGACTAGCAATGGCGGATTGTCATAGGATTGGGCATACCTGGTTTTCTTATACCATGAGTTGTACCTACCTACCATTGAAAGCTAATGCAAAATGTTATCTACCTATATTGAAATATAAATCCTAATTATAGTGAAGTAGTCGTTCTTTTCAACACTATTTACTGATAACTTTCATAATATTACTATGCTTCATTAAAAATATAGATATTGTTGCCGTCACTTCGCTTAGCTCATCCAATAGACTCACATTATCCCATTTTAATATTATATTTCTCATACCAGATACCTAACTATTATTCCTTTGCACGTTAAGTCATTGTTCACCGTTACTACTTACTGCTAGTATGTAGTCATTACATGAGCCAAAAGTCAGGGGATTATGGTGGCTTATTAATAACCCTGGCACTAGGATTGTTAAGAATTGGTCATCCACCTCACAACCCACTTGATAGAGGAAGAAGAGACTATTCCTGATCAAGAAATTTTAAGAGAAACAAGGTCTGTATTTACTTATTGAGTGTATGTAGCAAATTCAATGAAATTACTTCCCTACTCGACGACCAAAGAGTTCACTTCAGAAGGTTCATACTGAACTTCGTGCGATATAAAAAATTTCATAATGGTTGCCACAGCTGATGCGATATTAAATTTTAAACATCGAGCGAACGTAACCGACATTCAATTTGGCGGCAAATCTCTGTTCGGGGAGTCATAAAGGCGTATATACACGTCAATAAAATAACCGTTTAGAACGCCGAACGTTAGGATTTGGAACGCGCGAATTTGTCGATGTAACGCTTTTTGTTAAGCGTTATTTGACAGCTTTATTTTGGTGGGAATGCTTAAATGGATGGCGTTCAAATTTGGAACAGTGTCTTTTTATGCGTTACTTACATACGAATAAATTATCTACCACGTTGCGAGGGTTCCAGTATTATGTATCTACTAATAAACGTGCAGTCACTCAATCCGTCTATCTGTCTTTAAAAAAACATAGTAGTTCAGTAAAAAAATATTATGAATATATTATTTTTTCAATTAAAAAAACGAATTACTTACATCTTAAAAACGAAATTATATGCCATATGTCAAAATAATAATAATAAAACACCCAATACAGAAAATAACTACTTAATTAAAAACACAAGTATATTTTTATGGATATACAGAATTCTTATTTTGTGACTCTTATTCGCATGAAGCTGTTTTTTTACACTTTTATTAATCTCTACCTTTTTTTATAAGTAAACCGTGTATATACCTAATGAAAGTGTGTTTTATAAATAAATCTATTAATAACTACTTTATTTTTATATCACTTTGTTATATAAACCTAAATTATCAACTTGTGTTGGACGTTCCAATCGAGAGTATTGTTTTAATAAATAATGTAATTATAGATAAAATCATTATTTGATACCCTGTCTCTAAGAGACGGTTGTTTAGAAGAATCTCAGGTAACATCGCCTTGAGATGTATTAGACATCTTGTTTGTAAACATTTTAGTTTCCTTCTTAATTGGACTCGGATGTCAGGTAAACAAAATGTCTTTCTATTTTGGTTTATCTTTGTTTAACGTAACTTGTAGGTAATGTGTAACACGGCGACGGCGGGGGAGTACCAACAAAGTTCTAAGGATGATAGCGGAGAGGTTCGACTCGCCTGTTCTCGGTCGGTTCACAGAACTGCACGTAGGAAGTGAATCGAGTTGAGGGCGGCTTATCTTCTATTGTATTTATATTGTTTCGTTGTACTGTACTGTTTGAAATTATCTGAAAATATATTTTTTTATGTGTTTGTACGTGGAAAAAGTAGTGTTAAACGGTCTTAGAATAGATGGAGTGACGACATCCGTAAGACTGGAAGACAAAATCAACAACACTGGTCCACCCTGGCCAGCAGCCTCGTATCTAGTTACTCATATTATGAGTAACTAAGTTGACATTTATCAAGTTTATCTATGATAATTACATTGAGTAAATGATTCTAATTTCTGATGTCTACGACGCAGTGCGCTTAGCACCATCTTTATTGTTTCGAATGCTCCTTCTTAAATATGTTTCTGTTTTCATGTTTAATACGAGTAGCTAGATGAAGATTAAATATTACAACTCCGAAAACCTGAGAAGTCTTTGTGTCTAATGACATAAATACTTTCTTTCTTTCGATACGCGACAAATTCAATACATCACAGATGCTTTTCAGTACTGTAGTTTATAATAGTTTTCTTTCTAGGCTTATACCCTAAATGTGTGATGAAGATGGTACATGCTCATGTACTGCTGCTGTAATCGTCTTCGGTTGAGACCCTCGCATAATTGGACTCAAACAACACTTAACAGGTAAGTTCGTTTGAGTCCTAAATATAATCTCTTCAGTATCATCACCTACCTAATACATATGTTTAAAACGATAAATGACATCATTATCGCGATGGGATGCACTTTCATGGCTGTGCAAGCCAAAAAAAGTCGAAAAGGCGGAAGAAGCTGTCAACAGATGGAATGTTTTCTACTTCATGTCTTCTGCGTAACAGATAAGTTATAATTATGTGATATTGGTCTATCAATAAGTAAGTTTTCTAAAATAAAAAGTAATATCCATATTAATCAACTAGAGGTAACTTCCCAAAATATTTTTTTTAGGAAAAGCAATTTTGAATTAAAAGCCATTACCTCAATTACTTTGTAAGCAAAAAAATATAGAAAGCCAATTTGGTGGACGTAATAGAAGTAGGTACGAAGCCATTTCTGCTCGAACACCATAAAAGTTTTTCCTTACAAAAATTAATCAAAGATCGCTTTCGTGTCCTACATAACAAGTAATATAAGATGCCCACCAATCAAAATTCAGAGAGTTTCCTCGACAGATATTTTGAAAATACCTAATATTAAAATGTAATAAAATTCTTCCGTCGCTAATATGATTCAGTGGCGTGGACCCTGCCTAAGGGTGGAAACATACGGCTGGTAAGTATGTTTATAAACGTGTTTAGGTACGCGATTAATAACGGATAATTTACTTGACGAAATTGTTACTTAAAAGTAAAGATATAGATTGTATATTTAATAAGCAAACTTCCATAGTAGATATAAAAAAAATATATTTTAATAATTTATTTAATTGCTTATGCTATTTTGAATTTCAGATAACCCGATTATTATGAGACTTGACTGAAAAAAGACGAAAGATTTATGTGTTTTGAAAGGCAACCCGAAGCCCTTTTTAAACATAATGTATTGTGTACTTTCAAGGAGTATTAGACTAGTTACCCTCTTTAAGAAAATGCAATTGAATTAGTGGTTACACTTTTTGAATCCACCAAAAGTAGGTATAATAACCTAATATATATGTCTTCCAATTTCAAAAAATTCAAATCGCACCGGCTATGTACCGAAAACGTGCTACGTATGTTTCCTAACAACGTGAACTAAGCTAGCGTAAGCTTGGCGCTACCGTCGCCTATCAATCGATACGCGCCCCGTTGCCAGGCAACGATCATGTTGCAAAATAAACAATCAGAATCAGGGCCCTGCCGAGAGCAAATTTACTTTCTTATTTTATTACTTGTGTAAACATTTTAGATCGATATTATTGGATTATTTACTTTCACTGCTCGTACACTGTGTATTATGTATTTTTGATTCCTTGTGTAGGATTAGGACGTGAAGGAAAAATAAAATGTTGCTGCCGCCTTGTGTGCCTGATCAGTGTGGGAAGGATTTCCGTCATTCGTTGAAGAAGCCAAGTCCAAACTATCCTTATGGGTATAAGACTAAGAAGCCTCGGCTGGTGCCGGCTTTTACCATCCAGGCTATGCAGAGGAATACGAAGGTGATTCCTCCGCCGAGATGCAGTGTCTTCGACCCTAACCCCCCGAGGCCTACACTCTTCAGGAAGTGCTACCAGCGAGGCGAGTTTCCCGTGTCTATTGAGTTCACTATCCATGGGAGGCGACTGGCATGGAAGGTGAGTTTCTTTGTCTATGAGTGAGAAGAGAACAGAGAACCACTTTCACTGCGAAGTTCTACAATGGGTATGACGAACCATACAGTGACACGTGGCTACCCCAATGCTCATTCCTAAGCTTTGGAGATACAAACTTTTAAATCACATACCAAGGAAATACATTTCTCTGGAATGTGGGTTTCCTCCTGATGTTTTCCTTTATCACTGTGGTGATACTCATTTATAATCCAAACATGAATTCGAAAATTTTGTTCCTATTAACCCTAGTGTCAGGGTTACTATTGAGCCGCCAAAGGCTCCTGACATGGCTCATGTAACGACTACTATCTTACATCAGTAAGTAGTAACCGGGACCATCAGCGTAACGTGCCTTCTGAAGCACGGATCATCTTATTTTCGGACAATAGGACAGCCTGTAATGCCCTAACCAAACTAGGGATCACAAAATGTTTTTTGTGATATGTCCCCACCGGGATTTGAACCCGGGACCTCCGGATCGTGAGCTCAACGCGGAAACCACTGGATCACGGAGGCCGGTAATTTGATCATTGGCCTTCTGTTTGATCTGTGAACTCCAACTGGACTACCATGGCTCTCACACATCACATCATCATCATCATCATCATCAGCCCATTAACGTCCCCACTGCAGGGCACGGGCCTTCCCTATGGATGGATATGAGTAGGGAGAACGGGCCTTAAACCATCACGTGGGCCCAGTGCGGATTGATGGTTATTAACGACTGCTAATGCAGCCGGGACCAACGGCTTAACGTGCGACACATCACGTATAAGATAAATTTTCTTATAGGTACCAATAGAAAAGCTGGACTTCCACCACTACCTGCCAATGTTCTTCGACGGTCTCTCTGAAGGAATGTACCCATATACCTTCATCGTCGAGCAAGGCATCAACGACTTAGTCCAGAAAGGCTCCTACAAAGTGCTACCAACTGTGCCTCAACTCGTAATACCTATTAAAAGTAAGTTATTTTCTTCTTATTCAGGATATAACATAAGAACAAAAGCAGCCTGTATACATCCCACTGCTGGGCAGACCCTGACAGAAGGGTTGATGAGGCTGGTATTTAACCTCACAACCCACACGATAAGAAGAAGACTACTTCTAGAACTGTCATACATTAAAAAAAAAAATCTGTCTGGCAGTATCGGAACCCTTGTATATTAAATAAAATCTATAACTAATAATCATCATCATCGGCCCATTAACGTCCCCACTGCTGGGACACGGGCCTTCCCTATGGATGGATAGGGAGATCGGGCCTTAAACCATCACGCGGGCCCAGTGCGGATTGATGGTTATCAGCGACTGCTAATGCAGCCGGGACCAACGGCTTAACGTGCCTTCCGAAGCACGGAGGAGCTCGAGATGAAAACTTTTTTTTTTGTGGTCACCCATCCTATGACCGGCCTTTGCGAAAGTTGCTTAACTTCAACAATCGCAGACCAAGCGCTTTAACCGCTGCGCCACCGAGCTCCTCAACTAATAATAACTAATAATAATAGAAACCTAATCCAATAACATTCGAAACAAAATTATCCTTAATACGCAAATCGCTCCCCAAAAAACAAGGAAATAAAAGGACGAAATTCAATAACGCACGGGAGCAAGCTTAAGATGACATTATCTGTTCAACGTTGATTTATAAGAGTCGGCCAGAGACGTAGCTAGGTGAAGGGACCCACCCACAGAAAACAATATTAGCGTCTTATTCCACATAATACACACACACTCAAATACAAAAAATACAAAAATATTTATTCAAAAGACACGGTATAACAATGCTTATTACACTGCGATATCCACACTAGGCATGCCTGTGTCGTGGGTATCACTTCAGAAAAACTGTTTACTAGGACTATACCTGTCACAGAGCTACATACAAATAAATAAACGAAAACAATGAACAAGAGAAAAAAACAAACTAAAAAACTAAACTAAATAAATCGTAGACACAAAACTAGAACAAAAAAAATTGTGTGTGTGTGTGTGCGTGTTTGATGATGACTCCACATAATCAAGTTTTTGTTATTCTATCGTATAGGTTGTGAGGTGGATTACTAATCTTAGCAACCCTGGTGTCTTGGTTATTATTGATTTTTCAAAGGCCCCTGGACATGGCTCATGTAACGACAACGTACTAACACCAGTTGCTAGTAATCAAGATTAACAGCTAAATGTGCCTTCCGAAGCCCGTGCTTTGGAATTCGGCTTTTCAGGAAGGAAATTGATCCGTGTCAATTTCAGGTGACCAGCATAATGGAATGTTCTAACCAAACTAGGGACCACAAATTATTTTTTGTTATATATATTTACCGGGATTCCAACCCTGGACCTCCGGATCGTGAGACCGACTCCACCACTGGGCAAGAAAGAGGCCGGTTCCATTTTTACTGACACCCTTACCCGGCACAAAAAAGAAAGTGTTATAAAGTTAACATTAAGAAAGAGAAGTGTGTATGTAAACATTATACATACATACACTCACGCCTATTTCCCACTGGGGTAAGCAGAAACTATGGAATTCCATTTGCTTCGATCCTGACACACTTATCTTGCTTCCTCCACATTCATCAATCGCTTCATATACGCACGCCGGTTTAGAGTAGATCGTACTAAACTTTTCCTAAGTACTTCCCCAATTTGGTCAATATAAGTCCTTGTAGGTCTTCCTCTGCCAGCCCTACCAGGCCTACAAGGACTACAAGGACTACTACAACTTTCGCTTTATATACCGCTTTCACAATTATATTGTCCTTCATCCGCTCTACGTGTCCAAGCCAACCTAACATTTCCTTTTCAATATTAATCACTATATCGTCTTTTACACCACATCTCTGTCTTTTAACACTGTTCACTCAACTTAACACTGCAGTAAAAACACGCAAAGACCTCATTTCTAGCGGTGGTTAAGTCGGCGAAAGGTTATCAACTTGGCTAACCCCCTAAGAAGGCTCGGGTGACCTTGATTCGCTCCTGTGTACAGCTCCACAATCGAGGGCATCGGATTGGGTGTCCCGATCTACTGAAGCAACATGAACGCACCCATTCAAATTGGTTCGGGCCGTTGGAAGTAATCAAATTGAAATGAAATTTGTCAACTGATATTTTAAAATGAGGCAGATATTTTCTAGATCAATGACGTGTGAAATTTGCAGGTGGAACAAATGTGTTAGCTTGTTCTCTGTACTGTAGGCGATTGTGTGTTTTTGGAGTTTCGATTCCGCAACTAAGTCTGTCACTTTACAACGCCTAAATAATTCCCCTATCTCTTCTCCTAACTCTTTAGATTTCACTCCAGTTTCGGAAAATGATGTTAGAAAACAAATCCTGTCCATTTCCTCTAACGCTGTTGGCGGTGATGATATCAGCCGCAATATGCTTATCCCTATCCTTGATATTATCCTTCCTGTGATTACTCATATCCTTAATTCCTCGCTGTTTTCATCTACCTTTCCCAACATTTGGAAGCAAGCTATTGTAGTCCCTATTCCCAAGATATCTAGCCCATCTTCCTTATCCCATTACCGTCCCATCTCCATACTTCCTTTCCTATCAAAGGTGCTTGAACGTGTGGTTCATCACCAGTTGTTTTCCTTCCTCTCCAAAGGTCATCTAATGAACGCATTGCAGTCTGGCTTTCGTCCGGGGCATAGCACAGTTACTTCTCTGGTCAAGGTATCCGATGATATCCGCATGGGTATGGAGCGTCAGGAAGTGACACTGCTTACTCTCCTTGACTTTAGCAATGCGTTCAATAGTGTTGATTTTGACGTCCTACTGTCCTTTTTAAAATTATTAAACGTCTCCTCATCCGTCACAGACTGGTTCCGTAGCTACCTTGAGGGTCGTCGGCAGCGCGTCAAGGTTGACGGCATGTTGTCTGACTGGTGCAGCATCACGGCTGGAGTCCCACAAGGTGGCGTCCTTTCTCCACTCCTATTTTCCATCTTTATTAACTCCATTTCCCAGAGTCTTACCTGTTCCTACCACTTGTATGCGGATGATTTGCAGATTTACACCCATGTACCTGTGGAAAGTATTCAGCAGGCTGTTTGTGTCATGAATTGTGATTTAGTGGCTATTGCGGCTTGGGCGTCTGAACATGGTATTTCAGTCAATCCCGGTAAGTCGCAATCCATAATCATTGGTGGTCGCAGGCAGCTTGCTCAAATTGATTTTCCTTGTCTCTCCCCTGTTTCCTTCATGGGTACTGTTATACCTTATTGCGAGACCGTCAAAAACTTGGGCGTCTTTTTTGACAGGACGTTATCCTGGACACGCCAAGTTAACGAGGTCAGTAGGAAGATTTTTGCCTCCTTGAGGTCCCTTGGGCGCTTGCGTAGCTTCCTGCCCGTTAAGACGAAAATTGCTCTCTCCCAGTCCCTTCTTCTTCCTATCCTTGACTACGCCGATGTTTGTTATTTGGATCTCACTGAAGAGCTGCTCAACAAACTCGAGAGGTTGCAGAACGCAGCCATCCGCTTCGCGTTTGGCTTGCGTAAGTTCGACCATGTGTCGGTGTACCGTGCGCAGCTCAAGTGGCTCCCTATACGACTTCGGCGAAATTCCCATATCCTCTCACTCCTTTTCAATATCCTCCATAATCCCAATACTCCCCCTTACCTCAAAGAGCGTTTTAGTTTGAGGACGGAAGTTCACGAACGGCTGCCTCGATCGTGCACTAGGATGCTATTGGTAGCTCCCACCCACCGAACTGATTACTACGGCCAGTCTTTTACTGTGCAAGCTGTGCGCTTATGGAACTCCTTACCTGCTTCCATCAGAGTCGCTAACTCTCTTCAGAGCTTCAAAAACCAGTTGCGAGCTCATTTTGAATCCTTATGTGGATATTCTTAGGATATTACTATTATGTATGATGTATTTTATTTATTTCAATACCTGTATGTGTGTGTATAGTCTATTATTTATTATTATAGTTTTCTTTAGATTATGGTTAGGTATATTTTTAGTATATATGGATTATATTAAATTGAGTATTTATTAATATATGTACGTATAGTATAGAGTATTTATTATATTAACTTTAGTTTTACTTTTAGGTATTTATTTATTTATTTTTTGTTGCACCATCCCGCATCCAAGTTGTAAATGTTTGTTTCCTTTTGTTGGTTGCCTGGAAGAAATTGCTCTAGAGCAATAAGGCCGCCCAAATTGTACTGTATTCATGTGTTATGTCTGATTGTTGAAATTCTAGTTCTGTGCAATAAAGTATATTTGATTTGATTTGATTTGATGGAGTACCATTTCTGGTTGATTGAGGGTACGTGTGACATAAACATAATATAGCCTATTCATATTATGTATGGTATTGAGTTACATACATACATACATACATAAACTCACGCCCGCAATCCCAAACGGGGTGGGCAGAGCCACAAGCAATCAAAGACAACTTGCAGCCACTGTTGATACGAAGTCCTAAGATGGATATGATGAACCTTATGGTGATAACGGATCAGCCTATCGCCCATAACATTAGTCCATCATGTTAGAGGACGCAATCCCTCTGTCGGTTTTTACGACATGCCCGGGAAGACAAGCAGCTGAACGTGTTCTATGTTTTTTATTTGCTCCCAGAACAGCATAGAAGCGTGGTATTGAGTTCCATTCGTAAATTGTAAACATAAGTACGCACATCTATTCTTTAGGTTATTTTTCTCCTACATAACATCAACAGCCTCCCCTCAATCAACCGGAAGGGTTATGGAGCATACTCCAATACGCTGCTCCACTGCCGGCTGATGGAGGAGATATTTACGGCTGATAGCCGGAACCAACGGGTAAACGTGCTCTCAGAACACACTTCAGTACTTTTGCTCTTAATTTTTTTCTTATCTGGAGGTCCGGGTTCGATTCCCGATGGGGACATTGACGATATCACTTTGAGAGACTATCCGTTGTTTAGTTAAGTAAGACTTTTTAGACAGAAGCAACTTACCCAAAAGCTGCATTTACAGTCTTGCCTTAAAGAAACTCTTTTCTCAGGAGCCCTGGAAACTAAAAGGCCGACAGTCATATGCCACGCACTGAAATGCATCCAGATGATAGTTACGGGTTGCGACAAAGTTGGTGAAGCCCTGGTGCCTTACTACAGGCAGATACTGCCGATACTGAACCTCTTCAAAGATAGAAACCGTAAGTGCAAAATCATTGAAATGTTAATATCCTCAAATTTTCAGATGGCTGGTATTGTGAGGTTTTAAAGAAAAGTCTGGAATCTTAACTAAGAGGCAAATCATTATGATAGTATAATCAACAGCGATATTGATAAAAAATAATATACGTAAGTTCAAAAACTAAAACCCAACTACGACTCGCGCTCTAAAAAATACTAGCAAGAAAATACATCTTCGATTTTTTTCCGAATAGTGGTGTTTAGAATATATCGGTGAAGGAAAATATCGTGAGGAAACTCACATTCCCGAGAAATGCATTTTCGGAGGTATGTGACCTAATCTGTATTGGGCTTGTTTCCCCTTCGCAGCTTGGAAGGTCATACAGGCAGTAGCTTCAAATCTTCAGGTTAGGTAAAACTGGAACCTGTGAAAACGGGATAATAAGATGAGTGGTGTCTAGGATAGCTGTGGTTGTATGCCGTGGTAAACTAACTCTTAGAACAGATTGGCTGTGTAACGCGTACTCATGAGAACACTATAAGACCGGGAATTTTATATATGGTGTCCGGACTGAGCCGTTGCTTGCTAAAGTTAGTGTATACTGACCATACTAGATAAGGTAAAAAGTTAGCGTCGATTCAACAGACATCAACGCTTTAAAAAACTAAAAAAAAATGGACTAAAAAAATCTGAATGCCATCGACACGACAAGAAGAAGAACGCTTTAAAACCTTCCACTCCAAATGTAATTACGCCCACCTACATCAATAATTCACAATTCGTCCACAAAACTCGAGAAATAACTCGTAAAGCCAACCCCAAACCCAGGTAAGGTCTGATAATGACACGCAGTTTACCACACATTAGCCTACCAAAGTAAAGTGAGGAGCAAAAACGACACCCAAGCTTGGACCACAACTATTTCACAGCGAGAGAAATGAGGCGTTAGCACCCTACGAGACAAAACACTCGTTAGGTAAACATAAACCAAAGGAGTTAGTACGGTACACATTGCAGACAAATATTCCACGGATAGTTGCGGTTGGAGCGGAAAAATTTGCGGTGATTTATACAATCTGTGAAGTTTTTTGTGAGAATGGCGACCGAAGATTGGTTTAATGCGAGTTTTAATACTTAGTTGCTAAAAATACACAATATTATAGTTTAGTACTTTGAATATGAAATTGTTTTTTGGATTTCAAACATAATATAAAGCATGACCATTCTAAAAATAGAAGTGATAAGTATTATAACACAAACGATAAAATAGATTATCACGTTTTATTAGGTAATTTGGCTCACCACCGATCACGTTGGTCTAACAGAAAGCTCGGGGTTCATGTACTTAGTTCGTTTTTTGATGGATATACCTCTGATTCCCCCTATGGGGTCGTTATCTTGTGTCTTAAGACACAGATTACGACACTTTCTACCGATTTTCTCAAGGTTTGCCGAATTTTCCGTGCAAAAATACTCGTTTCTATGTTTATAACCCTAACGTTTGAATATACACAGTCCAGGTATCCTTTGACTGTAAAATAAGTCATAATTCCATACTGATCTTTTGTGCATCCAGGTATTACGACTATTTTATCGACGATAAACATTCTCTTACTCCGTCGTAAATAGCACTTGAACTTTCAGTAGATCATCTATATCCTGATAATACATTTTACTTATTCCCAGTTTGTTTATGGCTTCGACTTTTGTTCCAAACTGAATATCCATTACCATGTTTTAAGATTTCGGTAGAAACATTTTCAGAGCAAAAATAAAAAAAAAAAAACTTTAAGAGACTTTCTGTTGATGCTAAGCAGCAACTTCTTTTTTTTAAAGAATATACAAACATTATTTTTTTTAATAATTCGCACCGCCGCATTATAATAATATTCATTTCACCTGATCTAACTTCATCACCTTCCCAACCCAAAACCCAACACCTTGAGGCTTACAGTGACATTACAAATAAACTGGATACCACAAACACCCCTTGTTTATCTTCTCGTGTGACGTGTGTTCTAGATGACAAAAAGCCGAGACAGGCGCGCGTAGAATTCCTCTAACAATGTGGTCGGGTGTCGGAGCGGTGGCTACAACCGCCATGTGACGCGCCCAAAATTCGTTGTCTCTCACGTGTAATTAATCTACTCCAGTGCTCTGACAAGTCTATTAGCTTGAAAACAATATCTGGCGTGCTTCTCGTGTCAATTATGCGCTTGATTGATTGCCGATCGGCGGCAAATCGGTGCAAAGTTTGAAGTTCGACGATGACGCGGTTTTGCTCAGTTTCGAGTTTGGGGTTCGTGCTTTATGAGCGTTTGTTGGAAGTCTGTTAATCGTGAAAAATAATACTTTACTGATATTTTCATTATATTGATAGAAAATTGCGAACTTGCACCAGTGAGTTATTAATTTATCTTAAGTGAAGTTTTCACTAACACAGTTGGCTATGGCTCACCAGCTATCTTTTTCTCTTTCTAACCACCCACTTCCCTAAAATGGGGGGTGGAAGTTTATATAGAGCATTCCGCATTTTTCAAGGCAGAAAGCTAAAAATTTATATGCGGACTATCTGTGATTAACATAAAAAAAAACAACTTTTTTGAAATCTGACCTTAAAATTATTCCTTTAGAGGGATGAAATTTTATATGGGACTTTTCGCAGTTTTCAACGTAGGAACCTAAAAATTGGTATTAGGAAAGGAGACTCGTGTTAACCCGAATTTATCGCGAGCGAAGCCGTGGGCAAAGGCTGGTAAGGTCTTATAAGAAAAGACGATGATAAAAATCTTATGCTTCCAGGTAATCTCGGGGCTGGCATCGATCACACAACTACAAGAAGAGAGAATGTCGGTGACCTCATAGAAGAAACCCTTCAGATCCTAGAGCGCTATGGAGGACCTGATGCTTTCATCAACATAAAGTACATGATACCGACTTACGAATCCTGTGTTCTGAATTAAAAAGAAACATATCTGATACTTGAGTGAATAATTTGTGATAAATTGTTTCGTGAGTACCACAGTTATATTGCTCTCTTGACAAAACTCTGTTTTCAAAATTGTCCTTTTTAAAGGTGTTTTTCCTCTTTGATCTGTTATTCTATGTGTTCATGTGAATATCTGACGTATCCATATTTAGACTAGTCATTCCTGCACTATACTGTACCTTATGTTATGCACATAAAGATTTAATACTCATCGTAGTTTAGATTTATTCAATACTTGACTGATCTGTCAACGTACCTATTTGCATATATCGTAACTTATTTTACAATTATGTTACTCGAACACTCAAACATTTATAATTATGATATAAGTAGGTAGTAAAATTCAAAAAGCACATTGTTTAAAAAATAAGAAAACAGGCAACTTTGTTTCATTCGAATGGTATTGTGGATCACCATTGATAATTATAATGTTTTTTAAATGTAATGAATATAGGATGTTTTATAATTAATTGTTGTCAGCGAAGTTTTATGTTGATCAGTGAACACAAGGGCTTAGCGGACGTGGCTTAAAGACGAAGTGGTGTAAATCACGATCAAATTTAAAAGCCACACGCAATGTTACACGATGTTTTCCATTTGCGACAATTTGTTTTGGTAGCTTAATGAAAGCATTTTGCGAAAGATTCGATTTAGAATAGCTTTAGGTGGTTAGAGTATTACTTATTACTGTGTTAGATATTATTGACACAAGTTCAATTGGTAAAAGGGATAAAATAAAAATGGACACAAGTTATAAATTGTTATTACAGGTCCTTGTTTTCTTCTTTTGTAATTATACTTGCTGGTGAAAGGATCGGCCAATTATGAGTATTTTAAGCAATTTTAAGTTAAATATTTAAGTATTTTTTCCCTTTTGCCAATTGATAATATCGTTATGTCTTAGATATTTCACTCGTTCTATCATAATATATCTTGTGTGTAATGAGTCGTAATTTTGTCAAAAATTTATTAGGAAATAAATTTTGTGATAATAATTATTAATTTATTTACTTATTTTTATTTTTTTTAATACTTGATCATGTGTTTTATTATAATAAAGATATTGTTATTTTCATTGTGTAAATATTGTTTTTGTTCTATTATTATTTCAAGGTTAGGGATTGTTGAGTTTGAAAATTGATTTATTTTAATTATATAAATTGTGATATTAATTAATTAAAAATTTTCGTGATTTCCCTTTTTGTTACTGTTTTGAATATATTGCATTTTGTCTTCTCTAAAATAAAAATAAACATACTTATTATAAATATTTGCTTGTTTTTGTTCCAAATTTGTATTTACTTGTGTAAAACTGTACTTGTAAGTTATCAGTAAATAAAAAGTATCTTTACTGAATAGAATAATATTTTTACAATTATAATAGTCTCATATCCCTGCTCTAAACGCGGTAAGAAACCGTTATTATCCTGTTTTAATTATAATAGTGACTACAAGTACTGTCACACAAGTAACAAAACTGACTGACTGACTGTCTGTTTAGTTAACATATTATAATAAACATTGATACAATATAACCTATAAAAACATTTGATTACAGAACTATAGTAAATAATTGTGTAATCAGTTTTTTTATAAGCAATAACCAAACATTTTTCGCAATTTATTGTAACACAAAATTATGAAATCTCTGAATCGTTACCTACTCATAACATTTTCATTAAACACAGACCAGGGGACAGCACCAGTCTGGTATTATGAACACAGTATCCAGCTTCATACCAAATATTACAGAATCTTAGCGATATACACGCTTCACTTTGATACCAAAATTGCAGTCGCATGCAATGCAAATTGCATACATGCATGCATCGTGGATTCAACCCCAGATTGTAAATTGGTTTGGCTTGCCTGATCTAAATATTGACTAACGTCCCTTGGGTCGAAGGCTGACACAACGCCGATGATGTCTCTTCTAATACTGGGTACTCTATATTACATGTTGTAATATTGACTTTGTCGCAATCCTTTGAGGCAGATGCAATGTTAACGATGCGGTCACTCAAAATATACAAATTGGTTATTACTATAAATAGATGCTCATTTGTAACTATGAGGAATATGTTTTATAACACAAGACCGCTACAACACTTTGGTTGTAGACAAAACATACTTACTTATATCAGTCGGCAGGGCTCGCAGAATACCAGCGTCGTGGCTCACGCCGCGATTTATGCTGTGCGAGGTCCTTTTATTCCGGACGCCACCGCAGATGATCGGGCCGTCAGTGCGTTGCTTACTTTTTTCTTTTTTGTTAATGATTTTTGATCTTGGTGTTCTTATTTTTTTGTGTATTGATTTCCGTGTGGTTTCTGTCCTGTGTTGCATGTAATGTACCTGTCTGTCTGTGTCTGTGGTGTCCAGGAGTAATAAATGTTTCTTTCTTTCTTATATTATATATATTCGCAATCGGGCTAGCCAGAAGTATTTGCTGCATGAGAACTGAGTACAGATCTTAGCATGCATGAAGGTTTTGATGGGAGTGAAAGAAGTAAAATTGGCGTGTTGGGATCGTTGTGTCTTACAGAAATAGGCTTAATGTTATGTATGCATGTACTCCACAATTTTATCGGGAAAGTAATCACCTTTCACAATTCAATCCAGACAACAATCACCGCAAAATCTAAGTTTATATTTTCTCCCTAGACGAGGCAAAAACTTTATAACATTGTCTCTTAAACAATAGAACAGTATTTTCTACGTGTTCGCCTCTCTGCGATATTGGCAAAGGTCTACGTATGAGTTACGTGACGTCAAAGGATGTACGCCGCTGGTAGGGTAGCGTGCCACTTGTAAGGAGAGGATGCGACATCGCAGAGCGCGTTTCCACTGTTTGTTATGGGATACACGTATATATATATGTGTATATGTATATGTGGATATCATCATCATCATCATCAGCCCATTAACGTCCCCACTGCTGGGGCACGGGCCTTCCCTATGGATGGATAGGGAGATCGGGCCTTAAACCATCACGCGGGCCCAGTGCGGATTGATGGTTATTAACAACTGCTAAAGCAGCCGGGACCAACAGCTTAACGTGCCTTCCAAAGCACGGAGGAGCTCGAGAATACCTTTTTTTTGTGGTCACCCATCCTATGACCGGCCTTTGCGAAAGTTGCTTAACTTCAACAATCGCAGACCGAGCGCATTAACCTTTGCGCCACCGAGCTCCTCATATATATATATATATATATATAGTCCTCCTTGTCGTATCCGACAACGGCGATTTCAGTCTCTTCTCTCGTGCGCTCGAATGTGACTGGCAAAGCCAAACTTTGTTCTGAAAACCCGATCACATTGGAGGCAGAATAACTGTCCATCCGAGTTGAAGGTGTAGTTATAAATGGGTTTGGGACGATCCTTGCGTGTTTGGCGTTTTTCATCGAGCTCCTTCAGACGATTTTGCTCAAAGTTGGCCACCCCTGTTTTGACACAGTGACGCCACTCAGGTCTTAAATCAGCAAGGTCCTCCCAGCGTTCAGTGGAAATGTCGCAGGCTACGGTTACGGTGCGGGATACACGTACAGTCATGAGCAATATCATGTACCCACTTTAGAACCCTGTCGCACTATCATATTTGACATTCAATGAGGCTTATGGTTTAATTTGTCAGAAAAGTTAATGTGACATGGTTGCAAAGTGTATAAATACACACATTACAAATACAAATATAAAAAAATGTAAAAAAATAATAAAAATCAAATAGTAAAAAGAAAACAATAAAGAAAAACATAAAGAATCTAAATTTGAATCTGAATCTGAAAAAAGATATCATATAGAGAACACATAGGTAGCCGTGGTAGCCCAGTTGGTAGAAAGCTTGCCTCTCATTTTAAGGTCGCAAAATCGAATTCGAATCCAGCACAGGCGTAAACCAATGACTGTCGAATTTGTTGTCGAATTAATGTTTGGATCATGAATTATTATCACGTGTTCAGCGGTGAATTGCATTTTCGGAGGTATGTGACATAACCTGTACTGGGCTGGTTTTACGTTCGCGGGTTGGAGAGTCAGACAGACAGAGCTTTTTTTATTTTTTGCAAATTGCTTATGCAATTTTGCAGGACATTGCATTTATACCAATGTTATTTAAGGCTTAATAATAATAAATAAATAAATGATAAATAAAATTTATCGTTCCAAAATCGGACAGTGGAAACAGTTTCTGAGTTGTGAAGTAGGTTCTTATGCTATATACGCATATTACTTTTAGAGTTGAGAATCTTTGTTTTTTAAGTATTTTGTAAAAAATCCGTCGAGAAAAATATTTTTCTAGAGCGCATAAATCGTCTCACTCACTAATTTAAGAGCCACGCTCTTGTCGGTGTAGCATTTTACATTCTTGTAGACCAATTCCTTCACTTCCTTATAAGACACGACGTTCGCCTTCTCTTTAATCTGTTCCATGTAAGCTCTTCTTGGTCTTCCCCTTCCTTTCTTTCCTTGTAGCTTCCCTTCTATGATGTTTTTAATAAATTCGTCGTGTTATTAAGTTTCCCATCAACTTGCCTCTTCTGTCCTCAATAAATCATCTATAAAGATATTTTTTAATAAACACACGTAACTTCACGCCTGTATGGCCGAACGGGGAGGCACCTTTTATAGTATTCCATGCCAGCTATGTTTAAGTACAATGGACAAAATCTTGGATACCATGTGATATCAATATCTATGATCCAAACATGAATTCAAACTCATAAAGTCGAAATAATAAACGGGGGAACTTACATATTTTTTAGATCTATAAACACATCAGTGGGAATTGTAGAAAAAGATTTTATGTTTTATGTAAGCCAAACGGTTCAAAAGGCAATTTTATTGACGATATAGTACCTAAATTAAATCCATGAGTACATTAGTTACTTACAAAAACTCACGCTTATTTCCACCAGGGTCATCATCATCAGCCCATTAACGTCCCCACTGCTGGTTCACGGGCCTTCCCTATGTATGGATAGGGTGATCGGGCCTTAAACCATCACGCGGGCCCAGTGCGGATTGATGGTTATTAACTACTGCTAATGCAGCCGGGACCAACGGCTTAACGTGCCTTCCCAAGCACGGAGGAGCTCGAGATGAAAACTTTTTTTTTCGTGGTCACCCATCCTATGACCGGCCTTTGCGAAAGTTGCTTAACTTCTACAATCGCAGACCGAGCGCGATTACCGCTGCGCCACCGAGCTCCCACCAGGGTAAGTAGATACTATATAATTCCATTTGCTTCGATTCTGACATACTTCTCCTGCCTCCTCCACATTCAGTACCTAAACATAACATAAACTGACGACTATATCCCGATTGGAGTAGTCAGAGTGTCCATGGCAAGATTTTATTTCTTATTTTATTTATTTGTGAAATTTACAGCGTCCTAATAGTATTACAAAAACGAAAGTATATAAATTAGAAGGCCATTACAAACATCCACATACAATTATAAATGTAAACAGTTTCAGCAAAGAACGGAAGATGCGCCGTATATCGATGCATCAGTATGCATAAATTATGTGTTTATGTGTGTGTGTGTGTGTGTGTGTGTGTGTGTGTGTGTGTGTGTGTGTGTGTGTGTGTGTGTGCGTGTATGCGTGCGTGCGTGCGTGCGTGCGTGCGTGCGTGCGTGCGTGCAAGATGAACTAAGTACCCACACCTCACTGAGCTTTCTGTTAAACGAACGTGATAGGTGAAGCGATATCGCCGTCTATAATAGTCGAGCCAACTGTGTTAGTGAAAACTGTACTTAAGATAAATTACTCACTGGTGCAAGTTCGTTATCGGGGTTCGGACCGCCGGCGGTCCCTGGTCGAGAAACAAGCCTGTGTACAGTCATGAGCAATATAATGTACCCACTTTAGAACTCTGTCGCACTAACATATTTGACATATAATGAGACTTCCAGTTCAATTTGTCAAAAAAGTTAATGTGACATGGTACCAAAGTGTATACATATTAATGCTCGTGACCGTACCACAGTGACCATTTGAGTACTTAAAATAATAAATATTAATATAAATCGAGGTGGGACTAGTTTAGGAGTACATTTATCACAGGCACGCAGACGCGCCTGTATCCAGAGACACCTTTTTAGTCCACCAACATTTATAACCCTGGGGCAGAGATGTTATCAATTGCTGGATGTGACTGTTTAAAATAAAGACGTTTTTACGCATAAGCTAATGACTCAATACCATCGGGGTAGTCAGAGGTACGATAAGTTAGAAAAGTCCAATCAGTTTCACAGACATCACAGGCTGATCACCAGATTGTCCGAAAGTAAGATGATCCGTGCTTCGGAAGGCACGTTACGCCATTGGTCCTGGTTACTACTTACTGACGTAAGTACGTGGTAGTTACATAAGCCATGTCCGGGGCCTTTCACGGCTCAATAATAACCCTGATACCAGGGTTATTGAGGTTGGTAATTCACCTCACAACCCACACGATAAGAAGAAGAGAACTTTTATAAAAATAATTCCTGTCATATCCAGATCCACTTTACATCTACTACCAAAAGTGACTGGAGCCTGAAATAATTTGTCTTAGGAGCAATCAAGGCGGTAATTTTCAAGAAGAGTGCGCCCTGAAACTATTTCAGCCACTCGAAAACTTCCATTGACTTTTTGTTTAAAATTTCTTAAAGGGTTTAAATCTTGGGTTCAAAATGTTGAAAGGAATCCTGTGAGAATCGATTCACTGGATCTCTTAGTAATTTAGCGTTACAATTTGTTTTGTAGTTCATTTATCTTGTACATAGAATTAATTATAAGCATCTACTTTGTGGGGCAAGAAAATATGCTGCATGTGAGTCATTAGTCTAAGCCATTTAACATCACGAACAATATGAGCTTTGAAATAGAAATGACAATCATAAGGCTTAGCATTATTACAACACAAAAAAGCCCTAAAGACTTAGTGCCTGTCTAAGAATTAGTTTTAAGGGAGTGTTCACAACGTTACGTTACCTTCTTGTTTATGCAGAGAAAAATGTAAAAAAAAATGGATTTCAAATTGTGTAAGTAAAGAGGTCCGCTGAAGTCCGTATTGAAGGTCCGTGCCTATGACTAGAACAGGTAAAAGTATTATCATGACCTCTAAAAACTCTCTAAAATTAAACTTTTGCTAACTAATGTTACCTACTTAAAAAACACATGAAATAAACGTGAAGAAATACCAAATTTAATTTCAGAATAATGCTAATTGAAATGTATTATGTTCTGTTTAAAAATAAAACACTTCTTAAATTACTTATTAAAAGAAAATAAAAATAATCCTGCATAAGGTACTAGGGAGGCTTAATCCTTAACGGAGTGGTCAGAGGCTGTGTCAACGGTAGACTACTGCACAATGCAGTTACACAGATGGTGGAAGATCATAAGCCCCGTAACGATGTTTGTTTTTTTCTTTTCTTATGTGAGTTCTGAGGTAAATGACCGATCAGACCGTGATAGACTTGCTATTGAGTCTTAGATAACTTCCTAAGGCGATTTTTTCGGATGGAATTAAAAAAAAAAACAAATATATACTATTCTAAATAAAACTTCTATGAAATAGAAGAATTAGGGCCCTGTGCCGGGAGGTTTTCTGGCCACGTCTTTCCTTCAATGACACAGCTTTCGATGTGGTAGTATTTTTACAGCTAGTTACATGATATGTAATTTAATTTTGACGCTCAAAAAGTGTTAACCAGTTGTAGCGCGTTTTGCTCACGATCCAAAGGCCACGGGTTCAAATTACGATATATCAGAATCATTTTGTGATCCCTAGTTAGGTTAGGACATGGATACAGGCTGATCACCTTGTACTTCGGTTTGTGCTTCGGAAGGCACTATTTACTGATGTAAGTGCGTAGTCGTTACATGAGTCATGTCAGGGGCCTTTGACGGCTCAATACGTTGCGCTGAGGTATTCTACCTCACAATCCACACGATAGAAGAACATAAAAACTTACTAATAAACTTCAAAACATAATAAAAGAACAAATCCGGTGCAATGCAGAACAAATGCCGCGTATTAAAAAAACAAGCACAAAAGTAGAAGCAGCTTTAGTAGAAAAATTGAACCGATTAATATCGGAGCGGGCCGACTGAAATGCCATATTTTTCATCATTATGTGCTCATTAAAAGGAAGGCAGTGGCCTGAAGTCGGATCCTGAAAAAGGGAAAGAAACGCAGACAGCCATGTTTTATTCAGTCTGCTTTAGACTGAATGTCTTTTGGGAAATCATATTTTTGTAATTGAATTTTTAATATTAAGTTTTGTTTTGGTCGTTGGTCTAACACAAAGCTCGGTGAGGTGTGGGTGCAGTTCATCTTACGATGGATGTACCTCTAGTATCCCTAGCATTATCCCATTTTACATAGGGTCCGGTTTTTTACTGAAGGAACTACCTGTCTGACCTTCCAACCCGCGAAGGGAAAACCAGCCCATTACAGGTTAGGTCTAATACCTCCGAAAACGCATTTCTCGGGAATGTGGGTTTCCTTCACCGCTGAGCACGTGCTTATTTATGATCCAAACATGAATTCGAAAACAAATTCGACAATCATTGCTTTATGCCTGTGCTGTATTCCAACCTGCAACCTCAAAGTGAGAGGCAAACGTTTTACCAACTGGGCTACCACAGATTACATAAGGATTGACAAAATTGAATAAATTAGCAAATTAATTAAAAGATTTGTGACCGTTTTTGGTGATATTGTACCTAATTGATATCACGTAGTTTTCAGGATTTGTGCCCGGTTTATGAAACCAGTTCTGTCAAATCTTCAGGTTAGGTAAGCGGACCCCCTGAAAAATGGGATAATGTTAGGGGGATTATGAATCCTTTCTCTTAATTATTTTATCAAGTTCTCTTTCATCATTATAAAACTCTCATTTCTATAGAAAGTGTTCGCATTTCTTTAATTGAATTCTCTCAGTATTTATTTTTTATTAGATCATTTCCAAGAATAGAATTTCATCCTAGCAGCGTTTCTTCAGTAATGTTTTAGAAAATGAATAAAATAAATGTAAAAAAAATGTGAGCTTCAGCGAATCCTCTCAATCGAATTTCAAAACAACGCTAATTGAACTGTCTTAACAAGACAAAAATAAACACCTTGCCATGGAAAAATAATCGGAATCCTTCGCTGTTTACTAAAGCCCACGGACGACGAAGGTAAACAAATTTTACCAGTTTTTTCCGGTTTTAACTGCTTTTTCCTTGTTGCAACGGGAAAGAACTGGAAATTCTAATTGGATTGCGAATGGTCAATTTCGTGATGAATTTGTTCGAAACATGAATCCGGTGTAAAGTGTAAATGTTCACTTTGGATCGTATATTAGCGCTGAAGCCAGGCGTGGTCTGTGGTTAGCGTTAATGAATGCCTCTTTGTTTTATTTTACACTCATTGTTCAGGTGTAATGTTTACAAAGAAAATAGTCGCTTATTTCGTTTATTTACACACAAATTGTTGTTTCTATATTTAAAATAACGTCAGTGTTTTCTGTAACCTTTGTGTTTGCGGTAACATAAGTATGTAAAGTGTTTCACGGGTATCTTTATAAGCGAGAACGTTTATACCAAGTGACTTTTAGTTTTACTCCACACTAAGTATATTTCACTCTAATCTACAGACTACAAGGCAAAGGTACGAACCTCTTTCATTACTAAAGCGCAGCAATATCCAACGTTTGTTGTTATAAAAACAGCAACATTTTTTGCAAAGAGCTACAACAGCGGGATCCATATTAAAATTTTCATTAGTTTGAAAAAACAGGGAATCCACTTTAACAAGCGGGGCAATAAACGCTAGTGCAGCCCGGCTAAAATAAATCGTGGCTTGAGAGCATCGCTGTAGGTATCTGCCACTTAAAATGGCTTGCCGTTACACCGAACTGTAATTCTTCTTCTTCCAGTGCCTGTCCATTACCGGACGTTGGCCGTCAGCTTCTTCTTTTTCTTTCTTCTATCGTGTGGGTTGTGAGGTGATTACCAACCCCATCAACCCTGGCGTCGGGGTTATTGTTGAGCCGCCAAAGGCCCCTGACATGACTCATGTAACGACTACGTACTTACATCAGTAAGAAGTAACCGGGACCAACGGCTTAACGTGCCTTCCGAAGCACGGATCATCTTACTTTTTGGACAATCAGGTAATCAGCCTGTAATGTCCTAACCAAACTAGGGATCACAAAGTGATTTTTGTGATTTGTCCCCATTGGGAATCGAACCCGAGACCTCCGGGATCATGAGCTCATCGCTCAACCACTAGACCACAGAGGCCGAGCTTTGAGAACTCTTCTCTGTCAGACGCAAGACGAAACAGCTGTTCTACGGTCGTAACGCCGGTCCATTCGCAGATGTTCCGCAGCCACGACTTCTTCCTCCTCCCTGGAAGTCTTCTCCCTTCAGTTTTGCCCATCATAATTAATTGAAGCAGCTGGACTGGTTGAACTGTAATTATAAGTCCATGAAGCATAAGTCCACGTAACACTCCAAGTGACGTTATTGGTGGGCCCTCCTTGGTCCAGTGGTTGACCTTTGGGCTCACGATCCGGTGGTCCCGGGTTCGAATCCCGGTGGAGACATATCACAAAAATCACTTTGTGATCCCTAGTTTGATTAGGACATTACAGGCTGATCACCTGATTGTCCAAAAAGTAAGATGATCCGTGCTTCGGAAGGCACGTTAAGCCGTTGGTCCCGGTTACTACTAACTGATGTAAGTAAGTAGTCGTTACATGAGCCATGTCAGGGGCCTTTGGTGGTTCAATACTAACCCTGACACCAGAGTTGATGAGGTTGGTACTTCACCTCACAACCCACACGATAGAAGATTGGTGTGCCGGCGTCTGAGTAATGCTTGGACAAACCAATCTGCAACGTGGTGGTGCTATTCATGACAAAAACGCACTCGAATTAATTCCATGGCAGCTAGACGTGGGCTGGTAGTTTAAAATAAGTGAACACAATTTAAATCAAATCAAATCAAATCAAATATACTTTATTGCACACAACATACAGAACAGATTCACACAGATGAAGATAGATACAGATAGATATAATTTATGTTCTTGTCGGTGTAACAGAGGGCATGGTTTAGACTATTTTACAGCATCGCCTAGACAAATTTTGCAGTGAGATAAGAAAGAAGCAGGACAAAAGCCGCATTATGGTGGCTTTTGCTGCTTAAAGAGGATTATCCGGGACGAACGACGGGACCGATGTGGCCCCGGTTACTTGAGATAATGGTGATTAAATGAATTTCACGGTTTTTCGCGCCTCGCTGTGTAATTTCGGACGGGTTAGGTTTGTACGTAAACATAAAGGTTTATTTCTGGTGAATAGAATACACTAATTTTGGTAAGCTTAAAGGATTTCCAGTAATGTTAGAGAATAATACAAAAAATTACAGTCATGAGCAATATAATGTATCCACTTTAGGACTCTGTCGCACTAACATATTTGACATTTAGTGAGACTTACAGTTAAATTTTTCAAAAAAGTTAATGTGACATGGTACCAAAGTGTATGCATATTAATGCTCGTGACCGTACTAGGTACTTTTAATAGGAGACATAATTTAGGCACTCGTCTGTCATTGCTTATTTAAATAAAATGTTCACTCGTGCGGAATGTGAGATCAATGACCGAGCTCATCATCCTGGTGGTTTATTATTGAACTGTCAAAGGCCCCTGAAAGCCCCATGTTGGTACCAACTACATACTTACTTAAGTAAATGTCAAGCAGCCCTCCGTAGTTCGGACATCTTACTTTCGGACAATCGGATGATCAGTCTGCAATGTCCTAATCAAACTAGGTGATTTTTGTGATAAGGACATATCTGGGAATCGACTCCACAAATCGGTATGCTAACGCTCTTTTTACTAGACCAAGGAAGACGTTCCACAGAGGTTGTTCAAAAAAATATTAGTAGCAGTTATATCCGTCCGATGGCAGGGCTGGCATAGATGTCTCACCTCAACTTAACCGCAAGGGATGTGGAGCATACCACACTAGTCCACTGAGCTTCATTGGAAGTATTTAGGTTAGTAGCCAATCTATTTGCCAGTGTTTTTAATCCGCCTGCAATCAGCAGTAATAAACAACGACATAATCAAGTAACATAATCTATGAAATCAATAGCCATCCATTCGTCCGTTATTCTCTGAGTATAATCGGGTACTATGACGTCATCAACGGTATACCGTTACTTCATTATAATTATAATCTGAAACAGACCATCGGTTATAACAGGTATTGACAGGTGCCGTACAGATTGCGCCAGTGAAGTAGTTTTGTGTCCTTGAATTTTCATTGTTTTAAGTTTACGCGGTTATTATCATAATAATAATTAAAACACATAATAACAGGTTCTTACCGCGTTCAAAGCAGCAACACCAACCCCATCACACCCAATACCAATCTCACAACAACTCCAATCTCATGAGTCATCCCGTGATCATGGCACTTGCAACAGTGTCTCATAATTATCCCTGCTTTAAACGCGGTAAGAACCAGGTATTATGTGTTTTAAAAAGAAAGGCATATTTCTAAACCCAATAAAATAATAGTAAAACAAAATTATATCTAATACTGTCAACAAAGTGAAAACCTCCTTTTGATTATCTTTGGTAATTTAGGGCAGTTTTTAAGGAACACTCAGTGCGTGAGTTGGACTTATACTTGGCCGGCTTTTTCTTTACTCAGTCGAGCAGAGAAGCTGTTTTACTATTTAACTGTGTCTATACCGTGTCACCGGCTCATGTTGTTGACACAAAATCGATAGCACATAATGTCACCGTGTGTTGATTAAAGAGAGCGTCCATTTTCCTGATGAATGTGTTATATTTGTATATAAAACACACGGGTTACCTGCTTTCGTACTTTTAATACATTTCACATTGTTTAATGTTTATACAAACATGCTGAGGAGTCTAGTAGTTAGAGCGTAGGACTATCAGTCTTCAGGTCCTAGTTCGATTCCAGATGGGACATTGTCGAAATAATTTTGTGATATCGATAGGTCCGAAACTTTACGGACCTGTCCCAGAGATGGAAATTTGGCGAGGTTGTGAGAGTACTGGGGACGGTGCACTATCTGGTGAGAACGGATGATGGTGAGACCTGCAAGAGGCACGTCGACCAGATGCTGCAGACCTCAGTAACAACCAATAGAAGCTAACTACAAGATTTAAGGGAGTCCTGTGGTATATCTATGTTTTTACTTATGGTTTTATGTCATGTCAAAATATGATTGATAAAAATGCAAATGCCGTTTTATTGAATATATTCAAATTCAAAAATATCTTTATTCAGTAGGTAACACAGTTACACTTTGAAACGTCAATTTTTACATAACGAACGTCTCATGTGCCTAAAACTACTGCAGCTTCTCACAACCTATACAGCCGGGGAAAAGAAGCTGCAACAAAAACCTCGGTACAGGGCCCTTGACGTTCTTTAAAAAAGTAAAAATAAACATAAAATATTGGTATACAATTGAGTAATTTAGCTGCCTAATATCAGTTCTCAGACAGTTAATCCCATGCATTCATATCTTCTAAATAATCACTAACTTTATAATAACTTTTTTGTAAAGTTTTTGTTTAACTACTATCTTAAAACAGTTGAAAGGCAAATTCTGAATGTCAATAGGATATTACAGATAACTATTGGTTATGTCCTTCCCTACAAGGATCGCAGAGTGAGTTGTGTCTGTGTTTAAGAGCTTGTATCTCAAAGTCCACGCTTGTTTATTTGCCTGGGAACGCTACAGATGTCCTCCCGTTTCCACTAGGCCAGACAAATATGTTCAGGACAACGATCGTCTACGAACTCTTCAAGTTATACGAACTCATTTAGCTTTGACGTTCGATTGGAATGTTTTATGCAGATATAGGAGGAGCTCGGTGGCGCAGCGGTAATCGCGCTCGGTCTGCGATTGTTGAAGTTAAGCAACTTTCGCAAAGGCCGGTCATAGGATGGGTGACCACAAAAAAAAGTTCTCATCTCGAGCTCCTCCGTGCTTCGGAAGGCACGTTAAGCCGTTGGTCCCGGTTGCATTAGCAGTCGTTAATAACCACCAATCCGCACTAGGCCCGCGTGGTGGTTAAAGGCCCGATCTCCCTATCCATCCATAGGGAAGGCCCGTGCCCCTGCAGTGGGGACGTTAATGGGCTGGTGATGATGATGATGATGCAGGTATAGACGGCGATACGGTTCACCACCTATGTCGGTGGTCGGGTTACTTAACTTAGTTCATTTTGCGATGGATGTACCTCTGATCATATAAATTGCGACATAATTGTGATCTTGTGTTATTGTATAAACTTATGGTGGTATTAATAAACTAATCTCAGCTGAGACTGCCCTCAAGATCATGCTCAAGTCCCTGTTTTTATATGAGAAATGTCACATTGAAAGAAAGAAAGAAAGAAACATTTATTACTTCCGGACACCACAGACACAGACAGACAGGTACATTACATTTAACAACACATACACATTTACATTGATGGATCCGTAACTTAATTTCGAGAGACATTATGTTCGATTAACGATTGACATGATCTTGAGGGTCGTCTTAAAGCTGAGATTGGTTTATTAATACCACCTTTAGATGAAAACAAAGCCACAGGTAATCAGAAAACAACACGCGGACAATTTAGATACAAATGTTTGATATTTTGATGTATTTTCCGTATGCCAAACTTTTGAAGAGGACACAGTCTTTCTGTCGGTTTTTACGACATGCCCGATAGTGCAACAAGCAGCTGAACTTGTTCTAATAGTACGCAAATGCAGTAAATATGATTTTGGATTCAGAACTTGGAGTGATGTATAGTAGACGACAGGTCGACATGGCAATTCTCTAGTGACGTGACGTTTTCAATATCGATATATTTTTATTATGTAAGGTCAATGTGGGGAAGACCGGCATACTGTTATAAAATTTGAGTTTGACTGAGTTTATTGAAGAAGATATTATTTGTAGACCAAGTCATATGATCGGGTATGGTAGATAATTTACTTGGCTATGTTTATAAGTCTAAATATCAGAGAAAGCGCCGTAATCTTTTGATATACAATCTTTTTTTAAACATGTCAACTGTGTACATAACCAACATAAATAGTTTTAACCCCCCTGAGTACATAGGTACTTAATTCACTACAAGATGAACTAGTACCTAATAGTGTATAGTATTGATTAAAAAGTTTAGATTTTTAATACTGACTGGCACGCCACAATTGAAAATAAAGTACAGCTTTTTTTCTCTTTTATCCTGTTTAATAATTAACACGAAACTTGATGAGCGGGACACACGTCAACACGGCTATCTTTACTACAAGTTTAGTATAGATAGTTATATTGAAATCAAAACCTCACACTCGCTTCACGACACGACCTCGACCCATTCTCACTCGATAATCCCCAAGCAAATAGTAACGCGCCGATGTCATAGATAACGCAGACTGGATATTCCACCTGAACACACTCACTAACTATGACACGCTTGACAGGGCAAACCATCGTACCGTGTGACATCGTTAGGCGACTCCAGAATTATTGAGAAAAACATCTCTAACATTTACTATTAGAAAACTAATGTTGTTACTTATAAAGATGATTTTATTGGAGATAAAGTTAATTCGGAGAAGTGAAGCGTTGTTGAAGGAAAATGTTAATAATATCTTATTATTCCTTTACATTCTTTGGAAGTTATTAAAGATTCAATTTAATCTCAACTGAGAGCGAATGAAAAACAAAACGCGATATAAAGTTTGTGATATGTCCCCACCGGGAATCGAACCCGGATCCTCCATATCAAGAGATCAACGCTTTAATCACTAAATTACGGTGGCTGTCTTAAGGTGGATAATATATTTATTACCTCATCGTGTCAAAAGTGGTTGAAAGCATCTAGTCTTGTGCCTCTGGTTATAAGTTACCTATGTATGTATGAATTTATGAGGGTTTTTTATTTATTTTTAATACAATTTCCTTGGACAGCACTCACTAATTAGCCGGACAAATTGGGAGCACAAAAAGGCCAATCGTCATGTACTCGTACCATTAGCGCGCTCGTACCATTAAACCCTGGATGACTATAGGATTACTACGATGTGTTCGCAATCGCGACAACATGCACAAAAAACTTAAATACTCCCCTGATGATAATATTCTCAAAGTTACTTACCGGAGATATAGAAATTTCTGCAATGACATCTTAAAAAAGGTTAAACGTGAACATCAAAGAAAGTTAATTCAAGAAGCTGGTTCTAACAGTAAAAAGATATGGGAAGTTATAAAAACGAATACTAATATGAATAAACCAAAAGACTCTGCCATCAACTTATTAACCACGTCTAGTACCCCGTCTCAATCTGTCAATATAGTAAATGATTACTTTGCTAATATAGGCAAGTCCCTAGCTGAAAATATACAATTATCTAACCGCGGCATAATCAATACAGGTTACAATACTGCTAATTTACCTCATTCCTTTGCGATGATTGATACCGATGAGTCTGAAATTGAGAACTTAATCCTGTCCCTAAAAAATAACTGTGCTATGGGTTGGGACGGCATTCCTGCATCACTCCTCATACAATTTAAAAACATCTTAGTACCCCCCATTACGCATGTTTGCAGGCTAAGTCTGTCTACCGGCGTATTTCCTGAAGCCTTTAAAAAAGCTGTTATAAAACCCATTTTTAAGGCTGGGGATCGAGACCGTGTTTCAAATTATAGACCAATTTCCATTTTACCATCTTTATCTAAAATTCTGGAACGTATTATTAATAAAAGGCTAATTAAGTATCTTGAAGCTAATAACCTTCTTTCTCCACATCAATATGGATTTCGAGCTAAAAAATCAACTGCTGATGCTGTCCATGACCTTACCGGATACATTGTTTCCAATTTGGATAAGGGTAAAAAATGCTTGTCTGTGTTTCTTGATTTAGCAAAGGCATTTGACACGGTCTCGATTCCTCTGCTCCTTGTAAAGCTAGAGCGTCTTGGAATCAGGGGGCAATCGCTTGACCTGTTCCGGAGTTATTTAACTAACCGTAGACAGGTAGTAAAAATTCATAATCATCTTAGTGAGGACCTACCAGTCGTCTATGGTGTCCCTCAAGGGAGTATTTTAGGACCCTCCCTTTTCTTGACATTTATAAATGACCTTTGTAATATTCACTTAAAAAACGGTAAAATAGTTTCTTTTGCAGATGACACTGCTTTGATTTTTCAAGCTGACTCTTACCAAGAACTTTTTCTCAACGCACAAGATGGCTTGAATTCTGTATTACACTGGCTGGCAAATAATCTTTTGACGATAAATGCAGACAAAACTAAATACATATTATTTTCTCTCCGTTCCACAGTAACTCATCAACACAAGCTTATAGCCCACAAATGTCAATTCGATCTACTACCTTGCTCTTGTCCTTGTCTCGAGAACGTACCAGTTATTAAATATCTTGGTATAAATCTTGACCAAAACCTTAGCTTTAAAACTCACATTAAGTCACTCTCCGCTCGCACTAGGAAATTAATATTCATTTTTAAAACCCTGAGACATATGGCGGATCATAAAATTTTAAAAATAGTATATTACGCGTTGTGTCAATCAATACTATCCTATTGTATTACCATTTGGGGAGGCACCCACAAAACAACTCTAAAAAAGCTAGAAGTAGCTCAACGTGCGATATTAAAGGTTTCAACCTTTCGACCCTTCTTGTACCCAACGTCTAAACTCTATGAAGAATGTAAAGTTTTAACAGTTCGTCAATTATTCATCGCAAATACTATCCTCAAAAGACACTCGCAAATAACCTATGATCCTACCCTCACTCAAAATATGAGAAGACATGACCTGGTCTGTCCTACAAGATTATTTAAAACAGCTTTTTCAAAAAGATTCTATGACTTTCTAGGATCTTACCTTTATAATAAATGTAACAAAGATATTAATATTTACCCATTAAACATTTACCAATGTAAAAAATCAGTAGCTGAATGGTTAGAGAATTTTAATTATGACGAAACAGAGAATCTTTTAGACATAATTAAATAGAAGTGAGACGCACACACGCACGCATACACGCACACACACACACACGCACACACACATACACACACACGCACACACGCACGCACACACACACATACACATACAAGCATTTATAAATTTGATATTTTCTTTTTAAGAAATATTTTATGATTTAGTCTAACAATTTAAAAAAAAAAAAACTTAACTTAATTTTTCTTAATTTTTTTTTATATTTTGTTATTTTTTCTTGACCATGACTTATTGGGGGTGGAGGCCTGGAGTCCTAAAACACAGGGTATCCTAGTTTAGGCTCCAGCCTCTACAAATATTGTATTTTTGTATGTAATTATGTATCCATGTGTTTTATAATTTGTAGAGGAAATAAAGATTTTACTTACTTACTTACTTACTACAGATACAATAAGTTTTAATTTTACTGTGTCTTTGTTTTGGTGCAATATAGATAGATAGATAAATCATTTATTTGGTCTACAGTCACACATGTATACAATACAAATCAACAACAATACACAACACATACAAAATGTTTAACACACGCCAGGTATGTTTGTGTGCTGCAGCAGCGCAAAACGGTCATAACTCAGCGCAAGTATTTGCCTAAAAAAGTTTAAGTGTACTAATTTGTAAGGGTACCAAGACTAGACCGTGAAATAAGGCCTGAATATCAGAGATAATGAAAATCTGCTCTGTTTAGTTCCCAACAAAATTGAAAACTAATTAAAAATTACCGCATCCAAATTTCGCGCTCCACGTCCACCTACTGACCTAGTTTATGACGTCACCGTCACATTTCCACCAATGGCAAACTGCAGCCTGTCAATTGGTTAACTTTATTAACCAATGCTCGGCCTAGGCGTGGCATGGCACAGTGCCAGGCCAGATGCGGCCACGGAATGCATCTTTTACGCCTAGCACTTGTTGATATCACCGAACTGAGGAGGCGGCGCGGTGAGAATAAAACGCCGGGTAAGTCCGCCACTCGAATTAGGCCTCGGTACCTACTGTCCTTGAAGTAGTTCTTACGAAGGCCCACAGATGGCGCTGTGCTTTAAGATAAGTTTATCTAATTAATGTTACTATCATATCAAGTTTCTTACATAACTGTATCATCATTATACCGAAAATGGTACCCTTAACCAATAAACCAATAGTCCCAAGTTCGATTCTCATCGGGACAAAATATTGAAACAAACATTTTTGGATTGTCTCTCAACCCTCAGCGAGGAAAATATTTAACCATCTTCTAACATTATAAAGACGATTATATTGCATTACAAATTTTAATATCCATTTCGGAACTTCGAATCAAAAGTGATACCTTGATTTCGATCCAAATTTTACACACATAGATAAGATCACGCCTATTTCCCGTTCGGGTAGGCCGAGAATAAGGAATTCCACCACCACGGGATGTTAATTGTAGAATGTAACATAACATCACACTTGTCTCCCCTGAAGGTGAGGTGTATATTGTATACTTACACCCACTCTTCACCTGCTAATTTTAAGTCCCTTGTAATGGGCGGCGAATCTATTGCCAACAACCGGGCACACATGCTGGCAACCAAGTGACCTCAATCAATTAAGTCTGATCCAGGTTATCGAACTCATAAAGTCGAAATTTGAAATTAAAATCGAATTCCAAGAAAAAAAATACCGTGGAGAAGATTTTCCGTTTAATTTCCGACGAATGTAGAGGAAGGCGATACCGTATAAAATCTCAACTTACAGGTAAAATGAAAAACTTAAGCTTTTTGAAGAACTCGTACTAGATTATACGGTAAATTTCTTAGAACTTTATAAACAAAAGTTGAATAAGAAAGTCTACGTTTAAAACTACAAACTATAAAATAAAATTTTAATGCGCCTAATATTGCTGAAAATAAAAACGTAATTAAGTTTTATTTCAGACTTTAATCTCTTTATAATTAAGGATCAAAAAATAAGACACCATTGTAATTACAAGTATAAATAACTGTACTTATTATGAACTGTCCTTAACAGTAAATACATACATATACATACAGAAACTTACGCCTATTTCCCATCGGGGTAAGCAGAGACTATAGAATTCCATTTGCTTCGATCCTGACACACTTCACGCAGAACACAGAACACAGCAACACACATACACACAGTAAACACACACACAAACAGAAATAAAAAGTTATTTTTGGAAGATTTATGGCTAAAGTAAATACCCACGATGATGATAATAATATTTGCAATAAGGCCGCCCAAATTGTACTGTATTCATGTGTTAATGTACCCAAAAACTTAAGCATCAACCATCAATCTCATCTCAAAGTCATATAAAGCATAACGGTAATATAATAAGAATCAAACTCAAAGAAATTATGCTGTGCAATCTCATGCCATAGAATGGATATGAAGACACTAGGTATAATGTGCGCGTGTGGTTTGGCTCCGTGCCTAGATCGGAGCAAGATGCGCAATCTACCGAGACATTCTTTTACATAAATGTCCACTGTGGTACAGGGTAGAAGAGCAGGCGATAAGCGGAGCGGAGGCGGTAAGCGGAATTGTGTTTAGCTAGGATATTAAAGAAGCTTGTGGACTGCGGATTACAGAACAAACAAAACAAATCACCATGGGATGCATCTGCATGCAACTACTTTCTAATCATCATCTAAACTAATCAATACAACTCTTTTGTGGTGCGGTGTGTTTTGATTAGAAAAGAGTTGTAAACTACACTCAAATTATTACGTAACGTAAATCTATTATCTTAGTTCATCTTGCGATGGATGTGACTACCCCAATTGGGGTGTAGGCGTGATTTTATGTTGTTATATGTAAGTGAAGTCAAAAAGGTATTTACACTAAATGCTTAAAAAGTGTTTAGATGACTTTATATCGATTTCTTCTGCACTTAAATATCTAAAACCCTAATAAAATATACTTAATAAATGTTAAGTTCTCCAAACAATTTTCATTGAAATGGCTTCGTTGCCAATGCGTTGCCATGTGAGTTATCTATCATACATTCCAATTCAATGTGAATTGTATGGTGACCCTCTCTGGCGTCGTAACCATGACGTTTCAATGAGTTATAATCCTAACGGTACTTAGCTAACTCTAGGCCAATAAAAAAATTACAAAATGTCACTCTCTCAGGCCTACTGGAAGACTTTCATAAACATGTTTTTGTTTCTTTTCTGGTTACCAATTTTCTTTGTTGACCTTTGTCCAATAATCTATAAAAGTAAAATAGATGAGATAACAACAAAAATCGCTTTCGCCTCTGCCCGGTCCCGTAAACAGGATCACATGCATGCTATTTGTTGAGAGAAACTATGGGGCTTGCAATTTTTATTATCAAGCTTGAATTTCACCAGGGGATTCCGGCTCGTATTTATTATTCGTCTACTCATGGTTGCTGTGTCGTGTGTTTTCATTTGTCTTTATAAGTTTGAAATACAATGAAAGTGTAAACAAAACACAGCCTACATTTGAGTTCACAGACAATATCATGTGCTAAAAAAATACAATTAAACATCTTAATAAATCCTGCGTTAAGTCGTTCAAATATCAAAATCATACTATTTTTCTTTGACCTCTGATGTTTCACATGTGATTAGATTTTCCAAAAAACTTGCAAGTTCATTTTAGAGAAAAATAGTTATGAATATTTCATAGCCTTTCAACACCATTCCAACACAATTAAAAACGTCTATTCTCAGCAAATACTTTATTACGATGGACAGTTTACAAATTAAGTACCCTACAAAATAATTATAATTATGAAACCATTGAAGACTACCTACATTACAATCATCTGCCTAGTAGTATCCTGATTTCACAGAGTCCGCTTACCTGTCTTGAAGATATGACAAGTCTGATGTTTTTTACACAAACGACTGCCTGTCTGTCCTTCCAACCCGGGAAGAGAAATTCCGCTCAATAGGTGCAAGTTAAATAACTCTGTGGGTTTCCTCACAATATTTTCCTTCACTGCTAAGCACATACGAAAACAATTTCGAAAAAAAAAGTTTAGACCCGAGCTGGGAATCGAACCTGCGACCTCACAATGAGAGTCAAACGTCTTCCATCTGGGCTACCACAAAATTTATCGGCCACCCCTAATTGAACAGGGCAGTTGTAGTTTTAATTACTCATCAACAAATATCAAAACTATTTGACTACATTGCCAATTAGAAGCTAGACAAAGACGAATTTGCCGTAATTTATTTCCATTGCAATCCCAGGTATTCACCATCCGAGCTATACATTAATCAAATTAATATCCATACCCAATACGTCCTCATTACATACAACCTCCATAGTTTTAATCTCATTGTATAGCGCGCGTATTGTCCGCTTGATTTCAAAAGGCCATACAAAATTCGGATGTTGGTAGTACTGTGGAATATACATATTTTAAAGTCATCGTATCGATTTCAATAACAATATTCGTTTTAATTAACATCGGACTCGAATGTGCGGACAAAAGACAGTCGGATATCCGCTCCACTCGGGGTGGGGGTGTGTTAGACCTCACGATGTGACGACGATACGATATTGTAATATATGTATACACGTGCCGATATAAAAGTATCGTCTGCGTTGTTATGTATATTTGTGGTAAGTATATTTAAATTAGATAGGTTTATTTGTTTATTTATCTTTAATTTCATTAAATATTATTATTTCTTCCTTCTATACAAAAAAATGTTTTATTATAAATAATATAAATATTCAGAAATCAGAAATCAGAATCATTTATTCAACGTAATTATCATGGATAAACTTGTTGAAGGTCAATGTAACATTTTTGAATTTACGTCATTTCGCAAGGTGTTATGGCTGAGGAGAAGAAATGACAAGAAACTGCAACAGCAACACATCTTTTAAAAACCAATGAGGATATACATTACAAGTTATTTAATAACTAGAGGAACACATTCAATACCAGACATTTTTATCATTTAGGTAGTCATTAATCTTATAATAAGCTTTTTTACATAAAGTAAGCTTCACGTGAGCTTTAAATTTATTTTCTGACAAATTTAAAATATTATCTGGTATTTTATTGTAAAAACGTATACATAACCCCAAAAAAGATGAATTTAATTTACTTAATCTAGAATTTTGAATAGCAATTTTATGTTTATTTCTTGTATTGTAAGTATGCCTTTCACAGTTTCTCGGAAGGAGAGATAAGTTTTTACGTACATACATAATGTTTTCATATATATATTGACTTGCGACCGTCAGTATATTTATTTCTTTAAACAGCTCCCTCAAAGAGTCCCGACAACGCAGCTTATAAATAGCGCGAACTGCTCTTTTTTGAATGATGAAAATAGTTTCTACATCAGCGGCTCGACCCCACAGCAAAATACCGTAAGACATTATGCTGTGGAAGTAGCTGAAGTAGACAAGTCTAGCAGTGGGTACATCTGTGAGCTGTCGGATCCTTCTGACGGCATATGCTGCTGAACTTAGCTTGCCCGCTAGTGATACAATATGTGGGCCCCATTGAAGTTTTGAATCTACAGTAATTCCTAAGAAAACTGTGTGTTCAACAAAATTTAGTTTCTCGTCGTTAATTTTAATGTTATTATTTACTTTCTTTACGTTTGGTAGAACAAATTTAATACACTTCGTTTTCTTAGCCTTTAGAACTAGGTTATTTACTGTAAACCAACTTAGAACCTGCGACACAGCGCTGTTTGCTTCGTCAAATTCCTCTAACTTTCTGTCGATTTTAAATATAAGAGAAGTGTCATCCGCGAACAGCACAATGTCAGCTTGGTTCTGTACTACATAAGGTAAATCATTTATGTACACTAAAAAAAGAAACGGACCCAAAATGGATCCTTGAGGAACTCCCATTTGAACATGAGAGCCCGAAGAAGTTGTACTATCCTCGTAAGCCCTGGGGTCCTCTGAGAAGGACCAAATAATTGTAGTCATAAAGGCCGAAGGTTTTGAAATAGTTTGTTCTAATAATCAACGAAGGTACTTTTAAAAGTACCAAAACTTTGCCTGTCAATTTAATTCAAACCTTTGCGCCGATTGAGAAAAAAAGTATTTTGTCTATGAACTAGTTCATTCAATTTCGTGAATAGGTGGCTTTAATAAAAAAGAAATATGTATCACTTGTCGTAATTTGTCATTTTATTGGTAAAGATGGCGCGCACACGGCGACGAGGTAAAAAAAAAATCAAGTTAATAATCGAATTTCGTAGTTTTTCATACACATTATTTTCAGAAATCGCAGATAAGATAATAATCAACAACATGACATAGTTATTTTATCAATTTTGTATCGATATCGTTAGCAATATGAAAGCTAACTTTTTTAGTCCTTTGCAAGGGACTTTAGGTGTCATGTCCGGATATTTTTCAAAATGTTTTTTAAATTGTTATATGTTATTAAATCATACCGATATAGACTGACTTGCTTACGTGATCTTATGATTAAAAAAAACTACCGTCTTCATTTTATTTCCTTTTTCCTTCTAATGATGATCTAAACTGACACCATGAATTATTTTTTTTCCTAATAATATAAACCTAATGTACTTCCAGAGGGACTAATCACAAACTACATCATAAAAACTAAAACTCGTTACTTATTTTATATTTAAATATGTAAGTAAATACACATATTTATGACGTACAAATAGGTATGTATGTTAATGAAAAAATACATAACCCTTTATAATAATAATATTTTTCAAATTTTACTAAAAGTAGTGACTCAAACCGGGAGTCCTTCTGGAAGAACTAAAAAAAAAACGTATTTTTTTCAAAAATGTCTTCTATTCATCCTTACATAGGTCTCCACTTAATTTGAACCCGATCGGATAACTCTAATACTTTAAAATTTGTACTTGAAGTGCTCGGCCTTTACGACTACAAAAATTTGGTCCTTTTCAAGGTACCACCGTCGTTTATTACTTCGAAATCGTAATTATGCTTCGGCGTTACGAGGCTATTGATTTGTACCTTTTGTATCCTACCACCTAGATATGAATTTAACAAACTGAGAGCTCCATTATTTAGTCCATAGTGCCTCAATTTCAAAAGCAAGGTCTCGTGATCCACGCAGTCAAACGCCTTAGATAAGTCACAGAATACTCCTACGGCATTCTGCGACTTCTCCCAAGCATCGAAAATGTGTCGAACAAATGTCACACTCGCGTCTGTTGTAGACCGACCCTTAGTAAAACCAAACTGCTGGCTGTGGAGTAAGTTATTTAAATTAAAATGACATAGCAGTTGGTCGAGAATAATTTTCTCGAAAATTTTACTAAGTACTGGTAGAATAGAAACCGGTCTATAATTCGTGGGGTCTGATTTTGTGCCCGATTTAAAAAGAGGTATAACTTTACTGATTTTCATTAAATTTGGAAAAGTGCCATTTTCAACACTCATATTAAAGATGTAAGCTAGATATGGTGCTAAGATATCAATAACAGAGCTCATCAATTTGACAGACAATCCCCATAAATCTTTCGAGGTTTTAAGTTTCAGCTGTTTGAATACTTTAACAATACTACTCGGATCAACGCGTTTAAAATCAAATAATTCAGTGCAAGCAGTAACATTACTTTTTAATAATATATCAGCTTGAACAGGAGAGGACCTGAGAGATTCTGTAGTTTTTACAGGGATGTTCGTGAAGAATTTATCAAAAACTTCAGCTACATCTTTATCTTGTTTTACTAACCCAGTGCCCGATTCTATATTGTATTCTAATTCACGCGGTTTAGAAGCCTTTGTTTCACTATTTATTACTTGCCAAACTGCCTTTATTTTATTATCCGCGGTCTTTATTTTACTACTAATATGCATCTGTTTGGCTGTATAACACACTCTTCGAAATATTTTAGAATAATTTTTGACGTAGCTTTTGAAACTATCAGCGTGTGTATACGTTTTTTCCTCATATAAAGAATAAAGAGTATTTCTACTTTTGCGAATGCCTACGGTAGCCCAGTCACTGAACTTGAATGATTGACTGTTGGTAACTACCTTTTGAGGAAAATTATTTTCAAATTCTTTATGGATAATAGTGAAGAAATCCCTGTAAAAATCGTCAGGATGGTCTGTATCAAAGTTTGGACAAGGTAAGTTACTAATAAGACTATTTCGATATTTCTCTATCCGATTATCAGTGATGGGTCGAGTACTAAATTTAATTTTTTGCACATTTTTAAGTACTGGAAAACTAACCAACTGCCCACTGTGATCAGACTTAAAACAGTTAAGGATACTGTTATCTTGGAAATCACAATTGCAAAAAATGTTATCTAAACATGAGGCAGTTGTTTCTGTAATTCTAGTTGGCTCCATAAATATATTAACAAGGTTAAAAGATGTAAACAAACTTAGAAATCTAGTTGTAATTGAATCTACTTCATATAAATCAACGTTAAAATCTCCACACACTATAATAGATTTATTACTTTTGGATATGACCTTCAGTACATTTTCCATCACTGATTCAAAAACTGTGAAGTTAGCACTGTATGGGGGTCTGTATACGGTCACAACAATATGTTTCTCTGTTTCTATACATGAAATCTCCATAGTGCCCTCTATCGAAAGTCCAGTAATATCTTTGCGTTCTTTATATTTTAAACTATTTCTGATAAAAATAAGGGAGCCACCACGTATTTTGATCTTTCGACAGAAAGCGCTAGCCAAATGATAATTTTCAAAACCGAATAACAATTCATAATCCTTAAACCAATGCTCAGTAATACATAAAATGTCAATAAAAAATGTCTCTAAAAATAATTCTATGTCCAATTCTTTGCCAGAGAAGCCTTGAATATTTTGGTGAACTAGTTTTAATATTCCAAGCTTCTCTTTTGTCTTATTGTCTAGTTTAAAGATGAAGTACCATTCGTGGTACATGGCTGACTACCGTCAATAAAAGGTTTTGTACTGTAGAAGACAGTACAGTCAATAAGTTTACTGCCTGGTCTGGCAGAAATGTCTGTAATATAAAAAACTAGTACTGAACATATATTTTTTTTAAAGTACTTAGATAGATATATTCTATCTGTCGTTATTAAACAATTTTGAATAAACTTATTCAAATAGTCATTTGTGGAAAATATACAATAACATAAAACAGCCTACACACGTCCCACTGCTGGAGAAAGACCTCCCCTCATTCAACTGGAGGGGGTATGGAGCATACTTGCTTCACTGCGGATTGGTCAAAATATAGACTCTCTCTCGCTCTCTCTCTCTCTCTCTCTCTCTCTCTCTTGCGCTCTTGTCAGTGAAGTGATCGACATTCCCTTCTGATGCGACACGACCTGCACCTTCTCTTTTATTAACCGCCGACGCAAAAACGACAGGGTGTTATAAGTTTGACGAGTCTGTCTGTGGCATCGTAGATCCCAAACGGATGATCCGATTTCGATGCGGTTTTTTTTGTTTGAAAGGTATATCAGTCAAGAGTGTTCTTAGCTATGTTTGGTGGAAATCGGTTCAGGTCTTCAAAGTCATCAGGTCGTTTGTTAAGTGTGATAGGAATGTTACACGATCAGTTTGCTTGCAAGCATATGTGGGATAAGTTATTTTTTGCTTTTTATAGGGTTTAGCATTTTTAACCTTATGTGATAATAATTGAGTATTTTTTGTGGACAGGGGTTTTTTAATATTTTTATTAAGTTATTTTTTTGTTTCAAAAACGTGCTCCTAACTTTACCCCTTCTTTTCTTTCCTTCAATTTTACCTCCTATGATGTTCGTTTTAAACGAATCGTGTTGTATCAGGTGGCTCATCATATTTCCTTTTCGATTCCCTAAAGTTATTATGGTCATTTTTTATTCAACTCAATAAGTCATGTCAAAAAATAAAGGTGGTGTAAAAATCGTCTATTGTAAACAACATAGGGTTAAATTATTCGGGCCTTCACCACCCAGCGGGTACAATGACAAAGGTCATTCATATTGTACCTACTTCACGCTCGGTTGCGCTCACTAATTCCGATTATGACTATTTACGTCTGTCTGTCTATAGCTAGGCCTACAACTATTGAGAACAAATGGCTAACATAGTTATAGTTAGAGATATAATACTTACAAGTACCTTACTCTTGTACCGTGTAGGTTGTGAAGTATATTATCAATCTCAGCATTAATAAACCTTAGTGTCAAGGTTATTACCGAGCCGCCAACGGCCCCTGACATGGTGGTCCCTCCGTGGTCCAGTGGTTGAGCGTTGGGCTCACAATCCGAAGCGCCCGGGTCCGAATCCCGGTGGGGACACATCACAAAAATCACTTTGTGATCCTAAGTTTAGTTAGGACATCACAAGCTGATCACCTGATTGTCCAAAAGTAAGACAATCCCTGCTTCGGAAGGCACTTAAGCCGTAGGTCCCGGTTATTAATTACTGGTGTAATTACGTAGTCGTTAAATGAGTCATGTCAGGGTCTTTGGCTCAAATGTAACCCTGACGCCAGGGTTGATGAGGTTGGTATTCCACCTCACAAACCACACGATAGAAGAATAAATAAATAATAATAATAAGGTAAGGCGGTATCATAATATAGTTGTTATCTCAAACTGTCAAATACCATAGTTTCTAAAATCAACAACTCGCCACGCCGACACCGTGAAATACAGGGTGTTAGTGACATCGTAACGAAAACTTGGAGGGATGATTGAGCCCATAATTCTAAGTTGATATGAAGTGGAATATTTGTCGCAAAAGTATGGAACTGTAAATAATTAAAAAAATAACGAAATTTTAAAGATTTTTTCGAGACGAAATTTCACTTAATATAAACACAGAATCGTGGTCTGAACCATCCCTTTTAGTACCTATTCGTTACGTCACTAACAATCGTACCTACTTTGCCTGGCTACCTGGGGGTTAACATCGAAGCAATTCTATTTGACATTTGTTTGCATTGCGCACTTACGTTTATATGCGCAAATGTCAAATTCCAATATTGCTTTCTTAGATGAATGGCTTCGATGTGGCCATTAAAACCCCCCTGTATGTACTTGTACGGAGTGTAACTGACATCGTAACGAATACTGAGAGGGATGCTTCAGCTCATTATTCTTAGTTAATATCAAATGGAATTTTTCATCGCAAAAGTATAGAATTGAAAGTAATTCAAAAAAAAACTAAAAGAAAATCATGAATTTTGCGACGGAAAATTCCACTTGATATTAACTCGGAATTGTGGTCTGAATCATCCCTCAAAGTTTTCGTTACGATGTCACTAACATCCTGTATGTAACATAGGGTAGGGGAATGTATCAAATTGTGGCAAATAATCGCATTACAGCCGGTATGTATATGTGTATGTATGTCGATGACGCTGATGACAGTATTGTGGTGGCTTAATCATATCTAGCCCTCATTAATTATTCCCGACGGCTCGTGTCGGAGGTCTAAGTGGTTTATGGCTATGAATGGAGATGTGTGCCGTGTTGGGAGTGGTTTTAAGTTGTTTGTGTCGTGTTTCACTATTTCATTTATTCTCATACGACCTCCGTGGTCCAGCGGTTGAGCGTTGAGCTCACGATCCGGAGGTCCGGGTTCGAATCCCGATGGGGGGGACATATCACAACAATCACTTTGTGATCCCTAGTGTGGTTAGACATCACAGGCTGATCAAATGATTGTCCAAAAATTAAGATGGTCCGTGCTTCGGAAGGCACATTAAGCCGTTGGTCCCGGTTACTACTTACTGATGTAAGTAAGTCGTTACATGGGCCATGTGAGGGGCCTTTGGCGGCTCAATAATAAGATTGGGTTGGAGGTTGGTAATTCACCTCACAACCCACACGATAGAAGAAGATTTATTCTCAGCTAAATAAATTAGGAAGACTTGTTTGTTTAAAGACATAAAAACGCGTGCCAGATAAAATGGAAAGGCGAAGTGGAGTCCTGTGCTCAGCAGTAGGATCTTGTATGCTTAGATTATATTAAACAAATCTGTTGAAATACATTTCTAGATATAATAATAATATTATACTTTTTTGACGTGACTTATTATAGGTTGGTCTCCGATGTCATTAACTACTTGGCCGGTCGGATGAGAAATTGGAAGTTTTTTTCTTGTTAAGCTTATTTCTTCTTTGTAACGCCATCATCATTGGGTCAATATCCTGCTATATCTAGGCTCTGTAGAATGTATAATATGTTATGTTATAATATGTATAATATCACAATCTTGACATTATATTGCACTGGCTACTTTTTGTTAAATTATTTATATTAATTTATAATTTATTTTATATTATACTTTTTGTTGTTCACTTGATTGTGCATGCTGTGATTGAGCCAGCTTATAATTTAGCTAGCTCTTAATCCTTTTGTTATTGTTTGTAACTTTGCATGTGCAGTCTGCAGCTTGTAAAATAAATCAGTCAAGTTTACGACAACATACTTACACATATATTTTTTCATAATCAATCACGTTACTTACCTGAAACAAAAAATAGACCATTAAAATGTGACAAAATACAAACAAAGACATTAGGATCATTCCAGAGGTCAAGTTTTTGCATTGTTTGAGTTCGCATGCACGCGTTTACAAAGAAATCCACAGTGTAGCGCATAGCTATCCCCCTAGCGTTAACCCGTTTTTCACAGGGTCCGCTTACCTAACCTGAAGATTTGACAGGTCCAGTTTCTTAAAAAAGCGACTGCCTGTTTGACCTTCCAACACGTAGGGTAAACCAGCCCAATAACAGATTAGTTCACATACCTCCGAAAGCATATTTATTATTTATTTATTTATCTTAATATATTAATCTTAATACTAAAAATACAATTTGTCAATACAGTGCAAAACTGTTTAAACAGTTTATCTGCAGGAAAGGGTCTCTACTAATAATATTATGAACTTATATCTAATAGTAATTTGTAAGTAGGAACTTAGTGCATGTATCACATTATTAATAAAATAATAATTTAACAATTAATAACATGAATCAGGTATGTGACTTTTCTCAGTGGTTTCCTTCACCGCTGAGCATGAATTGGAAAATCATTGGTTTAAGTCCGTGCTGGGATTCGAAAGTGCGACCTAACAGTGAGAGTCAACCGTTCTTCCAACTGGGCTACCACGATTCTCCCAGCGTATTGCATAGCATAGCATTCCAATTCCAACGCTCAAGCCGTATTAATTCCATCCCAAGCACGGCTTAAGACAAGTATCTCAGTATGAGCCATCGTATCGTCCTTGTTAGAACACGAAACATATCGAAGGTTGAGAGTACTAATGACGTGCTAGCGGGTACTCGAATATTCCCCTACGTCTTGTTACGTGTGCTCATAGCAATTACGTTGTTTTGAAAGGAGAATTTTCTTACACTTGTGCATGTATGCTTGTAGATTTCAATATTTAAAATGTTCTAAATTCAAATTTCTCATTACAGTGGCTATCATTTTAATAAACTACCAACATTAAACTAAAATAAATCATCCTCGTTTTCGCGTCTTTCACTGAGTTTCCTACAAAAAATATGACTTGATTCGCACGGTGCATCCGTCTAGTTCCTTTTTGCCTCTCCGTCTGCTTTTGCAGTAATGTGACGTCATTTATTTGTGTCGTCTGCTTTGTTTGGCTCATCGACCTGTGGCTTTGAAGCTCATTCATTCACTTCTTTGCTGGAATTTCGTATCAGATTTCTGTCTTTCTTATTTGATTTAAGATCATTATTCTTTTGTATTCACCTGTAGATTCATGCGTGTTGTGTGTCTGCGTTTGAAGTATTATGACGTCATTTATTTGTGTCGTCTGCTTTGACTTTTTGTATCAGATTGATTTGAATGATTAGAGTGGCACAACCTGAAACCCATTCCAGAGAAATGAATTTTCGGAGGTATGTGACCCAACCTGCATTGGGCTGGTTTTCCCTTCGCGAGTTGGAAGGTCAGACGTAGTCGCTTCTGTAAAAAACTGGACCTGTCAAACAACGGGATAATGCTGGGGAGAGTGACATAAGCCATCAAATATTGGAATATAATTGGAATCTGATCATTAAATTTGACTTAAAGTAAAACTTGTATTACATAACACATAACAAAGCCTATATCCACGAAAAGGTAGAGAGTGGGTATATAGTATATACAATACACCCACTCCTTGTCCTCGCGTCTCGCTACAGAATTAGATATTTGTATTCAAACTTATTTCACTACAACACCTCACATTTAAGCATGTATAAAATTGTGACAAAGCAGATCATGCTCTGGCACAACCACAAGAGGAACATTCTGGAAACCACCCGACTGCCGCTGCGCGCATAACTTACGTGCATGCCAGCAGCGTTGGTTCTAGAATATTCCACCGGCCAACAGATGCCGCGCTCGCACCCTGCCACTCGGCGAGTCTTTAAACGCGCTGCGAGTTGCGACGCGCCGGCGAGAGTATTATATGTCTCTGCGCCCTGCGAGCGGTCGAATAACCGGCGCGATTATCTTCCCACCATGCGCGTACTACGATTAAAAACTAATTCCCGTTCGTCCTCTCTTTTCTGTCTCTAAATTCGCATAAGTTTTAAAATAAGTCATTCGAAATCTTGTATTAGACCCATAGGTCAGAAATAGGACCCCAAATCTAAGTGGACCCCATGAGAAAAGCCCGGCTCAAGAGCCTGCTACATCATAAAATATTCAATCGCCACAATTTTCCCACTATTCACTACAATGGCCATTGTTCATACATAATACAGGAGAGCTCGTTAAAGAGCTTAAGTCGATATAATCGCCTAACCTCTTTTGTACCTGTCAACCTCAATAGAAGACATAGGTAAATATAAACACGTCATACACGCCTTATGGGATAGGCTGGTTCCACTTTAGTAAAGTAGTTGTTTTATTGCATAGGTTCAGCTTACGCGCGCTATTGGAGTGAAAGGAACGGCAAATATTTGGAAGTCGTTATTTTTTATGGTATCATACTATGTGGTACAAAAGTCACCGATAGAAAGGAATGATTCTATCACGTAGACACTAAAAAAACGCAGTCGTGAACAATCAATGAGCACGTAGGTACTTTAGAAATGAATTTAATTATTAACACCATTACAGAAGACGGGAAGCGAGAGAATTCCCAAGCACTTTGTTCAGCAAAACAAGCGACTGTGGAAGCGCATATCTTCAACGAAAAACAGCGTCTGAGACCGAACTGCCACGGTGGGGGACGTAATAGAGTGTCATCTCGACGTAATAAATGATCACTCCCAACCCACCGGTAAAATTCTCCGGTACCTACACTGTTTTTGCATTTGCCACATCAGATTATAGGTACCCTTTTTAAAGGCTTTGTAAAGTAAAATGAAATACGAAATCGATTCTTTCTTTTCATGCTCAAAAGAATATTTTGGGGTGAAAGGTTTTGGGACTTGTGAGCTCCAAATGGAATTCTATGCTGAAATATAATGGATACAAATAGGCATTTAGTGTTTTTCTGAATTGCGTTGCGAACAAAACTACCTTCAGAACATGACTTCGCGCTATAATTATTAACAAAAAAGTTATTCAGTGTTTTCCTCCTCCTGTCAAGTTAGATCTGTGTAAGATAGGAGTATTTGCTTCTTCCCCGTCGATAAATATACATCTTTCAGCCGTATTCGGCCATGATGACAAGTTTCCAATCTAGGAGCGCCTAGAATGCGCTCTTATATGACTGACGTAACTGATCTTAGCAGTGAAGGTAAGACCACATCCATACATACATAAACTTGCGCCAAGCAGACTATGGAATTCCATTTGCTTCGTATGCTTGCTAATCTAATTACTAATACTCTATTAGTACTTTCAAATTTCTTTGCTTATAACAAGCAATTCCAAACACTTTGACAAGGTGCCATCCAAAACGGATGCCAGCACCCACAATCCTTTGAATTCCCATTCAGAAAACTTTTTAATTATACAACTCATTCTACCTTCGAATTCAAAACTAGACACCAAACAAACGGAAAACTTCAAAAACACGAAGCGACGTTAAATTCTATTCGCAATATTCGTATACAGGCCAGGAAGTGGGTTACAAAGAGCAGGAAATTGCCTATCGCAGGCTTGTAGTAATCACGCCGGTGCGCACCAATCTAACTTGGCGGTGGACGCTGTATTCGGCTTAATGAGATATTTCGAGAAAGTACCGCGGGAAGTAGAGATGACAGTTGTGGCTACTCGATCTATTTTGAATAGATTTATATTGAGTAAAATGTATGAGAATTAACACAATTTGATTAAGTCGACTATAGGGTTTGAGAGATTTTTCAAGAGCGCCGCACGGCTCTTAACACTTTCGCGGACAGTAAGTCACAGGCGTTGGGCACTAAATTTTTGTATGAAAATTTTAAGACTGCTATAACATCTTCATCCTATTATTAATAATTTAGAGTTGGGCATGTGACGTAACCTTCTTTGAAATTCGACTGTTTTAGCATTTCTGTCCTACAATATGCCACTTCTTCCTTATGTTATGACAGCATATACTATAGCAGTCGGCTGTTATGGAATTTCTGCCCTACAATGTACACAAAAATACTTTACGCTGGACAGGAATTGTATGGCAGTCGAATGCCATAAAATGCCTGTCCTATAATATTCTAATGAACTCTGTATATGGGACGCGTATTCTTAAGCAGTTGTCTGCTATGACATTCCTGTCCTACAGTGTACACAAAGATACTCTACGCTGGACAGGAATTGTATGGCAGTTGAATGTCATAAAATGCCTGTCCTATAATATTCCCATGAACTCTAACATGGGACGTGTATACTATCACAGTTGCCTGCTATGAAAGTGATGTCCTATTGATGGACTTATTACCATTTATATGAAGCAGCGAATGCTATGATATACGGCAGCTATAGTATTTACCGTCACATTATAAGACTTTACGATCAAATATGACGAGAATCCTGTAGAATTCATTATAACTATTTAGTATCTTATAGGTCTTAAATTATAAAATAAGGTAAATAGTAAATATATCTTTAGAAAAACTACATATAAAAATCATATAGCTTTATTGGTCTACAATCAACAGCATTTGAATATTAATTAAAAACATAACATGCCATTCTATGACAATAGTATAGTTATCTTCACTTATAATTGAGATCAAATAAACTAAAACGAAAACTTCTAAATCGGAAATGACTAATATTTTAGTAACTTTCTTAGACTAATAATCAGACATATAAACTATAACGAAAACGTCTAGATCGGAAATGACAAACATCTTAGTAACTTTCTTATTCAAAATTAAATAATCAGACTTATATATATTTCAAAGATTTAGTCTTTTATAAATCACAATAAAGTACCTAATTATTATGGCACAATAGAAATAATCTTAAAATTAAATAGGTGTCTAGTAAATTATTTGAAAATAAGTGATCACATCCTAAATATAGGATTCGTATGCCAAGACTCAAAGCATCCTGGACAAAGAGGTGGATTTCCTACGCACCCTTTGCACCGATAACTAGTTTGTTTTAATTTCTTGTTTTTAGTGCAAACACGACATTTAAGAAAAACTTTATTGCGTTTGGAGCTGTCATGCAAAGGTATAAGCTCTGGCCAATGCACGTTTTGAGGTGACATTTCTCCTACGTTTTCAACGACACCTCTTTGCCGCCTGTTTGCGTGTTTCTTGCCAAACATGTTCTTTAGCATTGCCTCCTTCGTATTTTCGTTTACTTGTATGTACGAATTCACTATAGTTTCTCGAAAGCCCAGTAAAGTTGCTGTTGGATCGCAATGTTTTCTGAAGAGATAGAAAGCGTTCCAAATAATCATGTCCAATACTCGGAAAAACACCTTTTTATACCAACGTATAGTTTTTTTTGGCGTAGAATAATAAGACATCATTTGGTCTGATTTGTCTATTCCCGACATGTGTCTATTGTAATCATTGATCTCCACAGGTTTAGACTTCAATTTTCCAAATCTGTTTCTAGTAGTTACTAGTCGTGGGTGGTGTTTTGTAGTTATCATAAACACTGGTCTTTTATCCTTCCAGACAGATGCGTAAACTTTGCCATTTCGTTGCCAAAGATGTTGTCCAGATTTGACTTGTTTCTTAAAAAGCTCCTTAGGATTCTCCTTGCGGTCTTTACGTAACGTGCCTGTTGTATGTGTATTATATTCCAGTAATTTTTTTGACAGAGTGACGCTATTATAAAAATTATCCATATAGAGATCATGTCCTTTATTTAGATAAGGCTCCATCAATTTCATGACCAATTTATCGAGTTTTGGTTCAGTAGCGTTGGTTTCATTCACGGTATTCTTACCTTCGTAAATAACGAAATTCAATATATATCCATCATGAGAAGTTAGAACATAAAATTTTATGCCATACTTGGCTTTTTTGTTTTTTATGTACTGCCGAAATGACAACCGTCCACGAAAAGGCATCAATGACTCATCTAGAGATAGTTCTTTTTCAGGATGGTTTAAAGTCTGAAAGTTTCTTATTACTTTTTTAGTAAAAGCTTTGACTTTGTCGATGCCTTTACTGTTGAGTTCCGACACACACAAGCAGCGCAATAACTGTTCGAACCTCCTACCTGACATAGTATATGGGAAAATGGGGTAACAGTATAGAGGGTCAGACTGAGTAAATAATTTTCTTACGCTCGGCACATCAAGATGTCCTTGAAGTATACACAAACCTAGGAACTTTTTCATTTCTTCTGCATCTGTAGGCTTGAATGATTGTGCTCGGGATCCCCTTGTGTGTGGTCTATTAGAGTTGCACAAATTTGTACCATAAGTATTCGTACATGACACAATGAACTCAATCATTTCATCAATAAAGAAATACTCCAAAACGTTCAACGGTGTTGTGTTATTGTCTAATGGTACTGTTGGACCTGAATTCATATCGTCAAACTGAAAATCTGTAATAGGTAGAGTATTATCTTCCCAAGAACTTACGTGATTAGGTGAAATTGGTCGACCTAGATTTTGTTCATTTTCCAAGTTGGCAGGAGGAGTTGGCTGTCTTTGCTGTGATGAATTAGATTGTGCAACTGATTGACATTCTGGCTGATTCACTGGCTGAACTGATCTGGCTTCACTTTGCTGTAAGGAACAAATCTGTGTGTCTGGAGAACAGTCAATTTCCTTATCAGTATCGAGTCGATTTTGCGATGATGGACTTTTCTGTGTGGAACTAATATGTTTGGGAGAAGAACAACCCTTCTGTGTATTTAGATCTGACTGGTTCGGCTGTACTTGCATTTGTTCTTCAGACAATGTACTAGTTTGTATAACAGGAGAACAATCTACTTGTATAGCTGTGACTGGCAGATTCTGGCTAGCTGTTGGCTGTTCTTGTATTGTAGTTTTCTTGGAAGAACTAGCATGGACCTCTATAACCGAAGAGCAAGGTTGGTCAGGGCTTGGCATTGGTTTTGTCTGCAAGGAACTTGCCCGTGTACTTGGTAACTGATCAACTACTGTATTTGTAGCTAACTGTAGCTGTTTATTTTGACTGATCATTGGCTGAATCATTAGATCTTTATCTGGGTGTTGTGATGGATCAGAGGTAAGAATTTTAGGCACTTTGCTGCTTGGTGATGAGCTGGCTTGTAACATGGGTTTTTCGCTGCATTGATCCTTTGACTGACAAGAAGCTTTGGCCACTTTATGGGAATTACTCTTTGATTGACTTACTTGTGACGACTCACTTTCAGCTCCATGTGACGATCCATCGGTCGATATTTCTTCCTCTCCAGGTAAGTAATCGACATCTGACCCGTACTCGCCGTCGCCATCACTGAATGGGTCATGAATTGATACATCCGAGCTATGTTCAGAATCGTCTTCCTCATCGGCTGATCGCTCCGACTCTTCTAATTCTTGATCGCTGTTATTCTCATCTGGTACATCCGATTCATCTGTCGCTTCATCAAATAGCTTCAACAGTTTTTCTTGTTGAGTAACGTTGACTATTTTAGGACCTAGTTTTTTGTTTTTTCGCGGCATCTGCAAAAGATATCCATCGTTTACTCACTAGTTTGAATGAAATACCTACTCAACTACACATGATAAATCTCACGATATTACTTCATTTTCATCATAAAACTAGCTTACTAAATGGTAATTGCAACCTTTACTGTATAAATAACTAGTGATTAGTATAAAAAACAGGATATTATACTTACATCGATCAAAATATCTCGTCAATATTCGGCCGGCTCGCGCAAAATCGATCACATAACATGTGTGTACTCTCCGGCGCAGTAGCCGAGCGACTGAAGGAACGCGTCAAACAAACACAGACGCTATGCAATCTGCGTCAGTGTGCGTGAGAAAGGGGGGTCGGCGGGGAGACATTTTTTCTATGTGTGCAAAAACGTTCTAGTAGGACAGTATTCGCGATAATATTGAGTATAATGTGACACTAAACTTGCGGCTTCTTGAAAATATACGAGGAATACGAATGCAATAGCTCCTCTGTCCAAAATAAGGAAGTAAAATTGGAATGCTTAAGAATGCCCGTCACTGCGAGTAGTGCAAACACGAATTCCTATGCATACTCGTCCGCGAAAGTGTTAAAAGCGGGAAATCTTAATACAAAATATGGAAGCATGGCGTCTTAGTGTCGTATTGTGAGGTAATAGAGACAGATACCAACTAAAGTGTTACAGAAAAAAACTGAGGAAAAACAATAATATAAATATATCATTTTAGCGTGATTTTAGTCTTAATACTTCATAGACAGCGCTAGTTAAAGAGTTTTGCTTATACTAGCGCCATTTTTGTACGTTACATTCGATTATCTTCGTCTATCGTGTGGGTTGTCAGGTAGTTTACCAACCCTATCAACCTCTGTCTTTAGCTGGGCTTACATCTATTAACAACAAATGGCTAACGTATTTATAGTTAGAGAGAGATATATACTTAAAACTACCTTCCGCTTATATCGTGTAGGTCTTCTTCTTTGCGAGTCGATGGCGATCGATATTAAATTTTTGCTGTATCTGCTATGTTGTGAAGTATATTATTAACATCAGTAATAATAACCCTGGTTTCAGGGTAACTGTTGAGCTGCCAAAGGCCATGACTTGGCTGCTAACGACTACTGACTTACATCAGGAATGAGTAACCGGGAACAACAGCTTTCCCGATGACGTTCACTTATAGAAATCCTATAGTTTCAAAAACAAGTTGTGTGATAAACATGTCATCTTAAACTGAACTAAAGTTGAGCTCGCTTTTAATTATTATCGTCACATCTAGCGTATCCTATCTCGGAGAATCTCAAATATTGACAAACTTTTCGTTTCAGAGTACGCTCCGTCCAACTTGTAAGTATCTTAGATAAATTAAGATTCCGGTTAGTGTTACTCCAGCCATACTCCAATCTCTCAATAGACAGCTTGATTTCCAAGCCATTGTTATATTATTTACCTAAGTACTTCTAGGAATCTGAGAACGATGAACGGGTTTTGGGAACTAGAGGAACTTTGAATAATGTTGTTCTCAATTAATTTATAAGAGATTATTAAACACTCATACATTACGTTCCGTTTTGTAATCCCTAATGAGTTGAGCAGAGCCGAAAATAATCAGAAGTGCTATGATGAATCATCTCCCTAGCATTATCGCGTTTTTCATAGGGTCCGCTTACCTAACCTGAAGATTTGACAGGTCCGGTTTTTTACAGAAGCGACTGCCTGTCTGACCTTCCAACCGCGAAGGGAAAACCAGCCCCATACAGGTAAGGTCACATACCTCCGAAAATGCATTTCTCGGGACTGTGGGTTTCTTCACCGTTGAGCAAGTGATAATCATTTATGATACAAACATGAATTCGAAGACAAATTCGACAATCATTGGCTTTTGCTGGATTCGAACCTGCGACCTCAAAGTGAGAGGCAAGCGTTTTATCACCTGGGCTACCACGGCTCTTAAATGCTAAAATGAATAATGATTGTATTTGAATGTGTACCTGCTTAATTGTAAAGAAATTTACATAAAAGACATAATAATATAAACAAACAAAAAGTTTTCGGTCGAAGTAATCATAATGGCGCTTGGTAGGCGTCCTTAATAAATGGACCACGCTCAACATAAGCGACGTTAAGCACACGATTCGAAGTCGTAGTAGATAGGTATTAAGTGTTATATTGTATTAATGACGTTCAATAAGTCTGCTTAGATGATTCTACATAAAATAATCAATTTTCTGTTTTTTTTTTTGACTCGTAGTATCCGAACACATCGTTATCAATACACAGTTTTAAACTTAGTATCTTATACGTATAATGTTTGGACTAATGTCGAGGCAAATAAAAAAAAGAGTACTTACAACCAATGAACTTTCTAGGCTACGTTTCTCAAAAACAATAGATAGTTTTTGCTTTTCTTTTTTTGACGTGACTTACTGTAGATTTGCCGCAGATGGCATTAACTACTTGGCCGGAGAAATGGGGAGCACTGAAGGCTCTCAGCCGGTACAACGTTTAAGACAACAGGCCTGAGGGTGCCCAGTTGGGCGTGAACCTCGGCTCAGTGCCTCCTCTGAGAGGACTCTACGACGTCTACCTACGAGTCGATTCGCGACACGCTCATAAATAGAACTGCAAGCAAAACCTAGTCAAAACTTAAAAAAAAAAACATCTCGTTTGCCTTAACTCTCCGTTATAGCGAACGTTATCGATATTAAAGGCAAAAATTTTAGCAAAAATAGTTGTTCTGAATATTACCGAACGGAAAATAGTGGGGAATGCTTTTGTGTTCGAGCGGTATGGGCCATGGATGACATATTGGTTAACATATAGTTGTACGCGGCAATATTGACCTTACCATTGATTCTTGTTACTTTTTTTACAGAAGTACATTTTTTTTTTGAAAAAAATATCTATTATTATACTAAGGAAGAAGATTTAGACCATGATTCTGAGTTAATAGCAAGTGGAATTTAAGTCGCAAATTTTATACTCTTGCGATGAAAAATTCGAAATAATCAGCTGAATCACCCTTCTCAGTATTTGTTACGATGCCACTTATACCCCGTACAAGTACGTACAGTAGCCTAACAAGGGACACCGCAACAAGATAATAAGTGGAATTTCCTGTCGGAAAAGTCATGACAATTTTAGTACTTTTATAAATTATTTTCAGTTTTAACTTTTGCGATTGAAAATTCCACTTGAGATCAACTCAGAATCATGGTCTAAATCATCCCTCGAAGTTTTCGTTACGATGTCACTAACACCCTGTATAACTATACCTTTGGTCTGGGCGCGCTTTGCGGCGATTATTTTACTAAAGAATTTTTATTCTTGACTAACTCATTTGTTCATCTAAAGCTATTTTTAGCTTTAGATGAACAAATGAGTTAGTCAAGGATATTATACTATTTTTATTCTTCTTCTATCGTATGGGTTGTGAGGTGATAACTAACCCCATCATCCCTGGTGTCAGGGTTATTATTGAGCCGCCAAAGGCCCCTGACATGACTCATGTTACGACTACGTACTTACATCAGTAAGAAGTATCCGGGACCAACGGCTTAACGTGCCTTCCGAAGCACGGATCATCTTACTTTTTGGACAATCAGGTGATCAGCCTGTAATGTCCTAACCAAACTAGGGATCACAAAGTGATTTTTGTGATTTGTCCCCACCGGGAATCGAACCCGAGACCTCCGGGATCGTGAGCACATCGCTCAACCACTGGACCACAGAGGCCGTCACTATTTTTATTATGTAATAACACAACAATATAAGAATGCGGCTATATCCCAATTGGAGTAGTCAGAAGTACATCCTTCGCAAGATGAGCTAAGTACCCACAACTTGCCGAAGTTTCTGTTAAATCTATATAATCTACGATACAAATTGTAAATTGAAATTAATTTGTTAACAAAAATATACATATTTATTTTAACAGTTTGTTTTATACGCTTATTTACGTTAGGCTGTTGACTTGAGTTGTCTTTTAAAATAAGTATTTTGTGAACCAATTTACATCCAAAAGCACGATCTCTCTTCAGTCTAAGACTGGTTTGCGTAGTCCACAAACGATATTACTAATGAATGTCGCAAATAAAATAAGTGAAGTCATAAAAGTCTCGTTTGCAACTCGAAAGATGCTAGACTTGAATCAAAACCCATAGTATGTCTCCGGTCGGAATATTCAAATTCTTTGCCATATCCGATAATACCGGTCTCATGCAAAATGCATACAATATCATTCTTTACTTCATACGCGAATGCTTGCCGTTCGTAATTCATGTAAAAATGCCTTTATTTGAATTTTATGCGTTCAAATTTTTGGTGTACCTTAGCTCTTTGAAATATTACCTTCGAGTTTATTTGCTACTTCATACTTAATGTCAAGTTTGGAGTAATATGTTCCAAGTGGTGAAATAAAAATGAAATGTATGTCTGTCTGTCCGCTCCTTTTCTCGACTCCCGTAAAAGAAAACAATTTTTATGCGTTCAATTGTTTCTCATCAGGCATGAAATTAGAACCCCGATCCCACCGGCTAACGATTTCTATCATTCAGCGCTTATCGCTATTGGTCCACTATGGTCGATTAATTATTTCAAATATAGCCCTCTCAGACGACCCATGAAGAGAGGTTCGCACCCAACTGGGCACCCTCAGGTCTTTAGAAATTAGTACCGGGTGAGAATCGCACCGCTCCCATAGTTAACGCCATATGAAGTAATATCAAAATGCCCCTTAAAGGTGTTATTGTTTATTTAATAAAATAATAAACGTATAAAACTCTTTATTGTACACACATTAGCAATATTAACAATTAAAAATAATAATTACAAAACCTACAGCCACGTCAAAAAAATAATGCATCGGCGTCCGAAGGACGTAATATACGATCCCGACGACCCGATTACTCTAGCCATAGAGGCGGCCAATCAGCTCGCGACACCAAACACTTCAGAACCCCGATACGACCACGCCGGCATGGTCGACGATTTCCCTCATTCAGCGCTTATCGCTATCGACGCGCTAGGGTTGATTAATTCTTTCAAATATTCTTCCTCTCAGACGACGCCCTGAGCCAAGGTTCGCGCCTAACTAACTAGGCACCCTCAGGCCTTAAATTTTGTATCGGATGAGAGCCCTCAGCGCCCCACATTTATCCGGCCAAGTAGTTAATGCCATCTGCGGCAAATCTACAATAAAACACGCCAAAAATGTGTGTACTACACACTACGCCTTTGATACCTATGAACAATATATTCCTTTGAAAACCCATTGATTACCACACACAACACAATCCCGGCTTAACAAGGATTAAATATAGTGAATTCGAATTTCAGAGAGCCTTACGCAACAGTATTACTAAAACCTGCTAATAACAAGACGCGTTTACAAAAGGCTCTTAAGTATTTAAACATGTAAGTACCTATTTGCACGTAATCTTTATAAGGTTAGGTACCGCTAAAAGTAAGTAATTATCGTTGCATTCTCACGATCCGGAGGTCCCGGGTTCGATTCCCGGTGGACATATCACAAAAAATACTTTGTGGTCCCTAACTTGGTTAGGACATTACGGCTGATCACCTGATTGTCCGAAAGTAAGATGATCCGTGCTTCGGAAGGCACGTTAAGGCGTTGGTCCCGGTTACTACTTACTGATGTAAGTGAGTAGTCGTTACATGAGCCACGTCAGGGGCCTTTGGCGGCTCAGTAGTAACCCTGACACCAGGGTTGATGAGGTTGGTAATTCACGCAACCCACACGATAGAAGAAGTTGCATTGCCACAATGATCTCTCAAAAATGATTGATCACCTATCTATTAACACTTTCATGGATACTGGCCATCAGTCATTGAACTATCATAGCTAATATTATGATAATTGAGATCGTGACATCGCATGTAGACGATCTGTCCGTGAAAGTGTTAAAACGACGAAGCCTCGGTGATGTCACATTCACATGCGCCTTTTTGTAAAATTGTATTTGAATTTGTTTTATTTTAATTTAATAATTCTAATTCAATTCAAATCAATTCTTTATTCATAATAAATATTACACGTCAACAAATATTTCGATGAATTAATTTGTGAATTGTCCCCGTCAGGTTCCGGAATATTAAATTCAAATTCAAAACGTTATAAAATGATACTGCTAACGCCATCTTAACATCCTGTCGAGTAACTAAAAATAAAACATATTTTTTAGATTGTAATTTTTTTTAGCGTCATGCACGTAATTATGGTTGTATTTATACTAGGTGTTTATCAGGTTGTCAGACCCATATTCCCGAGAAATGCATTTTCGGAGTTATGTGACCTAACCTGTATTGGGCTGGTTTTCCTTTCGCGGATTGGAAGGTCAAACAGGCAGTCGCTTCTGTAAAAGTCCGGACCTGTCAAATCGTCAGATTAGGTAAGCGAACCCGGTGAAAAACGGGATAATGCTAGGGATATGATGATTTCTTTGGTGGTTAGAACTAAAAACTAAGAAGATTGTCTTTGATAGTATACTTCTAGTAATAAGTAAACGTTCTTTTTTTACGACGACATTCCCAAATTAGCTCAGTAAAAGGAACATCTATCGCAAGATGTACTGTGTTCCCACGGTACACCTGCCACGCTAAAATTACAATTTATCCATCTATTATCCAATGCACGAGTTTGTAATATTACTAAACAAACTTCGGAAATATGAGAACAAGGACAGACATTCATCCTTATCGCTCGCACAAACAAAAACTTAATAGTTTACAACCCTACAGTTCAAATAGTTCCTATTGAAAACTTCGCAATTAAAACCCACAGTTTCATAGTTCAATAGGTTTCAATCACAAATAGTTGTTTGGAGGCATTTGATTTATATTCATTATATGACTGTGGGACTCATAAAGGCTCGAGAGGGGGGGTTTCCATAGATACGGGGGGAGAGGGAGCGTTGCTATAGGTGACTGGAGTTGCTAAGCATCCGACCGGCTTCGCACAACGGCGGTAGAAGTATTAGCGGAGAAAAATACGTATTTTTCATTTGTAAAGAAATATCGTATACAAAAGATGAGGTACTTATGTAGACGTATATGTGATACGCTTCTGTATAAGCTATTGTTGTGTATTAAGAAGTATTTATTATCAATACGAGTGATACTTGATAGTGGAAAGCTTTTAAGCAGATAAGCTGTACAAAAGACGAGTTGTTTTAGGTACAGATGTGGTAGGAGGGAAAATACGTTTTTATTAATATCTACATACACACATACATAAACTCACGCGTATTTCTCACCGGGGTAATCAGAGACTATGAATTCCAATTGCTTCGATCCTGACACACTGCTCTTGCTTCCTCGACATTCATCAATCGTTTCATACACGCACGCCGGTTCAGAGTAGATCGTACTGAACCTTTTGTAAAAACATTTCCAATTTGGTCAATATACGTCTTCCTCTGCCATGCCAGCCCTACCACCAACCTTCGCTTTATATACTGCTTTCGTAATCCTATTATCCTTCATCCGCAAACTTTTTGCGTTTTCCACGCGCTCTACAGGTCAGAGCTCTTCGGGGCGGGTGTTCCACAGGTCTTCTAAGGACATGACCAATCCACCGCCATTTCCGTGAGCGGATATCAGCCTTCACAGTATTTTGCCCAGTCAATCCTAATTAACTACGAAATATATGATAGAAGACAACTTCTAGACACTTTTGATAAATTTAAGAAATCTTTGATGAAATGTGTAAAGCCAGTAATCGGTCCATCATCATCATCACCAGCCCATTAACGTCCCCACTGCAGGGGCACGGGCCTTTCCTATGGATGGATAGGGAGATCGGGCCTTAATCCACCACGCGGGCCCAGTGCCGATTGGTGGTTATTAACGACTGCTAATGCAGCCGGGAGCAACGGCTTAACGTACCTTCCGAAGCACGGAGGAGCTCGAGATGAAAACTTTTTTTTGTGGTCACCCATCCTAAGACCAGCCTTTGCCAAAGTTGCCTAACTTCAAAAATCGCAGACCGAGCGCGTTTACCGCTGCGCCATCGAGCTCCTCCTATGAATCGGTCTATTACCCATATTTTCTAATCTCATCATCGTGTTAATATCTCATCATAGAGAAGACGGCCAGCCTCTGTGATCCAGTGAGTGAGCTTTGGGCTCACAATCCGGGGGCTCCAGATTCAAATCTCGCGGAGACCTCCCACTGTATCACTTAGTCTTCTTCTTATCATGTGGGTTGTGAGGTAGACTACCAACCTCATCAACCCTACTGTCAGAGTTATTATAGAGCCGTTGTAAAGACTACGTACCTACTTACATCAGTTAGTAGTAATCGGGACCAATGGCTTAAAGTCTAACGCCTTTTTTCACTCCTTTTTCATATTTTAATATGTATTTATTTTAATAGTATTTATTTTCATATTAAAAAAGGCGAAAGATTTATACGTTTTGAAGGGAAACCAGAGTATGTATGTTATGTCATATTAAAATATGAAATAGGACTGAAAAAAGGCGTTATAAATCAATTGGGATAGTCAAAAGTACATTCATCGCAAGATGAACTAATTATTCACACCTCACCGAACTTTACATACTCGTAAGTATGCCAAGATTATTACGTCTCGTACAGGTTGTAAGGTTTATTATAAATTGATACTGCTAACGCCATCTAAACATCCTATTGAGAAACTAAAATTAAAACATTTTTCTTATTGCTAAAACTAAACAATTTCGTAAAGCAAATTAATTTAAATACTTCAGAAATTTACTTTTTTTTAATCAGTATTATGTTTTAGAAAATAACAAAATTGTGGTCGATTTATTGTTTTTATAGTAATAAAAGTACTTTTGAGGACACGTTAAGTTGTTGCTCCCAGCTATTAGGCGTAAAACACCTCCACCAACCCGCAGTGGAGCAGTGTAGTGGAGTATGCTCCATACTTCCTTCGGTTGATTGAGAGGAGGCCTACTCCAGCAGTGTAACGTATACTGGCTGTTTACGTATGTTATTTATTTAAATTATAATTTAAAAAGAAATGAAGACATTTTATTATAAAGCTTTTCAATTATTTTTACAATGAAAAATATCAAAACGAAAAAACTACAAATACTTATGGCACAATTTCTTACAAAAAAAATAGAAATATTTTTTCAAAAATCTTTAAAATCTTACAGCGCCATCTATTGAGTTTCCGTGTAACTAACAGCTACGACGGGCGGGCGGCAAGGCTCTACGCGGGCAGGAAAACGGGGTACATGAATCATACGGAGGCTTCATAGATGTCGCTAGTACACTGCTGAAACCTGTGGCGCTTTCAGGACAAATAAACGATAACTCATGGAAGAGATGGCGCCTGTAGGATTAGTATTTACTCATTTTTATTTATTTTTGCAAAGCACATGGTCAGTATTTTAGTTCCTACAAATTAATATGCACAAACATTCACACCATGTAAAGGCATAGTTAAAATATTTAGAACCTATTAAAATAATTAAAAATATTATAATAATTATTATTCTTCATAATTTACGCTACTATTACTAAGCAACTATTTAGGTAAAGAGAGAATATAAATAAAAAATCGGACTCAGACGGGATTTGAATCCGCAGCTATTGCGAGTGACTTTTTTCGATTTATATTTTATAAGTAAGTGCAATAAAAAAATCAACTTATTAGGTGGGTATAACTTTAAAAAAGAACAATAAAGTACGTAGCATAATAATTAAGTACCTATAAAATGGCATATTTTGGCATTATTACTGGTTATTTCTGTTTACTACTTACGGATGTAAGTAAGTAGCCGTTACATGAGGCATGTCAGGGGGCTTTGATGGCTCAGTAGTAACCCTGACACCAGGGTTGATAAGGTTGGTAATCCACCTCACGGCCCACACGATAGAAGAAGATAAAGTTAGTTAAATATAATAAAACATAACCTCGTAAGGCCCGGATTTCCAGACACAATAGTTAAACAATGGGATTTGGATTTTAAAAGGCATCTGGGCCTTACGACCATAATAAACAGCCTAAAAAAAGAAAAAAGTGAAATATAATATTCATTCTTATTCGACACTAATTCGACTTCAAATGCAAGGTATTTTCGCACAATTCGTGGTTTATAGTTTCCTCTCGTATGTAGATTCTTTGACTTATTAACTGATAGAAATCTCTGAACAACCACATAGGCATACATCTCTGAACAGTTTCATAGGTTCCTAGATATTTAAGACTTAATTTAAGAGCCACGCTTTTGTCGGTGTAGCATTCTCTACGCTACTTTTTAAGGAACAATCAGGCAGTGGTTTCCCTCTTGCCATCCACCTCGCAGTACTGACACGAGTGGGATGGCGCCCAGAGTAATATATTTCAAAGGTGTGCTAGGACTCCTATCCTCCGCCTCTGAATAGTACTGACAGTTACTGCTGCCCTCTGTCAGGTTCCAGGTTAAAGTCCTTGTGACTTGCTTCTTCCGTCCTGCATTGCTTTACCGATAGCTCTCATATCCGCCTATGCAACTGAAGACATCAACGGTGAAGACTCTTCACCTATAATGCCTAGTCAAATTTCACTTTAACCCTAGGTAGGTGATGATGTGATCCAGCAGATTTCGGCTACGGCGACTGCTTCAACTCCGACGTTCATGTGCTCGCATGTGGCTTATATAGCCAATCTTATTGAAAAAGATCCTCGCACATAGCGGGCATGTGAGCACACTGTTTTTTAAGGTAGGATGACCAATTCCAAGTGTAATACACAAATAAACGCGGACACATGCACGCTCCAGGATAAACCGGGAAAAAGTTCTCGTAATTTGTTCAGCCACCGATGTCGCAGTGTCTGACACTATCACATACCCACCGAGTAGATACCCTAGACGGGAAACTATAAAAAGTTCTGTACTAACTTCATAATCGATAGGTAATATTGATATCTCTGACAAACACGCACGGTAAACTATATTTTTTTGTAACATCTGTCACACTGCATTTATGACAAATAAAGTATCTTATCTTATCTTAAATAAGTAGATAGGATGTTAGAGACAAAAATGAAGGTAGGTATTTTTCTTCTTGGAAATGTTTAATTAAAATTTTGAATTTTGTTTAAATAATTTGTCAATGTATTTTAGTACAGTATGAGACAAAATCTTTCACGTATTTTCCTTGAAATTCCATTTAATATCAACTTTGAATCATAGTCTGAATCACCCCCCAAAATTTTCGTTAGACTCAGATCAGATCAGTCAGATTTATTCGTTAGAAAGTATCAAAATGTCCGATCTGCCACAAAAAAATAAGTAAAAAGTTTTGAAATTTTTAAGCCATTACTCGACGGGTTTTTCAAAGTGGATATTAAAGATTTTAACTACGGGTGTTTGTTGTTTTAGTATCAAACTCCCGGATGAAAGTTCCACGTAATTTGTTCAGCCAGCGGTGTCGCGGTGTCAGACACTATCAGACGCTGCCGAGAGCGGTCCCACCGGCTATGCCATTTCCATCTAGGAAGCTCTAGAGGAGGAAGTATGAACATTCTGGAACCTTCTATAGAATTTGACAAATAATACTATGATAAGTAAGTTGACAAGTATTGTGTATTTTCTTCATTACGTGATACTGGCAGGCAGAATTGTGAAATAAATTTGCCCTGGATACAATGAAAATAAAAACTAAAAGCTCAAATGTAGGTGGCAGCACTGTTGAGTGTTCTTAAATTTTGACAGTTCCCCGCACCATTTGAGTATTACACTATTTTTTTTACTTGATTGAAGAAATAGACAGTTTGTATTCTCATTCGCAAATAGAAAGGATGAAGGATTTTTTTTGTTTCAAGCATGTTATATTATTAAGCCGATTTTGTTTATAAGTAATCCGTTTTTTAATGAGGTTAAAATAAAAAAAAAAACTGCGTTTTGATATTGATATCACGAAGCTTCTCGGATATAAGATGGTCTCGTCCTGTTAAATGGGACTTTTACATAAATGGCGATAAGTGTGTGTGTTTACTATACACCTCCACCTAAACCTTTGGGAACACAGGCGTGATAATATGTTATATTATATTTTAGTGTACATCATTTATATTCTACATTTATACTCTGGCTCGTGATCCATGATTTGGTAAACAAACTTTAGCATGTTGATCTTTTTCGAAGTCGGTTAAAAAGGAGATAAAAATCAACCCACTGTATACTCACTCCTAATTTTCTTATCCGAGAATCCTCAGGCAGTGTCCAACAGTTTTACCTGGTGTTTATTTTCGACTATTGGGTTTCAAGGAGCCCAGGTGAATGTAAATTTGAACTTTCCTGGGCAAGGAGGGAATTCTTTCTGAAAGAGCAATAATTTTAGTGGCCAGTCTTGCTTGCAGGGTTTGTTTTCAATGCATACGGTGTGAATATTCTATTGGAGTTTAGCTTTAGATCTTGTTAATAAATGTAGAATGCTGGATTAAAATTCTAACATAAACTTTCTCTTAATAATGTAATCATGCGTTCCCTTCTTCTATCGTGTGGATTGAGAGGTGGATTATCAAACCTGGTGTCAGGGTTATTACTTCACAGAATATAGGGTTATTTCTTCAGGGTTGGTAGGTGTGTTGAGAGTTGGTGTTAGTTCTCTGAATCAGCTGCATATAAGGCGAAGGTTGTAGGTAGCGCTGGCAGAGGAAGACCTAGAAGGACGTACATTGCCCAACTAGGGATGTTCTTAGAATCAAAGAATTTATTCAAATTAATTATCATGAATAAACTTGTTCAAAGTCAAATTAACATTTTAGAATCTACGTTGAATCTATAAAAAGTTACCTACTTATGGTCTAATCTGAACCGGCGTGCCTGTGTGAAACTATTGATGAATGTGGAGGAAGAGACAGAAGTAATTTGTCAGTTTATACGGAACGGACGTATTTTTCCTATTTATCATTTTATCACTACCTCACCTTATAAACAGCGACAATGCGACTAAGATAGTACATTTACCCACTTACCTACAAAGTGCCTATTCACTCTGACCTTGAACAGTTTCACTTTGTCTTTGTAGGGATACATAAACGCAAAGGCATGCCATACCCTTTGCAGTTCGCATAATAAATGAAGCAAATCGCTCACCAGGAACAAAGACGTATATAGTATAGTCAGAATAGGTTAGAACCGGCGTGCGTGGATGAAGCGATTGATGAGTGAGTATACTAGTTATTATCCAAATTTTTTTCTCTATCTACTAGTTTTAAGTTACCTCAAATACGTGTACGTGTTGTTTTACAATTTATTATAACGTGTTTTTTATTAAACGTGCCCCCACTGAGAATCAAACCTAGGACTTCGGGATCATGAGGCCAACGTTCAAACACTAGACTACAGAGGTTAGTAGACACAATTACCCACGTTACTTTTTTTTCTATTTTGCCCGAAGCCTCGCAAGCAAGGTACAGTGCACACCAAAAATCCAAAATTAGCATGTTATTCAAATCAAAAGACAGTAGCCTATAAACAGTCCGAAAACGCCCGTATGCAAACAGGGTTCCGTAGTTTTATCGCGTTTTTCGTCGCGTCCGGTCGCCGAAATTCCTTACATTTCAACTTGACATAAATCCGTGTCCAAATAAGGTTGCCGAGGCATTACACCTCTCGCGTCTGGGTGATTAGTTTTTGTCTATAAATTTAGTATAGCTTTGAATTTTGGTATTGAAATCACGTGGTTTCTTAGATATGTGATAGACTCAACCCTTGTTACATGGGCCTTAAACATAAATTGGCGACTAGTATGTATGATTACTATACACCTTACCGGCATCCGTGGTTCAGTGGTTTGAGCGTTGGGCTCACGATCCAGAGGTCCCGGGTTCAACTCCCGGTGGGGACATATCACAAAAAATATTGTGATCCCTACTTTGGTTAGGACATTAGAGCCTGATCACCTGATTGTCCGAAAGTAAGATGATCCGTGCTTCGGAAGGCACATTAATCTGTTGGTCCCGGTTACTACTTACTGATGTAAGTATGTAGTCGTTACATGAGCCATGTCAGGGGGCCTTTGGCGGCTCAGTATTAACCTTGACACTAGGGTTGATGGGGTTGGTTATACATGTCATAAACCACACTTATCCTTTGGGTTAGTACAGCTGGGTAGATTTTTCTTTGATTTAAGGTTAAAGTCTTCTTCTTATGTTTGCTTAAGTGATTGATGTGACCTGACCAATGTGATGGGCCATCTAGCTGGGTACATATTATATGACGGGTCTGGCTGGTAAATCTGCATATTTTTTTATCAAAACTGCTTTTACACGAGCTTATAGAAGTTTTCACGTGACGTGATTTATACTGTACAATTGAGTAATATACGTAATTATCATAAGATAGATAGATAGATGGAATTCTATAGTCTCTGCTTACCCCGGTGGGAAATAGGCGTGAGTTTATGTATGTATGTAGATAGATAGATAAAATACTTTATTGAGCACAATGGACACAAAATACAGAGATAAGGACAACATACAGAAAAGCACAACAGGCGGCCTTATTGCTCATGCAGCAATTTATTCCAGGCAACCTTTGGGTACAGGAAAATTTTGTACAAATATAACAATAGCGGGTATATAAGGTAAGTTGTCACTCTTCGAGTTGGTTACTTGGTGGTCTACAGTTTCTGAAGACACCTTTGTCTTCTGATATTTTTCACAGAAGCTGTAGAATTTTCCGCCACAATTAATAAAAGCACAGTGTACTATTTATCACACCCACACACCATACCACTATAGGTATAGTGTCAGTTGGAAAAGTTCTATTGTGTTGGTAATTAACTGTTGACATTTACTTTCATTATAACGCTGTTGGTGTAAAGTTCAAATCGACACTTTATATTGACACGCTATGACGGACTGTTGCTTAGGAGGGGAAATTTGCTTAACACGTCGATGAATAATAATACTACGATTATAGCCGCCCAGTTTGACCAACTTTTTTGACAGAACTGCTACACCCGTAGTTTCACTAACTTTTTAACAGAATTACTGCACCCGTAGTTCGACTATTTTTTTGACAGAACTGCTACACCCGTGGTTTGACTAACTTTTTGACAGAACTGCTTTACCCGTAGATAGATTAACTTTTTTGACCGAACTACTATAGGCATCCCTACTTAGACTTTTTTGCCAGAACTGACAAACATTTTACAATAATATATTTTTTTTAACATTATCGACCTACGTTAAACCCCAAATTACAAAGAAAATAAATAATGACTACAACTGCTTCATACATCTACAAGAAACTCCACAAATCAACGTGATAGACTCCCAAAAACCTGATACTTGACGTATAGCCCCAGATTTCTGTCTACCCGCATTTCATTATTCATTCGGCCGCGATCACCGAGCCACCTGCAATAGAGTGATTACCTTTATTAATTATGACCGACTGAGGGTACTTCTCGATTAATTTCGACGCCATATTTGAACGATTAGGGTGGCGGTAAAAAAAGACAACGGAAGACACTTAAGAAGTTAGTATACTCAGCCCGTATTTTTGTAGTTTCTCTCCTGGTTTACAGAAAAATCATTATGTGTGCGTCGCTTTAACAAATGGGTACTTTCCAGAACTAAGTAGGTACTTAGATGGAAAAGTGAGAACATAATTTTCTACCAAAAAAAGTATGCTGTAATTTTATTATGTTGCTAGTAGATAGAGATCAGCTACTTATCGGTATCTTTATTCTAGCCCAAAACTTTGGCCTTCAGCAGCTCAATAATAACCCTGGCAACAAGGAGGATGGTACCATAGGGTGACCCACAAGCCCAAAATGCGACGCTGCTTAGAAGACTAAGCGGCCAAGTCCCCTCTTGATGACTATGGGGAAACGAAATCAAGTTTTCACCAAACGAGTAAGTCAAAAGATACATCACAATTTTCTTAAGGCGCCACCAAGTGTGGTTGTAAGTTTGTCTACCACCGAGTGTAAGTTATGTATGTATCAGTGTAAAATATATCAAGTTAACGATTTAATAGTCCATTTTACGAAGTTCTGATCTTATCACGGCAACACCCGACTTGATTTATAAGCTAAATCAATTCCCTGATAGGTCGAGACGTGGCAATATACCTAAATACAATTATAGTCAGCTTAGCCACGCTTAGCGATCTCCCTCACGACGCGAGTTTCGTGCGATGTACAACAATATTCTAGTTTCCAACTAGTTAAATCAGTTACTTTTTACTAAACGTTAAAACACTAAATTACTGTGGAATTTGTATGAAAAAGCACACTGACATAACGTCATCGAAAAACGTGATAAAATGTCGGACTTAGTATTACGTTTTTCTTGATTAAAATTCATAAATAAGTAAAAAGAAAATGTATTTTAGTTTAAGATCTGACGTTATTTAGTACTCAGAATTTAATAATTTATCTTGAACTTAGTACACGACCTAATTAATTTGAAATAATGTAGGTACATAGATAACGCTTTTTGCGAAACGACTAAACATGTTCTTGGAAACATCAAAGTCTTATAATAATATATTTTACTGTAATATATTTTGATATGGCAATATTACTGGACTTACGCCACGGACTTTGCTGACCATGCCTCGTTTTCTTATTTCTCGCTAACTGAAATGTAAATATTTTCCTAGTTTTTAATATAATTCTCGAAGAGTTTATTTACCGGAGCAACCATCGCCTCCAACACAATACATGTAGCATTAAAACTCTTTGTTGCATGTGAATCAAGATTGGCAACCTTGTTCTTCTATGAAGATGAATGTTTTGCACCTCTTCTCCTCAGCCACAACACGTTTCAAACATGTGCTATGTATATTGTTACGATTATATTTTATTTATTTACATTATATTTTTACTTTAGATATAATAGCATAAAATTAACAAAGAAACTTGAAATTCAATTAAAAAAATAAATATTTAAGGTTGTCTGGAAGAGATTGCTACTTAGCAATAAGGCCGCCTATAGTACTCTTCTATTTCTCTTTGTTTGTAATTTTGTATGTATTTGTTATGTCATATTTTTATTTTTTTGATCTACATTTTGAATTTGAATACGATATCGTATCGCGCAGTGAGGACGGTAGCTTAGTTCAAGAGCTCTTGGAATAACTTCAGCTCATGAATAATCATGGAACCAAACTTCAAGCAGACTGTAAATATTAATATCGTGAATCAAATAAAGTAGTGACAGGTTAGTTAGGAATTATAATATTATTATTATATTAATATTAATATTATTATTTATTCCTCTTTTTATATTTTTTTCGGAATTCGTTTAGGATTGTGAGGTCGATGACTTTTGGGTTGGATGATGTCTGACATGTTTATGGTATGTCACGATGTTAGTGTTGGCGTCGTAAGATAAGTGATATGACTTTAGATATTTAAATCTCATGACTACGAATCTCGCAAGAAACTGACTGGAGTAACCACACTTCACAGACATTTCTAAATAGGATGTGACGTCTGTACCTACATAACTCACAATTTAAACCAAAAATGTGTACGTGGATAGTTCTAAATACACGTATACACTTATGTCTATTTCGCACTCGAATAAAGTAAATAGACTTTTTTTGATTATCTGTTTGCTGCGATCATCTTATTCTCTTCTTATCGTGTGAGTTGTGAGGTGGAATACCAGACTCATCAACCCTGGTGTCAGGGTTACTATTGAGCCGTCAAAGGTCCCTGACATGGCTCATGTAACGACTACTTACTCACATTAATTAATTCATTTGCTTCACTAAGTTCTTTAATAATAAAAAATCGAACTCATATTGCGTAACTGAACAATTACACCGCATAAGAAGGAAAATCGTAATTGAATACCAATTCATTTGGTTCACTAAGTTCTTTCACAATAAAAAATCGAACTCAAATTGCGTAAGAGAACAACTAGTCCTCACGACTAGATATAGATACGTCGTGATTGAATAAAGGAATCGCCTAGTCACCAGGCACCTTGAACAAAGAATACAAAGAGCCGATGGGAAAGCTGACAAATGTTTGCAGTGAACACAAAACTACGGACAAAGTCGGGACGTTTTATATAGAAGTGTTGGAGAATTCGTGTGAATACCCGCAGTTTGTCGCGGGGGAGAATTTAGCATGCTCGTGTTGCATTGAATAGGTAGCTGCTTTAAACTTCACCGATATTTATAAACAGTAAGATAATCGAAATAACATGTAGAGAATAAGGTGAATATTGACGTCACAGACGTTGTGTTGACATCATCATCATCAGCCGTATGACGCCCACTGCTGGGCATAGGCCTCCCCCAAGGATCTCCACGACGATCGGTCCTGCGCTGCCCGCATCCAGCGGCTTCCCGCGACCGTGTTGACATACGGAACGCCAACTCGCTGAGTCGATCAAAATACATAAGTCGATTACAAGAGTGAAATACTTATTTAAAACTTTAAAAAGGTTTATATTGTGCAACATACATTGTAAGCTACCGGGGTAGTGCGAGCATTATTGAGATATAACAGTAACTAACGACCGATATTTTGTATCTTATTACTATTTTTCTGTTCCTTTTACGTTTCTGCTAATAATAATGTGATTTTGTATAAGTTTTTTTTCCTACTGTGTTTGTATTGTTACTGTGGCGTCCTCTAATAATAAATACTTTAATTATTTCTTTAAATCTCTCTCTCTCTCTCTATTTAAGAGCTGCGCTCTTGTCGGTGGAGTAACCGCCATTCCTCTCTTCTTCCCGCCAAAACCTTCACCTCCCGATACGACACGAACTGCACCTTCTCTTTTATTTGTTTCATAAATGTTATCCTAGGTCTACCCCTTCCTCTCTTCCCTTCAATTTTTCCTTCTATAATGTTTGTTATAAATGAATCGTGTCGTATCAGGTGGCCAATCATATTTCCTCTCCGGTTCTCTATAGTCTTCAATATGGTTCTCTATTCTTCAACTCTTTCCAGCACTTTTTCATTTGACACCATTTCAGTCCAGCTTATACCCTCCATCCTTCGCCAACACCACATCTCAAACGCTTCCAACCTCTCTCTGTCTTTCTTTCTCTGTGTATTTCTTTAAATATAAATGGAAAATGCTAAAGTTTGATAATCATGAAAACATCCTGTTACACTTAACATAGGACAACATAAGCTCACGACTATATTCCAATAGGGGTAGCCAGAGGTACGATAAGCTGCAAAAGTCCAGTCAGTTTCTTGCTAAGTGTTAATTAACTAGTTGCATTTAAGACCTCCTGGTTACATGCCGTTTCTGTAATAGACTAAAAACACGTACATAAACAGCCTATATACGTCCCACTGCTGGGCACAGGCCTCTCCTCAATCAACCGGAGGGGGTATGGAGCATACTCCACCACGCTGCTCCAATGCGGGTTGGTGGAGGTGTTTTTACGGCTAATAGCCGGGACCAACGGCTTAACGTGCCCTCCGAAGCACGGAATCATCTTACTTTTTCGGACAATCAGGTGATTCAAGCCTGAAAAGTCTTTGCCAAACAAAGGACAGTCTCACAAAGTGATTTCGACAATGTCCCCATCGGGAATCGAACCCGGACCTCCAGATCGTGAGCCTAACGCTCTAACCACTAGACCACGGAGGCCAAAATAATTCGCTGGGGTCAGTGACTGAACTTTTCGCTCTTTGATCATCGCAAGATGAACTGCGTATCCATACCTTGCCGAGCTTTTTGTTAGACCAGCGCTGTTACATGTCAATAGCAAGTGACATAATATAACATAGAATAACGGGTTCTTACCGCGCTTAAGTGATCATGGCACTTGCAACAGTGTCGAAATATTGGGAGTCTCATATCCCCATTTAAACGCGGTAAGAACCCATTATTATGTGTTTTAATTTTTTTTAGCTTGTGCATAAATCTCTTATAACTAATAAAGTTGTATTAGAGATTTATGATTTTTAAGTGGATAGCTCTTTTGGCAATTAATTGTAATTTCGAGACTGTAATTTATAAGTAATTATGCTGTTGTTGTCCCAAATAATAATAAAAAAAGAAGTCAGTCATTGTCAGTGAGTCATGTCAGGGGCCTATGGCGGCTCAGTAATAACACTGACACCAGGGTTGATGGGGTTGGTAAATCACCTCACAATCCACACGATAGAAGAAGATAAAAAAAATCATGATATTGAATTCAAACTTATAAAGTAGAATTTAATGGTGAACCTACAATATAAGTGACGCGTTCTCCATACAGGGTTATCATAATCACAATTTGGAACATTAAAAGGGTTCATACTAGGCCAAGCATGAAAAGTAATTGTAACATCCAAAATCCATTAAAATATCTATCGGTCCAACTGAGCAATCATAAAACCAAACCTTTAGGGACCGGAGACCCTGGGACCTGCAAAACAAATGGACCAAAGACCTCTCCAGTCCCATCGAAGAAGCGGATCAATGAATATTATTTGAAGACCCCTAATAGGCCTTGATTCAGAAAAGGTGTGCGGTAACCCAAGTCAATGAACCAGTGAATTTGTTAACAGAATGTGATATCCTTGCTCAGGATGCCATTTCTGATAAGAGTTTTCCTCAAACCTTTAATCATTTATGTTCTGGACAGTGCGTTTAGCTTTGAATTTGGCTAAGCTTAGATCCTCTATAATGTGACCGATCAGGTATGTAGTTATGTGTGACGGGCTGGTTTAATAAAGTATAAGCCTACGACTATATCCCAATTATAATTTATAATCTATGTATGTTATATTAGGTTAGTATGTTTTCTTTATTGTATATAAGTTGGTACGTAATTGAGTTTGGTATGTCCGTGGCTCACGTTCCTTAGGTCTCACATAATACCAGCGCCGCGGCCCGTGCTAAGCACGTGTCACGGCATTATGCTGAGGGTGATCCTTTTTTTTATTTTGGGCGCCTCCATTGTGTATTTAATGTCTGTAATTATTTGTCTTTTTGTCTTTGTGTTTTTTTTTAATTTTGTAATTTAAGTTTGTAAATGTGGCGTCCAATATGGAAATAAATATTTTCTTTCTTTCTTTCTTTCTTTCTTTCTTTCTTTCTTTCTTTCTTTCTTTCTTTCTTTCTTTCTTTCTTTCTTTCTTTCTTTCTTTCTTTCTTTCTTTCTTTCTTTCTTTCTTTCTTTCTTTCTTTCTTTCTTTCTTTCTTTCTTTCTTTCTTTCTTTCTTTCTTTCTTTCTTTCTTTCTTTCTTTCTTTCTTTCTTTCTTTCTTTCTTTCTTTCAATTGGAGTAGTTAGAGTACATCCATCGCAAGATAAACTACGTACGCACACCTCACTGAGCTTTCTGTTAGATCAACGTGATAGGTGGTGAGCCGTATCTCCATCTATAATGGTCGAACCAACTGTGGTACTGAATTAATAACTCAGTGGTGCAAGTCTGGTTGCGGGTTTAGATAGTTCAAAAGTGAAAATACATTTACACAGATATTTATATATTACATAGATTGAGAGGGGACGCCTGTGCCCAGTAGTGGGACGTATACAGGCTGTTCGTGTATCTGTTTTATGTCATACATACGGCCTCCGTGGTCCAGTGGTTGAGCGTTGGGCTCACGATCCGGAGGCCCCGGGTTCGAATCCCGGTGGGGACATATCACAAAAATCGTTGGAGATGACGGTCTCTCCTAAGTCGTGGACTGTTGTTTAATTTCAAGGACATAATGGTAAATTCATGTTTCATCCATAGTTAGTATCTTGTTCTCATCTAAACTGCTGTGTGAAAAATGTATGTGTGTTATACTTAAAGTAAACTCGTTATAACGATGCAATATAAAGGAAACAATGAATTTATCTATATGAATATATTTATTTTATTTTATATTTAGCTTCTATGTTAGTGTTTTATTTAATGTAAACTCGTTATAACGATGCAATATAAAGAAAACAATGAATTTATCTTTATGAATTTATTTATTTTATTTTTTATTTAGCTTCTATGCTGTTCTGGGAGCAAATAAAAAACATAGAACACGTTCAGCTGCTTGTCTTCCCGGGCATGTCGTAAAAACCGACAGAGGGATTGCGTCCTCTAACATGATGGACTAATGTTATGGGCGATAGGCTGATCCCTTATCACCATAAGGTTCATCATATACATCTTAGGACTTCGTATCAACAGTGGCTGCAAGTTGTCTTTGATTACTTGTGGCTCTGCCCACCCCATTTGGGATTACGGGCGTGAGTTTATGTATGTATGTATGAATTTATCTACCGGTAATCAAATCCATGGGAATTTTACGAGCGTTTTACGATAACAAGAAATGTTTCAATTGATTGAATCATTGTGCATTTGAAATGAGTCGTTACAACAAAACGGGGACGTTTACATTATCAATTCAACGACTACCTAAACTACTACTACTATGTAGGACATACTATTAAGTAAATACATACTACTAAGAAGTTACATACTACTAACTAGATACGTACTACCAACTTGGTACATACTACTAAGTAGGTCAATACTGCTAATTAGATACATACTTCTAAGTAGGTACATAATACTAAGTAGATACATACTACTAACTAGGTACGTACAGTCATGAGCAATATAATGTACCCACTTTAGGACTCTGTCGCACTACCATATTTGACATTTAGTGAGACTTACAGTTCAATTTGTCAAAAAAAGTTAATGTGACATGGTACCAAAGTGTATACATATTAATGCTCGTGACCGTACTACCAACTTGGTACATACTACTAAGTAGGTATGTACGTATATACCAACTTGGTACATATTACTAAGTAGGTATATACTACTAACTAGGTACATACGACTACCTCGGTACATACTACTAAGCAGGTATATACTGCTAAGTATTTAGGTACGTACTTCACCATATAGTGCATATCATCACCTTATAGTTGAAAAATCACATTAGGATGTGTTTGTTAACAAGACTTCGCAATAGGCAAGCTAGTTTCAAATCAGATACAAAATTGTGGTCTCGATTGTAATTAATTGAAAAAAAAATCGATAAATATTTAGTTCCTGAAAATCACATCAAAATGCAAAGAATCTATGATTTTCAACGATTTTTTGTTTTTCTCAGTACAGACGGTAATTTAATTACTAATGTACGAGCGACAAACCCGGTATGCTTATAGTACAAAGTTTATAAGTATCAAGACAACAAATAAATAAAAATAAAACCGGCTACCTAAAAATGAGTTATACAGAGCAATATTATGAACTTTTGAACTCTGTCGCACTAACATATTTGACATTAAATAAGATTTAGGGTGGTATTAATAAACTAATCTCAGCTGAGACAGCCCTCAAGATCATGCTCAAGTCCCTGTTTTTATATGAGAACTGTCACATTGACATGATCTTGAGGGCAATCGCAAAGGTGATATTAGTTTATTAATACCACAATTAGAATTCAATTTTTTTAAAAAGTTAATGAGTTACGGTACCAAAATGTTCTGTGTGTATACATTTTTTTCTGACTGTTTAGGGTTTTGTCTACTCCAATAGCATACAACTTGAGATAAGTAGATGATAGTAGATATTATACGAAATAGGCATCGTCTTCAGCTGGCTATAGAGCCTGTATATGGGTTAGTATGGAGGCTTTGATTGGTAGCGAACTAGGCGGTTAGAGCACTTAGATTAATGGTACGAGTTGATTGGATGCGGTCACGTAAGTAAAGCAACGTTTAGAGTGGCCGGGTTGTGGATGGGTGTCCAATAAATGTTGTATGACACTGTTAGACAGAGACAGAGTACTGCGGGGCGGAAGACAAGAGGGAAACGACTGCCATATTTTTCCCTAATAAAGTAGCATGGAGAATGCTGCACCGTCAAGAACGTGGCTCTTAAAGTGATTATGATGACACTGTTAGAGTGGAGTAGCGATTCAACCCGGGCACTCCATACAAAAACCTCATTCTTATCGTGTGCAGCTTATCGCGTAAGTGCGAGGGAGACAGACAAACCGTGCGCTCTCGCTTACTCCTTAGCGGCTTACGGACTAACGTAAAACCAAAAGGGGGTGAGGTGAGTGCCCGATACGACTTGGTGCGCACCGGAGAGTGACCGTCCTATAAGCATATAGTATTATTTAGTATAATTATTTTTCTATTTTACGGTACCGTTAAAAGTCATATACTTAAAGATCTAGCTATAAATTCTTCACGATGTCCCAATTTTTTTTATATGGATTTATAATCACTGTTACAGAACAGAGAGCGTCGATTATTTTCTTAGTTGAAACACGTTCTCCGTTTGGTATACTCTTCTACTTCCTAAATACACTAAAAAATGTTATATGTGTTTGTTGTTTGTGTGTTGTCACTACTGTATGACGTCATTGCATAATAAACATTATCATTCTTTCTTTCTTAAAAAATAATCAGGAACTTCCTAAAATGGTTCAGTTTGCGTCGTCCCAGTAATCTTAAACGGATATTCTTGGTGAAGCCAACTATATTTCGTAAATAAGGTAGCGTAAAAAAATCAGCAAAGAAAAACATGTACCGTCTACAAAATACCAAAGGAAAGGTGGAGAGGCAAAAGAGCTTTTATGGAACAACTTCAGTGTACAGTGTCGTACTGAGGGCGTTTACTACGAGCAAGGTGCGGTCACACTGCGAGGAATTCTGAGGAATTCAAATTTTTTATAGAAGAATCGAAGAAACGAGGAGCTCGGTGGCGCAGCGGTAAACGCGTTCGGTCTGCAATTGTTGAAGTTAGGCAACTTTCGCAAAGGCCGGTCATAGGATGGGTGACCACAAAAAAAAAGTTTTCATCTCGACCTTCGAAAGGCACGTTAAGCCGTTGGTCCCGGCTGCATTAGCAGTCGTTAATAACCACCAATCCGCACTAGGCCCGCGTGATGGTTTAAGGCCCGATCTCCCTATCCATCCATAGTGAAGTCCCGTGCCCCAGCAGTGGGGACGTTAATGGGCAGGTGATGATGATAGAAGAATAAGAATAACATAAATTAACACACAATTAAGGACGCAAGTTCGAAACCAAAACAGGCGTAAACCAATGAATGTCGAATTTGTTTTCGAATTCATTTCTGGATGATTAATGGTTATCACGTGCTCAGCGGTGAACGAAAACATCGTGAGGAAACCCACATTCCCGAGATATGCATATTCGGAGGTATGTGACCTAACCTGTATTGGGCTGGTTTTCCCTTCGCGGATTGGAAGGTCAGACAGGCAGTCGCTTCTGTAAAAACCAGACCTGACAAATCTTCAGGTTAGGTAAGCGGACCCTGTGAAAAACGGGATAATGCTAGATAGATGATGTATGGATCGCTCAATTGTACAACCATGTCTGTAGTGTCGAAATGACATGAGAACGAGCAAAAAAAAATACAGATTGAGAAAACTAAAACCGTAGTAAGTAGATTATTAGTTATAACACTCGCTAGCACCACAACTGCACCCCACAAAAACAGAAGGAAAAAACTGCACAGGCGGGCGCAAAACGTCTACAGCGACAAACATCGTCGTTCCGATCTCCGTAGATATGCAAAGAGCCGTCTTTTGTAACATGATCTTATTGTGTCGCAAATCCCAAGCCCCGGCTGCATGCGAAACGACTTATGTCGATTTAGAAATTTATTAGAATGCGCTACGATTTTTATGCGAAGCGCGGACCATTCAGATGCATCGTACGCGAGTTATTGTTGCATTTCGGCTTTGCATTCGCAAGTGTAGCCGACCGTTTGATTTATGGGAATGCAGGTATGTGAGGTAAGTAGAGTGCTGACGCCGGTATTGCTCTGGAAACGTATTGGTTACATGCTATTGCCATTTTTGATTCGGTTGGCGAAAAATTGGGAGCTATTCAAGCGTTTGTGCATACGTCCTGACTGTGAAAAGAGGGGTTTGAGTTACCATCCTCTATCGTAAGGAGGATCTCTCACCTGTCTTTACATTCAAAGAATAACAATCAACAACAAAACAAATTATTAAAAGGTTTATATGAACAAAATTTTCATCCACGATTCGACCATATTGCAACAGATCAAGCCCGCAAACGACTCAACTGGATTATCTGATTATCATTCTGATTTTCTTTTAGATAAGTAAAGGATACACAAGCTTATATAAGATCAACTACTAGATAAAAGTCACGTGAAACTTTGGACAAGTCTTGTTCAGAAAATGGAAGATTTTGCGATATGAACCTTAGAAGCTAAGTAAATGGTTACTGAATAAGTCTAGTTGAACAGCGCACTGAACTTATTTGAAATTTTCTTTTTAGTTATTGTGTCATTTAAAAAAAATGAAAACGGAGCGATAGGATTGCGATGATGTAGTAATTAGTCAAAATACGGAACCACGTTGTTGAACCAGAGTTGGACAAAGAATATTTGTGATTATATTTGTTTATGTACACCTAAATTCTATATAAGTAATTTGTTAATATTTAATCTATGTACGAATATCATCGCATATTTTATGTACTTGAATTGAATACGACTTTCGTGCCTCACCCAGCAGGGTCCACATAATACCAGTCGTGGTTCACGTTGCGACTTGTGCTGAGTGAGGCTCTTTTATCTCAGGATGTCCACCACCACCACATATTTATGATCATTCTAATGAACATCCTCCTATGCTTTTTGTAGTTGTATTGTGATTTTTTTAAGTGATTTTATATTGTCTTTGTATGTCGCGTCCTTTTATAATAAACAATTTCTATTTTATTCTATAAGAAGAACGGGACCACGGGGAAATAGTGAGTTCCAGAACTCACTGTTCTTATGACGACGGTATCCGCCACCCAAGAAAATGTCGCACAAATCTTCCAATCGTTACGATGTCACAATCATCGATCAACGATATCGTTTCGTTGTCCATCGACCCGTTACAATGACAAGCCGAAGATTGCATCGTACGCTGCAAATCCCACGGGGTCTGTACCGAAATTGATCGGAGTAATTTGCCCGCGTTTGGATCGCTTGCGCTCGACGATTCATCTCTGAGGTAGGTAGTTGAGGGATAAGCGGACGCGACATTGGCTAATTGACTACAAAAGTCATTCACGTAAGATCCATAATAAGAGCTTCACTATTTTTTGCTGAAACCTGAATTTTAAGTTTCCACTTTTCCCTGCCCTCAACGATATCTTTAAATTTCGTCTCAAACGCATCCGTTTCACTAGTCAAGATCTTAAAAATATTTAAGGCACAATCACATTAGCAAATGCATTTTCAACTCCATTTCATTTTAAAAACAATAACTAAATTCTATAAAACTTTAAGGTGTAGACAATTACAGAATATTAAAACCGATAAAAAGGAAAAGAAAATAAAAAAGTTTTATTTGGTAACGATATACTCTGTACCGGCGTGCGTGTATGAAACAATTTTATTGATGAATGTGGAGGAAGCAAGAGAAGTATGTCAGGATCGAAGCAAATTAAATGGCATAGTCTCAGCTCTTTTCTGCACTTTTGCATGCCAGTGTTGGTGAAATGTACTGAAACTCTACCATAATTGTAAAAAAGATCTGTAAATAACGTATATTTCTTGCAATAAATAATTTCTGATTTTTTTTTTCTAATTTGTGCGTGTATGAAGCGATTGATGAATGTGGAGGAAGCAAGAGAAGTGTGTCAGGATCGAAGCAAATGGAATTCTATAGTCTCTGCTTACCCCGGTGGGAAATAGGCGTGGGTTTATGTATGTATGTATGTAATTTTTCACCGTTGGAAAATAAGCATGAGTTTTTGCATGTAAAGGAAACCAGTTTGATGTATAAAATAATTCAATCAAAACCTGAATAGCAGTTAAATAGCTATTATAGCACTTATAATATTTTCACGCACAGCCCAAAACCTCCTGTAACATGCACCGTAACGAACCCGAATACAATTGCCAATGATCCATAAAACACATTACTCAAACAAGCGAAATCGTCACACGCGTTCTCGGAATAAAAATATACCAATTTTCTCTTACGCCTTCTGCCGGGGCACAATTTGCGAAGAATAGGTGGTTTTGTTGATACATTCCTTGCTATCATTGTCAAGAGTTATAGCTTTATAGCTTTTAGATCTTTTTTTTTTTTTGTAAATGTGCCTGCATCTTGTTATGAATGATGTAGAAGCTATCATTTGGAATAATGATGCACGGTAGATGTATTAGTAGTTATTTTTTTAGATGTATCGCTTTCACATGTTTCTTGTGGAATACGTTATGGGAAAGAGTTTTCCCTGTTTTAAATCAGAAATACATACATTAACAGCATATAGAGGGTGTTAGTGACATCGTAACGGATACTGAGAGGGATGATTCAGACCATGATACTGAGTTGATATCAAGTGGAATTTCTTGTCGCAAAATTCATAAAATATTTGTTTAAAAAAAAAACAGTCCCATATTGTGTGTTTAAGCTGTATAGTACCCACATTTAAAATAAACAAATAAAATTTACTAATTATTACATTTTATCAATGTAAACCATCAATAAATAATAACGTTCCTACAACTTTAGCTATGCACAGGGCACAGGTGAATAGCCGCAAGGGTCAAGGGCAATGCACGCCCACTGCTGAGGACAGGCAGTATTTTTGTCTAGAGTTGAAAGTGATTATCTATCTCCTTCGTTATCCCGTTTTTCACAGGGTCCGCTTACCTAACCTGACTTTTTCTTTTACTGCTGAAACACGTGATAAACATTTTAAGATTCAAACATGAATTCGCGAAACAAATTTGAAAATCATTGGCTTAGTCGCGTGTCGGTATTTGAACCTGCGACCTCTTTACTCTCATTGTGAGAGTAAATCGTTCTTCAAACTGGGCTACCATGGCTCTCCTATAAAAGTTCTTTTGCCATGACCGATTTTATGCCGATTATAAATTCCAGGTTAAGCTCTAAATCTCAACCAAACGTCAGCAACAGCCTAGCACAATAGACGCGTATTATTTGTTCTCTCCATTCCAAATCTTAGTTTTATGCCTTTTTAACCGTCAACCACGTTCGATGTTTCGAGGCTCTGCCAGATAAACTGGCAAATTTACGTTGCACACTGACTATAAACGTCAGATTTAGCAAAATATACTATATTACTTTTGTACAACGATTTTGCCAAACTTGCGCATCGGAGCCAATTTTTGAAATAGTTGTGAAAGAAACCATTTTTCAAATCGTCACGCGATAAAAGTAAGACTTTGGAGGTTATATTAAAAAGCTATGGATTTGTGACTACAGATCATAGAAATAGTGAAGCTTCGTTTGTTTAGATACTCGCCGACTAAGTGATTACTCGTGATATTATTATGAAACCTAAAATTAAAAACAATATGGCTCAAAATGAAACTTCTCCTAACTGCTTATAAAGAAGGTAAATAATTTAAGTACCTATAATTACGAAAAGATAAATAAAATAATAAAAAGTAATAATTTGAATATAAATCATCTTCATTAATTTAAGAGCCACGCTCTTTTGTCAGTGTAGCATTCTCCAGTCTTGTCTATTAAATGCCAAATTTTTGACTTCCTTATAAGCCTTTTCTTTAATTCTTTCCTTACCCTACCGCTCTTTCCTGCTGTTTTTTAATGATGTTTTTAATAATTATATTCATCGTGTGTTATTAAGTGTCCGATCTAATGAGATATCTATTAATGCAATTTATGTACAAATAAAGTATGAAAGCACCGCCACTTCGTAGATCTTCGAAAAATAATTGATATGCGAACATCCATATAAGACGAACAATTTGAATCTCACTTGGTTTAAATATGGGTCACCCAACTCTATTGAAGAATTTTCCAGAAAAATTTCAATTCAGCCTCAGAAAGAATAGACAGGAGACGAGGGCGTCAATTTCACGGGAGATTTCGCATACAATTCTGAGAGCCTTGCTATACGTAGCTGTCTGTGTTGGGTTTGAAAGACTCTTTCATTCTGAGCCAACCGTTTAGCTCAGTAGCTGCTAGGTTTGAACGACACTGCTATTTTCATACTGGCGTATTTTCTGTATTAGCATATTATTTTGGTTCGTTTTCCTATACATCGTTGGTTTGTAGTTAGCCTGCTATAGAGATATTGTGAAAATATAGTTGTTCTTCAAATAAAATGCTACTATCACTGTCCATCAGTTATATTATAAAGAGTTTATTAAGTTAAGATTAGAGGGTCTTGACCTAAGATATGGATAAATCTTTATATCTTCATGTAAAAGTTTTCTAATTACAACTACAAGCTTTTATAATGACTGCGTATTTATCTGTTCAGTTCTAAAGGCAGTGGACGGAAAATAAGAGCGTTATTTAATTTTGAATCCTTGCCTTTTTCGATATCAAAAACATACTTGAATCTTAAATGTAAAAATATAAAGTAATTATTAAGGAGTGCTGGTCAGGTTAAAGATGAAAACGAAGTTCGGCTTTAGTAAAAATATTGTAATATGAGGAGCTCGGTGGCGTAGTGGTTAACGCGCTCGGTCTGCGATTGTAGAAGTTAAGCAACTTTCGCAAAGGCTGGTCATAGGATGGGTGACCACAAAAAAAAGAAAATTTCATCTCGAGCTCCTCCGTGCTTCGGAAGACACGTTAAACCGTTGGTCCCGGCTGCATGAGCAGTTGTTAATAACCATCAATCCGCACTGGGCCCGCGTGATGGTTTAAGGCCCGATCTCCCTATCCATCCATAGGGAAGGCCCATGCCCCAGCAGTGGGGACGTTAATGGGCTGATGATGATGATGATGAAAAATATTGTAATAATAGACACACAAAAATGACAAGAATACAAAAGAACAAGACATATCACTTTCTTATAAATCCAAAAGTCAACAGTAATATTATAATAACATTAAAGATATACTTCTGTACCTACCTGTTAAAGTAACAGTGGCAACTCTAGCAAAAATTTTTATATATCACGATGAAATGGGACCGAATTTGTGGTGTTGGGGAGAAATGGTGCAATTTCCAGATTTATTCAGCTGTGAAGAGTGCCTTATACGTGTTATCTTGGTGTGCATTAGACTCGAAATTGTTTTAAGGAGTCTATGTAAAGACTCGGGTGCTTGACCTTAGTGACATCGTAGTTTGGAAACCCTGAGATGTCTGGAGGATCTTGAGTAAAAATAAATGTGATGTACAAGGTCAATGATCCAAAGGCACAGCAGAGCTGAAAAATTACCTTTACTGTTGTTACTTTCGTAACTCTAAATGAAGTAATAATGATAAGTGAAGAAGGCAGAATATGTCATTATGTGTCATGAAGGACGATGGCGTAAAACTTGGCCGCAAGATATCTCCTGATTACTTTTTTTTTTAATTATTTGAGCTAAATATTTAACATTTTTACAAATAACATTCTCTCGCCAAACTGCCACCAGTTCGTTGGCGAGTACGGTCTAGCAATGTTTGATTATACTATGTACGTGTAAATACCTTATCTATTTTATCTCTCAAGTGACATTATTTTAATTTAACAGTGCTTTCTCTAATTTTGATTTAATTACTTTATAATTGTGTTGTCATTTGACCTCCCAAATAATAGGGTATATGTGTACCTATGTATAAAGGCAGTAAATTAAAATCATTTGGAAAACCTGATTATCTCGTTATTCCAAGGTCATTATGTGACATAACTTGTAGTTGCATCGGATAAAAAAATTCCAGTTTACAATCCAACCAGATTTCATATTTAAAATAAGCATAAACTTAATCAAGTTCGGTAAAACAAAAATACAAATTTCGCAAAGATAAGATTCTTTATTTGCCATAAATGCAGTGTGACAGATGTTACAAAAAATATAGTTTACCGTGCATTTAGATTACATAAATCATGCAAAATTTATAAAATTTAAAATATAAAAGTGTCAATACAAAGGTCCTATTATGAAATTAGCTGTTGTACAGATTTAAATAAATGTCATTAAATTAATTCACATAAACCAAATTCAAATTAATAAAAGTCAATAAAAATTATAGAAAACTAATAAAATAAAAATAGAAGTATAACAAAATTATTTTTCATTCAACAACGTTAAGTCAAAGTTCAAATAATAAAACATAATAAAACAAAGTGCAAACACGATGCGGGTAGAAATCTCTCAATTATTTTTCTTACTTAGATATTCTTGCACTGAGTAGAAACACTTTTCACACTAAAGACTTCAGTTTACCAATATAAATAAATGATTGAGCAGATTGACGAATTCCATGTGAGCTTATAAGATAAATCTGCGTCATAGAAAACACCAATCATTTCCTTCACGCCCAAACAAATACGAATAATGATACGAAGCCCAATATGGGGATAAAGGGGAATTATCAGCAACAAGATTAATTATAGCAACTTATTACGGCTGCCATTATTCCCTGCTTTATCATAAAGGATATAATCCGGGACCTTAGTAATCCTCTACCGCATGATACGTTGAAGACGGAAGATGCTGAGTTACTGGAAGTGACGTATGCAAGTGACGAACTGAAGATAGATAGATAGATAAAATACTTTATTGAGCACAATGGACACAAAATACAGAGATAAGGACAGCATATACAGAAAAGCACAACAGGCGGCCTTATTGCTCATGCAGCAATTTCTTCCAGGCAACCTTTGGGTACAGGAAAATTTTGTACAAGTATAATAATAGCGGGTTAGTGCATTCTAACAAAATAAATAATTAAAAGAACAACCTACATAAAATAAGTACATTTACTTAAGTACAGTCAGCTGCTGATTCTCCATTCCTAGCCGAATATCATCGGAAATCTTAACAAGTGCAGTAGTCGTGCTACGACCGGGGCGGAAACCAGAAGCATTGTGGTGAGTCGAGTAAATTCAAACATATAGCGATGTCCAAGGAGCGATTATACAGAAGCATTTTCTCCCGCGAGTTTTATAAGTTATATTACTAATATATACTTTTATACCTTTACGAATATTTCTACAACTACCTATTAGCTATTAGTCCAGGCGCGCACTACGAGTTTTTCACCGCGCGGCAGAAAAAAGCAGCGGCATAATGTCGCACTGTAATAATACCTGACCTTACTATTCTTTGTTTATATATCTAGTCTAAGAACCTCTACTTATTAATCTATTTTTTAATGTTCTTTTACTGATTGTTACTTTTCTTTTATTTTATTTTTTAAATATTTCGTGAAGTCTGCTCAGTCACTAACTAGTCCATTTTAATTATAATCCTACATAAATACTTATTTGTAAATAATAAGAGACGACTAACTTCAAGAGGATATACAAAAGAACACAAATATAAGACGAAATAAAACTGAGAAGCTCCCTCTAATACCTACCATTAGGAAAATCCCAAAACATAAATTCAACTTCCCGAAACGACATTATTTATTCCAAACATGCCGCTTCTAGTCGCACTTTACCTCCAGACCCGCCCGTATCAAACGCTCGTTTGCACAAAGTATAGAGTCAAAGTATATCTGAAACGGCTGCGAACATTGCGCGGGCCGAGAAGGCTTTGCGAACACTTTTTCCCTATTTCCGAACGGATAAAAAGGACTCAAAGCGAACTTCATGACTTTTGTTATGCCGTATCGCTTTTTGGATCGCACTGAGCAGGTTCGAACGCAAATTTTATAATACCTTTTGTTGGCTCTAGTTCTTTGTAAAGTGCTTACGAACGGTGTAACGTTGCTTCAAGGCAAATTGTTAGTACGACTTTGCTATTTTATACTGAAATAGCTATATCGGTTTTTGTTCTAGTGAACTACAAAGGCGCCTTGGGTAGTGTTGATAACAAGTACCGCAGGAATTCCTGAATTGTAAAAGTATATGAAAAAGAAGAAATAAAAATATTAAGCCTTATGGCTGTTATTCACACAACAGTTGTCATTTCCTTTTGGTAATTAAGTATTAAAAGATAAAGTAAACCTTTATCACCTTATTCCAAAACGAGGACTAAAGATAAACTAGATTTAGAATGGTACTCAACGTCAGAAAGAAGTCGGCGGATTTTAATGAAACTAATTGATGATTCATAACAATTCTATGCAGAATCAGCTACGATAGCGCGGCGGCCGCGTGTCTTTTCGTTTTATAATAACACTGATATGTTTTTTTTTGTAAAGATAAGTAGATAATTTTATGTATTTTTTTAATAATACTCACGAGTTTGTATTTAAAATGACTGAAAGTTGCTGATTACTCTGTCCACTTATAAAGTTAAACTTACGCGCGTAATGTTTTAGTAAGTAAGACCTTCTGAAATTAATTCTATTAAAGCTTAACATCTAGGGTCGAAAGCTGTGGCAATCGTTAAGCCACATACTTTAGTTTCAAGGTCAAAACTGTCATAGATGTGAACGACCCCTCGCCATTACGACATCTTTCCTTCAACCAATCAACGTCGGGATAGGCAAGGGTCGAGCGGAATCCACCAATCAGGTTATAGGGATATGATATCATGTAGATTGTGGCAGTTAGAGGATTAAGTTGGTGATTCTGCGAAGGGATGACCTTGTTTCTAAGTCAATGATATTCGTATGGATAAGGGGCACGTGTAAAGGAACGTTTTGAAGGGGAGCAGCCGCGTGTGAAAAACGTTTGGGGAGTGAGGATTTCGTAATTTAATTAAGGATGTTTGTAGAAAAGGAGGCATGAGAACACAAAGGTCGGTTGGGACCTAAATTGACTGAGCACATACATAGATAAAGTACAACAAATAGGTCTAATCAATTCACAATTTCATCGATTGTGACAGCACTCTCTTCTTACAAAGGTTCGCCTAGGTTGGCAGTATTTTAACACATCTCTTGTCGATGTAGCATTCACCATGCTACTTTTGTAGGGAAAAATAGGGTAGTAAGGTTGGGGTTAACAAATAACATAAAACCATATACACACATACGCTCATACCCGTAATCCCAAAAGGGTGGGTTAGTTGTCTTCTGATTTTTTTTTACTACCCGTATTATAAAAATCAGAAGACAATTTGCAGCCACTTTTGACACAAAGTCATTTAATATAGAAGTGATGAACCGAAAAAGTATAAAGTCTTCTTCTTCTTCTATCGTCTGGATTGTGAGGTGAGTACCAGCCTCATCATCCCTTGTGTCAGGGTTACTATTGAGCCACCAAAACCAGAACCAACGGCTTAACGTTCTAAAGCACGGATCATCTTACTTTCGGACAATCTGGTGAACAGCCAGTAATGTCCTAAACAAACTAGGGACCACAAAGTAATTTTTGTGATATGTCCCCACCGGGAATCGAACCCGAGACCTCCAGATCGTGAGCCTAACGCTCACCCACTGGACCGCGGAGGTCGTCGTCGTCGAAAATATAAAGTAAAACAAGACTTACACTAATAAACGTTATTACTACGGATTCAGAACGAGTTACATAAAGAGTCGTCAATGCTCCCCATTTGGCCGGCCAATTAGGTAAAGCCATCTTACGTATATCAACAGGAGGTACTTTAAAAAGAAGATACGTAAGTGTTGGCTGCGGAGAAAAACCGGCACAATAGCCGAAAACTCGATTTTCAAAGCGCTAGAAACCCTAAACGCGTCTCACATTTTCACTACGGGATCTTTCGAGAACCTTCTAGTAAATTCCGGTACAATACCTATACTATCAAAGGATTATATAAGAGTCGAGGGCACAGTGACCTTGTGCCGTTCCATTCAGACGCAATGCAGACTTACGTATAAATAGATATAGTCGGCAGTCGTGCGTTGGTTTCTCACGATTCGGGTTATTTAAGTGTAATGAGGATAGCGAAGACTATACCTCGTATTTTGGGAATTTATTACTCGCTTATTAGTCGCATATCGTCACATGAGTCATTTCAGGGGTCTTTGTCGGCTCAATAGTAGCCCTGACACCAGGGTTGATGAGGTTGGTAATCCACCTCATAACCCAAACGATAAGAATAAGTAGGGGTGTAGATATTAACAAAGTAATTAGTGGTTTCTAAACGTTTATACGTAAATATAGAACATCAAAAAATGTAATCAGCACTATAATTAATTGCGACAAATATACAAATATACATAAAAAAATATTGTTATTTGAACTTCCTAAACGAATAGTTGCGTATCTTATTCATATTACGTATCATTTGAGTAAGTAACTAATAAAAAAATCATAAAACGAATAAATATATTTATTATTAAATTTTAATAAATTATCAGCAATTTTTATTTATAAACATAATCCAATAAACGCATTCTAAGTAAAATAGTAATAGCCAGTAGTTTCTTAATAAGATTTCCTCCAGAACTAATTTCCACAAACACATTTTCTCGAGGACTAAAAAACCAACATAATTTTTCAATCTCCAAGCAATTTCTTCTAAGCTCAATTCCATTTTTCTCGTCGCCATGGCAAGTTTCTCATTACCACGGGCCGATTAACTCGGCTACCTGATGAGATCATTAGCTTATCGATCGACGCCGTGGGATTAGCTGACGACAAATTGTTCCAGCGTTCGACAGGTACTTAATTGATTCTGAGCACCTAACTGGACACTAGCTTTATTTAGGCTAAATGAGTTAAATACGGGCTAAGGGGAAATAGCTTTAGTGAATAAAGAGTCTAGAGAATAGGCTAAATATTTTTTTTATGTTTGGTAAGTAGGTACTCGTATAATGGACAGGTAGGTACTTCATTTACTATGAGCACGTAACTGGACACTAGCTTTATTTAGGCTAAATGAGTTAAATACGGGCTAAGGGGAATAAGCTTTAGTAAATAATGATATTTAAGTTATTTTCTGTTATTTATCTAAGATTATAAAATTAAATTAAATACACAAACTAACGCCTGTTTCCCACTGGGGTAAACAGAGACTATGGAATTCCATTTGCTTCGATCCTAACACACTTCCCATTGTTTTCTCCTCATTCATCAATCGTTTCATACATGCACGCCAGAGTAGAGTAGGTTTAGAGTAGATCTTACTAAACGTTTTTTAAGGACATCTCCAATTTGGTCAATGTACGTATTTCTAGGTCTTGGTAATAATTATATTATACTAAATTGTAAATTGTCTTAAAATGACAACAAAACGTGAAAGGAGAAGACTCCTTTGACGTTTTGTTGTTAAAGGAAGACCTTTATCCTTTATCCGTTTGTGTATTTTATTTTATTTTATTCGCCCCTAAAAAATATTTATGATAGATTTAAAATGAATTGGCACTGAATAATAGTTGCTTCCTGTTTTATCTACAAGCGGGCACAGTGTAAAAATAATTCATATCGCTTCAGAAAACCGGTCAATATTTCAACTGAATGTAAAAATCAATCTAACACTACTGTTAGTACTGTTTGAATATAAATATTGGGTTTAAATATCGGTGATTGATAGTCGTTTCGTTGAGTGTTTTTGAGTGCTGCCAGTAATTTAATGGTGTTTTCTATTTAATGTGTCAGAATATTTTTTTCTTTACACTTAACAGTCATAGCATCACGCCTGTATCCCTGAATGGGTAGGCAGAGGTGTATAGTTACAAACACACACTCCTCGCCAGTTAATTATATAAGCTGCATGAGTTTTTAGGAATCTTTGAGATACTGATAATTGTAAATGTAGGTACGTATCTTATATTTTTATTTTTTGACATAGTCTTTATTATTTTTATTCTTGGTTTTCTGTTTTCATTGTGTAAAATTTTAAGTTGTTGTAGTGCCCTTACAGGATTCCTGTTTGTACTTTCCTCTATTTTTAAGACGTCTGTAAAAAACATCAGGAATGCAATAAATATCTTATCTTACCTTAATTCCCATATAATAGGAAAGAGCCTACCTGGAAACTACGAACGTGATCCAAATATGAATTCAAATTCATACAGTCGAATTCAATGGGATTCGGGACACTACAATGGTGCTAATTCCTGTAAACACGATCAAATTTTATTTTAAGTTATATCTGTCATTTTCTTATCCGCGAAAAGGAAAGGAACGGGTAATCGACAAGCATAAAATTTATGGAACACACGTCACTTTTAAGCACAAATCTTAAATAACCGTCTAAAAATTTTACATTGGCCAATAACCCGACAGAAAGTAAGATGATCCGTGCTTCGGAAGGCACGTTAAGCCGTTGGTCCCAGTTACTACTTACTGATGTAAGTAAGTAGTCGTTACATGAGTTATGTCAGGGGCCTTTGGCGGCTCAATAATAACCCTGACACCAGGGTTGATGAGGTTGGTATTCCACCGCACACGACAGAAGAAGAAAACTATACGTAACAGTTATTTTATAGCGCAATGTATACTTTTTTACAGTAAGATTCTCATTGATATTCAAAATATACCTTTGAACAGTTTTAAAACAGTAATGAAACAGAAATTTTGTTAAAAGGCGTTTATAGTTTTCATTGCTAGCCCCTTGTTGGGCGCCAATTATAAAGTAAAAAGACACATATTCAAATATTCCATGCGAAACATATTAATTTGAAAATTAGTTTTACTTAACGTAAAATTATTTTACATACATACATAAACTCACGCCCGTAATCCCTAATAAAAATAAAAAAAAATGAAAATTATTTTATTTCGTAATTAAATTCAAAGACATAATGATTCCAAGTTTATACTCTATTAAGACACCATTTTACTGGCTTGAGAATACCTTCATCAAAAATTTTGCCAAGTACCCTAATAAAACCTAAATAATCCAGTGGTCTCGGTGAACTGGGCATAAGGTCGCCTAAGTAAACTGGGGGATGAAACAATTTGTGTGCCCTAATCAAATAAGTGTAAAGGGAAATTTAAAATTCCTGCCCAAAATTTACATAATGATCCTGCATAACGACTCAATCTCGGAGAGGCCCGTTTTGTTATTGTACCTCCCTTCAGTGTTGCCTTTTAAATTATCTCAGAGAAAGACAAAAATTGCTGATGAATTTATCGGATTCCGTGATGTTTCTGGCAATTAATTTCTTATTTTCGAAATACTATTGTACGAATATTGTACAGGTTAAAATATTTTGTAGAATAATTCTTTTTAGCTATAAAAATCCGGAATAGAGCAACATTATTATGTTTAAATAATAATATAATTATTTACAGATTAAAGAAAAAGAAATATCTACGATATAATAAGGCGACTGTAACTGATATCTGGAGAGGAAGACACAATGTACTTAGGTCTTAAAAAAATATGTCAAAAAAGTTTAGGCTAAAAGGGACGAGTCCAAAATGCTATGCCAAAATCACCGTAAGTGGTATTTCGTAGTATCAAATATGCAGTTTTTTAAACACGCGCAACTCTTTAGTATGTACATAGTATATAATCAAGCTGTTAGGGACATCGTAACGAAAACTTTAAGAATGATTCAGACCATGATTCTGAGCTAATATCAAGTTGAATTTTCCGTCGCAATATTCATGATCTTTTAACATTATTTTCAAGTCTTTACTTCCACGGAAAATTCATGAAAATGATAGTGTTTTTTTTAATATTTTCAGCTCCATACTTTTGCGACGGAAAATCTCACTTGATTATAAGCTCAGAATCATGGTCTGAATCGTCTCTTAAAGGGTTCTCTATTTTTACGCATAATGTTTTATGTAATAATTTACCATGGCATAATGTTACTTGTCCTATTATTAGTTACGCATAGTATTAATTTGTCATAACTTTTTAAGCATAATTTTGAAACTCATAACTACCATAAGCATAATAATTAATGACAATAATGACATATAAGCATAAGTATTATGAGCATAAAAACTATACTCCGAATAAGAAAAGTTTTGGCACAACTTTGAACATTTCCGAAACTTACTTTTTCCTTGGTTGCATTTGGTCCATGATTGTGACTTTTTATATTTTTTGACTCTATTTCATGTTATTGGTGATCATTCAGTAGACTTTTCGTGTGTAAGATAAACATACTGGCGGCGTAGGGGTGGCCCAAGGGCCACCCCCGCCGCACCCTAACCTACTGTTATGCCTTGTAAAAATTATGACAAAACACTATTATTCTGAAAAAGAATTATGGATACCTATTTATATGCGAATCAAATTTATACCAACAAATATTAGTCCGAAAATAAGTTATACCTAACAAACCAGTATTTTTAGATGTTATAATGGGAAAGTACTATTATGCTTAAAAACTTTATGCGAAAAGGATTATGATAATTAAAATTATGACAAAACAATTTATGCATTTTAAGAGAATCCCCTCTTAAAGTTTTCGTTACGATGTTACTAACAATCTGTATACCAATCACTCCAAAAGACGTGCCAGAAATAAACCTATATGTATAGTGACACAGGGGTAGATTCTAAAAGGTTTTCATCAATCCAATCATTGTGTATAATATACATCTACACGCTTGACCGCCTGACTGCCTGCGGTTCATTGTATTAACGTCAATTTGATTTATAATTTCCATTATTTGCGCAGTCGTTGTCCAATCAAGTTTGGGATGGTGTAACGAACCTTACCTCTTGTAATTTATGGTTCATTACGACTTGATAGCAGATCTTATAGGGGTTGATTCTCATTACAATTTAGCTGATACTAAGTAGTATGATATATTAGAAGTTTGGAGTTCAATCAAGGACCTTGGCTCTAGGAATTTATGGTTCATTACAGATTGAAAGGTCAATCTGGATTGGTTCATAGTAAAATTTAGCTTGTATTAATATGATATATTGAAGTTTGAGAGTTCAGGTCAATTACTATAAGCTAATGACTTACAATGTTTTACCTAATAGTATATTAGAGAAATGAAAATCAAGTATATTCAGTGATTCTCGAGATTTAGCCTGATCATAAATAGAACAGGGGAGTTAAAAGGCTACAACGAAGCAGTTTGACATAAATATGCGCATTTAAAAGTAAGTGCGCAATGCAAACAAATTTTTGTCAAATTGCAATATTGATTTTTATATGAATTGCTTCAATGTCGCCTGTTTAGCCCCCCTGATTTCTTTTTATACATTTATTTATTCATTGACTTTCGACTTTTGAGGTTAGTTTAGATGCAAACGTTTTCAAAATACGTTTGCATAGCATTGACATAAGGTGCCATGTATTTCTATCAATATCACTGTCGTTTTTCGTAATCGTTTGCAACTTGGCTAATGCTCTAGGAGCTAGTTGAAAACCTATTCAATAAAGAAAAACGCCATGTCAAAAAAAAGTATAACTCATAAAAATAAAAAAAACTTTGTAAGCTTTATATCTAAGTATTCCCTTTTTGAATTACATCCCGTACATTTGAAGGTAACTAACCAAAACTGAATTTTTAAAGTTCCACTTTGGTTTTTAGTAAACCAAAGTTTCTGCGAGACTCTAAGGAGTTATTAAACGAACAACTTTCCTACGGTTACAAGTTTAAATAATTTCGCTGAGCTCTTTAGTAAATACACTCTCAGGCAAAGAAATTGGTGTCATTTATTATTCGGTTTAAATATTGCCTCGGAGCGAATAAAAACCACCGAACACGTTCTTAAGATAAGCAATTATTTTCTCGATCATGTCGTGAAAACCGAGAGACAATAAATAATATACTTTTTATGGGGTTATTATCATAATTGAACACATAATAACGGGTTCTTACCGCGTTTCAAGTAGGGATATCCAATCCCAACCAATCTCCCAATCCAATCCAATCTCCAATCTCATCAGTCATCCCGTGATCATGGCACTTGCAAGTGTCGAAATATCGGGAGTCTCATATCCCTTCTTTAAACGCGGTGAGAACCCGTTATTATGTGTTTTAATTATTATAAATACTATTCTGTTCATTTATCTCGCTTTTAAAGTACTTACAAAATATGATGTAGCTACGTAACTTACCTGAAACACAAAAAAAAATATCATTAGATATAGAGATCTATTTTGAAATAAGAAGACGTACATAATTATCAATCAATCAATCAAATCATTTATTCGCATAGGCTTCATGGTTTTGTTAACAGTTGGTAGGTTTTATGTTCTAAATATCACATGATCCGCTAGATATATGCATGCGAAAATTTAGGAGGTATGTAGGTAGGTACTCGGTGGATGTGCTCGGTGGCGCAGCGGTAAACGCCCTCGGTCTGCGATTGTTGAAGTTAAGCAACTTGCGCAAAGGCCGGTCATAGGATGGGTGACCACAAAAAAAAGTTTTCATCTCGAGCTCCTCCGTGCTTCGGAAGGCACGTTAAGCCGTTGGTCCCGGCTGCATTAGCAGTCGTTAATAACCACCAATCCGCACTAGTCCCGCGTGGTGGTTTAAGGCCCGATCTCCCAATCCATCCATAGGGAAGGCTCGTGCCCCAGCAGTGGGGACGTTAATGAGCTGGTGATGATGAGGTAGGTACTTAATTAACTAATATAAATGTGTACTTACTTAACTTAACTAACCTAATATGAATCTAATAAAAAAAAACTTACAAAAATTAAGAAAAATAAATATAAAAAAAAAATAAGTATACAGTCTCAACACTCCCTAAACGTTATTAATATTCAACCTCCTGGCGACCTCGTGCTCTGCTTAACTCCATTTTTTTTTTTGGGTGACTTATTGTAAATTTGCCGCAGGTGGCATTAACTACTTGGGCGGACAAATGGGGAGCGCTGTAGGCTCTCACCCGGTACAAAGTTTAAGACAACAGCCCTGAGGGTGCCCAGTTGGGCGCGAACCTCGGCTCAGGGCGTCGTCTGAGAGGAAAAATATTTGAAAGAATTAATCGACCCTAGTAGGTCGATAGCGATAAGTGCTGATTGAGGGAAATCGTCGACCACGCCGGCGGGATCGGTATCGGGGTCCTCCAACTCCAGACTTTGTGTGTTGAATTTGTCTACATGACTTTAATTTATTACGACTTTCTTACTTTCTAGTTTACGACAATAAATTCTGCAATTTATAAGTAGTTAATTGGAAAGTCCCTCGCAAATATTCCTTAAATCGTTTTCAGTAGACGTTTATAAAGTCATACAGACTTTGATGATGGTAAATTGTAATATTACAATCGATCTAATTTCTAAAGACAGATTTTTGTCGCCAAAAGCGGAGAATAATGAGAAGCATGGTATAAGTGTTTACCCGATTGTGAGGAAGCAAGAAGGAGGGTTATGTGTTTGGTTTGTATGTATGTGTGTGCACGTCTGTTTCAACCGAACTTCTAAACGACCTGCCTGAATTTAACAAATGAGGTGTCACTAGAAGCGTCTTGGTTATCCGCTCGTTATACGAGTAGGCTATGACAATATGACGTCACGGTAAATTTAATGTGGCGCCATCTACAGGACATAAAGTAAGGGCAAAAAATAAAGTGTTTTAGTGTGTTGGGTATGAAATGAAAGGGCTTAATTTGCACATTTCAAATATGTACACATTACTTTTACTTGCCGGTTTTCTTGTATTTACTCGATGAAAACGCTGAAATGATAACCATGACTGCTCAGACATGCTCCGGATAGGTTATATTTCCAAATCTTGTATAAAACACGTATCGGAAGCACATTATCTTAATATAAAGACTCCAAAAATAATATAAAAGAAAGGTTTAAAAACAATGACCAACCAACAAATCTGTCCTAAGAGTTTGCTTGTTTTAGTTTTAGGCGGATGAGACGTTCGTTATGTAAAAATTGACGATTCAAATTGTAACTATGTTACCTACTGAATAAAGAAAGATATTTTTGAATTTGAATTTTGAATTTGAACTTACCACGGCATACGACCACGGCTATCACCTAAACATCACTATTCGGAAGAAATTCACGAAAATATAATCTATATTCTTGTTTCATACTTTTTAGAGCGAACCTGTTTCTAGTACACTTCAATTATATTTTAAAAATGGAATTTTTATGACAGACAGAATGTGTCTGTCGGGTTCGGAACTCGGTGTATCGGATCGCATTCTGGATTGTTTCATTATCACCGTGTGACCATCGACAAGCCCTCAGGGAATGTTATCCCAACTGTGATTTGTACACGGAATTTCATGTCGATGCCTGAATGAGGAATTATTGTGCATTGGATTTTGATAACTTGAACACCCTATTAGGTATTATGAGCAAGACTTAAAAAAAATATGCAACAGTACAATACAGTATTGTATAAAAATATACCTTATTGCACCAAAATTAATGTAAGTATTTACAAAAGAGACTTAACTAGGTATATAGCATATGGCGGCTTTACCACTTATAGTATTGTACATACCCAAATTGAATGTCTATTCATTTATAGTTCGTTCCATACACATAACATAGGGTAAGATCGTACAACTCATTAAGTTTAATTCCTAACTAATTCTACCATTTAAAAATCGAACACTATTCCATGAAACCTCGCTTGTTTACATTACTAAAAAAACTTTTACAAATAAAAGCACTTTAAAACAACTAGCCAATTTTCCTGCAAACCAGTGTACTTAGTTTAAGAGTTACCGTCGTGTTTTCTATTTTATTTACAAAATTGACCCCTATTACCCTGTCGAGCAGACACTGAAAAACAAATGCAATCTATGTTCGACGTTCGAAATTGCTATGCTGTACGTTATTATGGCTTTGCCACAATTACGTATAATTGAAAACGTGGTCGTTATGCTATGACGTCACCGGCTCCATACAGGCGCGTATTTGCAAGTGGTAAAATTGGTATTTTTTTGTAAAGTTTTCTCTGGAGATAATGATTGGTTGATTTGGTTGAAATGGAATGAAGTAAATTACAAGTATTAAGGAGATTAAGGTTTAGAAAATATCCTCAATTTTAAAATGTTTCGAAAGTAACAACAGTGTAGGAAAGCATATCAAATTAAGTGAATGATGCAGATAACATTGAAGAAGCAGCTGGGCTTTTAAATAACGTAAAATAGATAAAAAGAAGGTATATATATAATATTTACCATAATTAATTACAAAAATGTGTTCCTACGTTATCATAACCATTTAGACGACATTCAATAGACCTACATAGAAGTATTTCTCGTTCAAACCTGGCATAATATCGGTAATATTATAACACATGTCGCAAAACCAACTGAGTTTACTATTCCAAACAAAAAGAAAACCGAATGAACTGAATCAAAATAAATTACCCAAACCACACTTAAGTTCGCTTCCAAAATTTAAAATCCACCTCATCTGACAAGCTCCAAAAACAATAGACTTAATAAACCCGGCTACCTTCATTTGGCTACGGTCCAACCAGCTCTTAGACTTGAAAAATATGACAGAAAATACATCCAATTCCCGTGACGAGTGCATGCTCTGACAGTGAAGAGGTGAGTCGAGCGCTGTATTTAGCGAATGTTCATCGCGACCGTCTCTAGTGTTTTTCGCGTGGCGCAAGTTTTGAGACACTGCGTTTTGGAGATAATAATAATTGTTGCTGGCTTGCCGTTCTGCATGTTGCTGCCTTGCCGTTTTGTATGTTGCTGCCTAGCCGTCCTGTATGTTGCTGCCTTGACGTCTTGTATGTTGCTTCCTTGCCGTCCTGTACGTTGCTGCCTTGCCGTCCTGTCTGTTGCTGCCTTGCCGTCCTGTATGTTGCTGCTTTGACGTCTTGTATGTTGCTTCCTTGCCGTCCTGTATGTTGCTGCCTTGACGTCTTGTATGTTGCTTCCTTGCCGTCCTGTACGTTGCTGCCTTGCCGTCCTGTATGTTGCTGCTTTGACGTCTTGTATGTTGCTTCCTTGCCGTCCTGTATGTTGCTGCCTTGGCGTCCTGTACGTTGCTGCCTTGCCGTCCTATATGCTACTGCCTTGCCGTCCTGTCGCGTCACCTACATAGGTGGCCCATTTAGTGCTCATTTCATCCATGTTTACCAACCCAGTTTCTCTTGTTACCATAAATAATGCAATAGTCATACAAGAACCGCCGTTGTATTTGGGTGCACTCCCATAGAACATACAGGGATAATAGCCGGTTGGTGTTACTCTACTTTTGGATTATTTTGACTTAAGGTGCCTCCATGTGTTGAGTTCGGCCCCACCCACGCGTTCTATAAGTCCGGAATTCCATAGGCCAGAGATATGGAAACGACATACAAATAATAATAATAAATATACTTATCGGTACAAACAATTTAATACCTATGGGTACAATTATAATATAATAATAGAAAATCAACAATTTTAAAGCACGGCTGGTACTTACAATAGATATTCATCAGAGACATATAATATAAAACAATGGTTTTATTATACAAAAAACAAATTATACACAGATGACATACAGGTTGTTAGTGACATCGTAAAAAAAACTTTGAGAGATGATTATGGCCATGATTCTGGGTTTATATCAAGTGGAATTTTTCATGGCAAAAAACTTGATCTGAATTATCCCCCTTAGTATTCGTTAAGTAGCAGTAACACACTGTATAAAATAATAATAAAAAAACAAAATCTCAATTCGTGTAACTCAGACCAACCTCTTCAGATACAAAGGAGACGGATGCAACGGTCTCCCCGCAAACTTTCCCTGGGACTACCGGAGGGTTTAATTGTTTTCCTGCGCCACTGTGGGAGCTGAGAAAACGCGACTAAAACGCGTCTGAGACTCGGCCCAGTTCTTGCCTTTTGTTTGGAGAACTCTAATTTGTTATTAAAATCTTACTTGGCTGGTGTTATTGGCTGAAGAATAATAGGAATACGAAAGCAGTATATAAAGCGAAGCTTGGTGGAGGAAGACCTAGAATGACGTACATTAACCAAATTAGAGATGTCCTTAAAAAAGTTCAGTACGATCTACTTTGAACGTGCTGCGTGCTTGTATGAAATGATCGATACATGTGAAGGAAGCAAGAGAAGTGTGTCAGCAATGTCAGTATCGAAGCAAATGTAATTCCATGGTCTTTGCTTATCTCGGCGGGAAATAGGTGTGAGTTTATGAATGTATTGGCTGAAATAATTTTGCAAGAATGTCTTTTCATGTGACTAAATTGAGTGAGGAAACCCACATTCCTGAGAAATGCATTTTCGGAGTTATTTGTTAAAAGACCGGCCCTGACAAATCTTCAGGTTAGGTAAGCGGACCCTGTTAAAACGCGACCATACTAGGGGGATGAAAATTCTAATCCAAAGTGATAGAAACACAAACAACACACAAACAAACTAGATTTGTACGTCATTAAAAAACGATCTATTTACACATGTTTAAAAAGAATTTCTAGTTAGCATTCACTAGGTAAGATGGCCATCCGTTTAGAATAAATAAGCAGCTAAATTACATAACTTCTGGCTAGAATACTGGAAGTCTAAATTCATTAGAAACGGCCTTGAGGCACCAGTTGTTAGGGTAGTAATTAAAAGAATTCGTCTGGCTTTTTTCTTAGGTTTATTAGTTTTTAGGGTGCGAGTGAGAATTTTATGAAAAGTTGAAGATGTTTAAATTAGAATACTTAATTTATATTCAATTACCTCTAGAATACTTGATTTATACTCAGGTTTAAACAGGGCATTTTAAGATGCAAACAAAGCATAATATGCGAGTTACGTTTCTTACATAATATTAAATTCGGTGTTTTCATTCAAAATATAAAATGATGCATACAAATGATGTTCCAAAAAATTAAGCCGTGGTAGTCCAGTTGGTAGAACGCTTATCTGTCAGTTTGAGGTTGCAGGTTTGAATCCAGCACCGGCCTAAACGAATGATTGTTGAATTTTGATTTTAAATGATCGGATCATAAATGATTATCACGTGCTCAGCGGTGAAGTAAAACATCGTGAGGAAACATACATTCCCGTGAAATGCATTTTCGGAGGTATGTGACCTAACCTGTATTGGACTGGTTTTCCCTTCGCAGGTTGGAAGGTCAGACAGCTTCTGTAAAAAACCGGATCTGTCAAATCTTTAGGTTAGGTAAGCGGATCCTGTGAAAAACGGGGTAATGCTAGGGAGATGGTGATACAAATGATGTTCCCAGTGTGACTTTTTAACCATCCCATAGCTTAATCTGTCTTAATCAGCCAAAATAACCCCCAAATTAGCTCTAAATTTAGCACAAAGTCCAGACGGAAAATAGCCAGGCGGGCGACAACACTAATCCGCCGACAGTTAGGCTTACACCCGTCAACAGGGGCTGAGGTTCGATGCCCGGCAAAAGTCACTTTCACTAAAGAACTCCGGGCGAAATTTATAGCTTTTTCTTCGTAACTTGTTTGAGTCACTCAACTCTTTTTATGAGGCAGACAGATGCACGCTTTTTGTGTAATTTGTCGGCGGTTCGTTGTTTTTTTTTAGAACTTTTTGTGGTATACTTAGACGTTGTTCACTCCTTTATGTGAGGGGCAGAAGGAGAGTCACTAGACGAGTACTTGCAGCCATATAACCTTACTTATTATAAGCGTGCCTATTTCCCACCGCGATAAGCAGAGACAATGCCCGCAGTGGAGCAGCCTGGTGAAGTATGCTCCATACCCCTTCCGGTAATTGAGGGGAAGCCTGTGCCCAGCAGTGGGACGTATATAGGCAGTAAATACGAGTCTATTACCTTTAAAAATTAGGTACTTACAGTAAACATTAATTAAAACAGTAATGTTGTTGAAATGTTGCTGTGACACCAGTTTTTATGGTATTGTAATATCATATGGCTGTTTATGTTTTGTTTAAATCAGAGACATTAGAATTTTGGTTTGATTCTTACAATACAAACTTCTCTTGCTTCCTCCACATTTATCAATCGTTTCTCACGCCGGTTCAGAGTGGATCGAAATCAGAGAAATCTTCCTGCTCGAAAATGTACTCAAATTACTAATGTTGATACTTTTATTCGATAATTTATTATTAATAATATATATAATATACAGGGTGTTAGTGACATCGTAACGAAAAAAAAAATGGAACGCCTATTTTATTGTACTAAAAATGATGGTGGGTGTTTTTCTTGTCGCAAATGTTTAATTAAGATTTTCAATTTTTACTGTGCCGCAATGTAAGTCGAACAACGCGCCACACAGACGCTAAACTTACGCGCGGCTACGTTACGCGTGCGTGATACGATGTTGATATCTAGGTAGGAGTTTTCATTCTCTTGTATTTAGATGCTTAGTGGTTCAACGTTTAAAAATGTTGTTTGTTGAAGTAGAACACCTACTGCCACGATTTTTCACGCACGGTACCTACCTACCAGTTATTAAAACGTTCCTAACTTATTAACAATAAAAACCCTACTCTTGCCTTACCTTAATTGTTATTCCTTCGGATGAAGTACCTAGGTAGGTACCCTAGAACATGTCACGTCACGTAGGTATGCAACATCGCGTTTCCTCCGCGGTAGGTAGGTATCACACGCACTCACAAACACAACACCTTGCTCTTTAATAAACATCAACAATCTTCCATACTTTTGCGCAGTAAATGGTCTATGATCTATCATCATAGTCGACACTGCTCATTTACAGAATGAAACAAACACTCACAAACACGAAAAAAATATCCTCGAAAAACATCACGCGCGCGATTCGGGTCAAGCTTAGTATTCGACTGAGCGGAAGCGCGCGGCGGCGTTAGCGCAAAGCATCAAAGGCGCCGACTAAGGGCGCCGACGACGCACCGGCCGCGGCCGAGTCGAGCCGACGACTAGAGAGAGAGAGAAAAGTATGTTTATGGTGCAAGTGACAGAGAAAGAAATAGTATCTGTTCGTATGCCTACTTTATTGGCGAGCGTTGCCCTTGACCCGTGCGCCGGCTATTCACCTGCGCATAGCTGAAGTTGTAGATACGTTATTATTATTATTGATGACATTGATAAAATTTAATAATTAGTAATTTTTATTTGTTTATTTTAAATGTGCGTTCTATGCAGCTTAAAACACAATATGGGACTGAAAAAAATCTAATTTTTTTATGAATTTGGCGACAGGAAACTTCACTTGATACCTATCAACTCAAAGAAATACCTAGTATCTGTTCGTAATGCCTACTTTATTGGCGCGCGTTGCCCTTGATCCGTGAGGCTATTCACGTCCGAGTATCCATCAAGACAGATCAAACAAGCCCTAACTCGGAGGTCTTGCGTCCCAGGATCCTTTAATTATGTCTTAGAACCTTCTTGGCCTATGTGGTCCAGTGGTTGAGCGATGGGATGCGGAGGGTCCGGGTTCGTATTCCGGTGGGGACATATCACAAAAATCTGTTTATAAGGCCTTTGGTTGGGACGTTACAGGCTGATCACCTGATTGTCCGAAAGTAAAATGATCCGTGCTTCGGAAGGTACGTTAAGTCGTTGCTCCCGTCTACTAGGTACTTATGTAAGCACGTAGCCGTTACATGAATATTGTACACAGAACAGGATAGGTTTAATTAGTTCTTTACTGATGATTTAACAATGAGATTTAAAACCACGAATAACTTAGTACTTAGTACCTCGGTACCAACATGTAACAAGAAAAATAAGATCACTCCTCTCGGACAATTTTTTTCTTTGAACATGCCGACATTGCTTACGCGGCGGAGTTGCCGAACTATCGATAGGTAGATTATCAATTGTTGAACTTGAAAATTGTCTAAACTATCGAAAGTAGTGATAGTACATTTAGATCGATACTAGCGATAGTACCGATAGGTCTTGCTTTGTAATAATAATGGGTATTGATCTAAAAGATCTATCGATAGGTACCTACTATTGGTTTTTTTTAACTAGGTATCGATAGAATATCGATAAGCAACACTCTGGCGGAGTGTCCGCCCAATTCTAGACGCGATCTCGCTCGATTTTTGTGTAGCGAGGTTTTGCGTAGGTACTTACATACTAAGTTGGTGGATGGTTGACATAGTAGGTAACTAATTACCTAATCTGTGGTGGTTGTGTTAGTTGGTTGTTAGTTATTCTAATGACAACAAAGAATACAATTATTTACTGTTTCAACTGTTTTAGGTAGATAATGGCCCCGATTCCTATGAGTAAATGAATGAATAACCCGGTCGAATCAAAAAGGTATCTCGCTGGTATGCAAACCGTTTGACGTGTGCTGTCAACTTAATTCTGTCGGTTGTTTTAGATTTCTGCTTAAAATTGACGTGTATTCCATAAATTTTATGCCTGTTGATTATCCGTCCATTTAAGAATAAGAATAAAATAAATTTATAAATTTACGATAGACAGAGAAAGAAATAGGATCGGTTCGTAGTGCCTACTTTGTAGGCCGCGCCGCCGCCGCGCCGCCGCCGGCGTGCGGCGCGGGGCGCGCGGAGCGGGGCGTGCGGAGCGGGGCGCGCGGCTCGGTGCGTGTGGCCGTTGACCCGTTCGAGCAGCTGTTGTCTCCATTACATCGAAAATTTTCGATAATTTGTCATTATTGTTTTTTTTATTGAAATTTGGGTTCTATGCAGCTAAAAACACAATATGGAATTGAAAATAATTAAAAACAAAACTCAAAATTTCATGAATTTTGCGACGGAAAATTCCACTAGATATTAACTCAGAATCATGGTCTGAATCATCCCTCTCAGTATTCGTTACGATGTCACTAACACCCGGTATATATACATAAACTCACGCCTATTTCCCACCGGGGTAAGCATAGACTATAGAATTCCGTTTGCTTCGACCCTGACACACTTGTCTTGCTTCCTCCACTTTCATCAATCGCTTCATACACGCACGCCGGTTCAGAGTAGATCGTGTTAAACCTTTTCTAAGGACATCTCCAATTTAAGTCCTTCTAGGTCTTCCTCTGCTAGCCCTACCATCAACTAATTAATAATTTATATATTTTAGTAACTTTTAACTAAAAATCTATGGATCAAGTAAAGATAAATGAATTTATTTATTGATTCTGGTGTAACGAAGCATTTCGGACCAACGAGCCTTGTAGCGACATCTTGTGGTTTCTGGCGATATATCGTTGTTTTATATTTTACCCGCAGGAAATCACAGATGGCGCTGCAGGGTTATCGATGGGCCCGAACATTTTAATAATTTTCTTTTGTTCTAAATTATTATATTAAAATTATCTGCAACATTTATTTTGATATATTATAATTATATTGTTTAAATTTTGGGATCAAACAAGTCGATCGATTGTTGTCGTTGATTCGGCGAATTTATGGTTTGGTAGATTTTTTCTAGTTTGGCAATATTGTGGGTTCGTGTGTCAGACTGACAGCTGGCTGAGCTGAGAGACAGGTTATGGAAAGTGGGGACGTCGCGAGAGCGCCGGAGACTCCACTGCCGTAACAATAATGTGGGCAAATTAAAAGCCACGATTTATCGGCGACATCAAGAGCCGATGTCTCGATTTAAATAAATAGCTTAACCGAGATGGTGAGTCCTCGCAATTCTTCGTGCATATTTTTGCACCAACTTTGTGATAACCTCGAGGTCCTTGTTTTCAGCAACATCACTGAAATCCCATCGCCTAAGGTCCAGTGGGTGGGTTTAGGTTTCATCCGAGCGATGCCCAACTATCCCGGATGAACCTGTAAGTTATTTTCTTTGTTTTACACTCGTGAGTTGCCTTGCCACGCTGTCAGCTGAACCACATGCTAATCATTGCCATTCCTTGTTGCAGATGGGGTTTTTGTTTTTTCCTTTAACGTTTTAAAGTTTTAACGTTTTTGCAAGTTTTAATCTAAGAAGAAGTTTATGATTGGATCAGACTATTTCAACAAATTTTGTGAATGAAGATTGCTACTGTTTTCTTCTGCGTTTGCAAGTTATTTCAAGCTTCATTTCGGCGGAGCTTGCCTTGGTTGTTTGCACGTCGAAGCTTTCCTTTGTGCGGCGCGCATGTGGATGTGCTGCGCCTCTCCTTTTGTCAACACTCCGGATAAGGCCCGGTGAAGGTCTGCGAGGTTGACCGGTGGACGTGCAGCCCGCCAGCTGCGTAACAGTTGGCCCGCTGCGCCGCCATCGTCCAGCACGCCCTGGCCTGAGCCGGCCTCAACTCATCACCTGTACGGTATTCCGGAACGCCTCAGGTAGGCCTGATAGTCGGAGGTCCTCGAGTAAGTGAGGTGCCTACAGGTGTACGGACAGTGTTTTAAATATAGTGCTAGCACATGGTCATGTCACAGAGTGATACTTTACCTAACGGCCCACTTCTCATTAATTGAATTCTATTCTATTGGAATTACAAAGTTTTGTTTCAGTGGCGCCCTTCTTGGTGAAATTGTCGCTCTGTACAACCATTTTAGTATATAAGTGGTGTTGGCATAAACTTTAAGAAATTTTTTTGTGAAAACAGTGTATTTTTTTTTTATTATTAAAAGTGATGGGATTTTGTGTGAATTGTTTGTGTTTATGTTGCATCCTAGGTTAAGTTGTGTCTGTTTCTTAGCATAAGTAAGGTTCTAGGCCTCATACAGAGACCTAACTTAAATACTTTTTTTTGTACAATAAGTTTTAAACCCAAATTTAAGACCAAAGTGGTCCAGGGCTTATTGTCATATTTAGTAGCTACTACATTTGTGTTTTCATTATTTATTTAACCTTTTGTATAATTACAGGGTTAAAACCATATTTTGAACATTTATTTGATGCTTACTAGCAAATTTTTTTTTATGAGTATTGAGCTTTTGTTAAAATTTGGACTAAAAATAACTTACCAACAATAAAAGTTTGTTAACATATTTAATTAAAAAAACAATTTCACATTTAAAAACAATTATAATAAATTACTTTCTAGTTTTTTTTAAATACATTTATAACAGGACATGGTTTGTAATTGGAATTTTGTGACTTAGTTTCATCATCATACTTACTGACAGTTGTGCCGCTGCTTGGCAAACATTTTGCTTATTTGTTTTTTGGAAATAATTTTATAGAACTGTCTGTCAATAACAACTTTATTGAGTAATATTTAGTAGTCAACTTGCTTTACAATCTTTATATATTACAACTTAAAAATAAACATTTACTTCATAGTAAACATAACCTAAAACAAAATTTATATAAAACACTGTTGTTTCTTTTATTGTTTTGAAAGTTAATTACAGGAATAAACTAAGAATTGATGTTGTGTAATAATAACATTTATTTGGTCTATATTTAATGAAAATATTGTACATATTCTAGAAAATAAGTTTTGGAGGCAGACGGGTACATTTTGATATAAATTTGCTTAGTTAACTTCAGAACTCTTTTCAAACTTGAAATTATAACTAAGACACAACCATGGATATCCAAACTGTTTGTTTACAATCACTGCTCCGTGATGAGTTGGTTTATGGAGTGAGTATTCGTGCTGAAGCACCAGCTGATACTGTTCTCAAAATGAAGAAGCAGCTTAGGGAGTTGATCACTGGTTTCTCTCCGGATGAAATACTGGACGATGAGCGGAAGCCACAGGCCGAATTCCCAATTATCACCGAAAAGCTGAAGGAGCTGCAGGCAAAGATTGATACTGCAGTGAAGTCTAGGGAACGTCATCGCCTTATGCGTGCTAGGGCTTTGTATAATCATCTTCATCACCGTCTTGAGCGTGTAGTATGCACGGAGTCTGTCGATAGAGACATCCAATCGAAGAAGATTGGGAATCTTAAAGCTTGAGGTCACTCATTGGAGAATTTTTCCTTTTCATGGTTAGCATTCAATAACATTTAGAAAAATTTTGGGGTTACTTGTGTCATTAGGACCTAGTAACATCCTATTTATAACAAACACATTTTTTTTATGTAGTTAAAGATTAGTCTTTTGATTTTAAAATAACTAGGTACATTTACCAATAGATGTTTTATGTTTGTTTATGTTTAATGTTTTTTTTTTAGTGTGTTTATGGTGCGCTGATAAGGCCCATACACACTTGCGTCTGCAACGCAGCGTTTTTATGAACGCCCAATATAGCGTTTCATATTTTTATGTTTTTTTTGTATAGGCGATTATAGCCAACTATTTAAGATAGTTTTCATGTTGCTCGTGACAACATTTTTTAGGCCTAATAGAAGCCATTTATTATAAAAAAATTTTAAATAGGAAACCTCATTAGGTTGACTATTTTTTTTGTTTTTCGACGGAGCGGGTAGTGACTCCTTAAATAAGCCTCTAACAACTGTTGTTTTGTTTTTTGTCTTTGTCTTTAGAATAGGGGTATCGAGTGACACTATGAGAGTCGTCAGCTCAACAGGGTTATGAATGTGGGTGACACCCAGTGAAATGGATACTGGGTGCTACTATATGAAAGAAGTGAAAGGTGATCAATGAATGGTGAAGAATAACAGGTCGGGGTAATTGTTGTGCTTAGGATTGTGCTGTTTATATGTTTGAGTTGTGCTTCGTTACGTCCTTTTGAATTGTTTAATTGTCTTGTCTTTTGTGGCAGGTTTTTTTTTGATAATTCTTTAAATTTCGACTGGTTGTGCGCTCCAGGCTCTATGGCTGAGGGCAGCCGTGTTTCTCACCCAGTTCGAAACCTCTCGTGGGTAGGGGGGTATTGTAACGAAGCATTTCGGACCAACGAGCCTTGTAGCGACATCTTGTGGTTTCTGGCGATATATCGTTGTTTTATATTTTACCCGCAGGAAATCACAGATGGCGCTGCAGGGTTATCGATGGGCCCGAACATTTTAATAATTTTCTTTTGTTCTAAATTATTATATTAAAATTATCTGCAACATTTATTTTGATATATTATAATTATATTGTTTAAATTTTGGGATCAAACAAGTCGATCGATTGTTGTCGTTGATTCGGCGAATTTATGGTTTGGTAGATTTTTTCTAGTTTGGCAATATTGTGGGTTCGTGTGTCAGACTGACAGCTGGCTGAGCTGAGAGACAGGTTATGGAAAGTGGGGACGTCGCGAGAGCGCCGGAGACTCCACTGCCGTAACAATAATGTGGGCAAATTAAAAGCCACGATTTATCGGCGACATCAAGAGCCGATGTCTCGATTTAAATAAATAGCTTAACCGAGATGGTGAGTCCTCGCAATTCTTCGTGCATATTTTTGCACCAACTTTGTGATAACCTCGAGGTCCTTGTTTTCAGCAACATCACTGAAATCCCATCGCCTAAGGTCCAGTGGGTGGGTTTAGGTTTCATCCGAGCGATGCCCAACTATCCCGGATGAACCTGTAAGTTATTTTCTTTGTTTTACACTCGTGAGTTGCCTTGCCACGCTGTCAGCTGAACCACATGCTAATCATTGCCATTCCTTGTTGCAGATGGGGTTTTTGTTTTTTCCTTTAACGTTTTAAAGTTTTAACGTTTTTGCAAGTTTTAATCTAAGAAGAAGTTTATGATTGGATCAGACTATTTCAACAAATTTTGTGAATGAAGATTGCTACTGTTTTCTTCTGCGTTTGCAAGTTATTTCAAGCTTCATTTCGGCGGAGCTTGCCTTGGTTGTTTGCACGTCGAAGCTTTCCTTTGTGCGGCGCGCATGTGGATGTGCTGCGCCTCTCCTTTTGTCAACACTCCGGATAAGGCCCGGTGAAGGTCTGCGAGGTTGACCGGTGGACGTGCAGCCCGCCAGCTGCGTAACAGTTGGCCCGCTGCGCCGCCATCGTCCAGCACGCCCTGGCCTGAGCCGGCCTCAACTCATCACCTGTACGGTATTCCGGAACGCCTCAGGTAGGCCTGATAGTCGGAGGTCCTCGAGTAAGTGAGGTGCCTACAGGTGTACGGACAGTGTTTTAAATATAGTGCTAGCACATGGTCATGTCACAGAGTGATACTTTACCTAACGGCCCACTTCTCATTAATTGAATTCTATTCTATTGGAATTACAAAGTTTTGTTTCAGTGGCGCCCTTCTTGGTGAAATTGTCGCTCGAGTTAAAATCAAGTGGAATTTTTCATCACAAAAGTGTAGAAATGAAAATAATTTAAAAATTCCACTTGATATTTACTCAAAATTATAAGCTGAATCATCGTTATGATGTCACTTACACCCTGTATATACGAAAACCAACTAATCTATGTTGAACGACTGATTAAAGACTTTTTTACTGCACATACATTTAGAAGGAAAAACCTTAAGCTAGCTGGCAAAGCTGTTCCAGACAACTAATTTAAACGGTACGATTTGAAAGAATCCTATTATTGATTTTAGCTAAACATATTTTACACTAATCGCTTTCAGCATCAACCCCCCATGGAACAGCAAGTTTGATTATGCTCCACGAACCTCACTTGATCGATCGTACTAAAAATAAGATCTTCTCTTCTATCGTGTGGTGTCAGGGTTACTATTGTGCCGCTAAGGCCCCTGATATGGCTCAAAATAAGATAAAAAAACCTGCTTTTTAGCTTGTGTTTTGGGAAAATAAGATGATTCCGTGCTTTGGAGAGGGCATGTTAAGCATTCTTGTTATCATGTTAGTATTTGCTTAAGTGTGTAGTCGTTACACGAGTCATGTTAGGGGCTCTGGCGACTCAATAACAGCCCTAACGCCGTTGATAAGGCAGCCTCTCAACCCACGCGAGATAAGAAGTGGAAGGAATGTAGGCTGTTTATATTTTAAGAAGCAGCATTTGTAGACTGTTTATTTAACACAACTTAAATTGATATGACAGCTCATTTCCATAGCGACAAGTTATGTGTGCACTTGAAAGATTTATTGTCAAAGTTTATTAATTATAATCACGCAGTTTCTAGTTTGTTTACTTGGTAACATTGCCTAATTGGATTTCGGGAGAACAGTAATTACTCATAATGATGTTCGTTTAAATATGAATAAAATGTTTTTTTTTCTACCACCTACGTTGGCCTAACAGGGAAGCTTAGTGAGGTGTGGGTACTTAGTTCATCTTGCGATGGATGTACCTCTCATTACCCCAATTGGGATATAGTCCGCTTCTCGTCATGGCTACGATTTGTACTATTAGCTGCTTTAGTTCTGAAACTTGTAAATAAGTGTAGAGTATTTTCTGCAATCGAAGACTTTTCTCTGATGGAGCAAGCAAAGACTTGGAGAGTGTTAACGACGGTCTCCTTGGTTCTATTAAGTTTTTTTGTATGTCATTTTTATTACATTCTATTGTTTTTATAGTCATTGTCAGTTTTCAATAAAAATCAGCACGGAATCGCTTATGTTATGTTCTTTCTTTTTATTTGAAATTCCAAATTCGAAACTATGAGGATCCCATCTAGACACGCAGGAGCGTATCAAGCCAAGTTCAGCAACAGAACTGGCGAGCAGCACCGTTTGTAATATTACACCAACCATTTGGAGCCACTTTTGACCCCCTCATAATTCAAAAACTATTTCATATACACGTGTCAAATTTGGCTCATACGTTTAGACTTGCGAGATATATATGTGCTTTAAATTTCATATACACATCTCAAACGTCACGTATATGAATTATATTATAGCTTTTGCAAGTTCTAAACCGACAATAACTTGTCGGTTCTTATTTTATTATTCCGAGAATTTGGATTGCTGGTAGAAACTAGCCATCGAACATAATGATTCGTATATTAAAACTAGCCAAGTCGGACCTTAGGCTATAATATTATTATCTTAAATTATAAAAAGAAATTATATTTTATGTTGTTATAAATACATTTCAGGATTGACCACTGAACTTGGCACCCATTTATATCTCACTTCTTGTGTCGTTAAAGTCAACAACCAAGGCATAGGTCATAATATTGACTTGGCTCTCATTTCACATTTATGTGTTTGATGGGATACTTATTTATAACCAGAAACTTTAATTCTTTAAAAATAGGTCTTAAACAACACTTCAAATACCTCAAACACTAGAAACATGTACGTATGAAAACAAAATTCTGTAAAGGGTAAGGTATAAAGGTCAACGCCTGAAGTAGACTCAACTACTCGAGCGACCTTTTCAAATTTAAAGACAAGGCTCTACTTGAAATAATGTTACAGGATTTTGACCTTAGAACGAAAACATTCCGTGACAAATTACATTCGGTTTACAAAACGTTTTTAAAGTTGAATTTAGTTTAATGAGTGTAAGAGTGAGAGTGAGTGGGGGGCGAGTGTGTGTGTGTGTGCGTGTGCGTGTGCGTGTGCGTGTGCGTGTGCGTGTGCGTGTGCGTGTGTGTGTGTGTGTGTGTGTTTAAGTATCAAAATTAAGTTCACAAATATATCCCAAGTAGTAGTCAAAGATACGCACGATGAACTAAGTACCAACAACTCACCGAGCTTTAGCTGACTCCAACGTGTTTGGTGAGTCGCATCGCCGTCTATTATTACAATGGTCGAGCTAACTAAGGAATATTTATACTTCTTTTGCCTCCTCCTCATTCAGTACCTGAACATAAAATAAACTCACGACTATAAAGATACCCATATTTTCTGTTAGACCAACGTCATAGGTGGTGAGCCGTATCGCCATCTATAATTATATATAAAAAAAAAACAAAAAAACCTAAAAAATATAAAAAAAAAAATGTTTTTTTTTTTAAATAAGATTTAAATAAGCTAGCTGAGATACATACATTATTTTTTGTGTTATTCTATTATTTTAGTTTAATGGCGTAATTCTGAAGTAAAACCTGACTTTTTAATAAACTACTTCGCATTAATATTTAAACTTACTAACTTACACCCTTGTTATCTGCTGAAAAGTTACAATGCCAGAAAAACAGGCGATTAAAATTTTTATTAAAAAAAGTACATTAACATTATTTTCGATCTAAACAGCTTATCCCACAAAACGGCGACGATTATTTTACGATTTTTCAAAATAAATCAAAAACACTGTCAAAATATGATTGAAGCCACCGATGTCTAACAAACATCATCCATCAGGCGGCTGCAGCCAAAAACTTCGGACATGGCGACTCATCAATTCCGTGTACAAATAAAATGACAAAACTAAACTAACTTTGACAAAAACTATTTTGTACATACACGTGATAAATCGAGGGCGTTGAGTTAGGGAAACTAGAAGAGACGTGACTCAAATTAAGAAAACTGTAGCGATGAAATAAAGACTCTCTGTTCAGGCAACACGGGTGCGTTTGGCGGCGCTTAATAATTATATTAAGGGCAGTACGCAGCAAATGAAACTACGAGGATAACCAGTCGTATGACTATTGGTTGAATCGCTATTCAATTATCGCCAGGGGCCTGTGCCCCTATAAAATGATAGAGTAAAATTAATCACATTTTATTTACATTCCTGTATAGAATAGAATATGCTTATTGTAAAAGGACGCCACACACAAAAACAAGACAACCTAATCCAACTACAACACATACCTATACCTATCTACAAATCTTACAGACATATAAAACATAAGAATTTTGGGCATTATCTTTTTTCAAAGACATGTCTCATCCAGCTCGACTCTATGTCCACAGTATGGGACATAGAACACACAGCACGCTGGTAACAACCGTGCCAACAAATAACGTTCGTGATCGAGACGAATGATGTGCATTACTCTTTTTGTTCGTACCGCAGATATGACAGCTTTATACGACACAGCCATGGTTGCGTAACGGAACATTTTAGTGCTTAGTGTAGTTTGAAAATGGAAACTAGAGAAAACAATTATAAATCCTCTGGCAAAGTTATTTTAATCCGCCAAAAGCCGCCCTAACATGTTTTTGGCCCATATTTAACTTAGACCTTCATAAAGAAATGTGTCTGCAAGTTAAGTTGTCATGCAGTGACCCCTGGTACAGTCATGAGCAATATCATGTACCCACTTTAGAACCCTGTCGCACTATCATATTTGACATTTAATGAGACTTACGGTTTCATTTGTCAAAAAAGTGAATATGACATGGTTTCAAAGTGTATACAATGCATACATACATTTCCCACCGCGGTAAGCAGACACTATGGAATTCCATTTGCTTCGATCCTGACACACTTCTCTTGCTTCCTCCACATTCATCAATCGTTTCATACACGCACGCCGGTTGAGAGTAGATCGTACTGAACCTTTTCTAAGGATGTCTCCAATTTGGTCAATATACGTCCTTTTGAGTCTTCCTCTGCCAGCTCTACCACCAACCTTCGCTCCGTGTACTGTTTTGCTGTATTTACTTGTAAATATCTGTTTATATTTCTCCCTAAGTCTCGCAGGCAACAAACATGTTTCCCGTCACCAACAGAGTTCAACTCCACACTAATGAAAGCCTCACAAATTCGTGCAATTAAAGGGAATTTTGCTCTAATTGAAAGGACTTCAATGCAGTATTGATTTCTAAACTGGTTCCAATTCAATCATTTACATGTTTGAAACAGTTTGTTAGTTCGTCCGGTATTGTTTCGTTGCGTTGCTAATCAATCAATGCTTTGATTTTCTACGCACGAGTCTGCGGTTGGAAGTTAGTTCGAATTTTGAGTGTGTTTGTGATGGTGGACAGCCAATCAACATAATAGAAGCCATACAAATATAATTATTTATTACTAACATAAGTTACATGTCTATGTGTGTGTGTGTGTGTGTGTATGACATGCGTGGGTGTAGGTCATGTTTGTTATTATTAGATCATTTCTTGTGAACTAAACTTATTAAGTTACATGTCAATGTTACAGACAATTGCAAGTACATTAATTAGATGCCTACCTATATACATTCTTATACATTATGTGTATACATAAATTTATCAAAGTCATAAAATATATATATGTTCTTAATAACCGCTCTTTTATGAGCTTTTTATCGGTTTGGTTCGGTCCCGATTTTAAATCGCGCTAATAAAACTTTCTATCGTTAGCGTCTACATTTTTTTTCCTACAATTAGGTACTTCAAGACTTTCTGTCTGTGGTCGCCTGAAAGAAATTGCTATAGAGGAATAAGATCGCCAATTGTGATGTAATCTTTCTGTTTGTGTTAATTTATACCCTCCTATGGTGAATTCCAAAGGTAATAGAAAAAACAGTATTAAATTACTCAAATTAAATATTTTTTTGTTGAAGGTGTTATTTTGTATAAATATGGTACATTTTATTTTTACAATTTTGTGAAGTAATCCTAAAAAAATACACTAATAATTTCAACAATGATTGTGTATAAAATCCAGACCACAAATCCAACTGGGTCATATTAAAACGCATAGAATTCTCCAAAGCAAATTGTATGTTACTTTACTCAAACCCGTTAAGATATTCAGAAGGGACAATGTTGGCAGAATATTCTGGACCCGGCGACATCTTGGACGGGACTCGCAAACTTGATTATTGGGACCAGGACAGCTGGAGGGGATGTAAATGCAAAGGGTACCGTGCTAAGGATAATATAATATTGGTAGAATTTCTTCGTCAATGCTTGGTTGCCAGAGGACGTAGCTAAATAGTTCTAGAGAATCAAAAGGCCACATAGAAGCAATTCATCTAAAATAGAAATTTGACATTTACAAAATATAAATGTTGTTGCTTTTATTAGATGAATTTAATTCCATATGGCATTTATAGACCTTCGAGAATCGAACCCCTCGATTACAACACAACACAACAGATACACAACAGATCGAGATACTTCTAAACGGCGAACATGTGTGAAGATTTGTATGAGATTTGAAGAAGCTACAGTGGTGTACCAGGGTAGGTGGGATTCCGTGGTATATGTTTATTGTACAAACACATAACATACACACATAAATAGCCTATACACGTCCCACAGCTGGACACAGGCCTCCGCATTCGGAGGGAGTATTGAGCATACTCCACCACGCTGCTCTACTACGGGTTGGTGTAGTTCTTTGGAACAGTCTTCGTGGTCTAGTGGTTAGGGCGCTAGGCTCACGATCTGGAGGTCCGGGTTCGATTCTCGATGGGGACATTGGCGAAATCACTTCGTTTCTTAGGACATTGCAAGCTGCAATCATATGAATATTAAATAAAAAGATCTTCAATTCTCTTCAAAGCCGACTGATAAATATGGAGGAAGCAAAAGAAAAATGTCAGAATCGAAGCAAATGGAGTTTCACAGTCTCTGCTTACCCCGGTGAGAAATTGCCGTGAGTATGTGTTATAGCCGTCAGAATATAACAAAACAAAATGAATTAGAAACCACTATTGGACTGGAGCGAAAAAAAATGCATTAAGTAGTAGTTTCCATAGGTATTAGCTCACGTTTTCCGTCATACCGGTGAACTCAACAACACTCACGTCAAGATACAAGGTTCATTTTGAAAATTAAATAAAACAAGTAGAATATAATAAAGGTTTAAAAAGAAAACTCTGTGACATTTTCAGTGAGGGCCGCTGAGAGCTAATGAATGCAAATTTCATCAGTACTAGACCCGCACACGCTTTTCATAAAATGTTTAACTCAAGAAGAATATATTATATACTTTTCGAGTTTACATTGAACGACAAAGTATACAGGTTTAATCATCTAAGGTAGATAGATAGATAAAATACTTTATTGAGCACAATGGACACAAAATACAGAGATAAGGACAGCATATACAGAAAAGCACAACAGGCGGCCTTATTGCTCATGCAGCAATTAAGGTATGTATGTAAATATAAAAAAGAGTAAAATTGAGTAATTCAGGGAATGAGGACCCCGATACCGACCCCGCCGCCGGCGTGGTCGACGATTTCCCTCAATCAACGCTTCAAATAGTTTCTTTTCCAATTTTTTCTTGCTTCAATTATTTCAAATATTTTTTCCTCTTAGACGACGCCCTGACGGCTCAGGGCGTCCTCAGCGGAACCTCGGCAGGTTCCTCAGGCCTGTTGTCTTAAACTTCGTACCGGGTGAGAGCCTTCAGCGCTCCCCATATGTCCAGCAAAGTTGTTAATGCCATCTGCGGCTAATCTACAATAAATCACGTCATAAAAAGCAAAGCATGCAGTTGTTATTAGATAATGGATCTCGCAAGATGCGACAGTTGCCCCTACGCTGAAGTACAGCAGTGAATTTTGGGTATAATAGAAGAAGCATCAATGTAGAATTAATGCCGTAGAAATTAGGTCGTTGCGAAGCATCTACAGTTTTAAATTAAGTGAAAGAGTGAGAAACAATGTGATAAAAGAGAGATGTGGTGTAAAAGACGATATAGTGACTAAGATTGAGAAGGCAATGTTAACCCTATAACCAGTAGAAAATGTAGAACCCGTTATTATGTGTTTTAATTAGGAAATATTAAGTTGGTTTACGAAAGCGGTATATAAAGCGAAGGTTGGTAGGGCTGGCAGAGGAATACCTAGAAGGCCGTACATTGACCAAATTGGAGATGTCCTAAGACAAGATTTAGTAAGATCTACTCTGAACCGACGTGCGTGTATGAAACGATTGATGAATGTGAAGGAATCAGTGTGTCAGGATCGAAACAAATGGAATTTTATGGAATCTCTGCTTTAGCCGGTGGAAAACAGGCGTGAGTTTATGTATGTCTGTAACATTATGTATACGTTATCCGAACATGGCTATCATGGATTCCTTTAGAGTAACATTATGAAAAGCTAAAACAAAGCAATACACAAAATTAAACAGAAAACAGTCCGTTTAGAACTAGAGATAATAAATACACTAAATACAGTGAGCAAGTTCTCTTTTAATTTTGAACTAATTAGCTAATTTGAATCTGGCAACTGTGCAATGGTACAAACAAAGTAGGATTCAGTTCAAAACTGAAACAGGTGGGGACGTGACGAGCAAGTGTGTTAATTAGACAAACTTTATCTGAGCTAAGCAGTCCGATGATGCAGCGAGTTGACGTTAGTACTTGAGACACACAGCCTCAGAAAAAGACCAACACAACAACATGCCCATGGCAGCGCCATCTAGCGCACATTTTTGAACTACCAGTTCTTTTAGGATTTCATCAACTAAGTAATCTAGAAAACCGATAAATGTCACTAAAGGTTACCAAGATGGAGTAAATGACGAACACGACTTTTTATTTTGTCCCGATTAATAAACTAAATTCTACTAAAATGTATTAGCTATTTCTTCAACATAGCCTGTACACCCAAGGGAGGGAGTCTGATGCCATTAATCGGACACAAATCCTGGCAACTACGCAGTATCAAGCCGCTCGCTTCCAAATACATACTTCTTGTTAGTTAAACTATTCTATCGTGTGTATCCGTGCATAAACATAGGCTTTAGACTATATCCTAATTGATGTTGGGAGAGGTACATCCATCGGAAGATGAACTAAGTACCCACACGTAGCCGAGCTTAACTTTACGTCTACACTTGTGATGAAATCTACAACAAAACTTTAAGAAAGTACGTTTTAATTTCCTTTGAAAGAAGTAATTCAAGAAGCTGTAGATCACCGTTTTACAAAATACGCCAATAATAATTCTAATAACAATAAATTAGAACCGGTTATGAGGGCGATAAAATTGACCCCAATCTTTACTCTGCACTTCTGCTTTCTTTGTCCTCTTATCGGCTTTATGCAAAAATTTATAGAGGTCGCCTTTAGAAATCAGAGCCAATAAATTCAACTTTACGAGTACAAGAAATTACTTAAGGGCTTGCCAAGCGGTCACGTAGTAAGCAATATTTCTTCGACTTGAAAAGGGTTTATTTTATTTCAAATTATTTATCGTTTTCATTTTGAGGTGGGAGTTTGGGGAAAGGGGCGTTTTACTTAAGTTCATCAATTACTTACACAAGAAAAATGGCACTTTTAGAAATAACTTTACGGGAAATAGAAATATAATTCGTTTTATTGACTCTGATGTCATTAGGATCCCGTTCATTATTATATTTTACGTTTCTTTCTAGTAGACGTGAAGGCTTTATTTAAGCGTGCGTGTTCAACGCGCTCTTTACATGGTTTCTTTATTTTATGACCACAATTACTTTTGTCGAACTGTCGATAGTTTGATTATCGATTACTGACCTTAAAATAATCTATAATATCGATAGCTTGATTAGATTAACAGTGGCGGCAAAAAATCTAAAATCAACCTCTTAATTAGACCTCTTGGTGGCCACATAAAACTCATACATTTAATGGGTGGCCTCTGTGGTCCAGTGGTTGAGCGATGGTCTCACGATCCGGAGGCCCCTGGTTCAATTCCCGGTGGGGGGACATATCACAATAATCACTTTATGATCCCTAGTTTGGTTAGGACATTACAGGCTGATCACCTGATCGTCCGACAGTAACATGATCCGTGCTTCGGAAGGCACATTAATCTGTTGGTCCCTAACACCAACGTTGATGAGGTTGGTAATCCATCTCACAACCCACACAATAGAAGAAGGGAATAATACTATCGATAATCTTTGCAGTAGTCATCGATAGACTATCTTCTTCGTATGATAAGATAGAGTATCGATAGTGGCGAATTGCAAGGCACTAAACAATTAGCATAATACATTTTTATACCCATAGCTTCATTGACAAGCGTCTGGAAATGTTCATTTAATTTTGCTTTTGAATATATTTCGGTCTGAAAGCTACTTGAACAATAAGTCCGTATGTAATAAGTCTTAGCGCGACACTCGTGAGAACTAAACCCTCTTCTCTTCGCAAGAAGAGAACCTGATACGGATTAAACTTTGAATATGTACGACACTTCAGTTCGGAGACATTGTTATACTCTCTCTGGACGCTTTCATACTGTCATTCGTGATGTCAGATTTAAGATAAAATAATAATTTAAGTATTTCACTATCAAATGATAAAAAATATAACATAAAAATAGCAACTTAAGAATAAAATCTGTGAAGCCTGAACTATTATGTATCTTAGGCATAAATAAACTACACTCAAGATATAAATGATATTTTAGATTTTTCGTTAAGTCGAAGAGGAAATCACGGCCGTTGAGATCAGATGGGAATAAAGAATGCCAAGGAGAGAAAGATAATAAAATTATTATCACAGATAGATATCACATACTTATGTATATATTTTTGACTTTTTCTTCTTTCTTTTTCCGTCTCTCTTTCTCTATATATTCAATCTGTTTTTTCAATACTCAATACAAGTAGTGAAGTGAGGGTAGTTACACCTACAACACCTTCGCAATAACAAACGCTCGCGTCGGCATTCTTCTCGTGACCACTGTCGCTGCAACATTGTATTAATCCTTAGATACCATTCGTTAATTTCTACGATGACTTACAGTGGAGTCAACGAAGGGTTTCACTTCTAATTTTCCAGGGTCAGTTCTGATTTTAAAGGTATTTTCTTTTGTACAGATAGTGTTTTTATCATTTAAAATCAGAATCAATCGGGACAAATAAATATTTTGATTTTTTTTAATCGAACCTGTCCCTGGAAAATTAGAAGTTAGGAATCTCCGGCGTTATCGACTTCAGTTTTATAGTCATTTTACTCAGGTGTGTATGTAGATAATTGCTAAGTATATTAGTACACATTATAATAGTACTTTACTAGGAGCACCTACATTAGAGCCACTATCAAAGAAAGGTTCCGTTTGGTAATGGTGGACGGGATATTGGATTTTTATTACAATATTCTTGGGATTTAGATGCTGAATAATTTCAAAATATCAAGGATAATTCTAGTCTAGACCGGATTTAATATTATTTCGTTAGGTCAACCATTAACTTCAGTCTATTTATGTTGACATTATTTTGTAATGGATCATAACCGTACGGGTCAAGGACTTCGCCTTAATTTTTGATAGTTTTATTTCATCTGAAGGATGAAAAAAAAGGAAGAGGCCAAATGCCTTTAGCTTATCTGAAGGGCTCTTCGCAAAAACTTAGCGAATAAAAAAAATATGGACTATACAAGGTTTTAGTCACATCGTAACGAAAACTTTGGGGGATGATTCAGACTAAGTATGATCCTGAATTGATATCAAGTGGAATTTCCTATCGCAAAAGTATGAAACTGAAAATGAATGAATTTTCCGACAGGAAATTCCATTTGATATCTACTCAGAATCATGGTCTGAATCATCCCCCTCAGTATTTGTTACGATGTCACTAACATCCTGTATTATGTTGGCGATTAGCTAGTAACCTGTCACCTCACAAAATTTTTATTGTAGAGAGATGCCCCGGGAGCATAGCCAGTGGGACTGAAATATCGATTTCCCTCAATCAGCGTTTATCGCTATCGGCCGACTAGGGTCGATTAATTCTTTCAAATGTTTTTCCTCTAAGACGACGCCCTGAGCCGAGGTTCGCGCCCAACTGGGCACCCTCAGACCTGTTGTCTTAAACGTTGTACCGGGTGAGAGCCTTCAGTGCTTCCCATTTGTCCGGCAAGTAGTTATCTGCCATCTGCGGCAAGCAAAAAAAAAAGAAAGAATCCCGAGAAAGTTCCCAAAGTAGGCCAGTCTAGCCAGAAATGTTCCAAAGTGATTTCATAAACTCATTATGAAATGATTCATTCTCCAAAGCTTCTATTCATAGCGAACTAACTCTAACCTAGGCTGTAGCCCAGACCGTATATCACACAAATAAATAATGTATTGCATTTTTAACGGCAAGCGAACTTATCGCAAATTCATTGTGTTTCCTGGAATACTTTGTTTCTTTAGTTTTCCCTGCTATTTTTCTAGCTTCGATATTATGTTTCGCTAGTTGAAACTTGCTGTATTTCTTTAAAAGTGTTGCAAACAGTTTTTTTTATAATTTACTTATTAAATAATGGTCTAATGGTAATTAATCGTGGTGGAAGAGGATGGCGTAACGACTTGGACGCTTGCCGGAGGGACTGGCCGGAGTACGCACAGGACCGCGAAAAATGGAAAGAGTCAAAAAATCACAAAGTAATTTTTGTTTATATCCCCTCCGGGATTTGAACCCGGGACCTCCGGATCGTGATCCCGACGTTCAAACCATAGGACCACGGAGGCCATCAGGCCTACAGTGTTGTGTAACGAAAAGGAAAACAAACATCTTAGGAAAACAATTTACATATCGTTACCAAAAATAAAACATTCCATAAATAAAAACGGAGAAAGGAAGTAATAAAAAACGCAACACTCAATTACATGGTATTTAACTTAGGACGTTATATTTGATATTCACACAGTCATGCATTGGATTGTTGGAGGCATTACATCAAAGGCAGTATTCGATCAGCGTGTTTCGTGAATTTTTTTGGTTCATTTACCGCGAGCCGTACGGCGAGTCTCGCGTTGCGGTGCGGTGTAAATAAAGAGAGGAGCGAATGACGATATATTTTTTTTTTATTTAATAACAATATAAGACCATTTACAATTTTAAAGACATTCGCCAAACTGAAAGACAGTTTGTTGGCGAAATTTAAATACCAGCGTCGTGGCTAACGCCGCGATTTATGCTGAGCGAGGTCCTTTTATTCCGGACTCCACCGCAGATGATCGGGCCGTGCGGGTCAGTGCGTTGCATTTAGAATACTTAGTTTTATTATTATTGTTTTTATGATTTTGGTTTGTTTTTCTTTTTGTTTTGGTATTATTTTTTTTGACTATGTACTTATTGATTTCCGTGTGGTTTCTGTCCTGTGTTAAATGTAATGTACCTGTCTGTCTGTGTCTGTGGTGTCCAGAAGTAACAAATGTTTCTTTCTTTCTTTTTAAATAGGTGCTTTTTAGGTTTAAAGATACTTAATTCCCATTACAGACAACACTATAATGTCACTTAGATGAGAGACTGTAATAAAATTAAATAGTAAATATAAAATGGAGAACGGAAAGGCAAGTCACAAGGACTGTAACCGGGATCCTGACAGAGGGCAGCAGTAAGTGTCAGAGGCGGAGGACAGGAATCCTAGTACGGTTTTGAAATAGACTACTCTGGGCGACATTGCGTCAGGCAGAGTACTGCGGGACGGAAGGCAAGAGAGAAACCACTGCTCTAAAAAGTAGCATGGAGAATGCTACACTGACAAGAGCGTGGCTCTTAAATTAATGATGATTAGTAAATAGATATGCTCAGTAAATAGTACATAACTTCGAACATAATTATAAAGTGCGCATGTAACAGCCTCTCTATATCACATTTTTAATAAAATTTAATATTATGATTCAAAATATATATTGAGATAATTTATGCTTAATAGGTGCTTTTTATAAACAATTTTAATATCATTATCGTAGACCCCTACGTGGTCGCAGGTTCAAGTCGCAGTACTTATCAAAACCAATGATTTTCGAATTTGTTTCCGTATTTATGAACGAAATCGTTATTTCAATCGCCTTGTGCTCACGTACCGGAGGCCCCGGGTTCGAATCCCGGTGGGGACATATCACAAAAATCACTTTGTGATCCCTAGTTTAGTTAGGACATTGCAGGCTGATCATCTGATTGTCCAAAAGTAAGATAATCCGTGCTTCGGAAGACACATTGATCTGTTGGTCCCGGTTATTGCTTACTGATGTAAGTATGTATTCGTTACATGAGCCATGCCAGGGGCCTTTGGCGGCTCAATAATAAGCCTGACACCAGGGTTGCTGAGGTTGGTAATCCACTTCGAACCTACGCGATAGAATCGCCATAAGCTACAATTTGCACCAACCCGTTAATGTTCGGTTTATGTAAATATTATGAGAGTTTAACTATTCAGTTATTCACTTAGCGTCAGCTCACAGATGTCTTTTTGTATCGTAACTCGAATTCTTCGTTTCTACTTAAATTGTTTTTTGTCATGACGCCAAACTTTTCTAAGTCGATTCAAAACGTCTTTAAAACGATTAATTTGAATCCAGTTAAGGAGTTTCGAATTGAATTTAACTACATACTAGAGACCCGACAGGCTTCATCAACAGACAATTCCGTTTTCAAATTTAAATGAGCCTTCAAAAGTTGTGTTAAATATTTTGAACTTCAAGGTAAAATACGCTGGCTGAGGGTCTGTGAAATGTTACTGCTTGCAAGTAAAAGATAATTTGTAATTATGTATCCAACAAAATTACAAAATTGTGTGAATAAACGCCTGGCAGAAATCGCAATAAGCGATAAGGCCACCAATTGCCACATAAGCTCACGACTATATCCCAAATGGGGTAAGAGGTACCTATGTCGGGTTCACAATCCGGAGGACGCAGGTCGATTCCCGGTGGGGACATACCTATCATACATTATCATTTTGTGATTCCTAGTTTAGTTAGGATGTTGCAGGCTGAGCAATTGATTGCTCGAAAGTAAGATGATCCGTGCTTCGGAGGGCACGGGATCAGTCGGTCCCGGCTACTATTTACCTGAGTAATATGGTATTTGACTGGGTCAAAGATAAATTATAAAATGCTAATCTAGAAAGTAAAGCCAGTCTAAGATGGTCAAAAATCCATTTCATTTACCATATTTTCGACTTATTTTCGAATTTTATTTCACAGTGAGCACTACATTTGACCGCTTTCATTGATGACGTCACAGGACAGTATTTCCATACAAACTCCAAAGAAAACTTTCGTTGTGACATTTCGTATAAGTATCTCATTTGACTAAGTTGTCAAGTAGCATATTATGTAGTCCTTACATGAGCCACGTCAGTGGCGTAATTAGCCGTTGAATAGTAACCATGACACCAGGGTTGATGAGGTCAGTTAATGTCATAATCCACACGAAAGAAGTTTAAACATAAAATTACGAATACATCCCAATTGGTGTAATCAGAGGTACATCCATCGCAAGATGAACCCAGTATACACGCCTCACCGAGCTTTCTATTAGACAAACATGATAACTTGTTAGCCGTATCACCATCACCTCACTTAGCAGGGTCCACAGAATACCAGCGTCGTGGCTCTCGCCGCGGCTTATGCTGAGTGAGGCCCTTTTATAAAGGACATCACCACCATCGTTGACCAGTCCACACACTCAATGATTTGTATTTCTCGTGTAAGTTGTTTTTATTATGTGTTATGATTGATGCTGTTCAAATTCAAATTCAAATTCAAATTCAAAAATATCTTTATTCAGTAGGTAACATAGTTACACTTTGAATCGTCAATTTTTACATAACGAACGTCTCATCCGCCTAAAACTACTGCAGCTTCTCACAACCTGTATAGCCGGGGAAAAGAAGCTGCAAGAAAAACCTCGGCACAGGGCCCTAGACGTTCTTTTTAAAAAAAATAAAAATAAACATAAAATATTGATATACAATTGAGTAATTTAGCTGCCTAATATCAGTTCTCAGACAGTTAATCCCATGCATTCATATCTTCTAAATAATCACTAACTTTATAATAACCTTTTTTGTAAAGTTTTTGTTTAACTACTTTCTTAAAGCAGTTGAAAGGCAAATTCTGAATGTCAATGGGAATCTTATTGTAAAAACGTATACATTGCCCCTTAAAAGATTTAGTAATCTTATGTAATCGACTGACTTGTAAAGCAAGTTTATTTTTATTCCGGGTATTAACAATGTGCCGATCGCTATTTTTTGCAAATAATCCTATATGTTTTTTTACATATATTAAGTTTTCAAAGATATATTGTGATGCCATAGTTAAAATATTAATTTCTTTAAATTTATTTCTAAGTGACATCTTGGGTCCCAATTTGTAAATCGCCCGAATGGCCCGCTTTTGCAGAACAAAAATGCTGTTCACATCTGCAGCATGACCCCACAGCAAGATGCCGTACGACATTAGACTGTGGAAGTAGGCAAAATAAACTAATCGCGCGGTTTCTACATCGGTTATTAAACGAATTTTTTTGACCGCGAATGCTGCTGAGCTGAGCCTTTTGGACAACTTATCAATATGAGGACTCCATTGCAACTTAGCGTCCAAAGTAATTCCCAAAAATACAGCAGTATCCGTGAGGTCCAATTTTTTGATTGAGATTGTAAGTTATGTGTTACTCCGTGTTTTATATTATATATTTATTAGTAATTTGTTTTATATTTCGTGCTGTGGTGTCCCTTTATAATAAACGTTTCTTTCTTTCATTAGTAATGATTGAGCCAACTGCACTTTAGATAAAAAAATAGCTCAATGGTATAAGTCCGGTACCGGGATTCGACCGTCGCTCCCCGTTCGGAAGCAAGCCGGTGAAACACATGACCACAGTGACTATACGAGAGAAGAAGATGCTAATTATTCTTCCTTCCTTATCACGTGCACTGCGAAACTCAATAAAGATAGTTACACAGTATCAAGGAAGTCTTCTACAATCAAGTTACCAAACACGCGTTAAGTACGTAAGAGACGGCTAGCTAGACCGAATTAAGTTGAGCTTAGAATTGGGCCAGGAAATAAGCGTGAAATCCAAAAAAAATAAAAGAAATAGTGAAGTTTCTCAAAGGCCTAAGTTGTGGCTTTTGTCTCTCTTCATGTTGGCATATTGTGTTTCTGTGTTACCCTGTGTACAATAAATTTAAACTTTAAAAAAAATGAAGTTTATAGTAATGTCAAAAACCTGAGTATAATAAAAAAAACATTAACTATCTTTGTACGTAATTAACTAAATAAATAAAATTGTTTTATTTCAGTAGCAATATATACCATATTTACATTAGCAATTATAAAATTACAATTAAAATCCAAAAATTAAAATTCCAAAATCAATAAAACAAAATAGTAAAATTAAATTTAGTTAAAACTAAAACAAATTAGAAAAATACTCAAATAAAGATGATATAATAATATTAAGTATATATTCAGTCAGTCACTACTAATAACTAATAATAATAACTAGTAACTAATAACATCATTATAGGCTTAGCCTATTGCCCTACTGCTCCGACAATGCACAAGATACTTATGATCAAGCACAAGAAAAGTTTGTAAGTGTTACCATGTTTTACATAGAACAAACCACCAATTCCAGTAGGAATGACAAAGAAGCATTCTAGAGGACAAATATAAAATAAAAGACGTAACGGAGAATAGAAATCGTACACATACCTGACAATGGTGAATTTCACGCGTGAGCGTTATCAATAAGTCAATAAATTCATGTAGGGTCTGCAAACAAAAGTAACTGGACTACCTGGAAATTAAGTTCTGGGTCGCCTTTCAATACAAATATTATTTGATGCACACAAGACATAAACATAACATTACATAAGCTCAGGACTATATCTCAGTTGGAATAGTCAGACGTATATTTATCGCAAAATGAATTAAGTACCCACACATCACCGAGCTTTCTGTTAGACCAACGTGATAGGTATTTATAATGGTCGAGCCAACTGTATTAGTGAAAACTGCGCTTAAGCTATAATTAATAACTCATTGGTGCAAGTCCGGTACCGGGGTTTGAAGCGGCGTTCCACAACAAGACCACAATGACACAATAAATATTACAATCTAATCAACCAGTAAATCAGCGATTATCATCAAGTGGACACTGAATCGCTACCTTCCATCTTAGCGGCCCAACCCTCACTGCTCAGTCGGCTCACGTCGGCAGCTCACGTCTAGTGTGTCCACCTTGCGCTGCTTGCTTTCTTACCCGGATTAAGCCGAATTAAGTCCTCCGTTACATATCTTTAGAATCGGATACCCGGCTAGAATACTAGCGAAACGTGTTCCAAATAAGCGGTGAAGAAAGGCTAAGGAAACGGGAACTCTTTCGAGTAACGTATTGTTTGGTTATAGTACGCTTTTTAAGACAAATACTATTAGGCATTGTGTTTGTACATTTATATATAGTTTGTATCAGCAAAGGTAGTACAGTTGGAAGAACGCTTGACTCTCGCTATATGATCCCAGGTTCGAATCCACGCGCCTAAACGATTCATGTTTGGATCATAAATTATTAGGTATCACGTGCTCGGCGGTGAAGGAAAACGTCGTGAGGAAATCCTAATGCGTTTCGGAGGTACATGACCTAACCTGTGTTAGGCTGGTGATTCCTTCGCGGGTCGGAAGGTCAGACAGACAGGCGCTTCTGTAAAAAACCTGACCTGTCCAATCTTCAGGTTAAGTAAGCGGACCCTGTGAGAAATGTGAGATGATGATGCCGCGAAGGAAAACCAGCCCAATACAGGTTAAGTCACATACCTCCGAAACAGCATCCTCGGGAATGTGGGTGTTACATGTAATGTATATTTTTTGATATTACATTATCGTAAGTACATCCACCTATGTTATAGGCATATCAAAAAAGAAGGGATGTTATGAATCATATTATACCTATTTCGATTTTAAATGTGACACCTAACAACAAAAAAGTCAAACCAGCAAAATCTTACGACATTATAGAATACAATTGTAGATGCAAAATTGTTTTTAATGTCCGAATTCAAATCCAGTAAAAATATAATACAAAATTAAATATTATAATAAAAAAAAACCACTCAGAAACAAATAAAAAAACAATAACACTTCCCAGAGCAAATTAATTTTGTTGTTGCATATTTGTAGAATAATGACCATACATCATTTGAAGAATTGGAGTAAAGAACCGATACATACAAGTAATACAAATAATTCATTCTCAAACTGATATTTGAAAATAGAAAGCTATTAATAATTTTATGCACATCTGGAACAGAAGCGAGGTCGATGAACCGTCTACCATTATGTTCAATTCACTACAAGACATTAATATCTTCCAAATATAAAGTAACGAAAGAAACATTGACATCGAAAACGATTTTCCAAACCCTACAAAGCCTTTAGAGATACAATTTCTCGAAGACGAAAATAACGAAAATTGCTATCACAAAGATGACACGCAGAAACCGGAGTGACTTGAACATTCTGCTATTAGATAATAATAGCCTCTACAGACTATCAGTCAAGCAAGTTACAGTATAAATAGAATACACAAAGGTCAAGGTGGACTGAAGAAAAATACTAGCTATGAATACAGCTGTCGCACAATGAAGAATAAAAATAAATAAAGAAGGGCAGCTACGTTTGAAGGGTTCTCGACTTTTATTACAAAGGTCCGTTCATACAACGTACTTCAAAACTTAAGTACCGAAATATTTTAACAACTTTGTCCAATGTAAATTGATACAAAGTAAAAATGTGTCACATATAGGGTGTTAGTGATATCGTAACGAATACTGAGAGGGATGATTCAGACCATGATTGTGAGTTAATATCAAGTATAATTTTCCGTCGCAAAATTTAAGATTATTTTTTTTAGTTTTCTTGAAATTATTTTCAGTTCCATACTTTTGCGACGGAAAATTCCACTTGATATCAACTCAGAATCATCCCTCTCAGTATTCGTTACGATGTCACTAACACGCTGTATATTTTGAATCAAAAAGCTTCGAAAATTTACCAGAGTAACAATAAGACGTGATTAAGGGTGGTATTAATAAACTAATCCCAGCTTCGAGACTGCTCTCTAGATCATGTCAATGTGACAGATCTCATATAAAAACAGGGACTTGAGCATGATCTTGAGGGAAGTCTCAGCTGAGATTCGTTTATTAACACCAGCCTTAGACAGGTACATATTGTCGCTTTATTGAAATCCACGTAAGCACTTTAAAAAAAAACACGTTCCGATGTGAGTTTTTCTAACAAAACCTCTTAATAAGCATCTATTTTCAATCCCAGTAAAAAGTCGTTTCTATTTTCACCCGAATTTAAATTGAAAGAAATAGAGGTTTTGTTAACACACGTAAAGGCAACGGTATTTGAAATTTTTTAACGAACCCAAGCTCGATTTGATATAATATAATTCATATTTATATAAAGCTATTGCTCAAAGGTGTCTATCACTAGCCACGTTTTCCCTTAATATAGTAAGTTCACAACCATTTCTTTTCTTCTACCGTATAGATAGTGAGGTTACCAACCTTAGCAACCCTGGCATCAGGATTTATCATCGATCCGTCAAAGAACTATTGGTCCATTCACTTTGCAAGTTTTAAGGGTGAATAGAACCAGCCCTGTATATGCCTGTGTTTCTGTATCTATCACAAAACATCCTTTGGCGTCGTACATCCCTCTCTACAGTAGTTAGCTACAGTGACGGGTTCACTCGGCCGATGTATAATTCAGGCCTGTGCCGCCGACAGGCCGCTCACAGAGATTTAACAAACGGCTGCCGTTTCAATAATTCCATAGCAAACATTTTGTGTGATAGTGAACGAATATTTGCTGGATTTGCAACGTCATGTCCGGCTGTGGTGACAGTTTTCAACGGTGTTCTCGTAATGTCAGTGTTATAGAATCAGAGTTCACTGAATGATTACTAACACTAAATTGTATAATTTATTACGTTGCCACTGCGCTGCCGGTGTACTTTAACCATAGATTAAACAATTACGTACAGAAGGGATACTATCTCGCACCAATTCAAAGTTGGAGTGAGCTTGATTTACCAGACACCTGAACAAAATTATTTGGTGCTACTTCTTCTTCTATCGTGTGGATTGTGAGGTGAATTACCAACCCCATCAACCCTGGTGTCAGGGTTATTACTGAGCCGTCATCGGCCCCTGACATGACTCATGTAACGACTACGTACTTACATCAGTAAGTAATAACCGGGACCAACGGCTTAACGTGCCTTCCGAAACACGGATCTTTTTACTTTTTGGACAATCAGGTGATCAGCCTGTAATGTCCTAACCAAACCAAAGTATTTTTTGTGATTTGTCCCCACCGGGATTCGAACTTAGTGCTGTCTAGATATTTAACATTATAGCCCTTCAAAAACGCTTATAAAATCCAAAAACAGGCTAAGCAAAAAATATACAGCCATATTTATACATATATATTGCATTATATAACGCTTGAATTTTCCCTTTGGGTTGTACCTCTGTAAAATCCGGACCTGTCAAATCTTCAGGTTTGGTAAGCGGACCCTGTGAAAACAAGTTAACGCTAGGGAGATATCATGTCTTATGTACATTTCACATTACGCTATCAATCTCCGGTACTAACACATAATGAAACTACATTCTAACAAAATGTTTGTTCACTATTTTCAAAGTGTAATTAAATGTTCGGATGCATTAGGGCGTTATAACTAAACTGGTTCTTCATTCTAACGGTCACAATAATTATCACTTATTTGTCACAGGTTTTGATGCTGAGGCGGGTGATCGAACTGACCGTAGAAATAATCGGAAAAGAATGAATTTAGTTTGAATGAGTGAATGAATACTAAACAATGTTCCTTTGAAAAATCCCTTTATCAAGCTATCCGACATAAGTACAGCAGACAGAATAAGTACTGGAATATTTTCACACTCGAGCTGGTGTAAAACAGGCGCACCTGGCTAACGCCTGTAAACGTTCTCACGATATTTTCTTGTGGATAGCTTTATTTCCAGCTGTTCTGTAATAATATGTTCGAAAATTGCACCGTTTTTACTATTGCACGAGAATAACACGTGCAAACGCTTGGAGGAAACGAAAATATTCATTTCTTTAATTGAATGATTGTTACATTCAGGTTTTTGCAAGAGGATTTTCATATATCGTCATGGTGAATTGGTCAGTGTCTGCCTTCTTGCAGCAAGATTGTTTCAACATTAAAGTTTTTATTTCCCTTAGTAGACAGCAGAAACAAATTTTAATAAGATTGCATAATGAAAAAAGACGTAGTTTGTTGTCTGATGAAAACGAATTTATAAATCTTTATTTTCTCTTCACAAAGATAACACAAATTATGTAATCTTGACCAGGGTAATGGTACATGCTATAGTGCCTTTGTGACAGACTGGTGTCTATACTAGGTGTGACCCTGTGTGACAGATCACCAGGTTCCCAACCTCTTAAGGAACTCCAAGTTTAAAACCTTAGAAATATAGGAAAGTGAAGCTAAAACAAAAATATAAAATGTCAAAATATGCTTTACTGGTGCCAAAAGTCGAGTCAAGATGAACATTGAATCCATACTTTTCTTTTCTTACATCTAAATTGTATTCTTTATTACATTTATGTATCTGCAAATAACTTAATAATAATAAAAAAATATTATAAAAAAGGGTATTTAGGTAAAACCTACGACACACATATATATTTACAACATTAAAAAATAGTTACACACATTAATATTTAGTTGGAAAACATAAAGGTATATGGGTGCCGCAGCTCACCAAAAAGGCCAGGGTTCAGTGAAAATTTACCCAGCAACACTGACACAACAAACAACACACAACACAACTTCATACAGTAACAAATGCACCAAGTACATCATCATCAGCTCATTAACGTCCCCACTGCTGGGGCACGGACCTTCCCTATGGATGGATAGGGAGATCGGGCCTTAAACCATCACGCGGGTCCAGTGCGGATTAATGGTTATTAACGACTGCTAATGCAGCCGGGACCAACGGCTTAACGTGCCTTCCGAAGCACGGAGGAGCTCGAGATGAAAACTTTTTTTCTTTTTTTTTTGTGGTCACCCATCCTATGACCGGCCTTTGCGAAAGTTGCTTTACTTCAACAATAGCAGACCAAGCGCGTTAACCGCTGCGCCACCGAGCTGCTCAATCACCACCAAGTACATCTATTCCTAAAATAGTACAAATACATACTGATTTATCTTTCCAACTCAAGCTCCCGACTGTAAAGGATTTACAGTATCGTGACGCGACGCTATCCAATTTTAATTGTCCAATAAACAAGGACGTAAATCTCTAGTGTTTGGTGTAGTACCGTCTAGGATACAACTGACGAGACACCGAGAGACGTCTTTAGATACACCTACCTAACTACAGAAGTAGGGGGAAACCCTTATGTCTTCAATCCTGCTTAGAGCAGGCAGTAGCTGTTAAAAAGGATAACAACATACACGTGCGCTTTTCGTTTTTATTCGTAAATTTACAAAGCGTAGTATGGCAATATTATAATGGATAGATGTTGTTTGTTTTATTTTTGTGTGTTTGTTGCTTTAGATATATGTATATATGTGTATCTTCTATCGAGTGGGTTGTGAGGTGGATTACTAACCCCGTCAACCCTGGTGTCAGGGTTATTATTGAGCCGCCATAGGTCCTTGAAATGACTCATGTAACGACATACTTACAACAGCAAGTAACAACCGGGACCAACGGCTTAACGTGCCTTCCGAAGCACGGATCATCTTACTTTTGGACAATCAGGTGATCGGCCTGTAATGTCTTAACCAAACTAGTGATCACAAAGTGATTTTTCGAACCCGGGACCCCCAGATCGTGGACCACGGAGGCTAGGTACTAGAGTACACTTTAAGATGTAATGAAATATGATGGAATATCAAAAACAGTTACGAATACCTACGTCTTAGATTTAAGAAGATCTTTCAAGTAGCCACCAACTATCGCGTTGGTCTAACAGTCAGTTTGGTGGGTACTTAGTTCATGTCGCGATGCATCACCTTTGACTATATTCGAATATAATCGTGAGCTTAAGTTATGGTCATTTAAGTAGCAGTACATAACCGTCGATTCAGCTCATCTAGTTTAACAACAAAGATACTTAAATATTAAATACAAATACCTCATCTAACACTCGCTTTGCATATCCCATCTTAGACCACCCTCCCCGCCCCATCAATCTAAGTCCGCAGTTTTGACCCGAGACAGCATCGAAGCCACTTACGTGTGTACATGCGAGTCGTTTGTCATGTCGCAATAGGCGGTTGTCGACGACGCTGCACCACCCTGACTGAGCAGACATGTGGAGATGACTCACTTTACACTAGTGCGTAATTCGCGTTGGCAAAAGACAGGCAAGTAATAAATCTTGTACATGCAAACGTTATGTTAGCAAGCCTGAAGATGTAGTTTTAAATCATTAATTCCCTCATTCAGCGCTTATCGCTATCGACCCACTAGGGTTTATTAATTCTTTCAAATATTTTTCCTCTCAGACGACGCCCTGAGCCGAGGTTCGCGCCCAACTGGGCACCCTCAGGCCTGTTGTCTTAAACATTGTACCGGGTGAGAGCCTTTAGCGCTCCCCATTTGTCCGGCCAAGTAGTTAATGCCATCTGCGGCAAATCTACAATAAGTCACGTCAAAAAAATAAATAAAATAAATCATTAATTTAACAGGTTGGGAAATTGCTCTAGAGCAATAAGGCAGCCCAAATTGTACTGTATTCATGTCTTATGTCTGATTTCTGAAATTTAGTTCTGTGCAATAAATTATATTTGATTTATCACGAAACTACTGAACCGCGCGTTTATGAAACGATTGATGAATGTGGAGGAAGCAAGGAAAGTGTGTCAGAGTCGAAGATTCCATAGTCTCTGGTTACCCCGTTGGAGAATAGGCGTGAGTTTATATATATTTATTATTTTATGTATGTTAATCACGAAATTGATGAGACAAATATAATTGTGTTGCAGCAAAATTAATCTTCTTAAAATGTGTTTTTGACAAGTGAAATCGGTTGGTGTCTAGATTTTTGATAAAAAAAAACGCATTCAAATTATAAGGTAAAAAAATTAAATCTTATAAATTTATGTTTCGAAAACTGCTCTTTCTAACTAACAAAATTCACAACCAACAAAAAGGCGTCAGGCGACCGTCTACCTAGCATACCAGCATAATCTACGTAAGACACGAGCATCTATCCTGTCACGCCAAGATGTCACGTTACTATGCGGTGTAAGACACGTCCCGCATCCGTCTGCGTAGCACGACCAAATTTATAGCCGTCTACTCTGTGGTCGGTACGGCAGACACGTATCAACTTGATGTATACGAGACGCCAGGATTTATACCACGCTTATTGGAGGAATTAAAACTGGGTGCTGGCGTCTTAAATGCTGGAGGAACAGAGTAACGTGCAGGAATATTGAGCGTCTTGGATGTTGTAGATAGTAAGCAGAAGATACCACATAGATTGTAAAGGATAGGACCTAATATTACGCCTTGAGACACTTTGTTCAAAGGTGTAATTAAGTTTATGAATAAAACATAACCCTTATTTATGTTTTATTATTGATTAACAAATATTATAAATGATATTAAGCCCTTTTAAAATAAATAAATGTACATTACTAATATAAATAATTATAATATATATTAAACAATAAAATATCAATAAGCTTATCTTCATTACGCATATTTTGAAATATGTGTATTAATGTTACTTCAAATACAAACCGACGGTTGCGAAAAACAATATCAGACCAACCCAGGCATGAACTCTTACCAAATCTGTCGGAAACATTGTCTGGCCAATCAGCAACTCAATAATTAGCGAACTCATCATCACAGCAAACTAGGCGAGTTCAATTTCAATCAAATGCATGACCGGCGGTGATTGCCTGTCCTGTCACTTACACATCTCGTATGAGGATAGAGATGTGACGTGTGTTTATTTTTTCTTCGCTTTGAATTTTGATTGGATCGATTCCCTTGATGACTTGTTTATTTTTGTCGTTTTTTTTGCTCCTCAGATTGGAGTTAATTTTTTTTTTATAAGCGACATTTTAGAAAAAAGGAATAATAATCATTATATTCATTACGATGAACTTAGTTTGCTATGTTGGCAGATTTGGGATTAAAAATATTAACTTTTAAAGAACTACTATTATTAGATTCTAAATTAATAATTTACTGTTATTTTTTTACTATTAATCTACAATTATTTTATAAACTTTCAAATATTTACATGCATCCCATTTTTTTTTTCACTTCAAACTCTGTCGCGTCTTCGAATCAATCAAGATCGTAAACGACGTCATTCAATTCACCTATTACAGTAACATCGACAATAACATCAGAAACAGTTACATCACTGTAACTAACTGGGCAGATGTACTGATGTTTATGCATGCTAATGGGAAGCTGGGTGCTAGCAAGCCTTGAATATAGATTGCTGTTACAGCTCTAGGATAAGATGCAGTTTAGCAAAGAACGCTGTAGTCTGAGGTCTTAATAAATTCATGATTATGCATCGGGGTTGAGGATTAACTCGTTTCATAAAGCGTAATTCTGAAAACGTCAATGTAAGCAAAGATTTTGCTGATTTAAACGCGGTAAGAACCCGTTATTATGTGTTTTAATTATGACTTTGGTAAAGTTGTGTCATTTACCTTGCAACTGCGGTTTCAGCTTAAATTTTGGTTATTATAATTCTCCACCTGATGCACACATTATTGTCAAAACTGCAAGAATAATATTTAATATAATATTAGTTAAATGTGTTTAGTACGTATCAGCTATGAGATGATGCTAGTTGATTGGTGATGATGATGAGTACGTTTAGTATTTTTTAAATGAAATTACCGTATTACACAGAATACGATAAACAAACGCTAACCAACTACATTTTTAGACATTCAAAGACAATATTTTTAACGATTCTCCGCAATGCTACAAAAATAAAGTGCTAAATCACTTTAGTTGTCGTTATAAGCGTTAAACTGTACTTAAGTACATTTATATTTCGTTAAAATTGTTCATAAAAGAATGTGTTAATATACAGTATGTTAGTGACATCGTAACGAATACTGAGGAGGATGATTCAGACCATGATTCTGAGTTGATATCAAGTGGAATTTTCCGTCGCAAAATTCATGATTTTTTTTTAGTTTTTTTGAATTATTTTCAATTCTATACTTTTGCGACGAAAAATTCCACTTGATATTAACTCAGAATAATCAGCTGTTTCATCCCCCTCAGTATTCGTTACGATGTAACTTACACCCCGCACAAGTACATACTGTACCCATACAAGTAGGTATGGGTGTTAGTGACGTCGTAACGAAAACAATGAGGGATGATTCAGACCACGATTCTGAGTTGATATCAAGTGGAATTTTCCGTCGGAAAATTCATTAAAATTTTTGTTTTTCTTTTTATTATTTTCTGTCCCATACTTTTGCGACGGAAAATTCCACTTCATATCATCTCAGAATCATGGTCTCAATCATCCCTCAAAGTTTTCGTTACGACGTCACTAACACCCTGTATAGTTTAGTATTTATATATTAGTTTGTTTGTTTTCATTTACGGTAAATGCTGTGTACGCATGTAATTGGCAAGCATATATACCAAGTCTTTCTTTTTATAATGCTGTCTGTAAAAGTTTTATATGTATTGCTTTATGTGTAAATAAATACATATTATATTATAAAAGCCTATCGTTGTATAGGTATACGTATCCTTTTCCACAAACGTTGTCAATCTATCCTATCAATCTAAAAAGACACTGGGGAACAAAAACGCAAACCCTCAATGTAGATTGAGGGAAGAGGTACTAATGTGAAATCGATACGAAGGAGTGTGATCGTGAAGGCATGTTGACAGTTTGTGACGGATACTCTATTTTATTTTAATGTGATGATCGAGAGTGATGACCTTGTGATGAATGATGGTGTTTGTCTGTTAGTGGTGTTTTGATTGTGATCCAATTTGTAAATAACCTCAACTACTACTACTTTACGAGGAACTTTTTTTGTTAACAAAAATAATCAAGACGGTGGTGGTGACAATAACTTTTACAAACATGAGGATGAAATAGGCTCCTCCCGATATTACTGCTAAGCTTACTTAAATGCTTCAAGTTTGCCTGGAAGAGATTGTTACTTAGCAATAATGTTTATGACCAAGTCAACCATAAATATTTTTATACTATAATAGTTTTTTGGATTGTCTATGGTTAGTTAAGAAAAACTCAATGTTAGAAAAATGGTGTAAGTTTTTTCGTGCCATAAAATAAATATATCGTGATTCTATAAATCGCCTGTTTTTTATGTTGCCCTCATCAAGCTACCTGAAGGACTTTAAAATATATATGTAGGGCACATAAAAATGGTCCTTCGATCCGTAAAATTGTAAAAGTGAAAAGTGCGCCGGTGGATAAATAACTTCGCTGTGACTGTTCGTGTGTATCTATAATACACCTTTAAATACGACGTCGCGGCCAGATTACACCGTGCGTGAAGGCTTTGAGAAGCCATTTGTAGAAGAAAGCCACGACGAGGATTCGAACGTGAAAGAAATTGCTGTCAAGTGTTCGCGTAATATTCGACCGCGGCATTTCATACTCTTCATACAGCGTCCGCCATTTTGCGACGCATCGAGTGCATTTCTTCGTAAGAAAAGGAAAAAAAAGAAGACAGAAAACGTCGTGACGTACTTCCTGTCATTTTTTTAATTTCTATTTTTTTTCCTGCCGGAGTTAGCAGAATTTACTACAGTTGCAGTCATTACCGGTTTTTGGTACGTGTATCGGAACGTTTTCAAGGTGGGTCACAGACAACGGACAGGTGTTCGACCAATCCCGTTGTTTCCGAAGATTCCCGACGATTGCCGACAAGACACGAAGCGCTTACGCCGCGGCCATATTGTCGCGCTGTTTCATTTCCACTATTTCTACTTGTGAAGGACGCGTGCGCCGCCATTATCATTTTCGTGTAATTATAATTTTTATGGTAAAAGTTAAAGTATTAGTAATAAAAATAACTGCAAATTGTTGTAAAAAGGTTTCTGCATACGACGACACTGTACGTAAGACTTGTTGCATTAAGTATTTACCTGCAATTCATAACGTGGAAATTATTTTTTTTACGTACTTGCATTTGTCCTTTTGTATAGGTTTTTACATACAAGATGACGCTGCCGGACGATTCCGACAAGCTTAAAAGGCTTATAAGTGAGCGCGGGTACGTGAAGTCATGTCTTACACGTATAGAACGTTTCTGTGCGTCGGGTTTAGACACCGCATCACTAGAATTGCTCCAGGAAAAACGTACACGACTCGTCGAGATACTCAAGGAGTACGAGAAATACAACAAGGAAATTCTATTCCTTAATCCAGATGACAAGGAAAACCCGGAAGAGTATGAAAGTAAGTACTATAATTCTATTGCTTCGATCGATCTTGCAATAAAATCGCGTAAACATTGCGCTACAGATCCGCCCAAACCGAATAATTTCGATTTTAAAAAATTACCGCAAATAAATATTAAAACATTTGATGGAAAAAATGTAGTGGATTATACTCCTTTCATCAACATGTTTAAGGCGGTTATACATGCGGATTCCAATTTAAGTTTATGTCAGAAGTTATATTATTTGACCACATTTTTAGCAGGGGAAGCACTTGATTTAATTAAAAACCTGCCACTGACTGACCAAAACTATTTGTCAGCATTAGATCTTCTAGATAAAAGATATAATAACGTGCCAATGATAGTGAACCATCACATTAATACCTTGCTCGACTTACCTGCCTTTAATAAATGCACAGCACAGAATATAAGGTCTCTTATATCCAATGTTAACCTTCATATTGCAGCATTAAAGAACTTAAACTTGCCTGTTGACCAGTGGGACGCTCTGCTTGTTAATATCTTGTCCAGAAAAATTGATGCCTATTCTAACAGGGGTTTTCATTTGGAAAGGGATGAAAAGGAAGTGCCTTCTCTAAAGGAGTTTCTTGAATTTCTAGAAAAGCGAGCGCTTGCCATGGAGAATACCAGCGGTGAGAAAATGTACTCATCCGCAGCTGACTCAGCAGGCACTTCTAAAGGTGGTAAGCCTGGCAAGTCTGCCAGCTTTGTAGCAGCCTCGACTTCATGTAAGTACTGTCAGAAATCACATAAGTTATATGAGTGTGCCTTATTTAAACTCTCTTCTGACAAAGACAAGAGTGAATTGATAAAGAAGAACAACCTGTGTGTGCTTTGCCTTAATTCACATCGTGGGAAATGTACACTGCGCATAAAATGCTCTGCATGCCAGGGCAGGCATAACACGCTTCTGCACATGGTGCAAACTAAACTGACCGAGGCCAGCAATGCTGCTGCTACAATGCCTACTAACACCGATAATAGTGCTGTGGTGATGTCGAGCACCTCCCAAGCGAGAGGCGTGGTGCTGCCTACTGCAGTGGTACGTCTAATCGACAAAAATGGGAAATTTATTCATGCACGAGCTTTATTAGATACAGGCAGTCAAGTGTCTTTTGTCTCTGAAAAGTTAGCCAGTAAAATTGACTGTAATATATCCCCAACTAACCAGATTATTACTGGGGTCATTCAAGGCACTAACATCATGCATAAAAAAGCAGATATTTCTGTTTATTCGTCTATAAACGATTTTAAATTAAATGTGTCATGCCTTGTAACAAAAAACATTACTTGTGAATTGCCACAACAGAGTTTTGACATAAAGGGATTCAATATACCATCTCATGCCCGCCTTGCCGACAAAAGCTTCAATAAAACTGGGGAGATATTGTTGCTTCTAGGAGCCGACGTATTTTTCCAGGTTCTCCAACGCGAGTCGCTGCCGCTAACACCAACGGGGCCCTTCCTGGTTAACACGAGCTTCGGTTATGTTGTCGCAGGCAGCCTGCCTGTGTCTGCAGGCCAGGTATCCTCGTCAAACTTTTGTGTAACAGTTCAAGGTAACATTTATGATAACCTTAAATTACAAAATGATCTGCTAGATGATCATAACATTTGTGATAAGTTTAATAACTGCAAATTGCAAAATGATCAGTCAGATAATCTTAATATTTGTATTAATAATAATTGTAATTTACAAAATGATCATTTAGATGATCTCAATAACACCATCCCAAAATTCTGGGAATGTGAACAAGTGCCTAATAATTTTAAAGAAGGTACAACTGAACAGCAATTAGCTGAGGAATGTTTTCAGCACTCTGTACAACTTATTGATAAAAAGTTTTATGTGGCACTTCCATTAAAACTTGAATTAGAATATATTGAATTAGGTGACTCATTTTCGCGTGCACTGCAGAGATTTTACAATCTGGAAAAACGGTTTTCTAGGGATGAGAACTTGCATCAGCAGTACAATAAATTCATGAATGAATATATTCAACAGGGACATGCAAAACTTTATGACATTTCAAACTACGATTCTAAAGCTGGAAATGTGTATTATTTACCCCACCATCCTGTTATAAACCCTAATAGTAAAACTACACCTGTTCGAGCTGTCTTTGACGCAAGCATGCTTACTAACAAAAATATTTGCTTAAATGATATCATGTTGAACGGGCCCGTAGTACAAAATGATCTTTTTGACATTTTAACACTGTTTAGGACTTTCAAATTTGTTTTACTTTGTGACATTAAAGCTATGTACCGTGGAATAATGTTGGATAATAAGTATTGCTGCTTGCAAAATATTCTCTGGCGCGAATCACCTCATGATCCCTTGCAGTGTTTGCAACTGCAAACTGTAACTTACGGGTTAAAAAGCTCTGCCTTTCTGGCTACTCGTTGTCTAATCGAGTTAGCTGATAGATATAAGGATCAATATCCTTTAGCTTCATTTGTTCTCAAATATTTAAGCTATGTTGATGACATACAGTGTGGATCTAATGATCTCTCTGAGCTTCTTGAGATAAAAAGGCAACTTGTAGAGCTTTTAGGATTAGCTAGCTTTTCTTTGCACAAGTGGTGCTCTAATAATAGTAATCTTATTGATGATATACCTGTTGAACTTCACCAGTTAAATAATAAAAATTTTGATAAAACAAACTCTTATGTAAAAACTTTAGGTTTGACTTATAATGTTGACTCTGATACTCTCAATATGCAATGCCCTGTAGTTCAGAGCCAAAAAACCTACACAAAACGGCAAATGTTAAGTTTTGTCAGTAAATTTTTCGATCCATTGGGTCTAGTAGGGCCTATCTTAGTGCAGGCTAAATATTTGATGCAACAAGTCTGGTCGGAAAACTTAAAATGGGATGATGTATTACCTGATAATTTAAATAAAAAGTTTATTGACTTTACAAAAGGTTTAATGCGCATGTCTTGTATTTCTGTGCCTAGGAATATTAACTTACAATCTTGTGTAAAAATGGAACTTGTCGGTTATGCAGATGCCTCGAATATTGCTCATGGATGCTGTCTATATTTAAGAGTAATTGGCTTTGATGGTAATGTGATTGTTAATCTTTTATGTTCAAAGTCTCGTATTAACCCTAAAGACAAGAATTTAACCATTCCTAGACTTGAGCTCAACAGTGCTTTGCTATTAGCCATGTTGACAAGAAAAGTATATGATACTTTATCATTAAAATATAATAATATTAATACACATTTGTATTTAGATTCCAAAATAGTTTTGTCTTGGATTGAAATTGAACCTGTGAAACTCACTGTTTATGTTGCTAACAGGGTAGATAAGATTAAACAATTATCAAGTAATTTTCAGTGGCACTATGTAAGCACAACTGAAAACCCAGCTGATTGTCTATCACGTGGTGTTGAGCCAGACCAGCTGAAGGAACATCCATTGTGGTTTCATGGTCCACAGTACTTGCATAATGCTGACTATGTGCATTGCATATCACAAGTAAATACTTCAGAAAGCGAATTACCTGAAATAAAAAAGCCTTCAGCTTCTTGTAACGTTTGTCATAGAGATAATTCTTTTCATGATTTTCTCCATAAATATTCTAATTTGAATAAAATGACCCGTATTATGGCTTATACTAAGCGGTTCATATTTAATTGTAAAAAGACTAATGTCAATAAGAAACAAGGTCATTTATGCCCTGATGAGATGACTTTTGCTCTGCATGATTTAATAAAAATTGATCAAAGTAAACATTTTGAAAAAGAATTGAAGGATATTGAGTCTAAAGTTCATTTAAAATCTTCCTTAGGCAGTTTAAGTCCATTTATTGATGGGTATGGACTTCTTAGAGTGGGTGGTCGTTTACAAAACACAAATCTGTCATTTGAACAGAAACACCCCATTATTCTGGCTAAATCTTCAACTTTGACTAAATTAATAATTTACAATGAGCATATAAGGCTTAAGCATGCAGGTCAAAGGTTAACTCTCAGTAGTTTGTACGAGCGATATTGGCTGATCAATGCTAACAGAGAAATAAAGGCTGTGCTACACAAATGTGTAATATGTTTCAGACTTAAGGCCGAATCTTCCAGTCAACTCATGGGATCTCTACCGCTTGATCGTGTTAACGTTACTCGTCCATTCCAAATTGTAGGCACCGATTATGCCGGGCCTTTCAATGTAAAGCAAACTAGAATAAGAAATCCTGTCATAACAAAAGCCTATGTAGTGATTTTTATATGCTTTATTACAAAAGCTATTCACATTGAATTAGCGTCGGATATGACAACTAATACATTTTTGTCATGTTTTAAAAGATTTATAAGTCGTAGAAATAAGCCTACGAAAGTATATTGTGACAATGGAAGTTACTACAAAGGTGCAGATAATGTACTAAGGGAATTGTATAATCTACTGAATTCCACAGGACACCAAAACAAGGTATTAGAATATGGTACCTCTGAAAGGATTACATTCAATTTTATTCCTTCTTATAGCCCAGTATTTGGTGGTCTGTGGGAGGCAGGAGTTAAAAGCGTTAAATACCACATGAAACGTGTAATTGGAAATGCGGTACTCACTTTTGAGGAATTGTACACGGTGCTTGTACAAATTGAAAGTATCTTAAATTCTCGCCCATTGACGCCCTTGTCAAGGGACTGTAATGACATGACTTACCTTACACCTGCACACTTCCTCACTGGTGCTCCGTTCACCTCATATCCAGAATTAAATTTAATGGATGTAAATGTAGGAAAGCTTAGCTTTTGGCGTCAGTGTACGCAAATGCAACAGACGTTTTGGCGTCAGTGGCATAAACAATATTTAGTTATGTTACAGAGCCGTCCTAAATGGCAAAATCAACAGCCAAACTTGCAGAAAGGTACTATGGTACTACTGAGGTCTGATTCTATATCACCGTTAAGTTGGCCTGTTGGACGAATTGTAAATGTCATACCGGGGAGGGATAACTTAGTTAGAGCTTTAGATGTAAAAACAGCTAAGGGGTTCATTGTTAGAACTAGTGTAATGAAAGTTTCGCCATTACCTATAGATTATAATTAAATTTATTGTTTAAGCATTGTATTTAAAAAATGTTTCTGGTACTATACCTATCTTGTGGCTGTGCCCAATATGTTTATGACCAAGTCAACCATAAATATTTTTATACTATAATAGTTTTTTGGATTGTCTATGGTTAGTTAAGAAAAACTCAATGTTAGAAAAATGGTGTAAGTTTTTTCGTGCCATAAAATAAATATATCGTGATTCTATAAATCGCCTGTTTTTTATGTTGCCCTCATCAAGCTACCTGAAGGACTTTAAAATATATATGTAGGGCACAAATAAGGCCGTCCGTTGTACTCTTTTTATTACTTTTTTGTTGCAAATATATAAAATTATAGTAAATTTCATTTTAGTTTCCCCCTATTTTTAAATTAAGTTATTTCTATTCTTACTGGGTACTGCGTTGGATTTCAACAATTTCGTTCGATTTGTTTTTGAAAACTTGTTACAAGTTTTTGATGAAATCTCATCATGATTTTGACGAAACTGAGGTACTTTAGTTTCAAGCAAATTAGTATGTGCAACAAAGCCTTAAAGACCAAGTAGGTACGTTAATTTAAGTTTGGCGCTTCTAAGCCGTTAAACCAGTCAGGGGGCCTGCGGCAATTTGAAAACTTAGCAGTTGGTTTGAGTACTAACGTAACAAAAGTGCGTTGTTGTAGTTTCACTGTGAATGTATTATTTTGAGAGGATTATCTATCCAGATTATCTACTTATAGTAAGTATCATTCTATCGATTTCTTCTTACATATATTTTTATGGTCCAGTTTTCTTATCTGTTTCCGTACAATTCCGTAGTATTTGATAGGTAAGGAAAAGACACAGAATTAAAACACATAATAATGGGTTCTTACCGCGTTTAAATCAGGGAAATATGAGACTCTTGATATTTCGACACTGTTGCAAGTGCCATGATCACGGGATGACTAATATCGGGAGTCCCGTTATTACGTGTTTTAATTACGATAATAACCGCGTAAACTTAAAACAATGTAAAGACACAGAAGTTAAAGCTACCTTCCTTGTGCACTCAACCGTTTAATTACAAAAAGGCAAATAAATAAATAGAGGCAATCGATCATGGACCACTTCAAAACCCCGATACCGAACCCAGCGGTGTGGTCGAAAATTTCCCTCAAAGCGCTTATTGCTATCGGACCATTAGAGTCGATTATTTTTTCAAATATTTCAAATATTCACATCAAAATAAAATAGAAAGCCTATTCTAAATAATAGAAAATTTACTTCTTTACTATTTCATCCACGTATGTTTTTCTGAACCCTAAAAGTTTTGACATTCACGATTTAGAAAAGAACCTTGAGAAAAGCTTCAGTAACAGATATTCCTTCACACTTTAAGCTACAAACAAACTAATGTACAACATGACAAAATTTTCAATCCGTTCCCATCAGCATACACACTGGGAATCAATGGCGTCGTGACAAATGACGCTCGCCGCGGTCGTGACGGCGGATCAGCCGACGGTGACGAATGCGACGCCCGCCTATGTTATGCACACATGGACAAAGTTAGCTGGATAAACTTCAGAATTGTTTACAAAATCAAATTCAACATGTACGTACCATAGTCATACTTTGAATTGTTAATTTTTACATAACGAACGCCTTATCCGCTTTAAACTTCTGCAGTTTTTTTAAAAATCACTGTGGTCCTGTTATTCACCGACTTACTTCTGAAACGGGGAGCGCCGTTCGAACTCCAGTACTGAATTTTGCACCAACGAGTTATTAATTTATCATAAGTGTAGTTATCACTAACACAGTTGGCTCGACCACTATAGACCGCGATACGGCCCACCACCTAACACGTAGGTCTAAGAGAGGCAGCGTGGGTACTTAGTTCATCTTGACGCTGAATGTGAAATAAGAATGATTTTATGTTTGTTACGTTTGTAACAGTGACTTTGTGTGACTTTTATTTAAGTCATTGACGCGGTAAAAGATACATTGTCCATTTAAAGCCAAATTTATTGTCACTATCAAATAAATTAAGGCCAAATGAGAACCTGTATTCAATTTAATAAAACTCTTAGCTAGACTGTCCTTCGAAAACGTTCAAGTAAAATTAAAGTCAACCAATCACAAAAGGCATTAACAGCTAAAACGGCCAGAAATATAAATAGGACTTTAGAAGTTTAATTGCCTAAATGGTTGTTCTAAAGACAATTAACATGTAACTGGCTAATTAAGAAGAAATTGTGAAATGCAGCGTGTTTCACTCGTTAAATAAACTATATTTTGATATAAGTAATTTTAATAATGCTCGGCATAATTTTACAAAAAAAAATCAAATATAAAAGAAATCTAATATAATATAAACGTTACTAGGAAGACTATATTACGACAAAAGTGTGACGCCTACTGTCTATAAAATATTAGGTCTCACTTGTTTATTACTTTCGGGTTCCTTCGACGTTAAATAAAGAATTTTAAAACACTGTAACTCGAACAAAATGAGCAGATAGCGAATGCGAATGATTAAGTCTAAAAGCTATTTGATATTTTGTGACACAACTTATCAAACTAAATATACTTTATTGCGCACAAGTAGAACATTATAAAAAATACAACATAATAATTACAGGTTGTCTTCTGTTATTACAATTTTTGGACACCCTTATCATAATTTTCTGCGTGAGGTTATGTATGTAAAACTAACACTGTGTCAAAAAATAGACAGCTAGTAAAAAAACAGTCTTATTCTCAGTCTCCGAAACCGTACGAATCATGGTGACATAGCAAGCAGATTACATCGTACATACTCAATGGGTTTTCAGCATTGACTGTGCAGTACGGAACCTAATTTGTAACCGCGGCGTGTTAGGGCCGGCCTGCCAATCAGTACGCACGCGACCATTGTATGTCTTTACGTTAGATAATTTACTGTAGATAAAAAAAACGGTTTCTTATTATTTATTGGACTGGTAAAGAAACAACCAGCTGCTTATAATCACGAATATAATTATGTAAACGTCCGCGTCGGTAAAAAGATCGTAGGGCTAAGATTAAAAAAAAAAATGCGACCTGGGGGATTAAATAGGCCACATAAAAGCTATTTATCTTAAAAGCCATAATTGATTTTTGACATTTGCGCATAAAAAAGTAAGTGCGCAATGTCAAGAAACGACTTACTTAATTTGAGTTTTATCTTACAGTGCGACTGTTACTCGTATGCACCGCTGTAGTAAAGCGACTAATAAGCCACCCTTGTTCTGAATAAAAAACATAATATGCATTTTTTGTTGTAAATTTGCCCAATCTCTTCAAAGAGAGGGTCAAATGTCTTATGGAAGTTAAAAATTGGTATATTAGCAAAAGGGAATCCGTGTTACCCTGAATTTAACGCGAAATCGCGGGAAAAACCTAGTTTACAAATAAAACAACAAACTATACGAACAAAAAGTCACAGTCTAAACCATACTCTCGCGAAAATAATTCAACCACAGGTCTGTAGAGAGTTTCTCCCGCGTGAAATAGTAACACTTCCGTAGGTTATGCCTGCTTTATTGTCTTGTTAGCAAACTTTGCGTCGGGCCAAGTCGGGCGATGGCGGCCACGTCATTTTAGGTGTGGAGGCCGCGAAGTAAGCGGGAAAGCGTGCGGAAATGCCTTTGTATACAACTGACCCCTCTATTGCAATCGGAGTAAGTCAATACGCGAGGCTTTGTTAATTAGTTTCATAATACGACCATAATGTCGTGAAGGTTTTGCTTACTTGGTGAATGTTTTTTTTTTTGACGTGATATGTTGTAGATTTGCCGCAGATGGCATTAACTACTTGGCCGGACGAATGGGGAGCGCTGAAGGCTCTCACCCGGTACAACGTTTAAGACAACAGGCCTGAGGGTGCCCAGTTGGGCGCGAACCTCGGCTCAGGGCGTCGACTGAGAGGAAAAATATTTGAAAGAGGTGAATGGTTAATAAATGTGCATCAGAAAAAACATAAACAGCCTATATACGTCCCAGAACTGCTGCAAAGCTCGGTGAAGTGTGGGTAGTTAGTTCATCTTGACTACTTCTTCTACCTCCCCCCCCTCTCTCTCTCTCTCTTCTCTTCTTCTTGATTGGGATATAGTCGTGAGCTCATGTTATGTTTTCATAAACTTCTGTATGGTAATGATTATTTTCTCCCGATGTCTGTGAATTACACTAAAGATAAAGCCAAACAAAACAAATGCATAACAATTTCATGGCTGCATCTCGATTTCCATTGTCCGAAAGCGGTTCTCGTTTACATCCGTTTGTTGCACAATTTCAAACCCAAGTTGCAATGAAACAGGAACTGTGTATTAGTGTTTGAAGTCCATATGCTCACCACAGAATATTTGAATGGCAATACTAGATATTCAGTCTATAAGTATAGAAGAGTAGCACGGGGTGAATGTAGGTTACAGGAAAATAATTTGAAAAATTTGAGCATTGCGCATTCGTTGAAATACTTTGTCCTTGTGTGAGTATCCAGACCTTGTTTGATTCTTTAGTCAACTCTTCTTTTTTTCTTATAATCTTTTTTACCCCTGTTGGGATGAAGGGCTAACAGATTTGTAGCTTCTTATGACATATAAATACATACATAAACTCACGCCCGTAATCCCTAATGGGGTGGGCAGAGCCACAAGTAATCGAAGCTGCAAGTTGCAGCCACTTTTGATACGATGTCGTAAGCTGGATATGATAAACCTAATGGTGATAAGGGATCAGCCTATCGCCCATAACATTAGTCCATCATGTTAGAGGACACAATCCCTCTGTCAGCGGCGACATGCCCGGGAAGACAAGCAGCTGAACGTTGTCTATATTTTTTTATTTGCTCCTAGAACAGCATAGAAGCATAATATAATATAATATATATATTTTTATATAATATAATATAATTTATATTTTTTTTGTATAGAATATTAATAAATAATTGTCATTGTAATATCAAATATATATATATAAAAAAATGCTAAATGCTGTGTTGTTTAAATGCTATATGTAATTAAATAAATTATTTAAAATGTTTGTTTCTTTTTTCATTTAAATTATATCCCATTGTGATATGGGATACTTAATAGGCGGTTCCCCTTCGGCCGCCATCGCAACCACGTTTCGCAACCAGTTGCAATGAAGAATTTTACTCATTTGTTAGCAAATAGTTTTGAATGAAGAATATTTTGTCTAAATACTTATTTTTACTACACTTTACAGAAAATCAACATCGCTTATACACATAATTCTTCCACAAAATGTAGATATGTATCTAGCTATGTGAAATCACTTTTTGCTCATACCGCGAAGTACAACTTTCAGGATTTAAATTTGACTTTAAAATAACATTTACTTTAGTGTGTTTACGGGGTCAGTTTTGAACTGCATTGTCAGTATGTCGTTAATTACTAAGAAGTGTTCCTGTACGCGACAAAACTGTTTTTGTTTGAATCTCTTTTGTCATAACTAGCTGGTTTGTTCTATAGAAAACCGCAGTAAAAGTTGAATATTTGAGTGCCAATTAATACGAGTTTGGAACTGATTTATAAGTCAAGGCTCTTTTATATACGTGTTATGTAATAATTATAATAGTATTTACATTTATCAATTTATAGAGCTAATAAGCAATATAGATTTTAAAATATTATATCCCAACAAAAACATAAATGTGAAATGAGAGCCAAGTTTAATATTATGATATAACTATGCCTATGGTTGTGGATTTCAACGACAAAAGAAGTCATATAGTTACTAATGATTATATTTACTGTACTATTCAGCTGTTAATCTTCCTAAAAGTAAATAAAATAAAATAAAAATATTTAAATGGGTGCCAAGTTCAATGGTAGCAGACCTAAAATTTATTTATAACAACTAAAATATAATTTCTTCTTATAACTTAAGATAATACATTGTAGCCTAAGATCCAACTTGGCTAGTTTTATATACGAATTATTATGTTCGATAGCTAGTTTCTTACAGCAATCCAAATTTTCGGAATAATAAAATAAGAACCGACAAGTTCTTTTCGGTTTAGAACTTGCGAAGGCTATAATATATAAAAACTTAACTTACTTTATTTAATACTACCCACATTATAATCATAAATATTGTGACCACAATTTTTACCAGGATTAAAGCTATCTTGACTGTTGCGAGAACACAAATCACACCTGAAAGTGCTTTTTCATAAAAGCGCTTACGTGTTTTTCACTACAAGGCAAACGACTTACGAACGATACACGATATCTTATTAGGCAACTCGAATGCCTTAACGTGCTCTCCGAAGCTCGGAATCATCATACTTTTTTGGACAATCATGTATTTCAAGCGTGCAATGTCCTTGCGAAACAAAGAACAATCTCACAAGTGATTTCGACAATGTCCCCATCAGGAAACGAAGCTCTATCTTCTAAACCACGGAGGCTGTCACATGTGGGTCAAATTGATGACCTCCTTTTTAAAAACCACTCCCGTCGTCAATATCCAGTGAAAACGGAACTGGGTGAGCTGGACAGCCGGTAACGGATACTGCGTGGCGTGTCTTTGTTCTCTTGTGTGTTACTGGGCTTTGGGTTCGCTCTGTCATGTATGAAGTGTCTGAACACCAAGAACTGTCAGAACTTCGAACACTGCATCGAAGTTTGTTTACATGTCGCCTTGAACTGCTTTTGGTACGATAAGGTGCAAAAGTCCAATCAATTTCTCGCACTTAAGGCCTCCTGGTTACATGTCGTTTCTGTAATAGACCTTTATTTTTTTGGTGTGACTTAGTGTAGATTTGCCGCAGATGGCATTAACTTGGCCGGACAAATGGGGAGCGCTGAGGGCTTTCACCCCGTACAAAATTTAAGACAACAGGCCTGAGGGTGCCCAGTTGGGCGCAAACAGTGTTGTGACGTTCATTAGCATAGTGAAGTATAAGTCCAGATCAGCGGGCTTAGGACCGTAAGCGCGCGACTCTTTCTCGCCTCGACATACATCACCCGTCACTTTCTCACAGTACTGCACAGGAAGAGACAGATGATCTCTGTCGCGGCGAGAAAGAGTCGCGTGCTTACGGTGCTCGACACATAGGCCAATCGATTGATCTAACAATAAATAAATATATTTTATATCCTATTTACAAAGATCATTGCTACTGAGCTGTACTGGAAATGAATAAGTTAAAAAACATACAATAATTTTATTTGCCTCTATGGTCCAGAGGTTAAGCGCTGGGCTCATGATCTAGGTGTCCAGAGTTCAATTTCTGACGGGGACACGACAAAAGATCACTTTGCGAGACTGTCCCTGGTCGTCAGGACATCGCAGACTGTAATCACTCGATTCTCCAGAAGTACTAGTTGAAGTGTCCAGAGCTGCTGTTTACTTAAATAAGTATGTAGTCGTTTTAAAAGCCATGTCAGCGGGTTTTTTTTTGACTTGACCTATTGAAGATTTGCCGCAGATGGTATTAACTACTTGGCCGGACATTTCGCGACAATAATATGCCTTCTTCTTATTACTATCGTGTGGGTTGTGAGGTGGATTAACATCATCAACCCTGGTGTCAGGGTTATCATTGAGCCCCCAAAAGCCTCTGACACCACTCATGTAACGTCTACATTTTTTCATCAGTAAGTAGTAACCGGGACCAATAGCCTAACGTGCCTTCCGAAGCACGGATCATCTTACTTTCGGACAATCTCAGGATTACAAAGTGATTTCTTTGTGATATGTCCCCATCGGGAATCGAACCCGGGGCCTCCGGATCGTGCGCCCAACGCTCAATCACTAGACCACAGAGGCCGTTAATAATATTCCTGACACCAGGGTTGACAGGGAAAGTCATTGGTCAGACAGAGAAGAAGAAGAAGTGTACTGCTGAGCGCGTTAACACACAAAAGTTAATGAAACCAACTCTAAAACACAATCGAACTATCTAAAATCTCACATCAAAACTACTATCACACTTAATTCGACAATGAGAATAACCTTAAGGATTTCCTAATTAAATGCTCCCAGAGGCAGTTTCCGTGAAAGCTTCCAACGATGTTCAAGAAACCTCTCAGGCCTAAGATCTCTCCGAGATATCAGAAATGAGTGTTGAAGAATTATGAATATTCTCCATTTAAGCCAACGTTGAGCAAAGTAACTCGCTTGCCATAATCTGTAACGATCTTACATGATGTAGAGTTGTACCTAGTATTAACAGCTACTTCTTTTTATCGTGTGAGTTGTAAGGTGGATAACCAACCTCATCAACCTAGTAAGTAGTAACCAGGACCAACGGCTTAACGTGCCTTTATTGCACACAAACAAACATTTATAAAACATTTAGCCTCTAAAGAAATCTTTGGATCATTGATTATTGATATCACGTGGTTTTCAGGACTTGTATAATAATAATAACAATAAATGTTTATTGCATGAATTCAGGTTAGGTACATTGCAGATTACAGTTCATAAAAATTGTAGATATCACCAAATTCTACTTTTTCAAGCATACACAATGAAAGAACGGACGGTAAAAGTTACATTTACTAGTGGCTTGTCAATAGCAATAGACTTGCTACCTGTTACATGGGACGTAAGTAGTGCAGTACATTACGTAATATGCAGGTTCGCGCCCACCTGGGCACCCTGAGGCCTGTTGCTTTTTTTAATTTTGTACCGGATCCCTCAGTTAGGAGCCCTCAGTGCGCCATTTGTCTGTTATTTGTAAGTAGTTAATGCCACTTGCGGCAAATCTATAATAAGTCACGTCAAAAAATACTAGGTACTTGTGTTAAAAAGTATCCGAGTAGATCTCAGCTCTATATGTATCGTCTAGTTAGTGGTACGTAGTTTCTTTTAACGATAATGAGCCACTAGCTCCGGAGTCTATAGCGAAGCGAACGAAGCGGACGAAGCAATAGGAGTAACGATATTATTGTCAATTGGGGTCTAATTTTAGTGAGAACTGTTATCAATAAAACCGTGCCAAGCCGAGATGCATTGTGTGACGGATGCGGCAGAGACTTGGTTAGGGGAGCTTATATGATCCACGCAGGATATTTTATTTTTGTCTGCCATATGCAATAATAATTAATAAAAGGACTGTTTCAAATAAATGATCAAAATTTGAGTCTAAAAATATCACATTTAAATAAATTCATGTAAAAAAACAATATTTCAATTGGACATTAGCGCATATAAAAGTAAAAGCGCACCGTCAAAATATGACAATTGGATATACAGTCGTAAAACTCATTTTTTTTTTAATTCAAATACCATTGTTTGACAATTTGTGGTTGGAAATCTTAACCTGGGATGTTGCTATTTTAGATGAATTGCTTAAATGAAGCCTTTTAAAAACTTACTGCTGCTGCATGGCCTTATAATATATTATACTGTAGACGAATTTTTAAATGATAAGTTTTAATTTTACTACACACTTCCTCTCTTCCCTTCAACGTTGCTGTGCCCTACAGGGTCCATGTTTTAGTTCCTATGCCTATGTAACACCCTATTGTACTACATGGAATGCAATAAATAATTGAGAATTGAGAAATATTCCCAAGTGTGGTAATCAGACGTAAATTTATTATTTATTTATTAAAAATAAGTATAGTACTTAATACAATTTTTTATAATTGACAGCGCAACAAAAACCAATATCGCATGATAATCTAAAGTACACCTCACTAAGCTTTCTGTTAGACCTACTCGTACGTGATAGGTTGTCATTATCATTAATTTAAGAGCCACGCTCATGTCGGTGAAGCATTTTCCATGCTACTTTATTAGGGAAAAATAGGGCAGTGGTTTCCCTCTTGCCTTCCGCCCCGCAGTACTCTGTCTGACGCAAGTGGGATGACGCCCAGAGTAGTCTATTACAAAGCCATACTAGGACTCTTGTGCTCCGACTCTGACAGTTACCAGTTACCAGTACGTTAGTTATGTTATCTATTAGATATATATTAGAAAGCTGACGTTTAATAGTAAATAAAATAAATTATTTATCTTACCCCACAAATTCGTGCAATGTCTGAATTAACTCGATCAAGTTCAAAGCACTTCACTTTTTCTCAGCTTACTTAACTTTGAATACTTTTAATTAGACTGTAATTAGTACCGGCTTAAGTTCGTTCTTTAATGTCTTTGCCCGTTTATGTGCTCCTTTTACCTTCGTATTTACTTTTACATCAATGTAAACGTTGGTTTTAGGATCTATGAAATTGGATAGTTTCCCAGTTCAAAGATAAACTATCAAATTTTAATTCTGATTACTGAATGAAGACAGTTTTAAAACTGACGAATTTTTCTTTTTTAATATTTAACTTATTTGTGTATGTTAATCGAGATAAGTTAATAATAAGTTCGACGTTCTATCACGTTTTTCTATGACGTCACAGTGTGCTTTTTCTTACTTCGTGCTTTGACGTTTAGTAAAAAGTCCTAGCCTGTGATAACTTATCGCGTGAGTTGCGAGGTGTAGTTCCAACATCATCAACCCTGGAGTCAGGGTTAACATTGAGCCGCCAAAGGCCCTGACATGGCTCATGTAACTACTATGTACTTACATCAGTCAAAAATTAAAAAAAAAATAGTATCTATGTAACCGAGACCAACGGCTTTTTAATGTGCCTTCCTAAGCTTCCTATTATTGCAACTTGGCTAAGGCAGGGCAGTCATCTAGCATTCTCAAAGGATGACACTTATCATAATCTGCTAAAAGACCAGAGTTGCGGGTTCAAGTCCCGTTCGAGAGATTTAATAATAATAATAATAATAAAAACACTTTATTGCAAACAAATTCTCAAAACAATAAATAAAATAAAAATTAAAAAATAAATAAATTTAATATTTTTTTTTTAATTAAATTTAATTTTATTTTTATGTGTTTTACAAAGCACGAGTGATATTTTTTTAACAAGAGCTGCGGACTCATGCCTCGTCCTCGTATTTTTTTTCGATGTAATTTTCTTTTATTTCAGTTCCACATCACCATCTTGGAACATCGAAAGTAGTCGAAACCCCTTTGATAGTTACGGACGTGAATTTGAATATAAATACTGAACTAACAAAATGGGACTTTTCTACCTCATTAGAGGAAATCGTTACTGAAACTGACCACTAAGCGATTTCATTTCACACATAACTGGTATGAAACTCTGTGAATCGGACCGCTAACTTTACTGCTTATGTCTAATGACATAGAAACATTGCTACTGATATTAAATTAATGTTTGCAAAGTTTAGTGGATACTCCTAAATTATTGCTATCATAACTGGTTTTGGGTGTAGCGATTCGAATAAACGAAGCGAGGGAATATTTCGCTACATAATTAAATATCATTATTATAGGCAAAACTTATATTTTACTCACAGTAACTTTTGTTGATCGTGTTGTAGAAGTGAAGTTGCACTTACCTGTAAAAAAACAAATAAAATTAATGTGAGCTCACTTTTAATAACAAAGAAAGAAAGAAAAGTTTATTACTCCCGGACACCACAGACACAGACAGACAGGTACATTACATTCAACACAGAACAGAAACCACAAGGAAATCAATACACAAAAAAAAAGAACACCAAGATCAAAAATCAAACCAAAATCATAAAAAATAATAATAAACAGTAACAATATAAGTAAGTAAGTAAGTAAAATCTTTATTTCCTCTACAAAAACACATGGATACATAAATACATACAAAAATACAATACTTGTAGAGGCTGGAGCCTAAACTAGGATACCCTGTGTGTGTGTATATATATATTACTACTTATGCTTCTATCGTGGATGATCTTTTCCGTGTGGGTGATCAACCTTAGCAACCTATCTGGTACTAAATACGTTATACTCAAATAATACATCTTATAAGAATTGATCACTTTAACAAAACTACCTAGCGTTATCGCTAGGGAGTTTATCACAAGGTCCGCTTACTTAACCTGAAGATTTGACAGGTCCGGTTTTTACAGAGGCGACTGCCTGTCTGACCTTCTAACCCGCGAAAGGAAAACCAGCCCAATACAGGCTAGGTTACAAATCTTCGAAATGCATTTCTCGGGAATGTGGATTTCTGCACCATCTTTTTCTTCACCGCTGAGCACGTGATAATCATTTATGATCAAACATGAATTCGTAAAATTACTGGTTTAGGCCTATGCTGGGGATTCGAACCTGCGACCTCAAGTGAGAGTCAAGCGTTCTAACAACTGGGCTACCACGGCTCCTACTTAAAACAAAACAAATTTTTCGTGTACTTACGTGTTTCCATCACCGCAAACGTAAATTCGAGAACGAATTCTAAAATCATGAATTTAAGCTCGTGCTGAATTTGAACCTGCGACCACATGATCTGAGTCAAGCGTTCTCCTAACTAGGCAACGACGACTCCATAGCCAAATCAGAACCTCACATTCACAATCATGTTCATTTTCATGCTATCAAATTGTAACCGAACTGACGTGCGTGTGCGAAACGATTGACGAATGTGGAGGAAGCAAGAACAGTGTGTCAGGATCAAAGCAAATGGAATTCCTTAGTCTCTGCTTACTCCAGTGGGAAATAGGCGTGAATTTATGTATGTATGTATGTGCAAATTGGAGACCTGTAACTCAGGATCTACACAAACGCGCATACGACTCCATTAACGGCTAATAGCATTAGTCCGGCATCCCATATTACTTATTCTACGTTCATGTGCATGCAACGGCAAGATAAGGATACCGACATCCCCAGAGGTCATAAAAGTGGCCAATCGGAGACATAAAACTTTATTGATCGTCTAGTTTAATCAGGGGAATAATCGTAGATGGAAACGAGGTTGTTGTGAAAAACATTCTCGGGATAGGAGGTTAGTTTTATGTGTGTTTATAGAGGTAGAATTTTATAGCGTAGATGGTTTGTAGCGTACAGTGTGGTAGAGACATCGTTACGATAACTTTGAGGGATTCTGAGTTGATATCTAGTGGAATTTTTCGTCGCAAAAGTATGGAACTTCTTCTTCTATCGTGTGGGTTGTGAGGTGGAGTACCAAACTCATCAACCCTTGTGTCAGGGTTACTATTGAGCCGCCAAAGACCCCTGACATGGCTCATGTAACGACTACTTACTTACATCAGTAAGTAGTAAACGGGACCAACGGCTTAACGTGCCTTCCAAAGCAAGGATCATCTTACTTTGGGACAATCTGGCGATCAGCCAGTAATGTACGGACCACAAAGTAGTTTTTGTGATATGTCCCCACCGGAATCCCTGGGATCTTCGGATCGTGAACCCAGCGCTCAACCACTGGACCACGGAGGTCGCAGGTAATATAGAACTGAAAATAATTAAAAAGACACTAAAATTTTCATGAATTTTGTGCCATTTGGTTTTAACTTAGAATCATGGTCTGATTCATCCTCATTCGTTACGGTGTCACTAACATCCGGTATGGTATTGAAGTAAGAAAGGCGACGTTCAACTATAAGTTTTCTTTCATAATAAAATCTCACTAAAAAGCAATGACACGGCTTTTTTAAGACGGTTTGAGGGTACATAAGAATAAAATAAAGATATTTTAAGGACAATAAAACTGTACACATAATAACGGGTTCTTACCGCGTTTAAAATAGGGATATGAGACTCCCGATATTTCGACACTGTTGCAAGTGCCATGATCACAGGATGACTGATGAGATTGGAGTGGAGAGGGTAGATCCATAAATTTCTACGGGCAAACATATTTGTCTACCCTCTATCGGGAGTCTCATATCCCTATTTTAAACGCGGTAAGAACCCGTTATTATGTGTTTTAACACTTAGACATGGTATTCTCGTCGTCTTGTGAATTAACCGGAAGAAGTATGGAGCATACTCTACCACGCTGCCAACTCCACCTTCGTAATTGTATTTATTTGTAAGCTTAATTTAAAGTTTATCTAACTTCCATTGAAAACCATTTCTATGGCAACCGCAAGTTTCTGAGCAGCGCTAAAATTTAACAAGGGACCTGTCAGTATACTTCAACAAGCTCTATTCTACTAGGTATACAATAAACCCGGAACTAGTTAGAGTTGCGAATACACCCAAACGGATAAGCCCAACTGAAACGAAGTGGGCCACTCTATTCATTACCAACTATAGCACCGCAACTAAATCCGTTCGGATATCGGGTTTGATTCCCGTTTAAAGTCGAATAGGCCGGAAATCGATTGCTTTGGAAGCTTTACGTTGGAATTGTACGCGAAAAGTTGCGGACACTGTCAGCCTAGAAGAGTCGTGAAGCAGAGTCTACTAGAGATGGATCGCTTGAACATTTTGTCCAGGGTTGAATGAAACGAAAATTTTGAATTATTAAATTTGAGACAGCATTTTTAAGACAACTTTCCCCTCGCGTTTTGTAAGGTTAGACATGCAGTCGTTTCTGTAAAAACTGGACCTGACGAATTTTCAGGTAAGGACACAGTTTTCAAACTGTGTGAGATGATGATGATGATGATTTTTATGGCTTTCGGAAGATCAATATCACTATAGAAATGCTATGAATCTTCGGATTTTGCCGTCGCAGTGATTTCGAAGGTACTGACGTCCAGAGTAGGTAGTTTAATAACATATGTTGGAGCTTTAGATTGTTTTGAGAAGCTTGAGACGACAAACAGTCTAAAGCAATCCGAACCTTTTCAACCATCCGTTCAGAGCTTCAATCTCCCACCTCATCATGTCCCCATCGTTAAATGATACAAATACCTGTCATTTCCAGCTACCTACATCCCAGTCGGTCTGCGCGAACGGAAATAATGCGCTTAATAGATTCGCTCCGGCTCACAAGTGCGCTGACAACGGGATAATCTATTTATGAGGAAAACTGCCCGCTCCGGACTGTTTCACAGTAATGTCCACTGCATTTGCATGCCAGGCTTTGTGTGGCGCAGGTGAGTGGATACATCGGTGTTGCTTTTGTTTGGAGTGACGTGCGTCAGGCTTTGGTTGCAGAATTAAGGAAGAGACTCTCAGGTTGCCCTTGTTTATGAAGATACCCTGCGTTAGTCCTTTACATTTTCAATTTTACAGCACGATGCACAATACCCCGCGTAACACATATGATCATAACTAAGATAATGGGAAGACCAGGCAAGATGCAGAGCTCTCTCTGGAGTTGCTGGTGTCTATGGGCGAATGTAGTTGCTTACCTTCAGACAAATAACTTGCTCGTTTTCCTGTTATTTACAAAAAAAGGGTTCTGAGTTAGGAATTAATCTAAAGAACAATCATCATTATCAACTGATTCAATTTGATTCCTATTACTTTTCCTGTTAGGTATTATTACCTACTAAATATAACGCAATTTCGATGCAAGCACGTTTCGACTGCTCTAACTTGATTGTTGCATAGTAATGTCTATTGTATTTGCAAGCACTTTGGCACAGATGAGCATTGTATTGTGGATGAAGATGACAGTTTGTTCAAACTGAATTTCTCGGCTCTAGGTTCAGGCTCGCCATTTCATATTCAGAGTCTGTCAGCTACACAGTTAACTTATATTCTACCTACTTAAGTACATACATACATAAACTCACGCTTATTTCCCACCGGGGTAAGCAAAGACTATGGAATCCCATTTGCATCGATCCTGACACACTTCTTTTGCTTCCTTCACATTCATCAATCGTTTCATACACGCACGCCGGTGTTCAGGTATTAAACCATTTCTAAGGATATCTACACCTACTTCAGTAAGTCCGATAAAAATTTTTTTTACTTTTTTGGACTTTCGAAAACTTGCCCTTTAAAATGATAATACATTATGATATATAATTATGTAGACTTAGTTATTCAGCAACAAACCTTGAGTCAATATTGTTATCACTGTATTTAAAGTTAAGACAAATATGACCGTTAAAAAGCAGAGGGACAGAATCTGATGGAATTTCGCCAGAATCGTAGAGAAAGCAATAGTTGTCATTACATACAATTCTCATTAGTTGAGGTTCTTGGACCAGTTTTCCACCAATATGCATTCTATGCACAGATACATAAGTTTTATTCCGTATCGTCTAAGGCCGGACTAAATACATTTTGTGGCGTAAATCAACTTTAATTTTCTTCCGAGAATCCATATCATCGTTCAGTCACTTTTATCGTACTTTTAATAAAAGTTGCCGTCCGATGCAATAATCCATCACAATGATTAATTTATGGACTAACAAAATGTACGCCAAAAATGGCAGCCTACACTGCCATGCAACAAAAATGGATGCAAATTAAAAACGCACTCAATCATCAATCAGTTAATGGCGTTTCGGCATTACGGCATTTTATTTCGATGATGTATGCGAGTTTCATTGCAACCATTTGTAATGGGTCCATTTCTGATTGCTGTTTTTCAACCGTACACAAGATAAATCACTGTACTGTTTGGATATGGGTTTGAGATGGAGGATTATTTGTAAGTTTGTAAGAGGGAGTCGGCGCAAGACTTAAGTGGAAGATGTTTGTGTAGGTGCTCTTTACAAAGGCATGGTATTCTTTACTCGTTAAACACATGTACACTGAAAAATGTGTTTGTTTGTGAACAGCCTCTGTGGTCTAGTGATTAGAGCGTTGGGCTCACGATCCGGAGGTCCTCGGTTCGATTCCCGGTGGGGACATATCACAAAAAATACTCTGTGGTCCCTAGTTTGGTTAGGACATTACAGGCTGATCACCTGATTGTCCGAAAGTAAGATGATCCGTGCTTCGGAAGGCACGTTAAGCCGTTGGTCCCGGTTACTACTTACTGATGTAAGTAAGTAGTCGTTACATGAGCCATGTCAGGGGCCTTTGGCGGCTTAATAGTAACCCTGACACCAGGGTTGATGAGGTTGGTACTCCACCTCACAACCCACACGATAGAAGAAGAAGATTGTCGAAATCACTTTGTGAAACTGTCCTTTGTTTGGTAAGGACATTGCAGGCTTGAATCACCTGATTGTCCGAAAAAGTAAGATAATTTCGTGCTTCGGAAGGTACGCTAAGCCGTTGGTCCCGGGCTACCAGCCCAAGCACCTCCACCAACCCGCAGTGTAGCAGCGTGGTATGCTCCGTACCCCGTTTTTGTTTCAATCACTATTTTTATGTTAACAATAACAAAATACATTTTTCAGTGTGACCGCTAGGGTAATCCTTTGCAACAGTTTACATTTCACGCGTCTAGGCAAAAAATTGCGTAATTGTTGCGTGGTCATAGAATAAAGAAAAAAATACTTCGCATAGAACGGTAACTCTCCCCCCGCGCCATTTCGTTATGGGGCTCCGAGCTAGAATTACCTCACCCCCTATAAATGTCAGTAAACCGGTAAGGACTAAAGGGAAGCGCTTGTCGACTGTTTGTCTCGCTCGCACTTACGCGGTAAGACGGAATATGGTAAGAATGAGATTTTAGTATGGAGGTTCCATTCCGGGGTGTAGCATGGTCTGAGGTACAACGACCCGATTACTCTAGCCATAGAGGCGGCCAATCAGCTCGCGACATCAAACACTTCAGAACTCCGATACCGACACCGCCGGCGTGGTCGAGGATTTCCCTCAGGCCTGTTGTCTTACATTTTGTGCCGGATCAGACCCCTCAGCGCTCCCTATTTGTCCGGCCAAGTAATAAAATATACAATAAGTTACGTCAAAACAAAAATCTGAGGTATCATATATTTACTAAAATGTCACCCAAAACTCTCTCATCACCACATTTACAAGCAGTGAGCTTAATGTAACCATAATGATTTGCATACATGACATACATGATGATTTTTGTTTTTAAGTCAGCTTTTAAGGACAAACTTTCAAGGACAGAACGTCTAATGACGTTCCGATCCCAAGGTGTCATATTACCTATTATGACACCATCAATGACCCATGATAACCATGACCATGGATCATTGATGGTTCATAATAGGTAGTATGCAAGTATGACAACTTGGAATCGTAACGTTATTAGACGTTCTGTCCTTGAAAGTGTTAATGACGATACATACGAAACGAAAGAATTTTTCAAGGACAAGAGGAGGACCCGTTGGAGTAATGGTGGCTCGTTCCGGCTGGACAAGAGCTGCGGGATCAAGTCCCATCCGGGGCAGATTATTTTCGATTTAAATTTTCTCTTTGTAACCATACATAGTGTCATGTGTAGTTGTGCTATGAAGGTCGTAACAGAAATAATGCTATGATGAATGACACCCGACTGTTCCTGACGGGACAAAAACGACCACTGCGACCCAATTACGAGTGAGCCTTAATGACATCTGATAAATGATTTGAGTTGCCAACTCCCATTTTAAAAGCAGTGCTAATTAATGGAAATCATTACGGAAGAACTGTTTTCTATTATCAAAGTGACAATTGAAAAGAAAAATTGCTTTCTCTTCTTGGCCAGCATTGTGGAAAGTGTAGATTTTATTCCGAGTACACTTTAGCGGCCTCACAAATAAACCTTGTAGCTTTTTATACCGAGCATAAACGAAGAATCGTACTATCGCTAATTCATAGAAGTCTACTTCCATATCAACGGCCTCCGTGGTCCAGTGGTTGAACGTTGGGCTCACGATCCGGAGGTCCTGGGTTCGATTCCCGGTGGGGACATATCACAAAAATTATTTTATGGTCCCTAGTTTGGTTAGGACATTACAGGATGACCACCTGATTGTCCGAAAGTAAGACGATCCGTGCTTCGGAAGGCACGTAGTAAGTACGTAGTCGTTATATGAGTCATGTCAAGGGCCTTTGGCGGCTCAATAGTAACCCTGACACCAGGGTTGATGAGGTTGGTAATTCACCTCACAACCCACACGATAGAAGAAGAAGAAGAAGACTTCCATATTTTCTTACTGTTCGACATGACTTATTTGAGTTCACATAATTATTAGCACTAATCGACAAAACGACATAATTATATCGTCAGAATCAATAAAATTTTATCCAGTTGCGCTGATGAAGGATTTTAGTTTGGATATTCAAATATATTGGAAACACAAACCATTTAAGCACTATACACTCATTACGCACTCAATTACATTAAATAAACTTATTAACCTATTTCAAGCTCTGATGTGAGTTCATTAAGATGCTCAATTGGAACCACACGCAAATGTGTTGGTTCCAGTTTCAAAGGCCTCCAGGTTTGAAGAATTACAACTGGTTTGGCTTCTAGCCCAGATACCAACCACGGACCAACAGAGCAGCGTGGAGGAATGCACAGCACAACACTCTGTTAATTAAGGTTAGACATGCTAGTAGATGTATAACATAATTTGTAGCTATATAAACTCACGACTACATACCAATTGGGGTAATCAGAAACCCACATTCTGAGCTACCAACTAATCCCAAGGAAATACCATACAACTATGCACTCACCTCGTTAGAAATAATGCTGCTTAAAAAAAGTAGTCACTCTTCGTCTCAATATATAAAAAGATAGAATTATGATCTATAATAATGTTAATGATAAACATTAATATTAGCTTGAAATTACAGCAAAATAGAATCCATTTTCACGATCATCATCAAAGCAAGATAATCCAGTTTTGAAATTCGTACAAATGATACGAAATTTATACAATTTATACGAAATTTATACGGATTATACGAGTTGCATGCAGGCGTTGATTGAGCCGCATTACGTTTTGAGGAATGCAATCGCATTAGTTAATGTACCGGTAGTTATGAAAAACGATATCGCGATGCAACAGAGAGATATAGAGACAACAGAAGAGACATGTCGCACAATGAAACCCAGTACGGTCACGATTAATATGTACATACACTTTGGTACCATGTCACATTTACTTTTTTGACAATTTGAACTTTGAGTCTCACTAATTGTCAAATATGTTAGTGCGATAGGGTTCTCAAGTGTCATTTGAAAGTGTGATAGTTCATAGTGTACGGGAGACTATAGAGATTTCTATGTTGCAACACAAGTATTACTGTTTTACTAGTAGGTTAAGATAGTATTGTTTGTTGTTTTGGACATCAAAACTCAAAACAGATTTTTTTTTGAGTTGTGTTGATTTACTTCATGTATAATTATACTCTTTCGCGTTTTCGTTATAAAAAAATATCATTATTATCAATTATAAAATCTCCACAAAGAAAGTTTATGGCAAACAAAAATAAAATGAAATTATTAAAAGCTCAAAAATATCTACTAGCCCGGATAAAGCTGGAAAGTTTTAATCGGGAGTGTCTAATTAAATTTCACAGATTAAAAAGTTTAAAGTTAGACAGCCTTTGCCACTTTCCCTGTAAAAAGTTAGACAATACCGTTCAAGAAAACGTTGGGAATTCATAAGTATTTCTACAATTTCTTTGTACCAAATGGCTTTTCCATGTTTATCCGGTCAAGATTATAACCGTGAATAATTGAGAGTTGTTTATAACAACTTTTTACTTTCATAACAATGTGAATAATGAAATTTCTACGAATTTTCGCGTGAGATTGAATTACTAATATAGAGTTTTGCGAGACCATAATTGAATGGGACGTTTCAAGGTTCTTTAACCTTTATATACTTACTTATTTTTAGGGCTTTTTAGGGGCGACTCTCCAACTTGTTTTATACTTTGTAGTTGAGCGTCAAGTGACTGAAACTGACATTTTAAATCGGGTTTTAACACCCGTGTATTGTAACGTTTCATTTTGAGGTCGCAGTTTCAAATCTAGCACAGGCCTAAACCAATGATTGTCGAATTTGTTTTCGAATTCATGTTTGGACCATAAAATTAAATGATAATGAAACCCACACACCCGATATAAAATATGCATTTTCGGAGGTAGGTGACCTAACCTCTATTGGGCTGGTTTTCCCTTCGCGGGTTGGAAGGTCAGACAGAATGTCGCTTCTGCAAAAACCGGACCTGTCTAATCGTCAGGTTAGGTAAGCGGACCCTGTGAAAAACTGCATATCACTAGGGAGATGTATTGTAAGGTTTCATTATCCTTTTTCATCGGTGACAGAGTATAGAATGTGTTAGTATTGCGTCGTGACGGTCTTTTTTGTAACTAGTTACCTTTGGTAATGCCACAGGAAAGCTTAACTTTGTCACTAAGTAAGAATTTTGATTAAATATAAAAGTAGAATGGAAACAACACATATGCATATTTCTCATGCACATTATATCTTAAGCCATACCCACTCTATTTTTAAATATAAGTATATTATACATAGCCACATCTAGTATATACTGTTACAAAGTCTACCACATTAACCAGCTACCGAATAATGTTCAGTTTGTGCCGAAAATTTTCGGATTTCGTGTAATTGTGATTTAGTGCAGCGGATCTGATGCGATAAACTTATCGGCCGAAATAGTCGACGTTGAAAGCCGTTTGTAACACGGAATTTGCGGGAATTTGGTAATCAAATACAAATATAGATGGCTTGATACTTTCATTGCCATAATACGTATTATTATTATACTATATATAGCTACAAACCCATGTACTGACTGACTGACTCACTGACTCACTGACAGGGTTGTTCTCCCAGAAGGAGCGTCGGGGGGTCAAAATGATGTATGGGGGGTGTGATCGGGACCTCCCGGTGAGTATGGGAAAACTTCCAGATCTTGGAAAACTGCTCCGCATCAGGGAGACACCCTACAGTCTGGCGCAACTATTATACCTGGATCAATTTTTTTTCCGCAAAACCTATTTAAATCTTGGTCAAATTCTATCGTGAGTAAAAAAAAAGAAAATGTCTCGTGGGTAAAAACTGTGTATGGGAGTATAATCGGAAGGTCGTGTGGAGTACGCAAATGCTTCTTGATCTTCGGAAACTGCTCCGCATCAGGGAGACACCCTACGGCCTGGCAAAACTATCGCACCGGGGACAATTATTTTTTCACAGAACCTATTTAAATCTTGGTCAAATTCGATCGTGAGTGGAAAAAAATCAAAATGGCGGAAAAACAAGATGGCCGCCATACAAAATTTTGTTTTTTCAGAAAATGTCTCGGGAGCAAAAGCAATGTATGGGAGCGTAATCGGAAGGTCATGTTGAGTATGTAAATACTTCTTGATCTTCGGAAACTGCTCCGCATCAGGGAGACACCCTACAGCCTGGAAAAACTATCACACCTGGAACTATTCTTTTTCCACAAGACCTATTTAAATCTTGGTCAAATTTTATACCCGGTCAAAAAAAACAAAATGGCGGAAAATCAAGATGGCTGCCATACAAATTTTTAGTTTTTCCTAAAAATGCCTCGGGGGTAAAAATGATGTAAAGGAATGTGATCGGAACGTCATGTCGAGTATGAAAATACGTCTGGGTTTTCGATAGCTGCTCCGCATCAGGGAGACACCCTACGACCTGGCAAAACTATCGCACCTGGAACTTTTTTGTTTTCACGAAACCTATTTAAATCTTGGTCAAATTTTATCGCCGGTGAAAAAAAAAAATCAAAATGGCGGAAAAACAAGATGGGCGCTGTACAAAATTTTGTTTTTCCAGAAAATGTTTCGGAAGTAAAAGTGATGTATAGGGGTGTGATCGGAACGTCATCTTGGAAAAGTGCTCCGCATCAAGGAGACACCCTACGGCCTGGCAAAACTATAGCACCTAGAACTTTTTTGATTTCACGAGACCTATTTAAGTCTTGGTCAAATACTATCGCGGTAAAAAAATGGCGGGAAAACAAAATACGCGAGCAGCTTGCTGCGAGCGAACCACGCGACATCTAGTTATTTTATATTATATATAGCTACAAACCCATGTACTGACTGACTGACTGACTGACTGACTGACTGACTCACTCACTGACAGAGTTGTTCTCCCAGAAGGAGCGTCGGGGGGTGAAAATGATGTATGGGAGATGTGATCAAAATCTTCCGGTGAGTATGGGAAAACTTTCAGATCTTGGAAAACTGCTCCGCATCAGGGAGACACCCTACAGTCTGGCGCAACTATTATACCTGGATCAATTTTTTTTTCGCAAAACCTATTTAAATCTTGGTCAAATTCAATCGTTGGGGAAAAAAAATCAAAATGGCGGAAAAACAAGATGGCCGCCATACAAAATTTTGTTTTTCTAGAAAATGTCTCGCAGGCAAAAACAATGTATTGGGGTGTAATCGGAATGTCATGTTGAGTATGTAAATACTTCTTGATCTTCAGAAACTGCTCCGCATCAGGGAGACACCCTACGGCCTGGAAAAACTATCACACCTGGAACTATTCTTTTTCCACGAGACCTATTTAAATCTTGGTCAAATTTTATTGCCGGTGAAAAAAAATCAAAATTGCGGAAAATCAAGATGGCTGCCATACAAATTTTTCGTTTTTCTTGAAAATGCCTCGGGGGTAAAAATGATGTATAGGAATGTGATCGGAACGTCATGTCAAGTATGAAAATACGTCTGGGTTTTCGATAGCTGCTCCGCATCAGGGAGACACCCTACGGCCTGGCAAAACGAAGGCATCCGGAACATTTTTTTTTCCACCAAACCTATTAAAATCTTAGTCAAATTTTATCGTCGGTGAAAAAAAAAAACAAAATGGCGGAAAACAAGATGGCCGCCATACAAATATTTGTTTCTCCAAAAAATGTCTCAGAGGTAAAAACAATGTATGTAAATACTTCTTGATCTTCAGAAACTGCTCCGCATCAGGGAGACACCCTACGGCCTGGAAAAACTATCACACCTGGAACTATTCTTTTTCCACAAGACCTATTTACATCTTGGTCAAATTTTATCGCCGGTGAAAAAAAATCTAAATGGCGGAAAAACAAGATGGCTACTATACAAAATTTTGTTTTTCCAGAAAAATGCCTCAGGGGTAAAAATTATGTATGAGGGATTTGATCGGATCGTCATGTAGAGTACGGGTATACTCCGCATCAGGGAGACACCCTAAGGCCTGGCAAAACTATGACACCTGGAACATTTTTTTTTCCACCAAACATATTAAAATCTTAGTCAAATTTTATCGCCGGTGAAAAAAAAACAAAATGGCGGGAAAACAAGATGGCCGCCATACAAAATGTTGTTTTTCCAGAAAAATAAGGGGTTTGTTCGGATAGTCATGTTGAGTATGGAAATACTTCTCGATCTTCAAAAACTGCTCCGCATCAGGGAGACGCCCCACGGCCTGGCAAACCTATCGCACCTGAACCAAATTTTCTTTCACTGAACCTATTTAAATTTTGGTCAAATCCAATCGCCGGTGAAAAAAAAAACAAAATGGTAGGAAAACAAGATGGCTGCCATACAAAATGTTGTTTTTCCAGAAAATGCCTCGGGAGTGAAAATGATGTATAAGGGGTTTGTTCGTTCAATTGCGTCAGACCTATTTAAGTCTTGGTCTAATTCTGTCGCGTGTGAAAAAAAATCAAAACGGTGGAAAAACAAAATGGCCGTCATACAAAATTTTAGTTTTTCATAACGAGCCCCGGGTGGTAAAAATAAAAATAATGTATCCCGAGTTAGATCGGAACGTCATGTTGACTATGGAAATACTTCTCGATCTTCATAATCTGCTTCGTATCAGGGAGACATATCTGGCAAGACTAAGATGTTCGGGGTTATGGATCAGAGGAAGAAAATAGAAAACACTTTAGTAAATGAGAGGAGTTTAATTAATTTACGCAACACACCCTACGCCATTACATGTCAGAGAGAGGCCGTAGACAATCATAGACACTATAGTCTTTTCTTAAAATAATAGGGATGCGTCACACACGACCAACACCAGTGATGTGACATTGCTACCATAACATAAGATAGATACCTGGATTATAAATTTTTTTCACACGACGAAGCGGCAATTACACTTTCCAATCCATTCTGCCCGGTGCGTCAAGGTCACGGACTTGTCGATCAAGATCGTGTAGTCTAATAGCAAATCGGTGAGGCGTAACCATGGTAACCACGATCTCAAGCGAGTTGGTGAGGAGTAACCACCACGAGCTACTGTAATAGCGTCGATTATTCCAATCTCGATGTGACCTTGACGCCTCGCTCTAAGTGGATTGGGTACTGTAATTAGCGCTTATCATAGTTTAAATAAGTCGTGTGAAGGTATCCAGGTACAGTTTTCAATCATCCGTCCCTTTCCTTTTCGGCTGATAATAAAATGACAGGTTTAACTTCAAATAAACTTACTGTGTGTACTGGAATCAGCACCAATAACACACGTTACTCTTGCATATTTAGTAAACAGGTACTTAATAGAACTAATGGATGACTTTCCAGGCTACTTTCTCAAAAAAAATATAAATGGCGCTGTCCAGATTTAACGTCATAAAAACGTAAATACCCGTTTTCTCACTACTCGGATAAATAATTATTCAAAAATATAATGTAATGGCAATAAATAAATTATCCCAATTTAATTCAAAAAACACTGACTACTATGAGACCTTTTCAGTAAAAGTGGCGCTAAACGACGTGATTACTATTAAAAATATAAAATTAGAAGGTTAAACGATCGCACATCTGTACAGCGCCATCTATATTGTTTTGTGGGGAAAGTAGCCTGGAATGTCACTCATTTGTACCTTGGTACCTATAGATTTTGTAATAATATTTGTCTTGTATTTAAGCCAATAAAAACTATCAAAGGATGTTTGATGTGGAAATCTGTTCTCAAGAGGTCATAAGTTAAATGCCAGTAGGTAGGTACCTGCATTAAAATGCAACTAACAATTTTGATACAACAAAAAACACTGATTGTGAGACCTTTTCAGTAAAAGTGGCGCTAAACGACGTGATTACTATTTATATTTTTCAAAATAATTTTAAAACGAAACAATTGTATTAAAAGATAATGAAAGATATATTTTTAGAAATAAGTTGTTTTATTATATATTTAAAATATTATAGATGCAACTCATACTCATACATTTTCTTCTTTATTTCTACATTTAATCAAATAGGTAGTTGAAATAAAACAGCAACTTAACAAGTACTCTCGGCCTCCATGGTCCAGTGGCTAACTGTTGGGCTCACATCCGGAGGTCCCAGATTCAAATCCCAGTAGGGACTAACACAAAAATTACTTTGTGATCCCCGGTTTGGTTAGGAGATGGCTGGCTGATCAGCTGAACATATTAGTAAGTAGGTATAGATAATAACATTAAAATATATGGGTTATGTTCCTAACTAGCTTTTTAATTATTTAATGACATGATAATATAAATTATAAAGTGATTTAAGCTCATAGTTTAACAACATCTATGAACATAAATAGCTACATACAATGCAATGGCACACTTAACACAGCTCTTATGTTCGCTAGGTATTAATGCATTTGAGGTGAGCTCATTCTGCAAACAACGCATACATGGGCATCCATCAAGCATCTGAAAACAAATATGAATGTTCTTAAAAAATAATTGTAGTTTTGATGTCCCATGGAGCCAATAAATACAAATTAGATGCCCCATACATGTACAATAATATATTTTGCACAATATGCCTGACTGTAACAATATTATTAAATGTCTAGGGATGGAATTGAAATATGCCAACTTTAAATTGAACTTAAAACAATGTTTTAATCATAATTAAATTGCCTTTAACAATGAGGGACTTTCCAATGGACGTTCCCCAAACACATGATAGTTGGTGTTGTTCACTTTTAACCTGATAATTACCTATTTTCTCATTGCTGGGATACATAATTATTCAAAAATGTAATGTAATGACAGAATGATATAATATAAAAAATTGTTTCTTGATATTCGGATCACATTATGTATAGAATGACATTGCTATCTAGGTATATTGCTTCTCTTTATTTTGATCAGAATAATAATAGGTGGAAGTTGTATGAATCATCATATATCATCATCATTTATAACCAAAAACAAAGATAAAAGATGCATTGGTAAGTCTGTTATCCATGAAATTAGACATTTAAACGAAGAAAAAACTTAACAATGCCATGTATCATTTTTTGGGGAACGCCAATTGGAATGTCCGTCATGATTGTCACTCATAAAACTTTTAAATGGCTCTTACACAATGTAAATTAAAATCTTTAATACTTTATTACCTGTCTTGGAGATATGTCACTCTTTATTTCTTTCCATAAGCCTATGGCCTGTGATTTTGTCCTCTTGTATGCCTTCACAAAGATATTCCACAACTTATACAAACACATTGTTTCTAACTCTCGGGCTGGAACATTCTTCAGGAAACTTGTTGTTGCTTGCATCTCTTAGTATGAGTATGAGTTAGTATGACAAAGTCGATCAGCATCTAACACCTATAAATAAATAACTTTATAATAATAGTGTCATTTGATTCTATGTATTGTATTGTATGTTACTTACATTGCAATTTATCAACGAACATTATCCACAAACTTTTATCATTTTGGCTCTATCCAAAACACATAATGGTTCTGGAAGTTTTTACATTTTACAGTAGAATGTCAACGCAAGTTTGTACAAGGAAGTAGTTGTTGTTGTTGTTTAAATTCGCCTTATATAAGGCAGGCAAAGATCTCAGGACCATACAGCCTTGACTTTAGTAATTTAATATTCGAAAATCACGATCAAAATAGGCCTAAGCCTTGTCTTCAATTTTCAATATCCAATTTAGGCCAGTGCCTTGTCTTCAGTTTTCAATCTCTCTCATTTAATATTCTTATTAGGCCAAAGCCTTGTCTTCAGTTTCCAATATCCAATTTAGGCCAGTGCCTTGTCTTCAGTTTTCAATCTCTCTCATTTAATATTCTTAATAGGCCAAAGCCTTGTCTTCAGTTTTTAATCTCTTTCATTTAAAATCCATATTAGGCCTAAGCCTTGTCTTCTGTATCCAAAATCTTGAAAGTAAAATCCAGTTTAGGCCTAAGCCTCGTCTTTATCCATGATCTTGTCACATCCAATAATAAGAAGTTCCATTCCAGTAAAGTATTATCCGGTAAAGGTTATACCAACCAATTAAGGTAAGTATGTAAGTATAGTCTTCAAATTTCCAATAAAGTTCTAGAAACAAATTTATACAGTGCTAAATAAGTCTCAGGATTTTGAAGCAGTTCAAGCACAGCACGCGGGACTTTGCCAGGCTCTTTGTAAATATTAAGCAAGTCATCCATTAAAAGCAAACGTTCTATTGCAAAATGAGGACAATTGTAGAAAATGTGATCCAAAGTTTGATCTTCTATAGAGCATAAATTGCACGTAGGGGATGCAATTATTCTCATTCTAGCTAAATGCGCATTAACTCTGCAATGACCAAAGCGAAGACGACAAAGAGTCGTGTAAAATTTTCTAGGAAGTAGATTTTTGTGTCTAGCAAACCAGGGCAACACAATCTTATTATTTATAGCCCAATACCAAGTCCCTTTTCGACTTTCAATGTTTGCAACAATATTTGTCCAGTGTTTAGACCAATCTTCGTACATTTTTCGCCTGAGTACAGGGTAGAGATCAGTGTATGGTATAGCAATACTAGGTCTGACGTTTGCTCTATCAATGTCACTGTAGTTTGTTATCGTTTTCGCTAAGTAGTCAGCTTGTTCGTTTCCAAATACACCTTTATGAGACGGAGTCCATAAGAAAGTAACAGAAATGTGGTTTTCTTTCAATTTCCAGTACAAAGCTTTAATTTCGTATTGAATGTAGTTAGCAGAAGTATTTAAGACGTCGGATTGAAGGGAGGATAAAGCACTCATGCTGTCAGATATTATTAGCCACCTGCATCTGATGAAATTTGAGTTCTGTTCAATAAACTGAAGAGCCAAAACAATCGCCATGCATTCCGCTGTAAAAATACTAGTGTATCCAGGTAATACAATTCCATTTCCTGACTTGCTATGAGATACATAAAAAGCGCTTGACACCTTGTCTTCATGTTTGGAGCCATCGGTATAGATACTGTGATAATCAGGATAATTTGCTATCAGTTCATACACTTCTTCCTTCGTTTGTAGGTCACGGTTGATAACAATATTCATACCACTATATTTGCTCTCAAAACTTCCACTATAGCAAGGCCATGTATACACACTTTTATAAATGTGGTACTGCTGATTAAATTGAAGAATCTCTGAGAAGTCGTGAAGTATATAAGGGGCAGTATCACTCAATGGTGACAAAAGATGAAAATATGTTGATAATTTATTCATAAGAGGATGATTATGTTGAGAGGACAATTTTAAAAGAAAACGAAATTTTTAAATATTTAAATCTGAGTAAGAGAGGAGGCATCTGACATTCTCCTTGTAAAGAAACAATGGGTGTTGTTCTCATAGCACCAGTGACTGTGCGAAGATTTTTATTTTGTAAAATTTCTAATTTATTAACTAATTTTTTGTTTTCAGCATAACACAAGAAAGCATACTCAAAGTGGCTTCTCACCAGAGACTTATAAAGCATCAGTAATATCTTTGGATCAGCACCCCAGCTTGTACCAGCCAAGGCTTTTAAGGTATTAAAAGATTTTGTAGCACGATCTACAATGGAATTTACATATTTTGTCCAAGACAAGTTATTTGCAAATATAACACCTAAGAATCTAACAGTAGTATCAATTGGCAATAATTGATTGTTATAAAATAATTTCACATTAAAAGGCCGAATTCTATTAAAAATTACAACTTTACTCTTGTCAGTGCTTAATTCTAAATTCAAGTATGAAAAGTACTCATGTAATTTAAGTAAAGCATTGTTTAAAGACTGTACAATATTAGCAACATTAGCTCCAGAGGCATAAACAACTAGATCATCAGCATACTGTAGGTTTAATACTTCAGAACCCAAAATTGAATTTAATCTATGTATATAAAGGGCAAATAATAAAGGACTTAAAATGCCACCCTGGCATACACCTTTATGGCTGAGTCTAGGCCCTATTAGGCCACAATTATGATTAACTCTAACAAATACTTTTCTACTTTGTAAAAAATTAAAAATCCAAAATATTATTTTTTCAGGAAAATTCAGGAATCTCAGCTCCTGTGCAAGAATGTGATGGTTAACATTGTTAAATGCTCCAACAATGTCTACAAAAATAGCCACAAGTACTTGATGATTACGAATAGAATTAAAAATATCAAGATGAAGATGTGCTATACTCTCCCTGGCTGACTTCCCACGTCGAAACCCGAACTGGTTTGAAGGTAATAGACTATTATTTTCAATGTAAAATTCTAAGCGCTGCTTGAGTAATTGTTCAAATATCTTTCCCATGCAAGAAGTTAAAGTAATTGGCCGATATGACCCTGCTACTTCAGGTTGTTTATTTGGCTTTAAAAGGGGAATAAGAAGATCACTTTTCCAATCAACAGGAATAATAGAGTTCTGCCATAAAGTATTATAAATACCCAATACAATTATGCGACTGTCACAGCTCATCATTTTTAATGTCTTGTATTTAATATTATCCAAACCACATGCAGTGTCTTTACGTGAGAATATTGCAGAGTTTAATTCAGACAGGGTAAAGTCTTTAGTCAAAAATTCATACTTAGTACTTGTGACAATATGTGAAGAAGACAATGGTTGTTCAACTGTGTCAGGAGTATACTTTGTCAAAAAGTCATGAACCCAGTCTAAAACAACTTGTGACCTACTGTTAGAAATAAATGACTTGTTAAATTTTCTAATATAGTACCAAATTCTAGATAGTGGAGTTAATCTATTAAAAGTTTCACAGAGTCTTTCCCAGCTTAACCTTCTTTCAGTTTTAATAATAAGTTTCTTACGAGCTTGCTGCTTTTTAAATTCAATATAATTTGACTCTGTTGGATTATTTTTAAAAACCAAGTATGCATTTTTACAAACAGTTACAGCTGTATTGCAATTATCATTCCACCAGGGTAAAGATCTTTTCTTATGAGATCTTGTGTTAGAAGCCATATTATTAGAAGACTTTTTTATATTAGGAAGAGATAATTGTATAGCCAAATGTATTAAATTAACAAGTTGATCATAAGCCTGCAAGGGATTGGTGTAGTCAAATTGAAAATTCGGCAATAAATCATTAATATTCTTAGTATACTTAGTCCAGTCTATCAAGCGATAATTAATATGAGATGTAGATGTAGATGAAGGGAAATGCTCCCCAACACTACTAAAGGAAATTTTTGTGATTACAGGAAAATGATAACTACCCAACGCATCGTCATGAACACCCCACTCGCAGGCAGCAGCCAGGGAGGGGGAAACCAGAGTCAGATCAAGAGCATTTTGCCGCCATGTGTTAGATCCTACAGTAGTTAATCTGCCATCATTTAGCAGTACTAAATTATTATCATCTATACATTTAAGAAGAACATCACCTCTGTTATCAACAGAAGAACAACCCCAAACAGAATGGTGCGCATTAAAATCACCAGCAATAAATACTGGTTCTGGAAGACTGTTAAAAAGAGCATTGAGTGAAGTTTTTGTGAAATTTGGAGAATTAGGAGGACTATAATAACTAAGAAAAGTAATTTGTTTAGAGCCAAAATATAAACGTAATGCTATATTTTGATTAGAATCATCATATGTAGTACTTATATGCTGATAATGTAGCTGATTGTTAATAAGTATAGCAACACCATTGTGATTATTGCCTGAATCCAATCTAATTATGTTATAACCATTTATTTTAAAACATTGTGTAGCTTTTAACCAAGTTTCACTGATAAGAGCAATATGGATATTATTGTCATATAAAAACTGTGTAAAGTGAAATTTGTTACTATTTAAACTCTGAGCATTCCATTGTACTATTCGCAACTGATCCATGAAAACAAAAAAAAAAAGGAAAAAGTTGTAATGAATTACTTTTTATGGATAGTATCCATTAAGACAGTTTTAATAAATTCAGAGGAGATAGACTTGTCTTGTGTTTTGTTTAATGCAATTATTTTAACTATAGAGTTCAATAACACATTCAATATATCATCTGAGTTGAGCAAAGATATCAATTGTTCTGAAGATGATATAGGTCTAGCTTTATTCCCTAGTGAAGGAAACGACTTCTCATTAAACAATTCAGCAAAGGACCTTTTGTTTATATTGTTTTGGTTCTCTTTAATTTTTTGTTGTTTAATTGGGCATTTGCTTGATATACTAAGGTGGTTACCTTTGCAGTGAATGCATTTGGCTTCACTGACGGCAGTTGAGCATTCTTTATAAGAGTGACTTTCTGTGCATATAGAGCAAACTGGTGTTGTGTTTTTGCAGTATTTGGCAAGATGCCCAAATCTCATACAGTGGTAGCATTGTTTAACAGGAGGTACGTACGGATAGATTGGAAATCTCCAGCCGTGCAGGTCCACGTAGTCCGGTAGGTTCATTGAAGCGAATGTTATAGTTACTGTGCCCGTTGGTACAAGTTTGTATGAAGTCTCGTTCCTCTCTTTTCTCATAATCCTCTTCACACAGACGATCTTTCTGTAACTGGACATCAATGTAAAAATTTTGTTATTTGACAAGTTTTGTGGAACATTACGTATAACGCCGGTTACTTCAGACCCTGAGGCAGGTATGGAAGCTTTAAATCTGTACTGAGTCATAAACGTTTTATTATTCAAAAACGCATTAGCTAGAGCGGCCTTTTCAAAATGAACACCTATTTTATATTTGTTCATGGCTTTCAGGAATTTGACGCCTTTATTAAAACGCTTCATGTTGGATGATAGGGACATCATGTCCCGCATGCTTATTGGATGTTTTTCATCAGCAGATTCTATAAAAACTACAAAATCAGTAAGTCCTGAATCCTCCGGATATCTACGGCCATAATCAGTCACGAAATATGGCTTGTACTTCAGAGCTGGATCTTCATCGTGATCTTCAGAAGCGTCCGAAGAAACTTCCGATTCAGCTTCGGATGTACCCTTTTTGTCAGGGTCCTTTAATTTTTTTCTTTTAGCCCTACCCATCGTAACAATCTCATCAGAAAATAAGGGTTTTTAACCACAGAAACAACTATTGAGAATATTTAAAATATTTGAAAAAAATTTCACTCCCGCTCTGTTTCAAGGTTCCCGCGTTTTTTCACAAGGAAGTAGGGCTCGACTCGATGATGTTGTTGTTGTTGTTTAAATTCGCCTTATATAAGGCAGGCAAAGATCTCAGGACCATACAGCCTTGACTTTAGTAATTTAAAATTCGAAAATCACGATCAAAATAGGCCTAAGCCTTGTCTTTAAATTTTCAATATCCAATTTAGAATTTAGGCCAGTGCCTTGTACTTGTAAGTCACAATTATTTTTTTTTTTATTTGGTTTTCCCCGAAGGGTAAGGCAAAGGGAACTATGCCCATACAGCCATGTCTGACGTATTTTTTTTCTTGATGATTAATGAAATGATGAAAGGTGATGATGATGAAACCTAAGCCCCCACCCTCGGAGTAGACTCCTACTCCGAACCCCAAACGAATTAACTCAAAAGTCCCCATAAGCTTTTGAGTTATGAAGCGGCTTCTTGGCACGAAGAGAAAATAGATAGTACCACTTTGTTTATTGAATATTTATTTATACTTCATATTTATATATTTTTCCGATATAATAACACTAAAGCAATTTTTCGTTTACTTGTTCACTTCGTATTAAATATTTAGGTTATTCAATGAAGAAAGCATCTTTCCCGCCAAAAACCCACGCAAAAATTAATGAAAATACTCAATCTTTGTTGCTTATTTAAAAAAGTTAAATGGTACTGAAGTGATAAAAAGCAATTAGATTTTATATTGCTTATTTATTAATTCCATCGACATCTATGCGACAAAGTGAAGTAAATAAGTACCTCAATATTTTTCGATATTGGCTGTTTGAATCTGCTTTGCCAGAATTTCTTTGTTAGTCTCATGAAAAAAAAAGTAAATTCGTACCCAAACCGTTGGCGCGAAAAAGTGACAAGCGTTTTTTCACTTGTATTTCAAGATTTCCAAAGGTAAGTCGATTTTGTTATTAATAATTTAACAATTATTTATAAATATTTAGATATATGATAAGATACTAATCTTTAAAATCGTAAAAAGTTATATAAGTAAACATAATTATTATAATTGCAAGGTCTAACTTACTGTACTGATTTTCTCTTTTTCACATAATGAAAGTGAAAACATTAAAAGGTAAGTACCTACCTACTTAAAAGCTATAAGTAATTCTTATTTTATTGTCTATTAGATAAACACAAATAGTACAGAAGTGGTTTGTTTACAGATGAAGCGTTCAAGCGTTGAAATTCCATCGTGCTCTACAATGCTTCGCCGTCGCGTCGACGACGGGCAGCAGGGCCTCTATGACGAGACTGCTGTAACATGCATCGGTGCCGGTAAGTATTTAGATTTTAACGAGCTTAATACCTAATGCACATTTTTTATGTTAAATCCAATTTACGAAACCATTGATTGATCATTATCATTATAATGTCTAAAATAGCCGCTTGACATCAGCCATGGAAAAAAACTTTACTTAATAACAGGCATTAGGTACCTATCTACTTAAATTAATTGCATTGCCCCTACTTATGCTGTGTGACTAGAATAGGCGATAGTTAATTACTATTAAGATTTTTTTAGAATATTTAAGTAAGTAAGTAGGTAGGTATATGAAGTAAGTTAGTTAACCTATGATAAACTTAGATGGTCAGAGAAGTCATAGATAATAACAATAAGAGTGAATCCTTTTTGAATTATAACAATCCGAGTGTGATTCTGGTTTGACAGCAACCCATGTTGTAGCACAACAGTAACATCACTCATTAGATATCCTGTAATAAGTAGGTCTGTAATAAATTATAATACACACAAAAGTTAACCTATGAACGCTAAGTTATAGCAGTCACTCTCGTAATATTATGTGTGAAAAGTTAAGCCTTTCTCTAAAATTGTGAAAGGCCAACTAAATATGTTTGTTTTATGTGTAGAGAAATAGTGTATTTTATCCAAAGTGACAAGTTACTACAGGTGGTTAAATACAACCATAACCAATCTTACAATAATATTATAAGATATTAACTATTTAACTAAGAATTATAGAAATAAGTAATTAGGTAACAAAACTATTATAAAGTTATCTACTTAATTATATAAAACAGCTATTTATAATAACACAAAATTATATTAAATAAGTATATGAGATAATGACGCTTTGAAGTATTTAGTGTTTAAGTATTTAGCTGAAAAAAAATTGAATGCTAATAACATTTGTCAACAAGAAACTTATTTTTATTACTGTCAAAGAGTGTATGTAGGTTTGTCTATATTTTGAATATGGTTAGGGATATGGTTATATATATATCTTGACGACCATGTGGTGGGGACTGAAGGAAACCCCGTGTTGGTCGTGGTACACCTGGTTAGTTCACCTAGGTAGATCACAAACAAAAATTTTCTTAACCAACTTCAAAAATAAAGGTTATTAATTTGACCCATATGTATATCATAATGTGTGCCAAATTCCATATATATGGATGTATGTTTGTCCATGCATTGTTTAGAAACTACAAATTGTATTGCAATAATGCTTGTTTATGGGATTGAGTATCGTCCAACATAGGGAAGAATGCAAGTTTCATCAAAATTGGTTTGGAAATTCCCAACTTATGGTTGAAAAACAGTTAAACATTAGGAATCTTGTGTTTCGATACTATACTAATAGAGGCTTCGATCTTAAGTAATTATGATTACTAATGGTTTGAGCGTAAATTAAAGAAAATTGGAAAACGGTCAAGGGTGTGTCGGGCACTACATACATTTAACAAATTATAAGACATGTTATATTCCAGTGTTTTGTTAACGAAGGTACCTGGTTACTGGCGTATTAATATTATTAGTCACAATCTCGAGTTTAAACAAACAAAAAGTAATTTCAAAATTTCGATTCTAAGGTAGGTATTCAACTAAATATTATTTCTTACTTTTTATTTGACAGATTTTGAAGTCGGTGTAATTTTTTTAAATTACTTGTTGTGATAGCTAAAAAGTAATAAGCAAAATAAAGTAACAACTTTATAATTATTTTGTTTATTACTTTACAGCTGTCTAAAGATATGGAAAACGCCGAATACAATGAGTGTATAAAAAAATACCATACCTCCACAACCCTGATACAGTAAAAATTAATGTAGGTATACCTATATACTATAGTATGTACCTAAGGTTCCGTCCACAGAAAAGGTTAATAAAGGAAAATTGTGTGTATGTAAGTATGTATACATATCATACGTAGATACATTGTTTTAAGTTTACGCGGTTATTATCATAACCACACGCAGATACCCGTACACGTGTTATCATACGTAGATACACGTCTAAGTAAGTACGAGCGAGACAGACCATTCTAACGTAGTATTATTCTTTATTTGATGCCTATAGCTTAAGTGATGTTCAACTCAATCCTCTTATATATAGATACTTGGATTTCGCCATCAGAATTTTCTTTTACTGACCTTTTCTGTGGACGGAACCAAAGGTGCGCGAGTCCAAATCCCACTTGCCTGGTTTTTTTTTTAAATTTTTGCCTTGTATTAGTCTGAAATAATCTCACACTATGATGCAATAAAATCAAAACAAGAACAAAAACTATGGTATTACGTTTTACTGTTATTTTATATTAAATCTTCGAAATATTCCGTCGATAAATTCTTACATAATATCCTCGCCTATTTCCCATTGGGGTAGGCAGAGAACAGATTATGAGAGAGAATATGAATGAAATTGGACTTAAAGTATTATTACCTGCAATTAAACATTTATGTTACAATTATGTAATTAATTGCTTAATATTTTATTAAAATTGTCAAAAGGTTACTAATGACAACGTTGAGGAGTATGAATGGAATGACTTTGAATGATAAAATAGTGTGATAAGGGACCGTTGTGAAAGAAGATGTAGTGAAGAGAATTGACAAAAGAATGCTTAGATAGTTTGGACACGGACAAGATTTATTATGCGGGTATAATTGGTAGAATCGGAAGAGGAAGGCCTAGGTTTATTTTATTTGATTAATTCCAGGATATTTTTGATAAGAGTGGTCGATGCGAAAGTGATGTGTCAGGATCATAGTAAGTGGAATTGCGTGGTCTCCGCCTATCCCAACGGGAAATAGGCGTAATCTTAAGTATGTATTTTTTCGAGAAAGTTGGTTAGAATGATATTTGATAGTCTTAAGCTCATAGTTTCAGTATTCCATAAGTTTTTTATTTTATATACCATATAATTACTTACAGAACCGTTATGCTATTTTCTATATTGTAAAGTGGGCGCTTCGTATTTTTTTTACTTTAGCCACAGCTATGATGCCAACAGATGACGAATTTATTCATCGACTTTTGATGTTCAACAAGTTCAACTACAAAGTGTGCTCTACATGACTGTCGCGACTGGACTGATGCTCGGCGGTTGCTTTGCTGCTTTGCTTTTGCCGCTTTGTACGGCACGAGCTGGCGGCATTGTGTAAAAGTGCTTAAACAAATGCCATTTTAACCATAAAAAAATCAAGACAACAATTACACACTACCTAATTTAGGTTTATTAATCCGACTGAAATTTTATGTGTGTTGTTTATTATTATTTTTTTAATAATAGGTACCTAATTTAATTTTCCTATACTAATTATTGCATTCCCTGTAATTATCTTCTTATCTTATCTAGCCTATTCGATCCCACTGCTGGGCAAAGGCCTCCCCTTGATTTTTCCACTCTTCTCGACTTTGCGCAATCTCCGGCCAATGCTTCCGATTTTATTTAAATTTAAGTATAAACGTATAAACTGCCTATATACGTCCCACTGCTGGGCACAGGCCTCCCCTCAATCAACCGGAGGGGGTATGGAGCCTACTCCACCACGCTGCTCCAATGCGGGGGATTAAATTTAAGTATATAGGGTAAACTGCCTAATTATCAGCACCTTTAATTATTGGTACGGTAATTTTCTCAAATTTTAATGTTCACAATGAGGCTAAGGCGCTTAAAATGGTTTGTAAAAAAATTGCCCCTTACCTTGAACCAGATAGGGGTGTCAATAATAGGGTGTATTACCTTATCTATTAAATAAATACATATTTAACATTTACTGTTTCATTAGGTCTAACACACCAAGGCTCCGATGTGTATGAAGGTAACAATTCGCAATGTACGGTTATCTCAGCATGCGCTTCAATTTATTCTGTGTTCCATAATCGCGCATCTTTCACTACTGCCGAAATTGATAAAATTTTAAACATGGGGGATACACTTTACATGCAGTTAAAATATCTACTTCAGAGGGGTGTCACTTATTTTATGCCAGATGAATTACCCAATGAGCTTCGCGTCGGGAATAACGTCGTACATATAGTTAGCATGGAGGACAACTGGATCATTTCTAATACGTATCCTACGACTTCCGCGAATAAAGACATAGGTTTATTAACTTTAAAGAACATATTGGACAACAGAGTATTTTTTAATACTAATGACTATACTGTCGATTCGCAATTCGCTTATAATGTGAACAATACAAATCACAACGACAGTACCGATAGCATATTGTTTACGGGTCAGGGTTATACTTTTAGTTTTTGGCGGTTTAATGGTGAATATTATTTCTTTAACAGCCATGCGGTTAACAGCAAAAATATTAATATAGGAAGGGGCAAGCCAGAGGACGGTCCTTACGTAGCACGTTTATTTAAATGTGATTCAACCGAAGCGCTAGCAAAACTATTACTCGCGAATGAAGTTTATGACGGATCCGAATACTCATTAACTCGGTTAAGAGTATTAAATGACGACCTTATATGGCAAAATGAAACGCAGGTTAGTTCCGAAACGTCACAGTCTATTTTAATAGATTTAATATCATCACCATTACTGAATGTGAATCAAACTTTAGATTCTATTTTGATGAACTATCAGTCAACACTGGCCCCGATTAAAACCTCTGTGCAAAATTTAGATAGTAAATTGACAGTTGACTCAAACCCGGTAGATGTTTATGACACTACAAATGATTTGAAACTGTCAATTTTAAAACCAGTTGTCCTATTAGAAAGAATTAGTAATCAAGACGAAAACCAATGCGTTAAAAATAAAGGCGGCCGACCCAAAAAACAGAAACGCGGACCAAAACCGAGTAAAGAAAACGCGCATCGTGAAGCTGTAAGGAAATATACAACGAAAAACCCCGCTGTTAATCGCAAGGCAGTTCTACGGTATAACGAACGCAATCCAGACGTTAACCGCGAGGCCGTTCAACGTTATAACGAGAACAACCCAGACGTTCATCGCGCGGCCGTTCAACGTTATAACGAGAACAATCCAGACGTTCATCGCGCGGCCGTTCAACGTTATAACAAGAACAACCCAGACGTACATCGCGCGGCCGTTCAACGTTATAACGAGAACAACCCAGATGTTCATCGCGCGGCCGTTCAACGTTATAACGAGAACAACCCAGACGTTCATCGCGCGGCCGTTCAACGTTATAACGAGAACAACCCAGGCGTTCATCGCGCGGCCGTTCAACGTTATAACGAGAACAACCCAGACGTTCATCGCGCGGCCGTTCAACGTTATAACGAGAACAACCCAGACGTTCATCGCGCGGCCGTTCAACGTTATATCGAGAATAACCCAGACGATCATCGCGCGGCCGTTCAACGTTATAACGAGCTTCACCCTGAAATTATCAAAAAAGCAGCACAAAAATACACAGAAAATAGTCGTAACATTGAAACGCCACTGAGATATTCCAAAAATTTAATAGGTGAAAAACAGGGGCATGAACTCAGCATTATTCGATTATATAATTTAAAAAATACGTCGCTTCTGTATGAACAAACATATAGATGTCCAAGATGTAATGCTCCATTGTTCGAAGAAGAGAAATCTCGTCGGCAATGGTGTTGTCATTCAGGAGATTATAACGTTCAGAATTTTCTCCCATTAAACGAAGAATTTTATACAAATCCAGCTTTTTTAAATAGACCACGCGCTTACAATAATATTTTTGCATTTTCGGCATTAGGTGTTTCCCACGGTTACCATCATCCAGAAGGTATATCTTTTCTAAAAATTCAAGGACGTATTTACCACCGTATCTTTGATTTGTCTTACAATGAAAGTCCGAATAATATTAATTTTTACATAAATGACAGTAGCGAGAGAGAGAGTTTAGCTAGCGAATTAAGTTTAGATAAAACGGTAGTTCGAATGATTACAGGGTTCATGCACACAGTTAATCCATATATAAACTGTTTTAGAAGGTTAAGTTTAGAGGAATCATCAGAAGCTTTCTTGAAGTTCGAAAAAACTACTCGTGCGACTCACGGTAACATCCTCGGAGATCAACCTGTTGGTCAAGAAATTGCCGCAATTATTAGTACAGACCGCGAAGATTTTTCTCCACGCTGTATTGTAGTCAAAAAGATAGCAGACGGTAGGCCTCGAACAATAGATATAATGGATTCCTTATACGAGACTTTCCAGTATCCTCTCTTATATCCTCACGGAAATACTGGTTGGCATCCAGATATGAGAGATAATAAGGGCAATAAGCTTAATCAGGTTAAATATGTCCGTTGTTTACTTTTATCCGAATCGCGATTTAGCATATTTGGTCGTTTATCTGAAGAGTGGTTAGTCGATATGTTTTGTAGAATTTTAGAAGAACGCTTGCGGTTTTTGAAAAATAGCCAAACAAAACAACAAAACAGGCTAAGAGTAGCTCCACTCCAAGAATTAATAAATGACGAGTTTATTTTAGGAGAAGGTGGAGTAGAACCTGGTAAAATTTATTTACCTAGCTCATTCACAGGGGGTCCACGATACATGAAAAAGAAATACCTGGATGCTATAGCAATGGTAAACAGGTTAGGTCCACCATCATATTTTTTAACTTTAACATGTAACCCCAACTGGCCTGAAATAAAAAATTCAACATTATCAGGTCGATCAAAAGACCCCCTTACTTGTGCTCGAGTTTTCAACTTAAAACTCGGAGAGTTATTAAAAGATTTAAAATCGGGTAAATGGTTCGGAAAAATTGTTTATATAATGCATGTTATAGAGTTCCAAAAAAGAGGACTACCACATGCGCATATTGCTTTTAGAGTGGAAGGTGGTGGACCAGTAGAAAGTCTGGATATTGATAAGTTTGTTCGAGCTACCATACCCGATCCAGCACAAACTTTATTATACAAAGTTGTCATGGATCACATGATACACGGTCCATGCGGCCCTCCTTACCGAACTAATTTGCCGTGTTGGAATAGTGAGAAAAAAAACTGTTTAAAATATTTTCCAAAAAAAGAAACACCAGTCACCTTCAGTGACGATAGAGGTTTTATACATTTACGTCGCAATAGTAAAAATCAGGCGATTATTAAATATCGCGGCAGAGACGTAATAGTTAATGATTTGTGGGTCGTTCCTTATAATCCTGCTCTTCTCCTAAAATATGATGCTCACATAAATTTAGAAGTGTCCACACAGCGTGCTATAATTAAGTATTTATTTAAATATATGACAAAAGGACCTGATGAAGCCCGTATTGCCGTTGTTGATGAAGAACATCGTGAGGATGAAATCGAACAATATGTCACTAAGCGATATATTAGTTCTAGCGAAGCAGCGTGGCGTGTTCTCGAATTTGATATTGTAGCTAGGAACCCTACGGTAAAAATGTTAACAGTACATTTGCCCGATCAAAATTCGGTATTTTTTAAGCCTGGCCACGCGAACGAGGCAGTTAATAATGCAGGTTCAGATCTTTTAGACTATTTCAGTAGGCCTTTAACTGAGGAGTTTGATCGGGTATCCTACTTAGACTTTTTTGAAAATTATAACATTCATGCGAAAGATCCTTGTTTAAAGACAGTTCAGGCGGTGCAAATGCAAAACGGCAAATTTCTTACGCGGAGAATGCGGGGTGAGCTCGTCGCGCGTCTATTTTGGGTCGCGCCGAACAGAGGTGAACAGTTCTTTTTAAGACTTCTTTTAAGTGTTTACCCTTGTCGTAGTTTCGCGGATTTACTTCAAATTGGAGGTCCAAATTGCACAACTTTTCAAGAAGCTGCCAAATTCGTAGGACTTGCGGACGACGCAGTCGAATATGAACGGGCTATGGAAGAAGCTTCCACTTTTTTAACCGGACCACGACTTCGTAGCTTTTTTGTAACGCTGGCTGTTAATGGTGCCTCAGTGGCGTCACTGTGGAACACGTATAAACGTCAATTGGCCGAAGATTTCCTTTACAGGGTGCCAGATGACGAAGAAAACGCGTTTAACATGTGCCTCATTCAAATAGATAGAATGCTACGCAGACACGGAACTTCGTTAATAGAACAAGGTTTGCCGGAAGTAGTTTATAGGTCAACAGAGTTGGATAGGGAACGCACTGAATATGATTTAGATAGTTTGAAATCATACGTAGAAGAGTGGTTGCCACAGTTATCTCCCGATCAACGTGCCGTATTCGATTACGTGGAAAAGCTTTGCGTTGATAGTGTTTACCGAGAATCCAACAACTGTGCGATTTTTATCGATGGTCCCGCCGGCACCGGGAAAACGCTTTTATTGAAGGTCATAACTGCATATATCCGCGGTAACCTTAAAGGTATAGTTTTAACCTGTGCATCGTCTGCAATTGCTGCTCAAAATTACACAAACGGAATGACGGCTCATTCCTTGTTTAGATTTCCTTTACATCTATTAGATGATAGCGGATACTGGAACATCTCAAATGGTACTCAAAGAGCTGAATTGATTTATAATTCTAATCTCATTGTGTATGATGAAGCGCCGATGGCTCATAAATACCTTATAAATTTATTAAATAGATCATTGCAGGATTTGATGAGGTCAGACAAAATTTTTGGTTCTAAAATAATTATTTTTGCAGGAGATTTTCGTCAAATTCCTCCAGTAGTCCCAGAAGCACGAACGAATTTTGATATATTAAACGCGTCACTAAAAACTTCACCTATTTGGAAACAATTGAAAAAATTTAGTTTGGTAACTTCACAGAGATGTAAGGATGACGCACAGTATGCAGATTTTCTTTTAAAACTGGGTTCAAATTTATTACCTACTCTTAGATTAGAAACAAATAATAATGATTTGCAATTAGTCCAACTTGAATCCATTGATTATGTTACTGAATTAGAAGATTTAATTGATTTTGTATTCCCAGAAGTTACTCTTACTGAGCCAGGCGTATGCTCCTTCAGAGCGATTCTATGCACCCGTAACGATGCAGTTAGAGAAATTAATGCCGTTATTTTAGACAAACTACCAGGAGAAGTATTACATTTTTATGCCATAGACAAAGTTTTAAGCGACAACGCTGATCAAGTATATTTTAGTCCCGAATTTTTACATACACTTCGACCACAAGGTGTTCCAGATTTCGACTTACAATTAAAATTAGAATGTGTTTGTGTAATCACGCGTAATCTTAGTTTCGCGGACGGCTTAGTAAATGGCACCAAAGTAATAGTCGTTGAAACATCTCCATATATTATTAAAGTTCGGAAACAAGGTGAACTAGGAGATTATTTGATCCCTCGAATTCTTTTTAAAGCGCCTATAGAACATAACAGCCCTTACGAGATGTGTCGCCGTCAATTCCCATTGCAGGTGTGTTATGCAATGACCATTCACAAGAGCCAGGGTCAAACGATTAGTCGCGTTGGGGTCGATCTTAGATCTGACATGTTTAGTCACGGTCAACTGTATGTAGCTTTAGGTCGCGTTCGCGAAAGACGTGACATAAAAGTACTACTACCCAGGCACCGAATCGAAAATGACCAACCTTTCTCGAATAACGTTATCATATCGGAACTTTTAAGTTTAACGTAACTTTATTAGGGTGGCACTTCTTGAAAAGACTGAACAGTTCATCTCTGTTATTAAGCTTATTGGGTTTTTTTAGATCGGTTAAATCATGTGCTGAAATTATCGTATATTGCGAATTATTTATTATTATTTATATTCATTCTATCTTGTTTTTTCTTCTTTTCGTATAATTTAACGATAAAACTGACTTTAACAAGCTTGCACTCGATTTGATGATGGTTACATTGAATTTCAAAGCTAGGTTTACCATTTTATTAGTCACAATCACTGAATTAAAATGTGTGTTAATCAATTGGCAATGTGTGCATGCCCTTCCCAGCCGTTAACGCTGTGGAAGCTCATCTTTAGGGGACGAGAGAACGGGCGTGAAGTGAACTGGCAGGATGAACACTTGGCTGCGGGTGCGACCGGTGCATGGGAGTGAAGTGGAGCTGGCTGGAAGATGGAGGCAGGTATCACTCGATTGCTTTAGCTGAGTTCCACTCAGATCAAGTAAGCTGTCATATGGATGAATGTCGCAGGTTGGAATGATCCGGAGTAGAACTGTCGGTGTCGTTCCCATCGTCGTAGGCATTTTCGGTGGATTTTGTAGGTCGTTCAACAATGGTTGCGTGAGTTTTAGCTGTCAAGCTGCTATGCCGTGCTAGCCGATTCTTGCGATCTGGGATACAAGGGATGGACGTATCCTGTGGAATGATCGTGTCAGTGAAGGTTTGAATGTCGCTTAGGACTGGAAAGGAGGGAGTACGGAAACTGTAATCAGTATTCAGGATCTCGCTGTACATGGACAATGTTTAGTTTAGGTGTATTAAAGTGGTAATTGTTCGAAGTTATTTGAAAAGAATTCTGTTTCAGTGTTTAAGCGCTAAAACTGTTTGTTTTTTGTAAGCAAACGTATGATTTATTGATGTTCATTTTTTACTTTATAACGCTATACAAATGATTTTGTTACCAAATTTAAGTGCGTATATAAACAATAAATGAATACTAAAATATTTCTATGAAGACACCAATGATGTTTATTGATACATTTTTCTCCTAAGTGTTACTTTCTCAACTTAAAGCAATAAGTTATGCAGTAATTATACTTCTACGAGTATATTTAAACAAATCATCATTCAAAAGCATTTTACCCAATACCTAACTTACATTAAGTAAAATTTATCTTTGTCATTTTAGTCACTTATTTTTTTATCATTCACTAAGCAGTAAGCAAAATATATTTACTAAAATAATAAAAAAAAATACGATATTCATGGTAAGTTGGATTAGCTATTTTATAACACAAACGACTTGATATTTTCATTCATTAATTCAGGAAAATAAATGTACAATGAAAAATAAGTTTTTATAACCGATTAAATTTGTGTAATGTGTAGTTTTACTCATCAATATAGTAAAAAAATTTAATTTGCATTAAAATTGTACTAAAGAATATTTTATACTAGCGTATATTAGTAACTTAGTTAGAATTAAGTAAACAAACAAAAAAAATATAAATATAAGGAACAAAAAAAAAGGAAGGCCTTAAAATAATAAATATAAGGAAGAAAGAAAACTCCGGATCCGGATCTGTTTACTCATCATCAAGGAAACTTTAAGAAATAACATTACTTCAAATGTCTGCTCGAAGAAAGATTCAGAAACATAAACAATTGCCAAGCTGGAAATCGATTAATGAGTACACATAAACGCTACATAGTAAAACTCGCGTGTCCTGTGATGGATACAGTATATATTATTATACATTAGCATTCAATGGTGTATGAATCGTCATCGTCATTGTGTCAGCAAAGACGCATCATCAATTGCACAGATTTGTGGCTACAAATATATAAATGAAAAGTGTTATTTAGAACATTATTTATTGTGTTGTGCAATAAAATAGGTCAGTAATTACCTGTATCCGGCAGTGCGAACAATTTCATTCATAAACATGGGTAAATATGACGACTGTCAGATGGGCTAAACATGAAAAAAAGTCCTTAAACAAAATCCCATTGTTTCGCTATTGTGTTTGAAAATCTAAGCCACAGGAGGATATTAAGTACACCATGCTTTACCTTTAATGGCGTATGTAAAAATAATTAAGCCTATAATTAACAAAGAATGTTCTATACCATCCTAAGCAAGTTCAAAAACAAATTTGATCATGTTAATTTCTGGCCTCCCACAAGCGGGTCTCACCAGTATTGACAGAAGAATGATCACTCATCGATACAAAACATACATAAAGTAATTAATACATGTATACAGGCTAAATAAAGTGAAATTGCTAGAAAATACCTGCTACTTGGAAAAACAACAATTGGAGAAGAAAGCACTACCTAACAACGTGAAACTTTGATATTCAAATTTTCAAATAAAATATGGCTAAAACAAAAAAAAATACTTAAAAATTGAAAGGTAAAAGAAAACACCATTAGTTAAAAAATAGAAAGCGAGTCATATTTTATATATTCTGGTAAAATTGTTTAGTTTTAAATGATACCAAATACACCAAATGTTATTAGAAATGAAAGTAACTGCAAATAGTTTAATTCATATGTGTACAGTCATAACCAACAAACTACCTACGTAATATTTTAAGATAATAGTTTTTTTAAAGTCTACATTCGTTATTTATTTACTTATAATGACGTAAATAACAAACAAATATGCTTGTTATTAATTTGCATACACCTACAGTAAATCCAACTTACCGTGAATATACATACAATAATATATAATATAATATACATAGTAAGTGCAGAATAAAAACTTAGGGATTACATGGTTTTATGTTTTCCAGTGGATCTGGTTAGAGCTATGTCACGCTAAATTGTGTTCTTTGCATTTCTTCTTACAATACTTTTCAATAGAACACTGTTTCGCATGAGACGGTTCCTCAAAAAACATAATATCGTGTATGAGCTAAACTAAAACTTAGGTTTTATATGGTTTTATGTTTTCCAGTGGATCTGGTTAGAGCTATGTCACGCTAAATGGTGTTCTTTGCATTTCTTCTTACAATATTTTTCAATAGAACACTGTTTCGCATGAGACGGTTCCTCAAAAAACATAATATCGTGTATGAGCTAAACAAAAACTTAGATTTTATATGGTTTTATGTTTTCCAGTGGATCTGGTTAGAGCTATGTCACGCTAAATGGTGTTCTTTGCATTTCTTCTTGCAATACTTTTCAATAGAACACTGTTTCGCATGAGACGGTTCCTCAAAAAACATAATATCGTGTATGAGCTAAACAAAAACTTAGATTTTATATGGTTTTATGTTTTCCAGTGGATCTGGTTAGAGCTATGTCACGCTAACTGGTGTTCTTTGCATTTCTTCTTACAATACTTTTCAATAGAACACTGTTTCGCATGAGACGGTTCCTCAAAAAACATAATATCGTGTATGAGCTAAACTAAAACTTAGGTTTTATATGGTTTTATGTTTTCCAGTGGATCTGGTTAGAGCCATGTCATGCTAAATGGTGTTTTCTGTATTTCTTCTTGCAATACTTTTCAATAGAACACTGTTTCGCATGACACGGTTCCTCAAAAAACATAATATCGTGTATGAGCTAAACTAAAACTTAGGTTTTACATGGTTTTATGTTTTCCAGTGGATCTGGTTAGAGCTATGTCACGCTAAATGGCGTTCTTTGCATTTCTTCTTACAATACTTTTCAATAGAACACTGTTTCGCATGAGACGGTTCCTCAAAAAACATAATATCGTGTACGAGCTAAACTAAAACTTAGGTTTTATATGGTTTTATGTTTTCCAGTGGATCTGGTTAGAGCTATGTCACGCTAAATGGTGTTTTTTGCATTTCTTCTTACAATACTTTTCAATAGAACACTGTTTCGCATGAGACGGTTCCTCAAAAAACATAATATCGTGTATGAGCTAAACTAAAACTTAGGGTTTTACATGGTTTTATGTTTTCCAGCGGATCTGGTTAGAGCTATGTCACGCTAAATGGTGTTCTTTGCATTTCTTCTTACAATACTTTTCAATAGAACACTGTTTCGCATGAGACGGTTCCTCAAAAAACATAATATCGTGTATGAGCTAAACTAAAACTTAGGTTTTATATGGTTTTATGTTTTCCAGTGGATCTGGTTAGAGCTATGTCACGCTAAATGGTGTTTTTTGCGTTTCTTCCATAGAACACTGTTTCTCATGAGACGGTTCCTCAAAAAACATAATATCGTGTATGAGCTAAACTAAAACTTAGGTTTTATATGGTTTTATGTTTTCCAGTGGATCTGGTTAGAGCCATGTCACGCTAAATTGTGTTCTTTGCATTTCTTCTTACAATACTTTTCAATAGAACACTGTTTCGCATGAGACGGTTCCTCAAAAAACATAATATCGTGTATGAGCTAAACTAAAATTTAGGGGTTTACATGGTTTTATGTTTTCCAGTGGATCTGGTTAGAGCCATGTCACGCTAAATGGTGTTTTCTGTATTTCTTCTTGCAATACTTTTCAATAGAACACTGTTTCGCATGAGACGGTTCCTCAAAAAACATAATATCGTGTATGAGCTAAACTAAAATTTAGGGTTTTACATGGTTTTATGTTTTCCAGTGGATCTGGTTAGAGCTATGTCACGCTAAATTGTGTTCTTTGCATTTCTTCTTACAATACTTTTCAATAGAACACTGTTTCGCATGAGACGGTTCCTCAAAAAACATAATATCGTGTATGAGCTAAACTAAAACTTAGGTTTTATATGGTTTTATGTTTTCCAGTGGATCTGGTTAGAGCTATGTCACGCTAAATGGTGTTCTTTGCATTTCTTCTTACAATACTTTTCAATAGAACACTGTTTCGCATGAGACGGTTCCTCAAAAAACATAATATCGTGTATGAGCTAAACTAAAATTTAGGGTTTTACATGGTTTTATGTTTTCCAGTGGATCTGGTTAGAGCTATGTCACGCTAAATGGTGTTCTTTGCATTTCTTCTTACAATACTTTTCAATAGAACACTGTTTCGCATGAGACGGTTCCTCAAAAAACATAATATCGTGTATGAGCTAAACAAAAACTTAGGTTTTATATTGTTTTATGTTTTCCAGTGGATCTGGTTAGAGCCATGTCACGCTAAATTGTGTTCTTTGCATTTCTTCTTTCCATCCTTTATATTATATTATATTTCATACGGTATTATTTCTTTCTTTAATTTAATGTGTTTTTAGTGCTTCTGAATGTGATTTTGTTTTAAATACTTAGCTTATTAGCATTCATCAGTATCCAAGAATTCATCATACCACTGCTAATCAGTAAACAAACAACGGTCTTAGCGTTTAAATACCGAAAAAACACCTGCCTGTTCATTTATTGTTTCATTAAACAGGAATTTGCATATCGATCGTTTTCAATTAACTTCGAACAGTTACAACTACACGTAAACTGAGCATGTAGTCTATCTGCAGCAAGATCGTGACCGCTGACTGCAGCTCTCCTTCTCCCTCCATTTCACTCCCAATCGACATTTTCACCTTTGCTGATATGATTACTCCACAGGATACCTCCATCCCCTGCATACCTGGTCGCTAGATTCGGCTGGCACGTCATATCGGTTTGACAGCCAACTCACGTAACTATTGTTGATCGATCCACAGTCCACTGAAGTGCCTACGATGAAGGGAACAACATGGACAGTTCTACTCCGAATTACTCCAACCCATGCGATGTTCATCCATGCGACAACCCACCTGATCTGAGTGGAACTTAACTGAAGCAAGAGAGTGATGCCTAATTCCATCTGCCAACTAGCTCCACTTCTCTCCCGTGCACCAGTCGCACCCACACCGACGTGTTCATCTTGCCAGTTTTCCTCACACCCGTCCACTTGTCTCTTGAAGATTGGCGTCCATAACACCAACGGTTGGTTAGGTCATGCAAGCATTGTTACAATTGATAAAAACACATATTTTCATTTAGTGAATGTGATAACCTGTACTAATAATTTGGTCAACTTAGCGATGATAACTCAATGTAAGTATTAACAAACTCGGTACGTGTTTGTTATTGTCAATAATATCTTTAAATTATACAACTCGCTTACATTTGACAATTACTGAGTAATTGCTTTGCTTATTGCATGCCAATTGCTGAAAATTGCTTTTTATTTTAAATTCCTTAGCTAAAAATTGCTTTTTCTTTCACATTTCTCTGCTTATTGAATGACTATTGCTAACTCATTAGATAGAACCTACTTCTCATATAAGTAGGTGGATGCGGCCTCGATTAGCGGGGGAACCACATGAAAAAAAGCGAGCTACTGGGTGTACCTCCTGGGTAGTTTGGAAATCACCTAATATATATATGTATATATTTATAAATAAAAGTTAATATATATAAATTAACATTATTTTTTTTTAACAGGAAATGCACAATGCTAAAAACTGCGTAGGAGATTTTAATACAATAGTACTACCAAGCCTGATGTTGGCCGCTATTTCAATGAATGCAGCAGTGTGACAGCCAGCAATCAAAAGTAACAAGATATCGAGGTACGTTACATGATGACCACAACTATTTTGGCAAAAACGTATTGCTATCGACTAAGGAAAATAAATTACATATAATATTTAATTATATATTTTATTTACAGGAAATGCAGAAGGCAAAAAACTGCGTAGGAGATCATTAATACAATAGTATTATATAAACCAAGCCTGATGTTGGCCGCTCATTCAAAGAATGCAGCAGTGTGACAGCCAGCAATCAAAAGTAACAAGATGTCGAGGTATGTTACATGACGATCACGACCACTTTGGCATAAATGTATCGCTATAGACTAAGGAAAAAAAATGTAATATATATTTTATTCACAGGAAATGCAGAGTGTAATAAACTGTGTAGGAGATTATGATTGCAATAGAATAAAATCGACCAAGCCTGAAGTCCTTCAATGCACGCAGCAGTGTGACAGCCAGCAATCAAAAGTTACAATATATCGAGGTACGTTACATGACGACCACGACTATTTTGGCAAAGACGTATCGCTATCGACCAAGGAAAAGAAATTATATATAATATTTAATATATATTTTATTTATAAGAAATGCAGAAGGCAAAAAACTGCGTAGGAGATTATTAATACAATAGTATTATATCAACCAAGCCTGATGTCGGTAGCTTCTTCAATGAATGCAGCAGTGTGACAGCCAGCAATCAATAGTGACAAGAATCTAGGTACGTTACATGAGTAGCACGACCACTTTGGCAAAAACGTATCGCTATCGACTAAGAAAAGGATATTATATCTATACGTTATTATAAATATACGTTATTATAAATAAATTAATATTATTTTATTTTTAACAGGAAATACAGAAGGCAAAGAAGCAGATGTCATCAAAGAAGATCTTTGTTCCTGAAATGTTTCCGCAGACGATACATCCAACAGAGCGAAGTGGAAGGAAAAGACTCGGAAAAAAGACCCCACCACCATATGGGAACAATGCAAGGGAGAGAGAGAGAGAATATAATGTTATATTTTTATTTTTTGATAACATAAAATAAACCAACAATATCCTACACATTTTTTTTATTTCTTTTTGTGTCTGTCTTAATAGTTATTACAAATCTGTGATGCGAAACAAACTATACGAAAACGTCAATCCACATACAACGCCCGCGAAGCTGCTTTAGCAGCGAGCGCACTTAGCACCATCTAGTTATTATATTATACTATATATAGCTACAAACCCATTGACTCACTGACTCACTGACTCACTGACTCACTGACAGGGTTGTTCTCCCAGAAGGAGCGTCGGGGGGTAAAAATGATGTATGGGGGGTGTGATCGAGATCTTCCGGTGAGTATGGGAAAACTTCCAGATCTTGGAAAACTGCTCCGCATCAGGGAGAGACCCTACGGCCTGGCGCAACTATTATAGCTGGATCAAATTTTTTTTCACGAAACCTATTTAATTCCTGGTCAAATTCAATCACCGGTGAAAAAAAATCAAAATGGCGGAAAAACAAGATGGCCGCCATACAAAATTTTGTTTTTCCAGAAAATGTCTCGTTGGTAAAAACTGTGTATAGGATTGTTATCGGAACATCCCGTTGACTATGGAAATTTTTCTCGATCTTGAAAAACTGCTCCGCATCAGGGAGACACCCTACGGCCTGGCAAAACTATCGCACCTGGAACTTTTTTGTTTTCACGAAATCTATTTAAATCTTGGTCAAATTCAATCACCGTTGAAAAAAAATCAAAATGGCGGAAATTCAAGATGGCCGCCATACAAATTTTTCGTTTTTCCTGAAAATGCATCGGGGGTAAAAATGATGTATAGGAATGTGATCGGAGTGTCTTGTCGAGTATGGAAATACTTCTCTATCTTCAGAAACTGCTCCGCATCAGGAAGACACCCTACGGCCTGGCAAAAGTATCACACCTGGAACTTTTTTGTTTTCACGAAGCCTATTAAAGTCTTGGTCAAATTTTATCGCCGATGAAAAAAAAACAAAATGGCCGAAAAACAAGATGGCCGCCATACAAAATTTTCGTTTTTCCCGAAAATGCCTCGGGGGTAAAATTTATGTGTGGGGGATTTGTTCGGAACCTCATCTTTGAAAACTGCTCCGCATCAGGGGTCACCCTACGGCCTGGCAAAACTATAGCTTCTAGAACTTTTTTGATTTCACGAGACCTATTCAAGTCTTGGTCAAATTCTATCGCGGTAAAAAAATGGCGGGAAAACAAAACACGCGAGCAGCTTGCTGCGAGCGAACCACGCGACATCTAGTTATTATAATATATATAGCTGCAAACCCATGTACTGACTCACTGACTGACTGACTGACTGACTGACATAGTTGTTCTCCCAGAAGGAGTGTCGGGGGGTGAAAATGATGTATGGGGGGTGTGATCGGGACCACCCGGTGAGTATGGGAAAACTTCCAGATCCTGGAAAACTGCTCCGCATCAGGGAGACAACCGACAGTCTGGCGCAACTATTATACCTGGATCATTTTTTTTTTCGCAATATCTATTTAAATCTTGGTCAAATTCTATTGTGGGTGAAAAAAAAACAAAATGGCGGAAAAACAAGATGGCCGCCATACAAAATTTTGTTTTTCCAGAAAATGTCTCGGGGGCAAAAAAAATGTATGGGGGCGTAATTGGAAGGTCATGTTGAGTATGTAAATGCTTCTTGATCTTCAGAAACTGCTCCGCATCAGGGAAACACCCTACGGCCTGGCCAAACTATCGCACCTAGAACATTATTTTTTCCACCAGTCCTATTAAAATCTTGGTCAAATTCTATTGTGGGTGAAAAAAAAACAAAATGGCGGAAATTCAAGATGGCCGCCATACAAATTTTACGTTTTTCCTGAAAATGCCTCGGGGGTAAAAATGATGTATAGGAATGTGATCGGATCGTCATGTTGAGAATTCAAATACTGCTCAACCTTCAAAAACTGCTCCTCATCAGGGAGACACCCCACGGCCTGGCAAAACTATCGCACCTAAAACGATTCTTTTCTCACAAAACCTATTTAATTCTTGGTCAGATTTTACCGAAGTTGAAAAAAAATCAAAATGGCGGAAAAACAAGATGGCCGCCATACAAAATTTTGTTTTTCCATAAAAATGTCTTAGAGGTAATAACAATGTATGGGGATGTAATCGGAATGTCATGTTGGGTATAGAAATACTTCTCGATCTTTGAAATCTGCTCCGCATCAGGGAGACACCCTACGGCCTGGCGCAACTATCGCACCTGGAACGATTCTTTTTCCGCAAAACCTATTTTAATATTGGTCAAATTTTATTGTGGGTGAAAAAAAAAACAAAATGGCGGAAAAACAAGATGGCCGCCATACATAATTTTGTTTTTCTAGAAAATTCCTCAAGGTCAAAAAATATGTATAGGGGTGTGATCGGAACGTCATCTTGGAAAACTGCTCCGCATCAGGGAGACACCCCACGGCCTGGCAAAACTATAGCACCTAGAACTTTTTTGATTTCACGAGACCTATTTTCTATCGCGGCAAAAAAATGGCGGGAAAACAAGACACGCGAGCAGCTTGCTGCGAGCGAACCACGCGACATCTAGTTATAATATATATAGCTACAAACCCACTGACTGACTGACTGACTGACTCACTCACTGACATAATTGTTCTCCCAGAAGGAGGGTCGGGGGGTGAAAATGATGTATGGGGGGTGTGATCGGGACCTCCCGGTGAGTATGGGAAAAATCCCAAATCTTGGAAAACTGCTCCGCATCAGGGAGACGCCCTACAGTCTGGCGCAACTATTATACCTGGATCAAATTTTTTTTCGCAAAATCTATTTAAATCTTGGTCAAATTCTATTGTAGTTGAAAAAAAAGCAAAATGGCGGAAAAACAAGATGGCCGCCATACAAAATTTTGTTTTTCCAGAAAATGTCTCGAAGGTAAAAACTGTGTATGGGGTTGTAATCGGAACGTCTTGTTGAGTATAGAAATACTTTTAGATTTTCAGAAACTGCTCCGCATCAGGGAGACACCCTGCGGCCTGGCAAAACTATAATACCTGGAGCAATTTTTTTTTCGCATAACATATTTAAATCTTGGTCAAATCCAATCGCCGGTGAAAAAAATTCAAAATGGCGGAAAAACAAGATGGCCGCCATACAAAATTTTCGTTTTTCCTGAAAATGCCTCGGGGGTAAAAATTATGTATAGGGGTGTGATCGGATCGTAATGTTGAGTATTTTAATACTGCTCGATCTTGAAAAACTGCTCCGCATCAGGGAGACACCCTACGGCCTGGCAAAACTATAAAACCTGGAGCAATAATTTTTTCACAAAACCTATTTAAATCTTGGTCAAATCCAATCTCCGGTGAAAAAAAAAACAAAATGGCGGAAAAACAAGATGGCCGCCATACAAAATTTTGTTTTTCTAGAAAATTCCTCAAGGTCAAAAAATATGTATAAGGGTGTGATCGGAACGTCATCTTGGAAAACTGCTCCGCATCAGGGAGACACCCTACGGCCTGGCAAAACTATAGCACCTAGAACTTCTTTGATTTCACGAGACCTATTTAAGTCTTGGTCAAATTCTATCGCGGTAAAAAAATGGCGGGAAAAAGCTTCGAACTAACACAGGACACGCGAGCAGCTTGCTGCGAGCGAACCACGCGACATCTAGTTATTATATTATATATAGCTACAAACCCACTGACTGACTGACTCACTCACTCACTCACTGACATAATTGTTCTCCCAGAAGGAGCGTCGGGGGGTAAAAATGGTGTATGGGGGATGTGATCTGGACCTTCCGGTGAGTATGGGAAAACTTCCAGATCTTCGAAAACTGCTCCGCATCAGGGAGACACCCTACGGCCTGGCGCAACTATCGCACCTAGAACGATTCTTTTTCCACAAAACCTACTTAATTCCTGGTCAAATTCAATCACTGGTGAAAAAAAATCAAAATGGCGGAAAAACATGATGGCCGCCATACAAAAAAATGTTTTTCCAGAAAATGCCTCGGGGGTAAAAACTGTGAATGGGGTTGTAATCGGAACGTCTTGTTGAGTATGGAAATACTTCTCGATCTTGAAAAACTGCTCCGCATCAGGGAGACACCCTACGGCCTGGTGAAACTATCGCACGTGGAACTTTTTAGTTTTCACGATACCTATTTAAATATTGGTCAAATTTATGTGCCGGTGAAAAAAAATCAAAATAGCGGAAAAACAAGATGGCCGCCATACAAAATTTTCGTTTTTCCAGAAAATGCCTCGGGGATAAAAATGAAGTATAGGACGTGTGATCGGAACGTCATGTCGAGTATGAAAATACTGCTGGATCTTCGAAAACTGCTCCGCATCAGGGAGACACCCCCACGGCCTGGCAAAACTATCGCACCTGGAACGATTCTTTTTTCACAAAACCTATTTAATTCTTGGTCAAATTCTATCGTAGTTGAAAAAAAATCAAAATGGCGGGAAAAAAAGATGGCCGCCATACAAAATTTTCGATTTTCCCGAAAATGCCTCGGGGGTAAAAATGATGTATGAAGAATGTGAACGAAACATCATGTTGAGTATGGAAATACTTTTCGATCTTCGAAAGCTGCTCCGCATCAGGGAGACACCCTACAGCCTGGCGAAACTATCGCACATGGAACTTTTTTGTTTTCACGAAGCCTATTAAAGTCTTGGTCAAATTTTATCGCCAGTGAAAAAAAAACAAAATGGCCGAAAAACAAGATGGCCGCCATACAAATTTTTGTTTTTCCAGAAAATGTCTCAGAGGTAAAAATGATGTATTGGGGTGTGATCGGAACGTCATCTTGGAAAACTGCTCCGCATCAGGGAGACACCCTACGGCCTGGCAAAACTATAGCACCTAGAACTTTTTTGATTTCACGAAAACAAGATGGCCGCCATACAAAGCTTCGAACTAATACAGGACACGCGAGCAGCTTGCTGCGAGCGAACCACGCGAAATCTAGTTATATTATATATAGCTACAAACCCACTGACTGACTCACTCACTGACATAATTGTTCTCCCAGAAGGAGCGTCGGGGGGTCAAAATGATGTATGGGGGGTGTGATCGGGACCTCCCGGTGAGTATGGGAAAAATCCCAAATCTTGGAAAACTGCTCCGCATCAGGGAGACACCCTACGGTCTGGCGAAACTATCGCACCTAGAAAGATTCTTTTTTCACAAAACCTTCTTAAATCTTGGTCAAATTTTATTGTCGGTGAAAAAAAATCAAAATGGCGGAAAAACAAGATGGCCGCCATACAAAATTTCGTTTTTCCAGAAAATGTCTCGGGGGTAAAATCTGTGTATGGGGTTGTAATCGGAACGACTGGTTGAGTATGAAAATATTTCTCGATCTTCGAAAACTGCTCCGCATCAGGGAGACACCCTACGGCCTGGCAAAACTATAAAACCTAGAGCAATATTTTTTTCACGAAACTTATTTAAATCTTGGTCAAATTCAATCCCCGGTGAAAAAAAACCAAAATGGCGGAAAAACAAGATGGCCGCCATACGAAATTTTCGTTTTTCCCGAAAATGCCTCGGGGGTAAAAATGATGTATGAGGAATGTGATCGAAACATCATGTTGAGTATGGAAATACTTTTCGATCTTCGAAAGCTGCTCCGCATCAGGGAGACACCCTACAGCCTGGCGAAACTATCGCACCTAGAACAATACTTTTTTCACAAAACCTATTTAAATCTTGGTCAAATCTATTCTTTAGTGGTAAAAAATCAAAATGGCGGAAAAACAAGATGGCCGCCATACAAAATTTTCGTTTTTCTCGAAAATGCCTCGGGGTGAATATGATGTAAGAGGAATGAGATCAAAATGTCATATTGAGTATGGAAATACTTCCTGACCTTCAAAAACTGCTCCGCATCAGGGCGGCACCCTACGGCCTGGGAAAACTAACGCTCCTGGAACGATTCTTTTTTCACCAAACCTAATAAAATCTTGGTCAAATCAATCGCCGGTAAAAAAAAAAACAAAATGGCGGAAAAACAAGATGGCCGCCATACAAATATTTGTTTTATCCGAAAATGCTTCAGGAGTAAAATTATGTCTGAGGGTTTTGATCGGAACGTCATCTTGGAAAACTGCTCCGCATCAGGGAGTCCCCCTACGGCCTGGCAAAACTATAGCACCTAGAACTTTTTTGGTTTCACGAGACCTATTTAAGTATTGGTCAAATTCTATCGCGGTAATAAAATGGCGGGAAAACAAGATGGCCGCCATACAAAGCTTCGAACTAATACAGGACACGCGAGCAGCTTGCTGCGAGCGAACCACGCGAAATCTAGTTATTATACTATATATATTATTATTATTATAATATATATAGCTACAAACCCACTGACTGACTGACTCACTCACTCACTCACTGACATAATTGTTCTCCCAGAAGGAGCGTCGGGGGGTAAAAATGGTGTATGGGGAATGTGATCTGGACCTTCCGGTGAGTATGGGAAAACTTCCAGATCTTGGAAAACTGCTCCGCATCAGGAAGACACCCTACGGCCTGGCGCAACTATCGCACCTAGAACGATTCTTTTTCCACAAAACCTACTTAATTCCTGGTCAAATTCAATCACTGGTGAAAAAAAATCAAAATGGCGGAAAAACAAGATGGCCGCCATACAAAAAAATGTTTTTCCAGAAAATGCCTCGGGGGTAAAAACTGTGAATGGGGTTGTAATCGGAACGTCTTGTTGAGTATGGAAATACTTCTCGATCTTGAAAAACTGCTCCGCATCAGGGAGACACCCTACGGCCTGGTGAAACTATCGCACGTGGAACTTTTTAGTTTTCACGATACCTATTTAAATATTGGTCAAATTTATGTGCCGGTGAAAAAAAATCAAAATGGCGGAAAAACAAGATGGCCGCCATACAAAATTTTCGTTTTTCTCGAAAATGCCTCGGGGTGAATGTGATGAAAGAGGGATGAGATCAAAATGTCATATTGAGTATGGAAATACTTCCCGACCTTCAAAAACTGCTCCGCATCAGGGCGGCACCCTACGGCCTGGGAAAACTATCACACCTGGAACGATTCTTTTTTCACCAAACCTAATAAAATCTTGGTCAAATTTTATCGCCGGTAAAAAAAAAATCAAAATGGCCGAAAAACAAGATGGCCGCCATACAAATTTTTGTTTTTCCAGAAAATGTCTCGGGTGTAAAAACGATGTATAGGGGTGTTATCGGAACGTCATCTTGGAAAACTGCTCCGCATCAGGGAGACATCCTACGGCCTGGCAAAAGTATCACACCTGGAACGATTATTTTTCTACGAGACCTATTTGAATCTTGGTCAAATTCAATCGCAGGCAGAAAAAAACAAAATGGCGGAAAAACAAGATGGCCGCCATACAAAATTTTCGATTTTCTCGAAAATGCCTCGAGGTGAATATGATGTAAGAGGGATGAGATCAAAATATCATATTGAGTATGGAAATACTTCCCGACCTTCAAAAACTGCTCCGCATCAGGGCGGCACCCTACGGCCGGGCAAAACTATCACATCTGGATCAAATTTTTTTTCGCACAATGTATTTTAATCTTGGTCAAATTTTATCGCCGTTGCAAAAAAATCAAAATGGCGGAAAAACAAGATGGCTGCCATACTAAAATTTTCGTTTTTCCAGAAAATGCCTCGGGGGTAAAAATGATGTATAGCACGTGTGATCGGAACGTTATGTCGAGTATGAAAATACTACTCGATCTTCGAAAACTGCTCCGCATCAGGGAGACACCCTACAGTCTGACAAAACTATCGCACCTGGAACGATTGTTTTTTCACAAAACCTATTTAAATCTTGGTCAAATCTATTCTCTGGTGGTAAAAAATCAAAATGGCGGAAAAACAAGATGGCCGCCATACAAATTTTTGTTTTTCCAGAAAATGTCTCAGAGGTAAAAATGATGTATTGGGGTGTGATCGGAACGTCATCTTGGAAAACTGCTCCGCATCAGGGGTCACCCTACGGCCTGGCAAAACTATAGCACCTAGAACTTTTTTGATTTCACGAGACCTATTCAAGTCTTGGTCAAATTCTATCGCGGTATAAAAATGGCGGGAAAACAAGACACGCGAGCAGCTTGCTGCGAGCGAACCACGCGAAATCTAGTTATACTATATATAGCTACAAACCCACTGACTCACTGACATAATTGTTCTCCCAGAAGGAGCGTCGGGGGGTCAAAATGATGTATGGGGGGTGTGATCGGGATCTCCCGGTGAGTATGGGAAAAATCCCAAATCTTGGAAAACTGCTCCGCATCAGGGAGACACCCTACAGTCTGGCGCAACTATTATACCTGGATCAATTTTTTTTTCGCAAAACCTACTTAATTCCTGGTCAAATTCTATCGTGGGTGAAAAAAAATCAAAATGGCGGAAAAACAAGATGGCCGCCATACAAAAATTTGTTTTCTCAGAAAATGTCTCGGAGGTAAAAATGATGTACGGGAGATGTGATCGAAACGTCAAGCTGAGTATGGAAAAACATTTCGATCTTGAAAAACTGCTCCGCATCAGGGAGACACCCTACGGCCTGGCAAAACTATAAAACCTGGAGCAATTTTTCTTTCGCAAAACATATTTAAATCTTGGTCAAATTCTACTGTGGGTGAAAAAAAATCAAAATGGCGGAAAAACAAGATGGCCGCCATACAAAATTTTCGTTTTTCCCGAAAATGCCTCGGGGGTAAAAATGATGTATGAGGAATGTGATCGAAACATCATGTTGAGTATGGAAATACTTTTCGATCTTCGAAAGCTGCTCCGCATCAGGGAGATACCCTACAGCCTGGCGAAACTATCGCACCTGGAACTTTTTTGTTTTCACGAAGCCTATTAAAGTCTTGGTCAAATTTTATCGCCAGTGAAAAAAAAACAAAATGGCCGAAAAACAAGATGGCCGCCATACAAATTTTTCGTTTTTCCTGAAAATGCCTCGGGGGTAAAAATGATGTATAGGAATGTGATCGGATCGTCATGTTGAGTATGGAAATACTTTTCGATCTTCGAAAGCTGCTCCGCATCAGGGAGACACCCTACAGCCTGGCAAAACTATCGCACCTGGAACTTTTTTGTTTTCACGAAGCCTATTAAAGTCTTGGTCAAATTTTATCGCCAGTGAAAAAAAAAACAAAATGGCCGAAAAACAAGATGGCCGCCATACAAATTTTTGTTTTTCCAGAAAATGTCTCAGAGGTAAAAATGATGTTTTCGGGTGTGATCGGAACGTCATCTTGGAAAACTGCTCCGCATCAGGGAGACACCCTACGGCCTGGCAAAACTATAGCACCTAGAACTTTTTTGATTTCACGAGACCTATTTAAGTCTTGGTCAAATTCTATCGCGGTAAAAAAATGGCGGGAAAACAAGACACGCGAGCAGCTTGCTGCGAGCGAACCACGCGACATCTAGTTATTATACTATATATAGCTACAAACCCACTGACTGACTGACTGACTGACTGACTGACTCACTGACATAATTGTTCTCCCAGAAGGAGCGTCGGGGGGTCAAAATGATGTATGGGGGGTGTTATCGGGACCTCCCGGTGAGTATGGGAAAAATCCCAAATCTTGGAAAACTGCTCCGCATCAGGGAGACGCCCTACAGTCTGGCGCGACTATTATACCTGGATCAATTTTTTTTTCGCAAAACCTATTTAAATCTTGGTCAAATTCTATTGTGGGTGAAAAAAAATCAAAATGGCGGAAAAACAAGATGGCCGCCACGGCCTGGCTAACCTATCGCACCTGGAACAATGTTTTTTTCGCACAACGTATTTAAACCTTGGTCAAATTTTATCGCCGGTGAAAAAAAATCAAAATGGCGGAAAATCAAGATGGCTGCCATACAAATTTTTCGTTTTTCCTGAAAATGCCTCGGGGATAAAAATGATGTATAGGAATGTGATCGGAAAGTCATGTCGAGTATGAAATACGTCTGGATTTTCGATAGCTGCTCCGCATCAGGGAGACACCCTACGGCCTGGCGAAACTATAGCACCTGGAACTTTTTTATTTCCACGAAACCTATTTAAATCTTGGTCAAATTTTATCGCCGGTGAAAAAAAACAAAATGGCGGGAAAACAAGATGGCCGCCATACAAATTTTTTTTCCTAGAAAATTCCTCAAAGTCAAAAAATATGTATAGGGGTGTGATCGGAACGTCATCTTGGAAAACTGCTCCGCATCAGGGAGACACCCCACGGCCTCGCAAAACTATAGCACCTAGAACTTTTTTGATTTCACGAGACCTATTTAAGTCTTGGTCAAATTCTATAAAAACAATATGGCCGCCGTACAAAGCTTCAAACTAATACAGGACACGCGAGCAGCTTGCTGCGAGCGAACCACGCGACATCTAGTTATTATATTATATATAGCTACAAACCCACTGACTGACTCACTCACTGACATAATTGTTCTCCCAGAAGGAGCGTCGGGGGGTCAAAATGATGTATGGGGGGTGTGATCGGGACCTCCCGGTGAGTATGGGAAAAATCCCAAATCTTGGAAAACTGCTCCGCATCAGGGAGACACCCAACAGTCTGGCGCAACTATTATACCTGGATCAATTTTTTTTTCGCAAAACCTACTTAAATCTTGGTCAAATTCAATCCCTGGTGAAAAAAAACCAAAATGGCGGAAAAACAAGATGGCCGCCATACAAAATTTTGTTTTTCCAGAAAATGTCTCGTTGGTAAAAACTGTGTATGGGGTTGTAATCGGAACATCCCGTTGACTATGGAAATTTTTCTCGATCTTGAAAAACTGCTCCGCATCAGGGAGACACCCTACGGCCTGGCAAAACTATAAAACCTGGAGCAATTTTTCTTTCGCGAAACATATTTAAATCTTGGTCAAATCCAATCCCTGGTGAAAAAAACCAAAATGGCGGAAAAACAAGATGGCCGCCATACAAAATTTTCGTTTTTCCTGAAAATGCCTCGAGGGTGAAAATGATGTATAGGGATGTGATCGGATCGTCATGTTGAGTATTTCAATACTGCTCGATCTTGAAAAAATGCTCCGCATCAGGGAGACACCCTACGGCCTGGAAAAACTATCGCATCTGGACCTTTTTTGTTTTCACAAAAACTATTTAAATTTTCGTCAAATTTTATCGCCGGTGAAAAAAAAAACAAAATGGCGGAAAAACAAGATGGCCGCCATACATAATTTTGTTTTTCTAGAAAATTCCTCAAGGTCAAAAAATATGAATAGGGGTGTGATCGGAACGTCATCTTGGAAAACTGCTCCGCATCAGGGAGACACCCTACGGCCTGGCTAACCTATCGCACCTGGTACAATTATTTTTTCGCACAACGTATTTAAATCTTGGTCAAATCCAATCGCCGGTGAAAAAAAACCAAAATGGCGGAAAAACAAGATGGCCGCCATACAAATTTTTCGTTTTTCCTGAAAATGCCTCGGGGGTAAAAATGATGTATAGGGATGTGATCGGATCGTCATGTTGAGTATTGTAATACTGCTCGATCTTGAAAAACTGCTCCGCATCAGGGCGGCACCCTACGGCCTGGCAAAACTATAAAACCTGGAGCAATAATTTTTTCACGAAACCTATTTAAATCTTGGTCAAATCCAATCGCCGTCGAAAAAAAAACAAAATGGCGGAAAAACAAGATGGCCGCCATACAAAATTTTCGTTTTTCCCGAAAATGCCTCGGGGGTAAAAATGATGTATGAGGGTTTTGATCGGAATGTCATGTAGAGTACGGGTATACTTCCAGGTTTTCGAAAACTGCTCCGCATCAGGGGTACACCCTACGGTCTGGCGAAATTATCGCACCTAGAACGATTCTTTTTTCACAAAACCTATTTAAATCTTGGTCAAATTTTATAGCCAATGAAAAAAAATCAAAATGGCGGAAAATCAAGATGGCTGCCGTACAAATTTTTCGTTTTTCCTGAAAATGCCTCGGGGGGGGTAAAAATCATGTATAGAAATGTGATCGGATCGTCATGTTGAGTATTTAAATACTGCTGGATCTTGAAATACTGCTCCGCATCAGGGAGACACCCTACGGCCTGGCAAAACTATAAAACCTGGAGCAATATTTTTTTCACGAAACCTATTTAAATCTTGGTCAAATCAAATGGCCGGTGAAAAAAAAAACAAAATGGCGGAAAAACAAGATGGCCGCCATACAAAATTTATAGCACCTAGAACTTTTTTGATTTCACGAGACCTATTGAAGTCTTGGTCAAATTCTATCGCGGTAAAAAAATGGCGGGAAAACAAGACACGCGAGCAGCTTGCTGCGAGCGAACCACGCGACATCTAGTTATTATATTATATAAAGCTACAAACCCATGTACTGACTCACTGACTGACTGACATAGTTGTTCTCCCAGAAGGAGCGTCGGGGGGTGAAAATTATGTATGGGGGGTGTGATCTGGACCTCCCGGTGAGTATGGGAAAACTTCCAGATCTTGGAAAACTGCTCCGCATCAGGGAGACACCCAACAGTCTGGCGCATCTATTATACCTGGATCAAATTTTTTTTCGCAAAACCTATTTAAATCTTGGTCAAATTGTATTGTCGGTGAAAAAAAAATCAAAATGGCGGAAAAACAAGATGGCCGCCATACAAAATTTTGTTTTTCCAGAAAATGTCTCGGAGGTAAAAATGATGTATGGGAGGTGTGATCGAAACGTCAAGCTGAGTATGGAAATATTGCTTGATCTTCAAAAACTGCTCCGCATCAGGGAGACACCCTACGGCCTGGCAAAACTATAAAACCTGGAGCAATTTTTCTTTCGCGAAACATATTTAAATCTTGGTCAAATCCAATCCCCGGTGAAAAAAAAACAAAATGGCGGAAAAACAAGATGGCCGCCATACAAAATTTTCGTTTTTCCTGAAAATGTCTCGGGGGTAAAAATTGTGTATGGGTTTGTAATCGGAACGTATTGTTGAGTATGAGAAAACTTCTCGATCTTTGAAATCTGCTCCGCATCAGGGAGACACCCTATGGCCTGGCTAAACTATCAAATATAGAACATTTTTTTTTCCACTAAACCTACTTAATTCTTGGTCAAATTCAATCACTGGTGATAAAAAATCAAAATGGCGAAAAAACAAGATGGCCGCCATACAAAAAAATGTTTTTCCAGAAAATGCTTCGGGGGTAAAATCTGTGTATGGGAGTGTAATCAGAGTGTTTTGTCGAATACGGAAAATGTTCTCAATCTTCAAAAGCTGCTCCGCATCAGGGAGACACCCTACGGCCTGGCAAAACTATAAAACCTGGAGCAATTTTTCTTTCGCGAAACATATTTAAATCTTGGTCAAATCTAATCCCCCCTGAAAAAAAAACCAAAATGGCGGAAAAACAAGATGGCCGCCATACAAAATTTTCGTTTTTTCCGAAAATGCCTCGGGGGTAAAAATTGTGTGTGAGGGATTTGATCGGATCGTCATGTTGAGTATTGAAATACTGCTCGATCTTCGAAAACTGCTCCGCATCAGGGAGACACCCTACGGCCTGGCGAAACTATCGCACCTGGAACTTTTTTGTTTTCACGAAGCCTATTAAAGTCTTGGTCAAATTTTATCGCCAGTGAAAAAAAACAAAATGGCCGAAAAACAAGATGGCCGCCATACAATTTTTTGTTTTTCCAGAAAATGTCTCAGAGGTAAAAATGATGTGTTGGGGTGTGATCGGAACGTCATCTTGGAAAACTGCTCCGCATCAGGGGTCACCCTACGGCCACGCAAAACTATAGCACCTAGAACTTTTTTGATTTCACGAGATCTATTTTAGTCTTGGTCAAATTCTATCGCGTTAAAAAAATGACGGTAAAACAAGACACGCGAGCAGCTTGCTGCGAGCGAACCACGCGACATCTAGTATACACTAAACGTACATATACGATCAAACTTATGATATATTAAATCAAGTGAATTTTTTATCGTTGGAAAATTCATGAAAATTTTAGTTTTTTTTTTCGTTCTATACTTTAGCGACGGAACATTCCACTTGATATTAACTCAGAGTCATGGCCTCTATCATCCCTCAGTGTTCGTTATGGTGTCACTAACACTCTGTATAATGCATTAAATATCAGATTCAAAATTAAAATATTTCATATTACAACAGCAGTATGAATTATGTAAGTGATATTTTGCATATATTATTATGCGAAAATTATTGAATTTCCATATTACGTCGATGAGATACCTAATTCAGTTTAGGTATTGAAAAAGATAGGCTTCTATAGGCTCATATTACGTTGGCTTCATGTCGGTGTTTGTAATTTACCTAATTGCTGAATAAAATAACTCCAGTATCCTTAACGAGGTAGTCAGAGATTTCAGAGTACATCCTTGTAGACACTTTCTACCCGTCTGCGGCGAAGAAAAAAGTAGGGTTATGTGTTTGACCTATGACCGGCCTTTGCGAAAGTTGCTTAACTTCAACAATCGCAGACCGAGCGCGTTTACCGCTGCGCCACTGAGCTCCTCATATAGGATGGGTGACCACATAAAAAAAAAGGTTTTCATCTCGAGCTCCTCCGTGCTTCGGAAGGCACGTTAAGCCGTTGGTCCCGGCTGCATTAGCAGTTGTTAATAACCATCAATCCGCACTGGGCCCGCGTGATGGTTTAAGGCCCGATCTCCCTATCCATCTATAGGGAAGGCCCGTGCCCCAGCAGTGGGGACGTTAATGGGCTGATGATGATGTGTTTGACCGCTATGTATGTATTTATGCATGTATACCTGTCAGAATTTATCAAATGTGATATCACTAGCCTCCGTGGTCTAGTGGTTAGAGCGTTAGGCTCACGATCTGGAGGTCCGGGTTCGATTCCCGATGGGGACATTGTCGAAATCACTTTGTGAGGCTGTCCTTTGTTTGGTAAGGACTTTTCAGGCTTGAATCACCTGATTGTCCGAAAAACTAAGATGATTCCGTGCTTCGGAGGGCACGTTAAGCCGTTGATCCCGGCTATTAGCCGTAAAAACACCTCCACCAACCCGCAGTGGAGCAGCGTGGTGGAGTATGCTCCATACCCCCTCCGGTTGATTGAGGGGAGGCCTGTGTCCAGCAGTGGGACGTGTATAGGCTGTTGATGATGATGATGATATCACTAAAAGCGTCTTGATTATCCCGTGGTTATAGGCTATGTGACGTCAAGCTGAATTCATTGTGATAATATAACCGCTAGAGGACAAAAACTGAGTGCAATATTTTTTTTATTCAAATAGTATTGTATTGAGTAACAAATCAAACGACTTAATTTGCAAATTTCAAACATGTAGCTTTTATTATCTGGTTGTCATGTATTTCCTCACGGCTGTCATGTATTTCCGTGCTTCGGAAGGCACGTTAAGCCGTTGGTCCCGGTTACTACTTACTGATGTAAGTACGAAATCGTTACATGAGTCATGTCAGGGACCTTAGGCGGCTCAATAGTAACCCTGACATCAGGGTTGATGAGGATGGTATCCCACCTCACAATCCACACGATAAGAAGAAGACTAGACTGTATCGTGGTCAAATTCAAATCTTCAAAAAAACTCGTATTCAATTTGAGTTGATTAAAAAAACAATTCCACTGACGGTTTTTGAAATGTACCCTGGAATAATAGTACTTCAAACCGTTTTCTGTTTTTTATTCGCGCCCATACAAACGCAAAGGCTATAGATACTGTACAGTCATGAGCAATATAATGTACCCACTTTAGGACTCTGTCGCTCTAACATATTTAACATTTAGTGACTCTTACAGTTCAATTTGTCAAAAAAGTTAATGTGACATGGTACCAAAGTGTATACATATTAATGCTCGTGACCGTACCTACGCAACTAAACTACATATCAACCATAACATAATCAGCCTATATACGTCTTGCTGGGCACAGGGCTCCCCTCTACCAACCGGAGGGGGGTATGGAGCATACTTCAACACGCACCACTGCGGGTTGGAGATGTTTTAAACCAACTACTTAACGTGCCCTTCGAACCACGGCATAATCTTACTTTATCGGACAATCAGATGATTCAAGCTTGCAATATCCTTAACAAACAAAGATCCGCCTCACAAAGTGATTTCGACTCTGTCCCCATCGGAAATCGAACACGGGCCTCCAGATCGTGAGCCTCAGCTCTAACCACTAGACCACGGAGACTGTTCCACCAATATTTAACATACTAATAGGAATATTACATCACTTTCATAATGGAAGCAGTTTTATTATAATTTAGGCCCATTGCGTGTTCTATCTACTCATTAACAGTTTAACACATTATTCATTATACTTAACGCTCGCGAATGGAACTTACCTAATTAATAATAGTTTCAGCCGTTTTATTTGACGCGGCGAAATGAAAAATTGAAACGGGTTAGTGGTTTATGATGTATGTATGAGTGTTGTATGACATATCCTTATAAATATACCTTAAGTGCTAATCTCTTCTTCTATCGTGTGAATTGTGTGGTGGATTTCCGACCCCATCAACCCTGGTGTCAAAGTTATTACTGAGCGGCCATAGGCCCCTGACATGACTCATGTAACGACTTCGTACTTACATCAGTAAGTAAGTAAAATAAGTACAAGAATTTCTAATGTAAGGGACTTTTTATAATGGAGCGACCACACAGTGAGTCAAGCGTTCTTCGAAACGGGATACCACGGCTCTTCATAAAGGTTTCGAATAAAAGAAATATAAAATTCTTCATGATGCATAATGAGCGTAGTAACAATTACCTAATCTGTGGTGTGATCTCGTACATCACATCGAAACTGAGGTGTCCATGAAGCATCGTCACTAATCGTATTTTTTGTCTGTCATCAACCAGATGGTAAGGCATCCCATTTTCCTTTTAATACTCCTTTGTAACCTAATACATAAATAAATAATAAATAAATAATAATAATAAAACTTCCTTTGTATATTGAACTATAAAAATATCCGAGCCGATGCCTGAGCCATGGTAGCCCAGTCGGCTCACTTGACACTTAATAATTTAAGATAACAAATTTGAACCCCAGCATAGGCATAAACCAATGATTTTCGAATTTGTTTTCGAATTCATGTTGGTATCATAAATGATTATCACGTGCTCAGCGGTGAAGGAAAACATTGTGATGAAGCCTACATTCCCGAGAAATGCATTTTGGAGGTATGTGACCTAACCTATTGACTGGTTTTCCCTTCGCGGGTTGAAAGGTCAGACAGGCAGTAGCTTCTGTAAAAACCAAACCTGTCAAATCTTCAGGTGAGGTAAGGGGATCCTGTCAAAAACGGGATAACGCTAAGGACATAATGATTAAACTATAAAAATAATAAAACATTAATTAAGTCTTTATCTTTACCGAATTACCAAATAGCATTGAAACATTTTAAAACCCAAAACACCATCCGACAACGACAGTTGACAATCCATTCGAAAACCAACCGCGGATTTTTACCCGCAAATAACCGTAAAATATTGTGTAAAGCATTACTTTTAACCGTTTAAATTGTGAGAGAAATTACTGGAACAAATGAAGCGGCCATAATTCGTATAAATTGGCAACACAATTACACATCGCGGTGGAATTATCGTCGGAATGAGCTTTAGTGAAGACCGCTGGGTTGCCATTATTATTTATTCAAAAATTACCACTAGGCTTGTTACCGCGTTTAATTTTTTTAAAAGCTTCAACACTGTTTTGGTTGGAGTGTTAGTGTTATTTTAATCGCACCGTTTTTAGCTTGGTGCTTGTGAGGTTTTCATTTTCTTAATGATTTCATTTTCTACTCTCTTATAAACGCTCATTTTAAAAATGGAAGATACGATAGTTTCAAATTTTCTGCAGAAAACTGTCTTGATAAAGGTACTGCCAAAACTGTGTAGTAACCGTAATGTGGAACATATACCTACTTTCCAACAAAAAGTCGAAACGATTCCGAACTTTTGTTCAACGAAACACGAGTACTCCATATCTATTTGTATATAATATATATCCCCTCTACCTACCCCTTCAATGGCTCAAATTACCTTCAAAAAGTTTTTCGATTCTGTCCCTTGTTAGTTGCAGCTTCTTGAATACATCCCGCTTAGGGACGCGACTGAAAGATATTGGCGCCCGAAGGACGTAACATATGATCCTGACGACCCGACTACTCTAGCCATAGACGTGGCCAATTATATCGCGACGACAAACACATCAGGAACCAGATAGGTAACGACCACACCGGCGGCGTGGTCGACGTTTGCACTCATTCAGCGCTTATCGCTATCGTCTCACTAGGGTCGAATATTTATTTGAAATAAAATACTCTCAGACGACGCCTTGAGCCGAGGTTCGTGCCCGACTGGGCACTTTCTTGGTTGTCTTAAATTTTGTACCGGGTGAGAGCCCTCAGCCCATTTGTCCGGCTAAGTAGTTAATGTCATACGGGGAAAAATAGAGAGAGAGAGAGAGAGAGAGAGAGGAGGGGGAGGCCTATGCCCAGCAGTGGGCGTCGTACGGCTTATGATGATGCGGCAAAATAATAAGTCACGTCAAGAAAAAGTAGTAAAGTTTGCCCTTTAGTAAACCTTGCCGCAGTCTTGGACGTCGTAGTTAGTTAAAAACATTGTATATTATAAGCAGGCGAGGTATAAATAGTTGCAAACGTTAGAAAAATGAGAGCATGACCGCATTAGCTGGCTCGTTTCACTTTTATGATTTCTTATATGGAACGCGTTTCCATTGTCAGATTTACTCATCGATAGATTTCCAATCGATGTCCTAAATTGTATCTAATCGGATCCTACTGTCACAAGTGTTATTGCACTTATTGGCAAATTCTTCATTCTTCTTCTTATCGTGTCGATGGAAAACTAAATAGTATCGGCCCAAAACTTGGCAACAAGTATGGCGCTATCTGCAGCACTCATCAGATCCTCCTGCGTGCAGCTGTTCGGGCACGCAGGACACGATCTAAGATGTTCCATCGTTTAGGGAACAGTGACGCACTTGCACTTCATTGATAATTAAGGTTTTGTTAACTACCTACACATACTTTTATTTAACAATTGTCACGGATAAACGCCATCTAGCGCATATTTTTGGAACCAATTAGTTTGCTTCATTCGTTCGTTATTATCTCAATGTCAAGATATTTGAAAATGTAACTTAGTAACCATAAAATCTAACAGATGTCGCTAATAACTGACGCCAATAAATCAAGATGGAGTGAACTAGGAAACACGGCTTATATTTTCCGCTCCCAATTATTATACACATCAAACCAACGTATAGCAAAATATACCAATTCCCATGTATATTTTTTCAATAAGACGAATGCGATGGATGAAGATAAAAGGTAGAAATAAAATGTAAAAAAATTGGATTAGTTTTCGTTGAGCGTATACCAACACTACTTTAATATGATAGTAATCAAAAAGTATAAAAGCAAAGTTTTAACAGCCTGTGTACGTCCCACTGCTGTGCACAGGCCTCCCCTCAATAAACCGGAGGGGGTATGGAGCATACTCCACCACGGTACTCCACTGCAGTTTGACGGAGCTGTTTTTACGACTAATAGCCGGTACCACAGGCTTAATGTGCCCTCCGAAGCACAGTTACAACAAAAAACAAAAAAGTAACATAAAATTAATAAAAATACAACCGAACATTTTAATTTTATTCAAAAAAACGAAACAAATAACTAACCATTTTTCTTCACTCAGCAAAAACACACTTTAATTTTCCTCTCAAACTATTTAAGCCGAGAGTAAAATTAGAACAACTTCCACGCCAGCTGACGTACGTCAATGAATAATGGAAACCCGCGGCGTTTGGCGTGTTTCGGCGTAATAAAATGTAAAATATTTACAAGAGGTCATCTCACTACGGTAACCACATGTTAGGTTAACTGTTTATAGCTTAATCGCTTTATGGAGGGTGTCAGCGCTTTAAATTGTTTGGGAAATACCTACTCTTGACCACGGAGTCCGGACAAATGCCGGGATCGTGACTTTTTTAAAGACACCACACAGGTAACTTTTTTTCAAATCGTTGATGAAAGAAAGAAAATCGGATGTAAAATTATAATGTATTCTATATCCATTAAAAGAAAATGTTTTTAATAACTTTGCCTAGATATTTTATATTTTAAGAAACTACCGATCAACGTTAAAAAATTTACGAGTTCCAACGTAAAACTTTAAGTATTTATTACACACACACACGCACGCAAGCACGCACGCACGCACGCACGCTCGCACGCACGCACGCACGCACGCTCGCACGCACGCACGCACGCACACACACACACACACACACACTCATTTCGCGTTGGGCTAGGCAGGTCTAACACACCACTTTTGCTTCTTCCACTGTCATCAATGGAAAGGAAAATGTTGCTTTAATATTAATTAATGTACGACATAAGTTTATAAAAACCACCTAGTCAAAAATAACACTCATAATAAAAAATAAACATTCTACTAATACTGTAATACTAAGGGTTAAAATAAAATAAAAATAAACTTTAAGTTGACACTGTGAAAAGTTCCATTTATTTCCGTAATCAATTCAAAAACTTGCGGAAAAAATGTCGGCTTGCACCATTGTAAAACAACGTGTGTAAATAAATGTACTTGAATGAAAAATAAAAGCTTGAAATAGTTTCATGAGTTAAAGTCACGCCAGCCTCTGTTTCTATGAATTTATTATAACAGTGTTATTTAAATAAAGAATTAAAAATTATAATTAAAAAAAAACAATATGTTATCTGTGTGTACAGTTCCATCTTTAATTAACTACATTATGGCGATTGTTTATCTCTTTCTGATAAGTCATCATAAGTCATCATCATAGTGTGTAAGATTTTCTTTTGTAAGTACTAACCATCCATGGACTTTTTTGTCTGCAAATAAATGTTTTTTTTTTATCATATTTTTTGAAAAAGAACGTTAATACTTAAATACTGTAAAATACTGTAAGTAGATACTTGAGCCATTATTTTATTTATTATGACAAACAGATACTTTTTTCGATATTTAACATAAGTAGTTTCTGTAATATATTTTAATTACTTTTATTTGACAAACTAAACCTCTATTTGCTCGGTTCAACTTGCAATGAATAAAACGACTGGTACATGAGGTTATGTTACGTTGACAAACTCAAAGCCATAAAAACGAAAATTAAGAAAACAAAATACAACCAAAGACGCTAGAATTTCCATCGGGAACCATGTTCCAATTTTAAACTGTGAAAGCGTTGAGCGTACGCTTCCGAAACAGCGCCAGATGTAAGGAATAAATATAGCAATAATTTTTATCCGCCGAGTGGCAGGAAAAATCGTGTGTACGATGTCTGCAATAAATACCAAGTGTTGTTCCGTATTTGCTATGTGCGTTTTGAGTCTCGATTCTTCTTCTATGTTTATTTGGTAAGCTAAAGGCAGCTTCAATTATTTGGTAAGGTTTCTTATAAACGTCAAAGTGGCGGGTTGCTTAATATTGAAATTGCTATGCAGGGACCACAATAATTTAACGTTTATATCGTTTGAATAAGAAAGGTACTAGATTTTTTAGTTTAGGTACAGCCCGGACACTTCATACAAAAATCTCACTGTTACCGTGTGCCACCAAACAATTAATCCTTAACGACTTACAGCCAATTAGAGTAAAGTAAAACCCAGAGGGGGTGAGGTAAATTTGGCTCGGTACCGATATGAATTGGCGGGGGGCAAACAGTGTCCATTCTATATGTAGTATTATTCTTTATTCTAACCTCGTAAGCCCTGGGGTCCTCTGAGAGGGACCAAATAATTGTAGTCATAAAGGCCGAAGGTTTTGAAATAGTTTGTTCTAATAATCAACGAAGGTACTTTTAAAAGTACCAAAACTTTGCCTGTCAATTTAATTCAAACCTTTGCGCCGATTGAGAAAAAAAGTATTTTGTCTATGAACTAGTTCATTCAATTTCGTGAATAGGTGGCTTTAATAAAAAAGAAATATGTATCACTTGTCGTAATTTGTCATTTTATTGGTAAAGATGGCGCGCACACGGCGACGAAGTAAAAAAAAAATCAAGTTAATAATCGAATTTCGTAGTTTTTCATACACATTATTTTCAGAAATCGCAGGTAAGATAATAATCAACAACATGACATAGTTATTTTATCAATTTTGTATCGATATCGTTAGCAATATGAAAGCAAACTTTTTTAGTCCTTTGCAAGGGACTTTAGGTGTCATGTCCGGATATTTTTCAAAAAGTTTTTTAAATTGTTATATGTGATTAAATCATACCGATATAGACTGACTTGCTTACGTGATCTTATGATTAAAAAAAACTACCGTCTTCATTTTATTTCCTTTTTCCTTCTAATGATGATCTAAACTGACACCATGAATTAATTTTTTTCCTAATAATATAAACCTAATGTACTTCCAGAGGGACTAATCACAAACTACATCATAAAAACTAAAACTCGTTACTTATTTTACATTTAAACATGCATGTATATACACATATTTATGACGTACAAATAGGTATGTATGTTAATGAAAAAATACATAACCCTTTATAATAATAATATTTTTCAAATTTTACTAAAAGTAGTGACTCAAACCGGGAGTCCTTCTGGAAGAACTAAAACAAAAACGTATTTTTTTCAAAAATGTCTTCTATTCATCCTTACATAGGTCTCCACTTAATTTGAACCCGATCGGATAACTCTAACACTTTAAAATTTGTACTTGAAGTGCTCGGCCTTTACGACTACAAAAATTTGGTCCTTTTCAAGGTACCACCGTCGTTTATTACTTCGAAATCGTAATTATGCTTCGGCGTTACAAGGCTATGGTTTAGGTACCAAATAGTAATGGATGAATACTATACCTAATAATTTGTAATTTTAACATTAAGAAATTGGTGCCGCCATTTTGATACTAATGGTTTCTTGTATTTTGGAAACCATGATAACTTTGCTCGGACAACGCGTCATGTAGATTGAAGTGTCACCGATTCCAATTCCAGGTCAGACCTAATTAAGAAGAGAACATTGAACGTTCATTGCACATACAAACACAAGATAGGCTCACGACATCTGTCGCAAGATGAACTAAGTACAAACCTCGAGATTTCTGTTCGACCAACGTAGTAGTGAGCCGTATCGCTGTCCATAATGGTCGAGCTAACAGTGCACAGTGTTAGTGAAAACTGCACTTTAGATAAATTAATAACTCATTGGTGCAAGTCCGGTACTAGAGTTCGAACCGGCGCTCCCCGTTTGAAAACCAAGCCGGTGTATCATAAGACCACAGTGACGAACATTGTAATCCCAAGTAGCAACCGATTGTCTTAAAAGAGAATTGTAGATATCTTGAAGGCAAATAGACTAAATCAAGCCCTTGTCTTGGATAAGTCTTATATGTCTCCAAGATATCCCTCAAGATATCTTGAAGACACAGTTTAGTAAAAGTGGGCACATACTTTAACTCTTATACAAGACAGACTTAAGACAACGCTAAGTCAGACTTAAACCCTACTTTAGACAATGTTCTTGCGTATTCTAAACTTAGAATTCTTGTAGTATCACTTAATACCAAAAATGTACACTTGAAGATATCTACAATACTTAGTTAAGACTATAGGATTGAATTGCACTGAGTCAATTGTAACTTAACGAAGTAAAACTTCAGGTCATACTTAAAACGATTTTTACTTCACGCGTCTTTATTTTAGAATATAATGGCGAACATTTACATTAACACAAGAAATGACGGTCTGTAAGAAAATGGCGACTAAAATACTTGTTAAGTTATTTTTACAAAAGGTTATTCCGCCGTTTCACATACAGGAAATTATAAACGCATGATTGTTTCTCGTGTAAAATCGATAGAAAGTGGTAAAAAACAGAAGGGCCTTGATTATATCAGAAAAATAATAATAAAATTTGGATTGATTATTCAGCAAATAAAAAAAATGGTCACATATGGTACAGAGAAATTCATTTTATATTAATATGTGACAGCTGAACGCAGTAATTGTTACTACAATAGAAATATATATTAATTTACTTCAGTTTTTGAAGATAATATTGTCAAAAAAAATTACATGTTTTCTTCCTGTATGTGCAAAATGGCGTTAAGTAATATTTTTCTAAATGAAGTAAGACTTTAGAAACAAATGATTTAGTAAGAATCAGTTTAGAAAAGTAAAGTCAAGTTGCACTTCATCAAGTACTAGTTAAGATAAAGTTTACTTCAATTGTCTAGGAGTATACCAACTTAAGACAAAAAGTATTTAGTGAATTCCTACTTAAAACTCTTATATCTAAAGTGATCCTCTATTTTGATTTAGTGAAGTAATGTCGTAAAATCATGTTTGTTTATTTTGTGCCAGAATCATTTATGTAACAAGTAACAATTAAAATCGAACATGCTTTTAAAAACTATGGAAAGTACGTTTGTTAAGAGGTAATTTTTTCGACTCGTGGAAGATAAAAAATATTGTTATGCTGAGTTCTTACTTGGATAGGAATGTGATTTACTTGTTTAATATTTATCACAAATGGAACTAACAAACATAAACTCAATTTGCTAACGAGCCACCGCGCTTACATTCTCATAGGTAGCACATGGTTCGCTGACGCAAATTAGGTACGATCACCGCGTTTCTAACTGCCAACGAAAATAATGTTATTTTATTTGTAAAAATTAACAAGTATCTGTTGAATATTGTATATACAAGGAACCTTTGCAATTTATTAACGTCGTGCGTGTGCATGGTTTCTAATCCCACCAAAAATATCGGCAACTCCGTTAAAATAGTATCACCTTTGTGATGATCCTCGTATATTTTGTTACGAAATCCTTCATCTGTTCTTTCAGGAAACTCACGCCTAGGATATACATTGCAATGAGATTCATAAGAGTATTCTCCAACAGCTGTGCACTTCGGACATCCATTTTGACTGTTGAAATTAGCTATATCTGAAATAATAAAATAAAAAGGATTAATTATTAAGGAAGTTGTACTTTTACGTACAGTTAACGGTTTTAAGGTGAATGACCAACTCCAGCAACCGTAGAGTCAGGGTTGAGGTCATGCCTGATAAAAGGCAAATAAATAGATAGAAACTAGAACCCGGTATTATGTGTTTTAAGTAGATAGGAAGTTCCAGTCCCATGGGCAGGCACAAAGACTTCCACTTTCTTCAGTATCTTTATTCAGTAGGTAACATAGTTACACTTTGAATCGTAAATATTTACATAACGAATGTCTCATCCGCCTAAAACTACTGCAGCTTCTCGCTACTCAATGCAGTCAGACCCATTCAATATTCAGGGTGTTAGTGAAATCGTAATTAATACCGAGGAGGATGATTCGTGTTAGAGACACCGTAACTAATACTGAGGGGGATAATTCAGCTCATGATTCTGAGTTAATATCAAGTAGAATTTTCCGTCTGAAAAGTCGAGAAAATTTTAGACCTTTTAATCAGTTCCATATTTTTGCAACCAAAAATTCCACTTTATAACAACTCAAAATCATGGTCTGAATCATCCCTCAAAGCGTTCGTTACGATGTCGCTAACACCCTGTATATAGAAAATGTACCTTTAATAAGAAATAGAGAAAAAATAGTAAGTACTTACGTTTTATTAAAGCTCTTGCTGGTGAATCACATATGAATGATCGCAATTTTATAGTTATTAAATAGTCGTTAATTTTGATACCGTTCTGCAAAATTTCCTTCATTTCTGTTACAAAAGGTCTTAAAAATTCATTACATTGTGGTTTTCCAACTCCACAGTAAATGCCAACGATTATTACGGGAACCGCGGTCATTTCATGGATGTTGCATAGAATTGGCCAAAACTCTACTTTAGAACTTTTGAATGTGGGTAGCCCATCGATATTTACATTTATGTGTAAATTGATATCGTTACTCAAATTCCTGAAATATTCCACAATATATGTCTTAAATCCATGATTCCAGTACTCGCCACTTCCACAAGACTTAATATCTATAGATTTTGGTGTTTTGAGGAGTGTTCTTGCGTCTTTTGGCACTAAACCTGGATCGTGTTTATTTATTATCTCTAAAAGGCTATTGATTGCAGAGTGGGGTATATTGTTATCAACAGACCAATTTCTTAATTGGTCTTTAAAATTAAAATCATTTTCAGGTATCGATTCATTAGAGTCGGAATCACTGTACATCGATTTGATTTCCAAATTTTCTTCTTCTTCTTTTTCCTCTAGAACGATACTTCCTGTTGATATTGATGTTGATGGCATCGAAAAAGATATCGCATCGCTAACAAAAGCAGTAGAATGTGCATTGACACAGGTTAATTTTTGGTATTTGGATAGACGCCTTCGAAAACCACCGGATCTTTTTATTTTTTGGAGTTTGTCCATTTTCTGCTTGCTTCTATTTCGATTTTATCGTCCAGTTAATAGACTTTTCTTATGTTTTACTTATTTTAGTCAAAAACGAATAAAACAGTCTTGTTCAAGAGCAACCAAAGCTAGAATAATCAAAGCTTAGTATTAAAATTGCCTTAAGTATATCTTGGGAATCAATTTTTACTATACAAGACTAAACTCATACTTCAGTAAATCAATTTAGTGTTAAGTGAGCCTTCAAATAATCTGAGTATAGTAAAAAAACACTTTTAGACTTAAGACTAAGGCTGACTTAAGACTAAACAGTTTTGAGAATACTTAACTTGGTTTTGTGTATTCTATATTATCTAAAGTAGGATTTTTTGAAAACTATATAGTATTAAAGAAAGAAATGATTTAATGAAGTCCTATTAAGTCCTATTTGATTTGGATAAATCTCACTTTAGCTAAAGTTTAGACATATATGACTTAATCACAATTCTTGTTTGCTACTTGGGATGTCACTAGGTATAATATTCTGATAAGTAGTTTAGAAATTGGGCCGTGTACAGTCATGAGCAATATCATGTACCCACTTTAGGACTCCGTCGCATTAACATATTTGACATTTAGTGAGACTTACAGTTCAATTTGTCAAAAAAGTTAATGTGACGTGGTACCAAAGTGTATACATATTAATGCTCGTGACCGTACTAGGTTCAAGATAAATTATGAAATTCTGATTACTAAATAAGGCAGATCTAAAACTCATCATCATCAGCCCATTAACGTCTCCACTGCTGGGGCACGGGCCTTACCTATGGAAGGATCATAGGGAGATCGGGCCTTAAACCACCACGCGGGCCCAGTGCGGATTGAATCTAAAACTAACGAAAAATATTTTCTTTTTTTTTCACTTTAACTTATTTATGAATTTCAATCAAGAAAAACGTAATAATAAGTCAGTTATTTTATCACGTTTTCTATGACGTCACAATGTGCTCTTTCATACAAATTCCGTAATATTGTGTTTTGACGTTCATTAAAAAGTATTTGATTTGACTAGTTGGAAACTAGCCTTTAGGAAGGAACAGACGTACATACATAATATATAGCGGTCAAACACATAATCCTCCTTTTTGCTTCGCCGCGGTCGGGTAAAAAACGACCCAAATAAACGATAGCCGATCAAAAGTGCAGTATTCATTATGTCTTACTTGCGGAAGCAATTACATTTGCAACAGATGTTGCGCCGATAATTCATCGGATTTATTTCGTATTCGCATTGCCTTTTTATTGTTTCATTTTTTTTATCCGGACGCCCATTTATTACCGGCAGATGTTGCACTTTAAAGTCTAATTGAGCTTTGGAAAAAATGACCATTGTTTTACTGTTCCGGTATTGTAGTTTGCGGGTAACGATTAAATTTGATATGATGTAGGTACTTATCAGTGAATCCGCGATAGCCTTATTCAAAGAACGCGTGATTTGCATTGTAAAGTTATAAGTTCGAATTCCGGATCGGGCTCTAAACCACCGAATTTTTATTTTATGAGTTTGAATTCATGTTTGGATCAGATAATACTTGATATCACCCACTCCTCGCGAGCTATGTTTAAGCGTATTTTTATTCATCATCACTAATTTAAGAGCCACGCTCTTGTCTGTGTAGCATTCTCCATGCTGCTTTTTAGAGAAAAATTGTGCAGTAGTTTCCCTCTTGCCTTCCGCCCCGCAGTACTCTGTCTGACGCGAGAGTGATGGCGCCCAGAGTAGTCTACTTCAAAGCCGTACTAGGACTCCTGTCCTCCGCCTTTGAATAGTACTGACAGTTACTGCTGCCCTCTGTCAGGTTCTATTTTCAAGGTATAAATCCTGGAAACCACATCATCATCATCATCAGCCGTATGACGCCCACTGCTGGGCATAGGCCTCCCCCAAGGATCTCCACGACGATCGGTCCTGCGCTGCCCGCATCCAGCGGCTTCCCGCGACCTTCACCAGATCGTCGGTCCACCTTGTAGTGGGCCTACCCACTGAGCGTCGTCCGACACGTGGTCGCCACTCCAGAACCTTTCCACAACCACATATTAATACCAAATAAATACCTGTCCAAATATGAATTCGAACTCATAAAGTCGATTTCAGGTTCGAACCTGTAACACAATACTCGTAATTAACCTTCCGTTATTCTTGTTTTTACTGATCAAACTTTACACTGCTAAAAGCCAAAGCTCAACTTATCAACCTACCAGGAAAAAAACTACTATAAAAAACCATACGATAAAGTTTAGCGTTAAGGGTTCCCTATCTTCATTAAGAATGTATATTCACTCAATACTGGAACTTTGAAGCCCCTTGGAATTCTTTACCAGCCAAGCAAATACGGCTGTTCGCTTTATTGTACAAACTGCTTGTACGGAATTTAATTTAGTATTACATTCTTGCATAATAATGTTTCGAGTATACATACTATACGTACATACACAATTCCACACATGCACGACCACGCTCGTTTCCCACCGGGGGAGGCAGAGGCCACGAAATTCTACGTACTACGCTTCCAAAACTTCTTTCGCTTCTTCCACTGTTATCATCAAAATTTTATTTTCATGCATGCTTGCCAGTTTTAACCAGACTTGACCTGGTTTTTCTTCAAGATATCCTGGATTTGATCGCGGTATGATGGTTTAGGTCTTTCTCTTGGGACTCAACCACGGATTTTTTGGGTATATGGAAGGAAATAAAATTGTTTTTTTTTTGTACCAACTAGTGCAATAATATGATATATTAATGTTACTAATAGTGAGATTTTAGCTGCTGAGAAGTTAGTCTCAACAGACTAGATGTTGTTTTCTTTTTATGATGAATGTTGTGTGCACGTGTAATTGGCTTACACATAAGTACTGTTTTACTTTGTTGAAATATGTCCTAACTAAATGTTATAATGTGCATAGCTGTAAGTGATCCATTAATAAATAAATAACAATAAATAATGAATATACCAATTCCTCATATCGAAAGTGGCTGCAGGTTGCCTTCTGATTCTCTTGACTCTGTCCGCCTTGTTAAGGATAACCGGCGAGACTTCATGTATGTATTAATTGAAATGTAAGTAAGTAGTCGTTATATGAGCCACGTCAGGGGCCTTTTGCGGCTCAATAATAACCATTACACCAGGGTTGATAGGGTTGGTATATAGTTCACCTCACAACCCACATGACAGAAGAAGATTGAGCAGGAAAGATAGAAAAAATATAATTTCCAATTTATGTTACCTACCTATCTTGTTGTGTTGTTAAGGTCTTTGATGAGAGTGAAAGAAGCGAAGTAAAGAAGAAGTATAGAAGCATATAAGAAGAAGCATAGAAGAAGTTCTTCTATGCTGTTCTGGGAGCAAATAAAAAACATAGAACACGTTCAGCTGCTTCTCTTCCCGGGCATGTCGTAAAAACCGACAGAGGGATTGTGTCCTCTAACATGATGGACTAATGTTATGGGCGATAGGCTGATCCCTTATCACCATAAGGTTCATCATATCCATCTTTGGACTTCGTATCAACAGTGGCTGCAAGTTGTCTTTGATTACTTGTGGCTCTGCCCACCCCATTAGGGATTACGGGCGTGAGTTTATGTATGTATGTATGTAAGAAGCGAAAATGGTATGTCAGGAACGTAGTAAGTGGAATACCGTGATCTCTGCCTACCCCACAGGGAAATAGGCGTGAACTTATGTATGTATCTGTGTCTGTATCTTGTATAGTTTATTCAAATGTGACAACGTTTATGTGTGTTATTTTACGACGTATATTATCGTGACTAAAATTGTAAAATGTATTTAAAAACCTAACTATTTGTAAAACAGTAACAGTTTCAAAATATTGAAATATTAAACAACAAACTCCGCTTTACGGCCATCTTGTTTTCAGAATAAAAAAATCTTTTAAATTAACGTTCTGATCGCAAATCAATTCCATACTTTCAGTGGTTGTTGAATAAATAACCACAAGGCGAGCAAGTTTTTTTGAAGCCGATGAAAATTTGATATTTCGCGACGGCAGGCGCTATGACCGAGGTAGAGACACACGGGTTTGGAGGATCGAGAACTTCGTGATTGACTTTTTATTATGACGAGTCACTGTGGTGTCAGAGGCCTTTGGCGGTTCAATAGTAACCCTGACATCAGGGTTGATGGGGTTGGTAATCCACCTCACAACCCACACGATAGAAGAAGATGATCATTGAAAAAACCGAACTGCTTAGCTGATAACCCATATCGACCGCACTTTATAACTTCTGCCCCTGCAGTGGTTGAGTGTTGGGCTCACGATCCGGAGGTCCTGGGTTCGAATCCCAGTGGGGATATATCACAAAAATCACTTTGTGATCCCTAGTTTGCTTAGGACATTATAGACTGATCACCTGATCGTCCGAAAGTAAGGCAATCCGTGCTTCAGAAGGCACGTTACTTACTGATGTATGTACGTAGCCGTTACATGAGTCATTTCAGGGGCCTCTGGCGGCTCAATAGTAACTCTGACACTAGAAGTATAAGTAACCCCACACGATAGAAGATGATGATCATTAAAAAACCAAGCTGCTTAGCTGATAACCCATATCGACCGCACTTTATAACTTTCAGCGACATCACCTGAACCACTATTTTCTTCAAAAAATATTTTATAACAAATATATTTCCTCTTCTCTCTTCGACATTATGCGCCAGGCTTTAGTCGCCCTATTTCTAACCCTAAATTATTCATAGCCTTGAAGGCTCACTAAGCACAGACCGGGGTTGAAATTCACCATGTTATAGAATTTGTTATGGCAGTCATTAGACAGTGTGAAAGTGATAAGTTGACGAAATAATTACTGGACTTGTAGAGTAGACGAGATCTTTGTGACGATACAAATTATTTGTGTATAGATTTACACGGTGTAAGTGACATCGTAACAAATACTGAGGGGGATGATTCAGCTCATTATTCTGAGTTAAAATCAAGTGGAATTTTCCGTCGCAAAATTAATGTATTATTTTTATTTTTTCGACGTCACTTACACCCTGTATTAGTGACATCGGAACAAATACTCAGGGGGGCGATTCAGACTATGATTCCGAGTTGATATCAAGTGGATTTTTCTGTCAGAAAATTTAGTGTTTTTTTTATTATTTTCCGTTCCATAATTTGCGACGGAAAATTCCACTTGATATAGGTTTCTATATCAATTTAGAATCATGGTCTGAATCGTCCCTCAAAGTTTTCGTTACGATGTCAGTAACAGCCTGTATTTACTTGTCTGCGGGAGTGGAAACGGGTGTAAAACGCCTCGTTGCTACCTAGGTAATAGGTATACACTCATCTGATACCTAGGTACTATCATCATAAATAGGAGGGTTAAAAAGGCCACACAGAAGTAACTCATCTAAAAAAGCAATATTGCTATTTGACGTTTGTTGGCATTGCGCACTTAGTTTTCATTGCTTCAATGTGGCCTTTTTAACTTCTAGAAATTACCATGTCTTACATTGTCTTGTATTGAAGAAATAAAAATACTCCCAATTGTTTATTGTTTTTAATTTTTAATCTAAAAGAAATATTTTACTTATGCCCAGTATTCTTTTTCACTTATGATTTGGGTTTGGTTTATATTTCTCATATTTTTTTTTTACCTAATAGCATTTGTACCTATTGTCGAAAGAGACATTGGAAAAGTCATCATCGTCATTATCTTCATTCTTGAATCAAATGCACTTCTCGGGGATGTGGGTTTCTATATCAAGTGGAATTTTCCGTCGTAAAAGTATGGAACGGAAAAAATACACAAAATAAAATTTAAAAAGAGAAGATTTAAAAAGTACACAATTTATTCTCTGACCAAAGTGATTTATTTTTTTATTCCAGCTTTCAACAACGGAGAAAGTATCCGTTTCCTTTTGCCAAATTCCCTGAGAGACTACCTTACTTTGACCTTTCTTTATGAAATCGATAACATGAATTCGAAAACAAATTCGACAATCATTGGTTTAGGTCTGTGTTGGATGAACATAATCTTCTCTTATATTTGAAAAGGACACTCCCTCCTTTTCAAATATCGTTTTTTACCATGGCCATGAATATAAGCAGTTGATCGCGTTTTGTTTATTCTCTCCTAGTTCAGTATAAATAGAAGTAAGATAAACATATGGTTGTACCGATGTAGCACTCTCGCTGCAAACAGCGATCCCAACGCGAAACTCCGTCGCCCAACTTCTTTATTCAATTAAGGCTCTAAAAAATTACTACAGCAGTCATGAATCACCCTTAACTGCGTTCAGTATTATTTATTTATGTTAAATAGGCTTAAGTATCCTACCTACACGCCGCTACTACCCTTTCCGGGCAACGAAGGAGACGAGATGGAATATGTAAATATTTGCAAGGGTAGGTTTTATTCATTACTTTGGGAAAGTAAGTAACGGTTTCTAATTCACTGGGTGGGAATGGCACAGGGTACTTATCTACATAAGTTGAAAAAGGTTTTAATTCTCTTCACATTGCAACAAAAAAAAAAAGATTTTATTTAAAAAAAATAAGCAAAAAATTATATTTTCATCTTCTTAATTTAAAATCAGTACTGCGAAACAAAACCTACTTCTAACAGTATTAAAAAATATATATTCAAAAATTTAAACATCGAACCCGGCGCCATTGTTAAAAAATGCCACCTGCATATTGCATAGTCATTTCGTCGGCCTGGGACCTAATGGACTAAGCCACTCTGAAGTTTTAACGATCTTTACTTAGAGCTAATGTTGCCTTACAGAATACGCGCAAATGGTACCTCGCTACTTTAAACTTGAACAAAAATGTTAGAGGTGTGAAAGTTGTTACAGCCTCGGTGGTGTAGTTGTTAGAAGGTTGGGCTCACAGTCTGGAGGTCCGAGTTCAATTCCAGATGGGGATATTGTCGGATACCTATAATGTTAGTCGGAATATCATTTGTCGATATTTTGTATATCGAAATTACGTATGTCAAAATTTAGTTTGTCGATATACTATATGTCGAGGTTTAGTTTGTCGATATACTATGTATCGAGGTTTAGTTTGTCGATATACTATGTGTCGAAATTTAGTTTGTCGATATACTATGTGTCGAGATTTCGTGAGTCGAAATCTTTCGGGAAAACGTGCATCTAAATTGCGTGTTTAGAAATTCAGTTACAAACTCACTTTGTAAGACAGTACTTTGTTTGGTAAATACATTGCAGGCTTGAATCAACTGATTGTCACTGTAAAAAAGTAAGATGATTCCGTGTTTCGGATGGCACGTTTAGCCGTTAGTCGCGACTATTAGCCATAAAACATCTCCACCAACCCGCAGTGGAGCAGCGGAGTGGAGCATACTCTATATCCCCCCTCCGGTTGATTCTGGGGAGGTCTGTACCCAGCCGTGGGACGTATATAGGCTGTTTATGTATGTCATGTATGAAAGGTGTTTGTGAAACACGTACTGGTGATAAAGTGTACTTTGTAACGAAAGCACAGGTAATTACTGAAGCGAAAGAGGTAGTAAGTATTGAAGTATTTGAACTGAAGAGAGTTAACGACGCGGTTTGGTACGAGCTTGCTGCTAACAATGTTATAACACTAACATAAGTTGATCGTAAAGATGGGAGTTACCGCCATGCAGATTTTATTGGCGATATCAACTGTTTATGGAGTCGGTTTTCTTACCTGAAACAAAAACAAATGTAGTTTAGAAGGGAATAAAGTTTGTAATTACATCATCCGCAAAATTATAGCAGTCATCACATTGTATATTATTATATTATAATTGTTGATGAGGTTGGTACTCTACTTCACAACCCATACGATAGAAGAAGAGAAAATTGTATATTCATCCTCTTGCTAATAGCTATAAAGGTATACGAAATAATCTTAATCTCTGCTAGGTATCGACATGTAATAAGGAATAATACTTCGTATAGAAAGAATGAGTATTTATTCGCATAAAAATTAGAACAATAAAATTGTGTTAAGAATGTGTCAAGTTTGGTGGCGAACTGTCATATAATTTTTTCGTGAAAAATTGGGGAAATTGGGAATTGAAAAATTCCTTTTTCATGTCGGAACCGAGGATCCTTTTGGATCTTTTTCATGTCGGAACCCAATTTTTCACGAAAAAATAATAATGAAATTTCGCCACCAAACTTGAAATTTTGAGATTCACCCTTTAAACAAAATAATTAGTAAAAAATAAGTTTAACAAAGCAATCATCAATTATAGAAAATAAATGAATTGAAGATATAAAAAAAATGTCAAGTATGATAAAAATTGAAAATAATAAAAAAATCACAAAATAGTCATAGGTCATGCTAAAATGTTATGTCACATTACCATCAGACGTGATCGAAATAGAAAACAAAAAATATTATAACTTTGCAATGTATTGCAAGAAAATTATCAATCACATACCACAATCTTTATCTGCAATTAATTCATGAACTAAATTATAACATTTACTTAACAGGAAGAACTGCAACTCTCCGCTCCCCACCAGCGGCTGAGCTAGGTTTACTCCCCCTCGGTCTTACTTTAGTCATCAATCGTATAGCGTCAGACGTCACACACAGATGCATGTATGATAACGTCAATGTGTAGTGTCTGTGTAAAACGAGGTGTTTTGTATATCCGGGGTGTGATCGAATGTCACGTTGCGATCGCAGGAAAAACATCCGCTTGTTGTTATCTGTGGTTCAGACTGTAGGTACTAGACTACCTACATTTTTTTTTAATATTGGGCAAGTGGTCAGCCTCCGTGTCAATGGTCTAGTGGTTAGGTTGGGTTCACGCGCTGGAGGTCCGGGTTCGATTCCCGATGGGGACATTGTCGGAATCAATTTGTGAGACTGTCCTTTGTTTGGTAAGGACTTTTCAGGCTTGAATTACCTGATTGTCAGAAAAAGTAAGATGATTCCGTGCTTCGGAGGGCACGCTAAGCCGTTGGTCTCGGCTATTAACCGTAAAAATACCTCCACCAACCCGCAGTGGAGCAGCGTGGTGCAGTATGCTTCGTACCCCCTCCGGTTGATTGAGGGGAGGCCTGAGCCCAGCAGTAGGACATAATTATATAGTCTGTTTATGTATGTATGTATTGGCCAAGTATGTTGGCTCAACTATGCCTGATAGTAAATATAGAGAAGCCCTAATTACAGTAGCAACTGAAAAGCAACGCAATGAGTCAGTTTCGAATCAGTTGCGACTACCATACCGGCCTACTAGGTACATCATGATAACATGAGGAAAAAGTTTATAGGTTTATTCTACTTCGAAAAGTAGATAGATAGACTAGTTTGTATGAGGTTTTCGTTGTGTGGTATTGGATAAATTCTACAAAATTTTCAAAAAGTCTCTACACAAGTTCATATTATGATATAAAGCATCTCCTTTTACAAAGTTCAATTTGCTGTTTTTAGTAGAAAAGTTCATCATCTTTTACAACTTTTCATACTTCGGCGTCTGATTTCACAGCCTTTTCATTTTCGAAAGTATCATCCCTTTCGTCTTAGCTGACTGTATTTTTATTTTCTTTGTCACCCTCGGCACCAGCTACTAAGAAAGTGGTGGAATGTCGCATTCTCGTGTCTTGGAGTAATTCGGTACCAAACCCAGAATACTTGCGCGAGTTGGTATCGCTCGAGATAGGCAAACTTCGATTAGGAACTAAGTCGAACTCGAGTTCGCCAAATGAACTTAGTTGTTTGTCGTCAATACTTAAAAGTATCGTGCTTTTGCATTTCAGAACGTGAGATGTTGTTGGTAATACGAGTTTATGTTCCGGAAGATAATCGAATGAGGAAGTTGTACGTACAGAATAACGGCAATTGAGACAAAATGCCAACATGATGGTTGAGAATTTGATTGATGTTTTTTTTTTTTTTTTTTCACAAAACATGGAAAACATTTTTTTACATAATTTATGTTATAGTTTTGGGAGTGATTTTACTAGTGATGTAACGATTACTCCTTCTTCAAATCGCTTTATAAAAAAGCTACTAAATGAGTTAACTTGAAGGTAAAATTCAAATTAACCATTGCTAACAATGAATGTTGTGCAATGAAAGGTTGCCGGGAATTAACAGCTAAATGAGGAATAAGGCCGAATATGCCTTTCTATATATAGTATCATTAATAGAGTATATTTTACCTAATCCCAATGTTGTCTAAACGTAGGAGTTCTTTTACAAATGCACAAAACATCACGAATGATATCCACAAAAGTAGTCTATGTGTAATATTTTAGTCCATAACTTTTCAAATCCGTTTCCCGCCCATTTTTTACCAACCACCTATATTTTCCGCCATAAAATATACAAAATATAGAGCTTCAAAAAAAACAGAATACCACTCGCAGTAAAAGTTTTGCTGGAGGTTATTGAGATATACGATAGCCCACTGACATCCTATAAACAAGTAGACGCACGTTCGCTAAGGAGTTCTTCTAAAACAGCGTCCAAAATTTTGTGTAAATAAGTAAATATTAAATTATTAAATATTAAATATTAGTTATTATAAAATTACGTAGATAGTTTAAGTTCTTTTCCTAAATTTAAGATACTATCTCTTGTTAAACTGTCATCATCATAATCTTTCACAGGGTCCGCTTGCCTAACCTGAAGATTTGACAGGTCCGGTTTTTTACAGAAGCGACTGCCTGCCTGACCTTCCAACCCGCGAAGGGAAAACCAGCCCAATACAAGTTAGGTCCCTTACCTCCGAAAATGTATTTCTCGAGAATGTGGGTTTCCTCAAGATATTTTCCTTCACCGCTGAGCACATGATAATCATTTATGATCCGTACTTGAATTCGAAAACAAATTCGACAATCATTGGTTTAGGCCATCCTCTCAGATGACGCCCTGTGCCGAGGTTCGAGTTCAACTGGGCATCCTCAGGCCTGTTACCTAAAATTTTGTATCGGGTGAGAGCTTTCAGCGCTCCCCATTTATTTAGCCAAGTAGTTAATGTCATTTGCGGTAAACCTACAATGAGTCGCGTCAAAAAAAAATGTTTAGGCCTGTGCTGGATTGGAACCTGCGACCTCAAAGTGAGAGGCAAGTGTTCTACCAATTAAGCTACCACGGCTCTTGTTGCTTGCCAAATGAAGTGCAATATCCGTTGTAAAGTGTTATTACACGTCGTCGCTAGTGACAAGATGCGCCGCGGAGACTTTTTTATAGATCGGTTGTCTATTCGTTATACGAGGTCTATGCGCCAGCCAGATATATTCTCGCGCGATACCATTGCTCGGTATTACCATTTCATTAGCTCCAAGTTGACTTATTGCTGAATTATGCAAACGGATATTGCGGATTAGTTAAAATTTTGCCATTTGCAAAATGAGTGTTCTATATTCGTGGGATTCGTAGCGCAGCCCAGAGGGATTGTTGATTTGAAACGATAAACGAAGTTAGGTAACTTTCGGGGCGGACCGTAGTTGGATGGGTGACCGAATGTATTATTTTTATGTTGAGTGCAGGTGATGTAGTTGAGTTTTTATCAGTCTTCTATCGCGTGGGTTGTGAAGTCAATAATCGACGCCATCAACCCTGGTTTCAGGGTTGCTATTGAGCCGCCAAAGGCCCCTTTAACGACTACATATTTATTAAGTAAATAGTAGCCGAGACTGACCGCTTTACGTGCCTTTTGAAGCGACCTGTTGTGTCCTAACCGAATTTGTTATCACCAAAGTGATGATTGTGATTATGTCCCCACCGGGATTCGAACCCGTGGCGGATCGTGAGTGCTACGCTCAAATACTGTATCAATTAGAATGGCTACCAGCTCAAATGTTTGCATACATATAATTATATATTCTTCTTCCTTTCCCCTCTGGATGTTGATTAAAGATTTGTTCAATACCGTTGTTTACATTTACGCAACATGGCGGAATTCCATTTTTAAAATAATAATTATTTGAAATTGAGAATAAGGTACTGCATTTTTTTATTTGTTCATTTGCGAAACGAGTGTACTTGTAATTTCGTCTATTTTCAAGGCTCCGTTGTTAAGGATCTGGGACTAACGTGGATGTGGTGTTTAGATGGGACTTTTGTTGTTGGTTTTAGTTTGTTTTTAGCTTCACTCGAGTTTGGATTTTCTAACGACTCTCGGTTTAGAATATCTTTCGTGTTCAAAACATTTGCATGGATTAAAATAGTAAACAACATAATTAAAACAAATATTGCAAATGCTTTTCTGAATAAGCGCGCTTACATACTAACGACGACGTCGACGAAACCATTGTCGCCGGTATAATATAGTACATATTTATGAATTTGAAATATTTTTTTTATTATACACAATTACATCTTCCATCATTATTATTCTGATCTTAGTAAAGAGAAGCAATATAGGTATCAACATAATTCTATACATAATGTGATCCAAATATCAAGCAGCAATTATTTTTATATAATATGCTTCTGCCATTACATTTTATTTTGGAATAACTATGTACCCTTCCCTCATTCAACGCTTATCGCTATCGACCCACTAGGGTCGATTAATTCTTTCAAATATTTTTCCTCTCAGACGACGCCCTGAGCCGAGGTTTGCGCCCAACTGGGCACCCTCAGGCCAGTTGTCTTAAACGTTGTATCGGGTGAGAGCCTTCAGCGCTCCCCATTTGTCCGGCCAAATAGTTAATACCATCTGCGGCAAATAAAAAAAAAACTATGTTCCATAGTAATGAGAAAATAGGTATCTGTACAACGCCATCTATATTGTTTCTGGTGAACCCTGGAAACTTAACGCACCCTTTGACCAAACTTCGTAATGCCACTTCTCGCCAATCTCAAAGGTCAAACTCGACTGAGTCCTAAAACCCGACACTTTCCACACTTGAACGTGTTAATCTGAGACCCTGAACATCTGCTTGCAAACATTTGGACCCGATAGCCTAACGGTTTGGACTTTAGACCCTTTCCCCGGATAAGACGGATTTCGCGTATTTTGCCCAAGGCCCATCCCGAAAAGGAGTGAGAGTCAAAAGTTCGGATTCACCCAGTGTACATTTCAAACACATAGCCTTGTTATTAATAACTTAGTTACCTACACAATGAAGTAATGTTCTACGGGATCAAAGTTGGTTATATTCCTATTGTTATCTTTTTTTACAGGGTCTGCTTACCTAACCTAACCTGAAGTTTTGACAGGTCCGTTTTTTTCCGTAGCGACCGCCTGTCTAACTTTCCAACACGCAAAGGGAAATCAGAACAATACAGATTAGGTTACATATCTTCAAAACGTATTTCTGGGGAATAAGGATTTCCTCACGATGTTTTCGTTCACCGCTGAGCAGGTGGTAATCATTTATGATGCAAACATGAATTCGAAATTCATTAATTTATTTAATATCGCACACCGAAACAATCAACATAGTAATTATTACCATATTGACTACATACTTTTAGAATGGTTGTTACGGACAGAGTCGTTGAGTCTCGACGATAGAGTTCATAATTATCCATACTATACTGAAAATTTATGACGGTACAAAGAATGAAGTACGTAACTTGTTTTTTTTTTTTTTGGCAGAATCAATTACATTCCCGTCTCCCCAATGGGTACATTAAACCACTCACTCGTCGATTGCTCTTCAGATATTAAAAATAGAAGTATCAGCGTTTTATAATCGTTCGTATCTCGAGTCAGTGGAATTTTTAATGACACTCTAGATGCAAATGGAGGGATGCTTGAGTAACCGCCAGGAACCTTTTAGAAGGAGGTTTAAGAGCTTAAATAGGTCAGCATGTAATTTAAAAGCTGTGATTGAGAATTAGACTCTTTTTTGTTAAAAGAAAATCGTTTTTGAGAGGGAAAATAGTGCTGTTTATTTGGTGTTTTCACAACGGAATTCTACTAATTATTTTTCAGAAAAAAAAAACCTATATTTAAAACACATAATAACGGGTTCTTACCACGTTTAAATCAGTGATATGAGACTCCCGATATTTTGACACTGTTGCAAGTGCCATGATCACAGGATGACTGATGAGATTGAAGTGGAGTAGGTAGATCCATAATTTAAAAGTCTCATATCCCTGTTTTAAACGCGGTAAGAATCCGTTATTATGTGTTTTAATTATGATAATAACCACGTAAACTTAAAACAATGTCAAAAAATAACCCAATGTCATTTCTTGCGTAATTCTTAAGAATCAAAGACAACTTACGTTGACAAAAAAAAAAAACTTATTTCATTATAATTCCATTTGAAATTGAAAATTCTGAAGGAAGAATTTTAGTTGTCCTCTAAGTAGACCAGACATACAGGATACAAATACCTTATCATCATAATTAAGAGCCTTGCTCTTATAGATGTATCATTTTCCATTCTTGTCTCGCTATCGTCAAAATCATCATTGTTGTCTTTGTAGGAAAGTGAGAATACTATGGAAGGATAATGAATGGGGATTTGATTGTTTATGGTATGAATGGAGGATGGTTAATGAATGGGACGTAAGGCAGTATTAAAAAACAAAGACATTAAGCGTGCCAAATACTATTAAAAACCTCAAAAGTGTCAAAATCACCAACACAAACTTTCGCCAAAAAGCCATGGATAGTTCCTGGAGTAAAAACAAACAAGTTCAATAATTTAGAGTAAGCATAGAGAATATCACCAGTATTATAGCCCAGACGCGTTTCCCCCGGGCACAATTTGTAGTCGGCGGTCCCAGATGTGTGCAAAGTGCAACCCTCAACTTTGGACTCACTTTTTGCACCAACTCGTCCGTCGTAAAGCGACCTTCAGTTTTATTGCACTTTCATAGATGAAAAACTAGTCGGTGCTTCTCGGAAATATTCAATAAGATTTTCTGTCTGACTGGGGTTTTCTTACGTTGAGGTCAGGCGTGTGATTTTGTCTTTTTCTTATTTGAAATTGCTATTATAGACCAGGGGGGTTAAAAAGGCACGTCGCAGCAATTCATTTAAAAAAGCAATATTGCTATTTGACATTTGTTTGCATTACGCACTTACTTTTAAGTATCTATGAGGAGCTGGGTGGCGCAGCAGTAAACGCGCTCGGTCTGCGATTGTTAAAGTTAAGTAACTTTCGCAAAGGCCGGTCATAGGATGGGTGACTACAAAAAAAAAGTTTTCATCTCGAGCTCCTCCGCGCTTCGGAAGGCACGTTAAGCCGTTGGTCCCGGCTGCATTAGCAGTCGTTAATAACCATCAATCCGCACTGGGCCCGCGTGATGGTTTAAGGCCCGATCTCCCTATCCATCCATAGGGAAGGCCCGTGTTCCAGCAGTGGGGACGTTAATGGGTTGATGATGAAAGTCAAATTGCAATATTGCTTTTTTATGATGAATTACTTCGATGTGGCCTTTTTAACCCCCAAACTAGTTTTACTTGTAGTTTTTTTTATTATCATTTTATTGATATTTTTATATTTAATTGATTTTGCGTCAAGAGTACTCTAAAACGTGCGTGAAATCCTGTCAGGATCGTAGTAAGTGGAATTCTGTTTTCTTTCCCTACCCTAACGGGAAATACGCTTATGGTATGTATTGTGGACTGGACGTATTTATGGACTGGACTGACCTGTTGAAGAGCCTACTGACAGCATTCATAATTATGATTACAGGAATGAAGATAACCGTAAATTATAAGCGATGCCAAACGACTACAAAAAAGAATACCTAACGAAATAATGAACCAGACTGATGCAAAAAGTGTTTGTCCAGGAGACCAGCCAATAAAGCAATAAGGATAAGCAGAAACAAGTCGATCGGGGAGAGGTGACCAGTCCCAGGGTCCAATTTAGCCGTGCGGTCCCCAGTGGCGTGTTCCGTCGTTTTCCCGGAAAGTGCATTCTGAATCGGACCAAGTGTAGGGTTGCTAATCTAGTTTTATTCTCATCTTTACCCGACTGCCAAAAGAGGAGGGTAATATTTTTCGAGTGTATGTATGTATGTCTGCATTTTTCTTTTGTTTTAAGTTTTTTTTAATCAATTGTTTATGTTGGTTTGTAACATAGCCTAACCTGAAGATTTGACAGGTCCGCTTTTTTACAGAAGCGACTGCCTGTCTGACCTACCAACCCGCAAAGGGAAAACCAGCTCAATACAGGTTAGGTCATACACCTCCGAAAATAATTTCTTCGGGAATGTGGGTTTCCTCACCATGTTTTCCTTCACCGCTGAGCACGTGATAATCATTTGTGATCCAAACATGTATTCAAAAACGAATTCGACAATCATTGATTTGGGCCTGTGCTGGATTGGAACCAGCGACCTCAAAGTGAGAGGCAAGCAAAGCAAGTGAGAGGTAATATAGGTATTTATAAATATAATTAAATAAAAAGATAAAGCGAACAGATATTTGTATAGTAATTAATTACATTGTTCCTTTTCTCCCAGACAACAAAGGAATTATTAATTACAGGGTTGAGTAAAACCAAATTGTGTTTCAAAGTTACCTAATAAGCCACTAAATAGTAAATCACTTCGCAGAAAACTACTATTCAATAATATCAAAAAATACAGTCCGTTGCAGAAACGCTCTTCAAATTCTAAAAGCGTTTTTAAATATTAATGAACCATTTTATTGTTGTTCAACAATATTGTCGACAATTTTAATGTTTATTTAAATTTATTTAATGAGATGTCAAAATAAGACAGAACCCACTTACTGCGTTGCATAAAACCTCATTTTTCTTTAGTTTTATTCTTCCATAGTTTTATTATGTTTTAGTAAGTTTTATTCCGAATCGGGTTAGCGATTTGTTAATTTATTTGTAACATTTTTTTTAAATAAAATAGTGTTTACGCTTGTTTACTTTTCTGTTTTTAGTGTAGTATTGTATAAATAATGCTGTCAGACCGGCTTATACTACGTCTATTTGTGGAAACCTATAATTGGCTCTTCTGTATATTTGCTTCTATGCTGTTCTGGGAGCAAATAAAAAACATAGAACACGTTCAGCTGCTTGTCTTCCCGGGCATGTCGTAAAAACCGACAGAGGGATTGCGTCCTCTAACATGATGGACTAATGTTATGGGCGATAGGCTGATCCCTTATCACCATAAGGTTCATCATATCCATCTTTGGACTTCGTATCAACAGTGGCTGCAAGTTGTCTTTGATTACTTGTGGCTCTGCCCACCCCATTAGGGATTACGGGCGTGAGTTTATGTATGTATGTATGCTGTATATTTGTTATTTGTACTATAATGTTTAAAGTAGCTGTTCGTTTTCCAAAAAGTAAATAAAAAAATTAGCGCCGCATTCGAATGTTACTAGTTTTAAAGCTCTTTTATTTTTTTAATTTATTGCTTACATTGTCAACCCTGACCACACCTCGTTTTTTGCTGTCCATTTAACCCTAAAACGGATAGGCGCGGTGTCGCCTCGACCGACGGATTTGAATCACGAATTACAGATTAACGATAAAGTAAAATGGTTTGGATTTTGCCCTCGTTTGTTTTGGTTGCGGATAGAATAGGTTTGTTGTTTATTTTCATTCGTTTTTACATTCAATCGCGTAGAAAAACAATTATGGTACTGGTCAATCTGTATAGTTAGATCACGATGATCGGACATTTTTTTTTACATAAACTCACGACTATATCCGAATAGGACTAGTCAGAGCTATAAATATCGCAAGGTGAACTGAGTACTCAGGGACTCTTGTCTAACTTCTTCTTCTTATATCGTGTGAGTTGTGAGGTGGATTACCAACCCCATCAACCCTGGTGTCAGGGTTATTATTGAGCCGCCAAAGGCACTCACGTAACGACTACATACTTACATCATCAGTAAGTAGTAACCGGGACCAATGGCTTAACGTGCCTTCCAAAGTACTGTTTGTCTTACTTTCGGACAATCAGGTAATCAGCCTGTAATGTCCTAACCAAACTAGGGATCACAAAGTGTTTTTTGTGTTTTTTCTCCATTAGGATTCGAACCCGAGACCTCCGGATCGTGAGCCCAACGCTCAACCACAGGACCACGGAGGCCGTTCCTTGTCTAACTAAAACTGACGTTAGTAGTTTCAGCTCACGCCGCTACGAGCGCTGGTGTCTATTTCAAATAACAGTTCCGTGATGAACGAATAAAGATGAAAATGCTTTCAGAGAATCGTTCGTTGGCTGCGATATATTATTCTGTTCTCTTATATATTCTGTTGATAATAACTCGAAATCCTTAAGCCTGGTTACCAGTTCGAGTACTAAAAACGTAATACGAATTCATTTCAAAAAGTAATGAACTGTGACATTTAGTGCTACTATAACTCTACAACGTTGCCTGAGATCTAGAACGGTGTAGATACGACGAAAAGGAGGTCTATGAGGCAGTACCTCGGAACACAAAATAAGGACGTTTCATTATCCCATTTATCACAGAATCCGCTTACCTAACCTAAAGATTTGACAGGTCCGGGCTTTTTTACAGAAGCGACCGCCTAACTGACTTCCAACCCGCGAAGAAAAAAACCAGCCCAATACATACCTCCGAAAATACATTTCTTGGCAATGTGAGCTTACAAAAGATATTTATTTCGAAAATCAAATAATGATTCTTCTTTAGTCTATTGTAATAAACACCAAAATTATATTTTATTTTACAATTGTAATGTTTATTATACGTACAGTCTCCTGGTTCATTGTAAATATTACTTACTCAAAGATGAGCAATAAGTAGGTAGGAAACTTTAAATACTTTATTCTCTAAGCACTATGCATCCCGTCAATTGATATTTTTTTTACTGAAGGCACCATAGTCTATACCGTTACTAAAATATGGAGAATTAGTAGTATGCAATTAATTCGCAAAATTCTGAAGAACTGAATCTATACGATTCTCGATCTGATGACTCACCAGAGTTATATACTGCCTCAGCAACTTCTGTTGAAAATCTAAAAATGTTCTTTAAAATTTAAAACGACCGAAAGAATTTTTGGTGCTATCAATTCTACTTGGCGAGTTCTAAGTCGAAAGTATAAATTTCAGTTATAAAATGTGTTCCGTTTATTTATTTGTTGGTTAGCGGCTCGCTCCGCGCGATTTTTCATGGGAGCCGAGTTAAAAGCCACTTCCTATTTATCTTAATACTGCGAGGCTCTAAATGCTGCTCTATATAGAGTTATTGGGTGTGAATTTTCTCTAGAATTATGAGAGTGTTAAAATACTGCAGTGTTTTACAGAAACAAGCCGGAGAGGGAATTGAAAATGGATTACTTTGCAACGTGTAACATAAACGGTCTACACATCTTTCTGCCGAGTTCCTATGGCACAGCTCAGACACTTCATACATTTTTTTTTATTTACCGTGTGCGGATTATCGCGTAAGCCCGCGCGCGCTCCCTTATTCTTTAACGGATTATGGCTATTTAAATTAAAGTGAGACCCAGAAGGGGTGAGGTAAATCTAGCTCTACAAATTGGTGCGGGGCGGTAAGTGTCCGATCTATAATAATATGTAGTAATATTCTTTATTCCATGCCTGTAACTCACCTTTCATCACATGCCAAACATTTTTTTTAGATACACGTCACAAGACAGAACCACAAGTCACTAAAAACAGCTTCGAACAGATTTTATAAAATGAAATAGATAATCTGACCTGATCTGCCGGCTTTATTGGCTAGATCGTTGCCATCGTTGGCTAGGTGGTCGTATCGTTGATCTTGCCAGATATTTTGTGTTGAATTGTATATTCAATTATTCATGTTTCAAATTCTTCACTTACTTACCTTGTCTGCTCTACCTAGTTAATATTTTTTTTATTGTTTTTACCTACAAAATATAACCACATACATAGGCCTGAAGGTGCCCAGTTGGGCGAGAAACTCGGCTCAGGGTGCCCAACTGACCACATATTATCATGTGGGTGTAACAAAAATCTCGGTGAAGTGTGGCTTCCTAATTCATCTTCAAACGTACCTTTGACTACCTCAACTGGGAATATATTCGTGTTTTTTTGTTATGTTAATTGCAGTCATGATTTTAATTCTGCCCAACACAGGGATTATGGGGTGAGTCGTGTATACAAAATAAAATCAACACAAATTAATCGATAACCTAAAATAAACCTTCAGATAAAGGTTCTAAGCCACTTCCAGATAAAGGTTCTAATAGATAGCCTCGATGGTAACTATTTCGGTTTTTAGTATTAATGGATTATCTAGAAAACCGTTAAAAAAACATTCGGCTGATTGATACGGGCTGGTTTATTACGGTAATGCTTCGGTTTCGGTTTACGACCTCAAGGCCTTTTTGCGAAAAGCGATCTCTTTAATGACCCTGTAAAAGTTCAGCAGCGGTTTTCACATGTATTCACGATGCAAGATGTTTATGTTATGTGTTTTAGAGGTTGGGTATTTGGGAAATGAAGTTTATTTGATTTTATTTTTATAGCACTTACCCGAGCTAAGGGAAAATTTAAATCGAAAAAAAAAAACTGACTCGAACGGGACTTGAACCCGCAGCTCTTGACAAGTCGGGACTACTGTGAACAACGATCATAATAACGATCGGTGTTAATGATATTATCATAGATCGAAAGAATTTCACATGGACAGGAGGAAGAGTCGGTGGTGTAATGGTTAACACGCTCGTCACGGCTTGATACGGTTCAGAGTCAGAGATTTCGACGATATAAATTTTCTTTTTTAAATTTGTTTAAAGAAAACACTTTTATTAATTAATGATGATGTTATTTTGTTAATTACCTATTGTAGAAATTTAGAACGTGTAAGAGCCCTCATCTTTTGTTTTTGGCGATATAATAGCGAACCTATTGCTATTAACCGGAAAGAAATCCTGAAAACCACGTGATATCAATTTTTTGCTGATGTCAGTCACGTGCTCTCTAAACAGGAGCATAGAATAAGAAATAATACTACGTATAGAATGGCAACTCTCCGCTCCCCACCAGCATCTGAGCGAGGTTTACCTCACCCCCTCGAACAAAGTTTAGACTTAATTCGTATGGCGTCAGATGTCACACACACAGATGCGTGTGTACGATAACGTCAATGTGTGGTGTCTATGTAAAACGAGGTTGATTGTATGAAATGTCCGGGGTGTGACAGGAGCTTTAGGTCAGTTATATTTTTATCACTGTCAATGTCGTTTCGTAATCAGACAGCAACACGACAATCTATTACAATCGACAGTGACAGTGATAAAAATGTATTGGACTATCGTTGACAATTTGTTGTTTGGAACTAGGTAATTGAAATTGTATGCAACGTGGCTGACTGCCCTCATCTATCACGGAATACACACACATATACACACACACGCATACACATACTTTCACATAGATTCGTATTAAAAACAAAGCAAACACGTGGTCGACGATTTTCCTCATTCCAGACCCACTAAGATCAATGAACTCATTCAAATATTATCCCTCAGACGACGCCCTGAGCCGAGGTTCGCAACTGGACACCTTCAGGCCTGTTGTCTTTTTTACCGGGTGTGAGCCCTTAGCTTCATAAGTCACGTCAAAAAAGAAGCAAGCGGTAACACCGATTCAAAACCATAATAGTACCGTTAAGCTGCATAGTGACATACCACACTTATGTAAATGCGCTGCCCGTGCCAAGATGCGGTCGTACAATCAATTTGCAAATTATCTATTGAGGTGGGTCGCATACTGTTCATGGATTAACTCTTGACAGGCTCATTGTATAGGTTTAGATACTGTGCGATGCAAACGCTTTATGGAGTAAGAGAATCAATAGTATCTAAATTGCTTACTCTTTTCCTTTTTTAAAATTGTTAATGGTTCTTTTTTGTAATGTAGTGTGTTGTAGTGTTATTCATATTCTGTGGCTCTTGAGTTGCTTTTTATAAGGTACTTATATAATTATATAGGTTAGGTATATTTATTTGCATGTATTTATTGGTGAGTTGTACTTATAGTTTGTTCCTGCAATCTTTAAATTTTTTTTAAATTTTCCTCTCCTTATAGTTGTCTGGAAGAAATCGCTTTAAGCGATAAGGCCACCATTTGCAATGTACTTAGTGAAGAGTCTTTTTGTAATTATTTCTTTTAATTTTGGTGCATTAAGTGTATTTATATTGTAAACTGCGTTTCGGGCGATTCCGATTATTTTTTTCAAATAGAATTATCTCAGACGGCGCACTGAGCCGAGTTTCGTGCCCAGCTGGGCACTTTCAGGCCTGATGTTTTAATTTTATACCGAGTGAGATTCCGCAGCGCTCCCCATTTGTCCGGCCAAGTAGTTAATGCCATTAACACCTTTGTCAATCACTTTGTGGATACTACAGTAGTTTTAGGCGGATGAGACGTTCGTTATGTAAAAAATGCCAAACGTCTCACAATGTACACAATGTACGAGATGTATTTTAAGGTACGCAAATTGCGAGGCGTGCAATGTTCGTATCCACATTTACATTGAACACTTTTAACAAGCTTCTTAAACATAACACTAAAATAGAACCTACTAGCGCTAATTATAGCACTTCACCTATGAAATCCTACTAAAATGTCTCGAAGAAAATCACCTTTAAATTTCAAGCCGAGCAAGCGGCCAAATCACAGTATCCACCAAAATGTTTATCTTTGAAATCTGTATGGCATAAATAAATGGTGTAATAGTTTCATTGAAACTCGCCTCGGGTGCCGTACGTTTCTTGGCAACTGTTAGGATCTGGCTTACAACATGATACAAGACTATTAATAGTATTAGCTTAGCACATGGCCGTTGAGAACAATGTTCAGCAATTTAGTTCCCATTGTATTTATTTATTTGAAGAGCATTTAAAAAGCGCCCGACTCGATTATTCGCCCGATGTAAGCAAGTTACAATATTCACATTAAGCTTATATACTAGTTGCCATCGAAAACATCGGAAAATTCTTGCTGATTGTCCCTTACATGACCTCATCTTTCAAAAGCTCATGATGGATAACCCAATGGTTTAGTCAAAGGTACATCCATCGCAAGATGAACTAACTACCTACCCACACCTCACCGAGATTTCTGTTTTTTTGACGTGACCTTTTTTTTTGACGTGACTTATTTTAGATTTGCCGCAGATGGCATTAACTACTTGACCGGACAAATGGACAGCGCTGAAGGCTCTCACCCGGTACAACGTTTAAGACAACAGGCCTGAGGGTGCCCAGTTGGGCGTGAACCTCGGCTCAGGGCGTCGTCTGAGAGGACAAATATTTGACAGAATTAATCAACCCTAGTAGGTCGATAGCGATAAGCCCTGATTGAGGGAAATCGTCGACCACGCCGGGGGTGGCTAGTGGTACCTCTATGGCTAGAGTAATCGGGTCGTCGGGATCGTATATTACTTCTGTTCGACCAAATTTATCAAAAACATATACTTTTAGTCCATACGTCTAGCTTACTGCCAAATACTATTATTTATTGCAAAATATAGGTAATATTAACAGTGAGACAGTCTGGGCGCGTGTTAGTATAGCCATCGATAAGTGTTGGCTATAAAGATAGCACGAATATTTTATGTGGATTTTATGTTATGCGGTTATGGCATTTACTTTACGTTTTATTGACGTCTTCCAGACGAGCACGTGGATTCTTGTGGGCAAGATGTTTTTACATACTTATGTATATAAAAACGTCCCCTCTGGGAAGATAAGCAGTTGAATACGTTCTGTGTTTTCTTTTTATTGTTGTGTTTTGTTTGTGTGTATGTTCGCTCTCAGTCCAGCATAAAGCAACAACACTAGCTAACGTTTTGTTTACAATATTTTAATTAATTTCAATTAGCTAGTTTCAATGCAATTTGGTATCCCACAGCGGTTTTATAATTTAATTATTTTGCGAAATATTAACCGTTATTGTAATTCAATGTAAAATTAATTAGTTCCATAAAAAGCATTTTGTTTGTCCATAGTAACGTTTGCTTTCCAATCAATTTGTACTGTGGTCATTTGTAGCGCTATTAGAAACATTTGTGGGTTAATATGGAATGTTGACACGAAAATATCTATGGTTTCTGTTCAATTGGGTAATTTGTGATATTTTGTAACGGTGTGCAAAAAAAGTCGTTTGATATAAACTTAGTGAAAATCTTGTCAAAGCGACAAAATAAATTACAAAATATAGAAAATTTTTGACGTTACTTTTGAATTACAGAAAAAAAGCTATGTATCAAAAGGCAACCCAAACTCACAAAGCAAAACAGATAAAATAACAAAACCTTCAACAGCCATAAATTTTCATTCTACCCCCTCATAAATACGCATCAACCAAACTTCCATTTCGCCACAAAAACTCCACTAAAGTTTCCATAAAAAAAAGCATTAAGTAGGAGCCACACATAAATCAATTCTGGCTAAGTTTGGAGCTCATTCCTTGAGAACCAATACCGTTGCAATATCAATAATCAATTGGTGCATTTCTGGCTCGGATTCAAGTCTATTACGCCGGCAGTCTTAGCATTGCACATTCAAATGTATTGAACATCCTTTTGTGGGGGACTCCATCTGGTTGCTTTTCTCTTGATTCCTTCCCCTCTTATCGTCGGTACTTGTGCGTTGTGCTTCAAACTTGTACAAAACTATCGGAACTTCGCCTGTAAATACTTTGTTGCCACTGTCTACTTTGATATTGAAATGAGTACCAAAAGTTGCCAACAAATGCTAGTATGGAAATATTGTAAAGCTTTCAATGTATACCGTGTATTTTATATTGTGAGATGAAATTCTTCTTTCCTTCCAGTTTTACTTAGGCTTTTAAATATACACTTCTCATCAAAAAAATCGAAACATCTTGCAAGTTTACGTTTTGTCAGGATTATCAGAAAAATGTGTACATTTAGGAATAAATGTTAAATGTCGTTTAATAGTGAGTAATATGAGCTTATCAAATCTTAATGTTAATGTTCTAAATTTAAATGAATTTTTCATAGGTTTCGTATTTTGTTAAATGAGTCATTTTTATTCCGTATGGAGTATAAAGGAAATGGATAAAACAACACACGTAAATGAAAAAAAAGCTAAAAAACGTTTATTTAATAACTTGTATTCCCTCCCCGAGCTCTAATTACTGCTTCCATACGGTTCTTCATCGATCGGATGAGAGTCACGATCACATGCTGTGGTATATTGTCCCATTCCTCTTGGATTGCATCTTGCAGCTGGCTAAGTGTTTCTGGGGCAGGATCTCTTGCTCGAATTCGTCTCTTTAATTCATCCCACAGATGTTCAATGGGATTCATGTCCGGGCTTCTTGCTGGCCATTCCATAATAGAGATATCGACTTCGTTAAGATAATCTCGTACGACGCCCGCGGTGTGAGCCCTAGCATTGTCGTGCATGAATATGAAGCCGTTGCCAATAAAATGTGCATAGGGCATCACATGAGGCTCGAGACACTCTTCGACGTACCGATGACAGTTTAGTGCAGGCAGACGTGGCCTAGACACGAAAGCAAGTTCTGTCTTACCGTCGGCGCTGATTCCTCCCCAAACCGTCCACGAACCGCCACCATAGCTGACCTTTTCTTCAATGCAGCATTGTGCATAGCGTTCTCCGTCTCTTCTGTAGACCTTATTCCTTCCGTCGTTACCATACAGCATAATTTTACACTCATCAGAACAGAGAACTTTGCTCCACTGTAGGTATGACCAATTTAGGTGCTCACGTGCAAAGTTAAGGCGCGCTCTTCGATGGTCTGCAGTTAATTTCGGCCCATTTGCTGGCTTATGCGGTACCAGTCCACGATCCTTCAACCTTCTTCTAATTGTAGAGTCACTTACAGCCACCCTTCGTACAACACGAAGCCGCTGCTGCAGTTGAAAAGCGTTAAGTCGTCGATTTCTTAAAGAAGTTGTTACAATAAATCGATCATCTCGCTCAGAAGTGACCCGATTCCTGCCAGATCCTGAACGGCGCGTGAACAAACCAGTCTCCCGATAACGTTTATAGACTCTATGAACAGATGACAGGCTTAGATGCAGTCTTGCAGCCACAACACGCTGACTAAGGCCAGAATCCAGCAATGCCACAACTTGGGCGGCTTCTGTGGGCGAAGTATCCATACGTTTTAGAAAAAAAACCTTTTTTCAGACGTCCCAAAGTCACAGTATTGAAATAAAAAACAAAAAGTTTAAGGATAGGCGCCAATTTTTAGTTTTTAAACGCCAAATGTACTCCAACCCTAAACACACATTTGTCTCAAAACAGTGATTCATTTCGTTTATAAGATAAACAAATGAAATTCTAATTTTGAATTTAGAATTTTCGCTTATTACTGTAATGGCCAAACTGCCAGCTATACATTTATGTATTTTTTTTCATCGTATGAATTCTTTTTTGTGTTAAATTCGGACAGAAACAATGAAAACGGAAGTGTTTCGATTTTTTTGATGAGAAGTGTAGTTTATTATTTATTCTTTTAAGTCTCAATAGAGGAAAAAGTACTTACAGAAATGTTCTTGAAACGTTCGATTTTGAAAATATTTATTTTTTAATCTTGTCCTTCGTACGTTCATGACTGAAAGCCCCGTCTATAGAATTGCAATAAATGGATATCGTAGAAAATGGTGTCATGACTTCAACGCTTATAGCTAAAGAGTGGAAGGATCAAGAAGACTAGATATGACAAGTTTTGCCCAACGCATAAGTTGGGGTCCCAATTTATAGGCATATTTTATTGTCATATCTTATCAAACTCTGCCGACTTTGTTACTGATGAAACCTAACCCACTAAAAAATTATGGTCATCATCGCTAATCTAAAGCCACGTTCTTGTCGGTGCAGCATTCTCCATTCCTGTCTATCAAAGGCCAATTGGTTCACTTCCTTATAAGACACGACGTTCACCTTCTTTGTAATCTGTTCCATGTAAGCTCTTTTTGATCGTCCCCGTCCTCTTTTTCCTTGTAGCTTCCCTTCTATGTTGTTTTAACAAATTCTTCGTGTTTTATTAAGTGTCCAATCATCTTGCCTCTTCTGTCCTCAATAACTCTCAATACATGCCTCTTTCCTGTTACTCTTACTGGCATTTCCTCATTAGTAACCCTTCCTGTCCAAGTTATTCTTTCCTCCTCCAACACCACATTTCAAAGGCCCCGAGGCTCATCATAAGATGCTCTAATACCTACTTAATGTTTACTTGCATGTTTACTTTCTGTTGACTTTCTCCTCGACTTGTCCATACCTGTCTCTATCAAAACCTTATATACATGTATGTATTTATTATCTTCATCAAAATCGTCTTTATTTTCCGACCCCCGTTCTTTATTGGTTCAATTTCTACTAAGCCTTCCAATATTTCCATGTTTATTAACAGACAGTTGATTACAATGAAACTAATCTGCCAAGTCACGATGACGGATACTATGTATTGTGGTATCATCGCCTTCGCAAATTGACGGGCTTTCCTCGGTTGAATAAATAACATCAACAATTTTGTGAACAAAAGTGTTCACTGATTGTGTTAGTTCACTTGAGGGGTAAGTATAAGTGAACTTGAAGATAATTTTATTTTGGTGTGTCAGGATCGTATTTAGCAGAATTCCGTGGCCTCTGCCTACCCCAACGGGAAAGAGGCGTGATCTCTTATTGTTGGTAGAGTACCAATGTTGCAAGTAGGAAAAAAATATACTAAATTGCAACAAAAGTGGCATTTAAAGTCCAAAAACTTTTTCTCGAGTAATGTTACTTAAAGTCCTTAAAAAAGCCTTAAGTAAGTCTTTAAAAACCCAACACCACATTAGCACCACATAACAAGAACAACACGTTCCTTGGAAATAAAAGGCCTTAAGTGATAATAGACTCATTTGTCGACCCCGCCCGAAACATAATCGGCGATTTAATAAGTCACGCGGCTTAATTCGGTTTAATTCTTAACGACACATTTCGGCATACTCGCACATGCGAGAAAGTTGTTATGTGGGGATATAAAATATTGAAAACACAGGTGGGAAACATGACGGCTTATTTGGGGCTGGTGATGAAAAAACTGGTTTGGGTATCAGGAATGTTGTGTTGTGGTGGGGTGTTAAAAATGCATCACGTCACTTAAGGTTGGCACATAATTTGATTGTGTTGGGCTTGCTTACATCACACACCTTACAACATCTTACTTATTCAACTTACTTACAATATCATAGAAGGAAAGAGAGGAAGGGGAAGACCAAGAACAGCTTACATGGAACAGATTAAAGAAAAGGTTAATGTCGTGTCTTATAGGAAAGTCAAGGAATTGGCCTTTGATAGACTGGAATGGAAAATGCTACACCGACAAGAGCGTGGCTCTTAAATTGATGATGATGGTTATAATTTCTTCGTCATCATTCTCCATTGATTCTTTTTGCTTTGGAAAAATTCTGGTAATATATTTGAGGGATTGTATCCTTTTTAATATGAAGGAGACAAATGATATGGACGAAAGGCTGAACTCTAGTACCCACAAGGTTCTTCATATCCATCTTAGGACTTAGAATAAAAAATATTTGGGTCTGCACACCCCATTAGATATAACGGGTGTTACTATGTACATGAATGTATGTTGAAAATATAAAGTAGCAGCTACTTCATAAATTCACAAAGTTAATTAAAACCCAATACTAGTGTAATGGGTACTTTCGAGTGTATAAATTAACTCAAAATAATTGATTAAATCCAACTATACTTATTTCAACATACTACAAGTAACGTAGTATATCCATATATCGAGATAGCAATGTCAACCTTGAACCGCGTAAAATCCATCCATAAATACAGTTCCATACGACTCCCCGGCGTAAATTATCTCCAAGCCGCGACTTTTGTTCCGTCCGCTCCTTTGTCGATGGTCCACAATAAAATTTTATCCCGGAAACCTATTCGCAGTTACCTTTTATTATAATGTTGCATCTGGTATCCGGAGTACTTTTCAGTTAGGCTATTGTTACCCTCGTATAATGGGGGCCAACCTTTTTATTCCGCCTCAGATTTTTGAATGTGAGTCGCGACGTGCTATGACGGTTATGTGGTGTTAGGGATGTGTTTTTCTTCGCTTTTCTTGAGCTTGAAATTTCTAATGTTTACCAAGTAATGTTTGTTTACTGTAAAAAATGTTCAGTACAGTTCAGTTTGTTTTTGTACGTGCAATTATTTCATTATTACTACTAGCCTCCCCATCCCACTGCAAAGGACTCCCTTTCTTCAACTCCTCCCGATCATGAGCTTTCTCTTTTTAAGAGGTGGCCATGAGAGAGGATGCATACTTGATATGCATCTAACTTTTCCGCGATTGGCCACGACGCCCCTTGAACGTGCAATCAAATTATAGTAAATAAAATTATAAATATAAATTGTTGTAATAAATATTTAAATAGACCTTCATTGATTTAAAAGGTGTGTTGCTGTTGCAGTTTCTTGTCATTTCTTCTCCTCAGCCATAACACCTTGCAAAATGACGTAAATTCAAAAATGTTACATTGACCTTCAGCAACTTTATCCATGATAATTACGTTGAGTAAATGATTCTGATTTATGATTTCAGAATTGAGAACAACCAAACGTAAAGTGTCAACTAAATTGCCTCCCATACATAACTGTTAAAATTATGTAAGATAATTTATTCACATTTCAAATTCTTCAAAATGTTAATTCTCATAATTTAGATTCGAAATAAATATGTTTAATATCTTAAAGTTGGTCGACGAGTTCATAACCCGGCTGACTTTTGATTCAGACACAATCCTTTCTTTTGTTTTAAAATTTATATAAGTAAATATTCTGCATTCCTTCTGTTTCTTATAACTTTTTGTCAAAAGCAAAGTTTTGGGAATAGCTGAAGCTTAGCTCAAAGAAACTTTTAGTTGAACAAAATGAATTCGCTCTGGCAGCGTTACTTAGTAAGGTAAATCACAGATTTTGTTCTCAAAGAAAATTTTAGCAAAGACATCATAATATTGGATTTTCTTCTAGAACAGACAAGGGAGAAAAATGCCAATTTCTGAACATCATAGCAGATTATTTTTAACGGGCTATTTTTATTGAGGCAAAATAACGTAAAATTAAATTAAATTAGAAATTATTTTGAGTTAATTAATTAAAATTAAAATATAAATGAGACTACTCAACAATTTGTTAAAAACTAATATTATAAATATTTATTTGTAAAAATAATTAGGTACGTTATTAATACTAAAATAAATTGCTTTCCATCACTTCACGTTACTCAGTGTAGCAAGCTTGGTGACGAATACGTCACACGACACGATAATATAAACTTGATTAATGAGCCGTATGTACAAAAATAATAAAATAATTATAGTAAGCATATGGCCTGTGAAAACCTTGGCCTTGCTGTGTAACAACTTTGTTAGTTCCTGCGGTTGATTGGTTATAAAATGAGGTGGTTGATGGTGCTACCGGGTGAGAGCGCTCAGCGCTCCCCATGTGTCCAGCCAAGTAGTTAATACCATCTCCGGCAAATCTACAATAAGTCACGTCAAAAAAAGGTTGATGATGATTAAAGTATAAACGCTTCTTATTAACGTCCAGTGGTTGAGCCTCGTGCTCACGATCCGGTATTCGGCTCGATTCCAAGTGGAGACTATTCCAACAAAAAAAACACTTCATGAGGCACTCCTCATTTTGGTCAGCACATTGCCGGCTGAAGTTACCTGATTGTCTGAGTAATAAGATGCCGTGTTTCGCAAGACACGTTGCTTTGAGCTTTCAACGCTGCAAGTAGGAGAGAGAGACAGAGATAGACAGAGAGAGAGAAAAAATATTAAAACAGTAGCAGTAGCTTCGTGTGATAAATACGTAGTCGTTACGTGATCCATACCAGGGGCCTATAGCGGCTGTATACCCCTGACACCAGGTTTTGTCGGTCATCGAACTTATGTACATCTCACACGAAAAGAAGTCTAACATAATGAGTAAATTAGTTTCTTCAATATGTACGTAGTCGTTACAAGAGCCATGCCAGGGGCCTTAGCGGCTTATTATCAATACAGACCTCATCATAAACTTTGTGATTAGTAAGTCAAAATAGCCAATATCTACCTTATACAACCTATAGAAAAATCGGAAAAAGCACCAAATGTTCGTAACATTGAAGCTTAGCAGCCCTACATACTTACGTCTAGATTATTTTTCGGGCCTTTTGTGTGTGACACAATGAATGAGCCTGCTTTGATAGCGGTCCGAAGTGTTGCCTTTTTGGGTCGAGACTACAGGATTATTTCAACGGGTCAATGTAGAAACTAATGTGATATCACAAGTTTTCAGGCGGCTGTATGTTTTCATGTTGGCTTTGAGATTTTATTGGCGATTTTGGATTAAGATAACGCGTTTGATAGACTTTCAGATTCAGCGATGTGAAAAGTATTTATTTTTTGTACGGTTTCAAATTAATATTATTGCGTCGAGAAACATCGTATTGTGATTATATCGGGGGTATCTGCACGTATAAAAGTAAACGCGCAATGTCAATAAATAAATGTCAAATAGCAATATTACTTTTTTAGATGACTTGCTTCAATGTAGCCTTTTCAATGCCTTGCTCTTCATGTTGCAGTTCTTTTACTAAGCGTTTTCTGTAACAGAATGTAAGTTTTATAAGCGACATTTGATATTAAAACACTATCAAATTATACCTATTTCCATAAGTAACGCGATTTTCAAAATAACTTTTTCTTTCATATTTTATTTTGACTGGCATTTTCCTATCCAATCTCCTTTTACTCTTCACCTGCCAGTCACATACGAAAACCAAACACAGAATAAAATGGAACTTCAGAATAAAATAACAACACGAAGGTTAAACGGTGGACGTATCAATCAATTACGATGGCTGACGCCTCTAGCGATATACGTTGCAGATAGGCGGCCGCGCCCGTACCTACATACCACAGGGGTGGTGCAAAATATATCAGAAAAGCGAGATTTTTTAACATCAGACTGCCCTTTTTTTCGAAGAAAACCACTACAACAAAAAGACAATGGCTATAGTGACCCAGGAATCTGCACCAATGGCTGAACCATTGGATATAATTGAAATGGAATAAGAATTAGTGAAAGAGTCAAAAGTGTAAAGCACTTGATAAGGCGTAAAGATGTATGGGAGAAAATGGTAATGCAGTGGTATCGTAGTGCATGAATAAGGTGAGCGGGCACATAACGAATCCAATGACATTGTCGCAGTAGATAATAAGATAAAATTATAAACTAGATATAGGACTGTTGTGGTGGGTATATAATTGATAATATTTATAAATATAAATAAATGATACGATGGGATAGACAGTCCTAACACACAGGCACACAGGCATGATAAAACTCTAAGCGTACCAAACTACATAAACATAAATTCTAAAACACAAAAGTCGAAAAAAGCCTCTCCCATCCGCTACAAGCTTACTCTTTCCACCAACAAAAGATCTATTGCTCAGAACCCTAATCAATATCCTCGTGTTATTTGCCAACATGACGTTTTTATTAAATAAACGCCAATGCGCTGTACTTATCGTGGATTGGTTCCTTGTGAACATATGACGGATGGTTCGGCAACACGTTTCCAATGGGAAGATGATTACTATTGTAGTACATGTCGTATCTTTCTTTTCCTTTTCTGTTTTGTATTTCATGCAAACGTTTTTTCTGAGGTTTTGTTTCTTTTTATTGCTTTTTGCCGAGGCGTTGACCAATTTAAACTGTACCAATAAACACCCGTAACATTGCTTCTGCGTGAACGTTTTTGTACATCGCCATGAGTTTGAATTCACCTTTAATAATAAGTCTATCTATATAGTATTCCGGTAAGTCCCTCCGGCAAGCGTCCAAGTCATCACGCCATCTCTTTCGAGGTCTGCCACGACACCTGTACCCGTCATGAGCCACCCAATGCGTGACGATCTGTGCCCACCGCTCAGGGTACATGCGACAAACATGTCCGGGCCAATCCCATTTGAATTTGGCGGCTTTTGGTCCCACCAGCGATTCCCGTTTTTGAACGCAGTGTTGTGTTTCGGACTCGATCAATTCGTTTGACACCTAACACACTACGCTCAATCGCTCTTGGGCCTGGCCGGAATACGCACAGGACCGCGAAAAATGGAAAGAGGAAGGGGAGGTCTTTGCCCAGCAGTCGGATCTTGTAGGCTAGATTAGATTAGATATAGTATGTATATATATAGTGTGAATATGATCCCATCATCACCTACTTCATATCGCAGTCTCATGGTACATCGTATCCATCTTTAGAACTGTCAATAAAAGTTGTCCTTGATAAGTTACTAGTTGAACTGCTCAACCAATTAGTACAAGCATCATTATTTAGTTTAGAATCTGTGTGAAATCTATTTTGTCTTTGTCTATTCTGCAATGGATTATTGGAATATGTTTATTATGCATAATCCTTAATCGTATCAAGTTACTCAATGACTCATAGTACGTGTATTTAGCATATCATAATAGTTAGCTACAGATCGTGTATATTGAAGCTATTAATAATGTTCAGGTGTTGTGTGTCATAGATAAGCATCTAGTCGATCGAAATGAAGATAGTGATAATAAAAGAGTGAATAATGTTGCTGTTGGTGACTAAATTACAGTTATTAAATATGTTGTTGGTGAAGTATCATACAATGTTGACGGTGCCAAAGTAAAAAATTATAAAGCTGCCAAAATGCTTGAGCATGAGGAAAAAGAAGTCATTTTGAAATTGGTATTTGTTCCATGGCATGTTATATACCTCTACATTATTGTTACATAATATCATTCATATGTTAACACAGCAGCTTTCGTTGTAATTTTTAATGCATTATTTTATTATCAGCTAAAATCACCGAAATCGACTTCAAACATATGTTTTTCTTTTTTCAAAAATCGAACATTCTCGTTGTTTCCTACCGAATTAACAGTTCCCAAACCCGATAAACATATTTTCAATACCCTTTTATGACAAGTTGCAACTGTTGAATTTTGCACTATTCAGAGCGTATGTTAAAAACTGCACACAGTGTTTCAATATGCAAATACAGGAGTCGATAACAGATGACCTAAAAAGATGTATGCGCCTGTATGGTATGAAGTTAGTCATATATTCAAAGTTCCAAGAGGAAGCGGTAATTTTGTAATAGAATGTAGTGATTCGTGCGAACTTCATTGTTATTTTGTTGATATTCAACAACAAGTTTTTCTTCACGCTACTTTTATCTGATTTCTGGTTTTCATAAAAAAGAGAACATTCTAAATCACAAGCCACCAATGTCGTGTGTGTCACCGGCTCGCTTCTCGAACGGGTAGTGCCGGTTTGATCCTTAGTACTGGACTTGCACCAATGAGTTGCTAATTTATCTTAAGTGAATGTTTTACTACCATAGTAGACTAGGCCAATTATGGACGGCGCTACGGCTCAACACCAATCACGTTGATGTAAAGAAAGGTCCGTGAAGTATGGGTACTTAGTTCACCTCTAACCACCTAACTAAGAATAAAGTCGTGAGTTTATGTTATCCCAATTATAATATATATTTGAACGATAATCCTTTCAAGTTAAAAACAGATATAAAAGCTCTGGAAGGGGTGTGAAAAGCCACATTTTCCATGTGGTACATAGTACTGTAACCCTCATCATGCCTATACATCTTCACGTTTTCACTCAGAACCAAACACATGACCCGTGTGTACGTGTCAAAAGGCTCTTAATTGAAAGCTTCGGCCCTGAGCCGAACCAAAACCGTCCGATCGATCGGCCAACAGTTCACCTACCTAAGCCCTAGCCTCTGTTATTTTTATTTCATAGGTCATCTGGTAGTGTCATTCTACAAATTGAACTAGTTCCAGAGAATAAAATAGTCAGTCAGATTATTTAGGCTAATAATCAATAAAACGACAAATACAACCAGAAGCCACATTCGGTATTTCAATCCTAAAACTGTAGTTATTTAATTGTTTCTATTAAATATATCCTCTACCCAAAGATTGCTACTTAGCGACAAGACCGCTCTTGTACTCTTTATCATCTCAATTTTGTTTTTGTATCTTGTATTTGTGTTTACTGTGTATTTGTGTTAGTTTATGTTCTACTCGCATGGGATCAATAGCGTGAGATAAGCTACTGCACGCGTGTATATATTTTTTTCCTAAGTTTCAAGTCCAGCGGAGGACAATATTTATTGTCTTATTTTTATTTGTCTGATGCAATGTAAGTGTCATTCCGAAAATTGGACCGGACTCTGAGAAATAGATTGTGTCTTTTGTCGCGTTGGCTTAGACCGGTCGCTCCATTTACGTCCTTACAAGGCTTTTTGTCAAAGTCCCGTCTCAGTGCTCTGGCGACTTTAGTTCGGTTCCAATTTTGTGTTCCGATTCTAAAGTCGCTGTTGTTGAAAGACTGGCCTTTGGAAAGAATAAAGGGAGCCAGGTAACAAATGCCTTCATTCTTTCCAAGAAGTACTGTGTAGTAATATGATTTTCATTTCAATAATGCTCTTATTTTTATATGCATGTATACAATATTATAGTCACTTTTAAAGATTTACGCACTTTTTACAGAATCAGGTTATTGTTTCAAATCAAATCATTTATTTGCATTACATGTGGTACATTTGTTGTTATATAATATGATTAAATTAGTTTCACACATTTAACCAAAACAATATTGGTATGCAAATACAGAGAGGTCGTGCAACATACATTTACATCATAATACAAAATAATATAAATAGATAATACAAATTATTATACAATTTAACATTGAATTGAATTTAAATAACATACAGAAAAAGAAAAGCCATACAGTTTTATATACAATTAATTATTACATTTTGTGATCAAGAAATTAACTGACACTATAAAAGGGTTTGTTACCTTTATCAACATTTAAGCATGTATCGGCCGTTAAAAATAGTTTGCTGTGTAAATATAATATACTCCGTTTTCCATATTCGTTTATAAACAGGTCAATCGGTGCTCATTCTTCTCTCGATCGATTATGTAAAAATAATCGGGGCTTTTCTTATTTCAGAATAAATAAATAAACTAACTCAAAATGTAGATACAGAAAAAATGCTTTTCACTCAAAACTAAATCACTAGCTCTTCATAGAGTCGATGCCAAATGAAGTGTCCAGAAAAACGTTCATAACATCCATCGAAACCCATCAAGTCTCTAATGAAATTCGCAGCAACCAAATATTCTCTTTTTTGGCACGAACATTGCCTTGCATCTAATATGCGAGGCACATGCAATAATTTCAATATATTCTAGCATAATATCCATAGCGGCATTGCTCGGGCATGCCTTTGCAAAGAATGGGGGCGCATTCCTATGTCACGCCATGCCTCTAGCAATATTAATAATTTCTCCGCTATATTACGGAATTGTTGACGGGAATTACTATTATACAGCCGAGGTGACGCAGATTTTGGACTAGGAGTTATGAGACAGTTATCAAATAGAATAAAGTTCTTTTAGGTTAGGTCTTTGATCTAAGACACTTTCATGTTATCAGATGATAACTTTCATAGATAAATAAATATAGACACCTAAGTTATTATTTTTAAAGTTATAAATAAGTTATTTTATGTGTAATGTAAAAAAGATGTTAACAAAAAAATTTAGATTTTAAAGCTATACGTTATAAAATTCTTATGTGTAATTTAGTTTACAACTTTTGTATTTTAGTATTTATAATTTGACATGATTAAAAATAAACTAAGTTACAACAGGAAGGAACCTACTTAAAAGCAAGACCCCATCAAGTGAAGCTAATAGACAAAATCTTGAAGACCTATAAAATGTACGAGACATTAGAGACCGCTTCCAAGATTTATCTAGAGTAAGCGAGGCATCCACCAAAATTGAAATTAGAGTCAAAGGAGAAGCACTGCGCTGTGATCTGGGGCATGTAAACGTATTAACGCGTCGTAAGACAGAGGATATGGCGATCTTTGAGTTTGAAATTATGTTCGTAATATTATTAGAAGGTGAAGACTAAGATAATTTGTGTAGATGGATATTTAGTACTCTAATAGATATTACGTAATAGTACTATTATCACATCATCATTTATGGTACAGTAAGACTGATAGGGTTTGTATTGCATTGTAAGGTGACAGATCGAACTTTCTTGTTTGAGCCGTGATAGCTCAGTTGGAAGAACGCTTGACTGGCACTGTAAGGTCGCAAGTTACAATCCAGCTCGGGGCCTAAACCTATGATTTTCGAAATATTTTTTCGAATTCCTGTTTTGATCATAAATGATTATCACTTGTTCAAAACCCACATACCGGAGGAATGTGACCTAAGTGTATTGGGCTGGTTTTCCCTTCGTGGGTTTTTAAAACCGGACCTGTTAGGTAAGCGGACTGTGGAAACGGGATAAAACTATCAATCAGTCAGTCAATTTTATAATGTCATCTTTTCATCATCTAAGATCTTCATCTAAAAGTAATTATACTTTGAATGTGACAAGTTTTAACTAATTACAAAAGTCAAGTGACTTTGCGTCGACAGGAAACATCAGCACCATTTTCTTCTTTATCACTATCAACAATGTTCAAAGCATTGACCAGTTACCATGTTCCCTACAAGATGTTTACATCATCAATCATTTCCATATCTACCTTCCCCGTTGTAACACTTTTGTTCCTGTCTTTGCTCGCTGTGCCTCCATTATGCTATTCTCCATTGTCATTCGGCAATGATTAATGTCCTGAACTTTCTTTAACAATGCCTTAAGAAGGGGTTTCGATTTGGGAAGCCTTTGAATTCAAGTCTTGGTAAATTAAAATTAGAATTTTAGTCTCGGCAAAGTTGTTGCTGCTAATTTTAGAATTAGGAGTTAATTTAAAAAAGATTATCTTAACGACGGGGTTTGAGGAATACAGTTATGTCAAAGATTGAATTAATTGCTCATTTTGTTAACCTGGTCTCCATGGTCCAGTGGTTTGAGCGTTGGGCTCACGATCCGAAGGTTTCGGGTTCAAATCCCGCTGAGGACACATCACGAAAATCACTTTGTTATCCTTAGTTTGGTAAGGATGATCACCTGATTGTTTGAAAGAAAGATGATCTTGCTTCGGAAGGCACGTTAAGCCGTTGGTCCCGGTTACTACTTACTGATGAAAGTTAATAGTCGTTACATGAGCCATATCAGGGGCCTTTGGCGGCTCAATAGTAACCCTGACACCAGAATTGACGGGGTTGGTAATCCACTTCACAACCCACACGATAGAAGAGGATTTTGTTAACGGATTTGAATTGTTGATAATATTATAATTGGATATGTGCAAAAAGAATAGAGATTCTAGCATACAATTGCGGTGACACTAATGATATTGACTTTCGGTGTATTGCCAAAGTATCGACTACATTCGTTCCATCCAAGATTCATTAAAGCCCAATCAATACCAACATCCCAAAACAAACCGTAGCTGGTGCAAAATTTAAAGAAGAAAACTTGAAGACTAAAAACTAAACTTTCAATAGTGAAGTGGAAGTAGAAAACAACTCGAAGTCAAAAAAGCTAGAAAGCTTTTGTTACATCAAAATTGAATGCTTCTAAAGTTACATGGAACCGGATAGCTGGATACTTAGAGTTTTACCTCGCACGATTCTATGAAGCGAGTTCTTGGAACTATTCTACATGTAGACGAAATTGTGGTATCTGATTTTAATGGAACTAATAAGACACATAGCTTCAAAATATAACATAACAGGTGAACAGTAAAGAGAGGTGTAATAACACCCACCCACTCCTCACCAGCAGTTTAGGTCACATGTAAAAGGGAGCGAGCCTATTGCACATCGGACACAAGTCTTGGAAGACCACATGATATTAACTATCTCCAAACATGAGATCAAACTCATAAAGTCGAATTCAGTGGTTTAGAGCCGAGCTGAGATTCAAACTCGTGATTACACGATGTAAGTTACGCGTCCGAATATGGCTAAATCCTTGATAATTAATTAACATGCGATTCAGCCTTTGGCGGCTCAGCAATAACCCTGACATCAGGTTTGATGGGGTTGGTATTCCACCTCACAACCCACACGATAATAAGAAGATAATGCGAGATGGTGAATCTTTGTTTGTAAGGCAAAGCGGTTTTAAGTTTTTCGTTTGGTAAATCCCCATACTTTATTGTAGATTTGTCTAGGACTTAATTAAAACACATAATAACGGGTTTTTACCGCGTATAAAGCAGGGATATCAGACTCCCGATATTTCGACACTGTTGCAAGTGCCATGATCACGGGATGACTGATGAGATTTGAGTGGAGTAGGTAGATCCATAATTTTCTACGGGCAGACATATCTGTCTACCCTCTTTCTTTGCCGCTTGTTTATGTATTTGATATTGGAATGTTCGGAACCTCACTGTGTCCTCACGTTTTATCACCACATTAGGCCGTTCTAAGCTTTTATTGTCTAGGACTACTAGTACTATGTCTAAAATAGCAGTCACTTGACCGGACGAGAAAGGTCGCGTCGTAAACGGCCCGTTTCTCCTAAAACCGTCGCATCTCCAAATGAAGCTACAAGTTTCCCGATTGGAGTTAATTAAAAGAAAACAAGCGCCTACGTGCACACAGCAATTGCGATGCAGTTGCAATTCAGTTGCATTTGCAGGAAATGCAATTCCAAAATGTCATAATGCAGTGTAGGTATTTGCACAGCTTGCATCTTCAACGTATATACCTATCATGTTTTGAATATTGATTATTCGATACTTTAGGCATATTGTTAGAGTTGCTCAATAGGTTTTTATCGAAATTAAATTTGTATCTAAGTAACATAATTTCAAATATATCATAAACTGCCTATATACGTCCCACTGCTGGGCACAGGCCTCCCCTCAATCAACCGGAGGGGGTATGGAGCATACTCCACCACGCTGCTCCACTGCGGGTTGGTAGAGGTGTTTTTTTACGGCTAATAGCCGGGACCAACGGCTTAAAGTGCCCTCCGAAGCACGGAATCATCTTACTTTTTCGGACAATCAGGTGATTCAAGCCTGAAAAGTCCTTACCAAACAAAGGACAGTCTCACAAAGTGATTTCGACAATGTCCCCATCGGGAATCGAACCCGGACCTCCAGATCGTGAGCCTAACGCTCTAACCACTAGACCACGGAGGCTGTTATAATTGCTTCGATGTGGCCTTTTTAACCCCCCTAACAGAACTGCAATGCAAAATTTTAGGTGCTTTGCAATCCTGCGTAAACTAAACCTAATAAGGACGATACCTAAAGTTTGAAATTATAAAAACATAAACGTTTGTCAAACCCTTAGTTGAATTCTTGTAGGTTTCTCTCGATACTTAAAATCCATTTCAACCCATCCAATAAGATAGTCTGGAAGAAAATGCTGCATAAGCAATAAGGCCGCCTGTTGCGCATTTGTGTATATGTTGTCCTTATCTCTGTATTTTGTGTCCCTTGTGCTCAATAAAGTATTTTATCTATCTATCTAATCTAAGCCATAACTTAAACAAAACTTAGCTTCACTTGTCGTGAAACCATTAATTTCATATGGTCAGCTTGCTTTAACCCTTTGTACGGCGTTCATTGAACACAAAACACGTTGCAGCTATTCCTGTACCGTACTAACAACAAGTGCCAGTTCGATTCTCGGCGAACGGATTATTTACGATGTAACTCCATACCAAAATAGAACTAGCCATGTTGAATTCTTGGGTAATGCATAGACTTACGATTGCGCGGAGGAATCATATTTGATGTTGGTTAGGTTTGTACTTGCGCAAGAAGGAAATATAAATTATATAGGGAATTACCAATACGGTACATAGCTTAGGGATACTTAGGAAGAGTAGGAGTTTGTAATAAATATAGAAACCACTGGCATTAGATTTAAACAAACTGACACTATAGGGAAATGTGTTTTCGACCTGTATAGCCGGGGAAAAGTAGCTGCAAAAGATCATCATTTTTTAATTTATTTTTTGACGTGATTTATTGTAGATTTGACGCAGGTGGCATTAACTACTTGGCCGGACAAATGGGGAGCGCTGAAGGCTCTCACCCGGTACAACGTTTAAGACAACAAGCCTGAGGGTGCCCAGTTGGGCGCGAACCTCTCGGCTCAGGGCGTCGTCTGAGAGGAAAAAATATTTGAAAGAATTAGTCGACCCTAGTGAGTGAATAGCGATAAGCGCTGATTGAAGTCGTCGACCACGCCGGCGGGGTCGGTATCGGGGTCCTGAAGTGTTTGGTGTCGCGAGCTGATTGGCTGCCTCTATGGCTAGAGACAAAACTTCATCATTAGACTGCATATCAATCATACGCGAGTGACGCTTTTGCGTGAACGCTGTCATAAACATAACATAATATAAGTTGACGACTGTATCCCAATTGTCAGAGAGATACAGTCATCGCAAGATGAACTAAGTACCCACACCTCAAGTACCCTAACCTAAAATATTATCTGGTATTTTATTGTAAAATATTTTAAATTCGTCAGAAAATAAATTTAAAGCTCATGTGAAGCTTACTTCATATAAAAAAGCTTATTATAAGATTAATGACTACCTAAATGATAAAAATTTCTGGTATTGAGTGTGTTCCTCTAGTTATTAAATAACTTATAATGTTGGTTTTTAAAAGATGTGTTGCTGTTGCAGTTTCTTGTCATTTCTTCTCCTCAGCCATAACACATTGCGAAATGACGTAAATTCGAAAATGTTACATTGACCTTCAACAAGTTTATCTATGATAATTACGTTGAATAAATGATTCTGATTTCTGATTTCAATGAGCTTTCTGTTAGACCAATGTGTAGGTGAGCGGTATGCCGTCTATAAAAGCCGAGCCAACTATGTTACTGAAAACTGCACTTAAGATAAATTAATAACACTTTCGAACCGGCGCTCCCCGTTTAAGAATCAAACCGGTGAACCACAGGACGACAGTTACTTGTCATATGTCGCAATGTGTTTGAATTCAAGCACATCGCGCCGCGCCTGTATAAACGAGGCTTTAGTCCAACATATCTATACCAACCTCATTATATCTACGTTGTTATCTTTGATTGCACCCATATCTTTGGCTATCTACCTCATCCATTAGGATCAAAGCAATCACCAGGGCACCTCTATTGTAACTGTTCTGTATGTGTTACTATTTGTTACTGAAACGCAATGAAAGAAGGCCCGACTACAGGCGACGAGCTATTTTTAAAGCAAGAGAATTTGAAAATAGAAACTACTGGGTTTAGGCTGAAATTGTCTAGGTACCAATATGACTTACCCACATTAAAGACTTGGGGGTTGGATGGTGAAAAATATATCGCAGGGCTAACTATACACAACACAACATATTAGGTATACAATACACATATCTACAGCATAAACAGACACTTTTAATGTATTATTTTATTTGTTGAAGCATTTAGTAGCCTTATTCATTTAGATTAAAAAAACATATATGATTATTTGCAAGAAATAGCGATCGGCACATTGTTAATACCAGGAATAAAGATAAACTTGCTTTACAAGTCAGTCGATTACATATGATTAGTAAATCTTTTAAGGGGATTGCCCCTTAACACGTTTACAATAAGATTCCCATTGACATTCAGAATTTGCCTTTCAACTGTTTTAAGACAGTAGTTAAACAAAAACTTTACAAAAAAGGTTATTATAAAGTTAGTGATTATTTAGAAGATATGAATGCATGGGATTAACTGTCTGAGAACTGATATTAGGCAGCTAAATTACTCAATTGTATAGCAATATTTTATGTTTTATGTTTATTTTTATTTTTTTAAAGAACGTCTAGGGCCCTGTGCCGAGGTTTTTCTTGCAGCTTCTTTTCCCCGGCTATACAGGTTGTGAGAAGCTGCAGTAGTTTTAGGCGGATGAGACGTTCGTTATGTAAAATTGACGATTCAAAGTGTAACTATGTTACCTACTGAATAAAGATATTTTTGAATTTGAATTAGCTCGATAAACTGTAACGGGACTGCGTTTAACTAAATTCGGTTTCACGTAAATTGTAAACGGCGGTTTGTTGTTCGGTTTCGCGTAATTTGTATCCCCTAAATATGAATGTATTAGTGAACTGTTGCTTAGCCGAAAACGAAAATAAAAAAATGTGTAGTAAAAAAAAACCACTGTCGCACACATACATTTACATTCACTAATACAATGTATAAAGATTGCTTGTGGTTGAAAAATTTATATTATGAGTAGAAGATATGACGCCCACGACCGACGCACAAGTCCGCACGACGCTGTTGCATCCGTCACTGAAGTGTGAAATCTTTCCGAGATTTGTATAGAAAGTGCGGAGAATGACCACGGGTAGTCTTGCAAAATTCAAAATACTCCTAAGATCCCAAATTCCTGTTATCACAGTTACCTATATGGTGTATAAAGAGGATGAGATGGGATCGCTGGATGGGTTACTGAGACAGTTTGGTTCTGCAGTTTCTACTCTCAACAAAAAGAAAATTTCAAAAGTGGATAACTATTTTGGCGTATATTGTAAAATTATAACTTAAAATATTTATGTAAAACTAGCTGTTGTTATTACGAATAAATAAAAAAAACTCGCTTCCCGCTAACCGCTGACAGTCAGTGATGAAAGTTCAAAATACTATGACATATATTTTATTATTTACTTATATATCGTTTCCATATCTCGGGCCTATAGAGTCCTGAACTATTATTATTATTTTGGTGCTGATCGCATCGTATGGTAACGCTGTCTAATAAAGTTACAGCACTTTTGTCCGTCGTCGGTTGCTGTAATGGATGAGTTATTTTAAGCACACAGAAACATCTTCAAACAAAATTGTATAAATTAAACATACGTCATCACTGGCTTGTTCCATACAATGTAATCAATTTCAATAGTTATAATTATAAAATCATAGGGTTAGCTTTTTTTTTTTTTTTTTTTTTTTTTTTTTTTTTTTTTTTTTTTTTTTTTTTTTTTTTTTTTTTTTTTGACGTGACTTATTGTAGATTTGCCCCAGATGGCATTAACTACTTGGCCGGACAAATGGGGAGCGCTGAAGGCTCTCACCCGGTACAACGTTTAAGACAACAGGCCTGAGGGTGCCCAGTTGGGCGCGAACCTCGGCTCAGGGCGTCGTCTGAGAGGAAAAATATTTGAAAGAATTAATCGACCCTGGTGGGTCGATAGCGATAAGCGCTGAATGAGGGAAATCGTCGACCACGCCGGCGGGGTCGGTATCGGGGTCCTAATTTAGCACTCTATACTTGGTGTTACTTACCATATCATCAAAAAATAATGAACGTTTTGTTTTGCACCGGTTATTTCTAAGCATTTTTTTAAGCTCGGAAAACACGTTTGTATACCAGCAAGATTAAAACACATAATAACGGGTTATTAATCAAATCAAATCAAATCAAATTTTTTTTGCGCGTTATTACCGCGTTTAAATCAGGAATATGAACCCGTAAGGGGTAAGAACCTGTTATTATGTGTTTTAATTATGATAATAACCGCGTAAACTTAAAACAATGTATCAGCTAGATGCTTATTTAATTTGTCTTATTGTTTAATTCACTTTTTCGCTTTAAAATAAGCAGCTCTCAATCTTCCGTCCCTTTCCCGTTCGATGGGTAAAAACTAAATAAAATACCTTAGAATAAATTAATGAGGTATCAACTAGAATCGGCACCACAAAATACCTAAGGATATAATATGGTTATCACAGCACAGGGGGGTCAAAGGTCAGATTGACGCAATGCTTAGAAAAAGCATTATTACTATTTGACATAATTGATGATTAAACGAACTTACCTTAAGTGAAGTTCTATCATAATTATATGAAGGCTTCGTACGAAGAGATTAGGGAGAGATAAACACTTGTAGTACCGCGGTAGCGATCGTCATTCTCACACTATTTTGAGGGTATTTTCATTGTTTACAACCTAGGTACACATATTTTTTTTTTTTTTGTGAGGTAGTTTGCAAAGCTAACGGGTCCACTATCTTGCGCTCGTCATTTAGTTTAGAGTCCTGTAATATTTCACGATGACAGGGTGGGGATGAGATTTAAGTACTTAGTTCGTTTTATCTGACCATAAAACAAAAAAGGGCGGGCCCTAATCTCTTCGTACGAAGCCTTCATATAATTATGATAGAACTTCACTTAAGGTAAGTTCGTTTAATCATCAATTATATTCGGCTTCGTACTCGAGATTAGGGAGAGATAAACACTTGTAGATCTTTAGAGAACTATCGTGAAATATTAGAAAAAAAGGAGTGTAAAAGAAACTTGTACAGTCTGAATCAAGACTCAACCGCTGTTTTATTTAAGTAACACGAATGTTATAAAATTAATCATTACAAATAATTGCTTTAGCAAACGAATCATCCTGATTCGTCAGATTTGTATTTAAAGGACGGTTACAAAATCGAAAAAAGGAATTAGAAGTACCGCTTCAGCCAGCCGTGCGGCGGATGGTATCGAGGCTGACACCAAGCCGGTGCACGCGCGACGCAGCGGCGTGCCGCGTGCTGTGCGCGCTGAAGGCCGCCGCCACGCCGCTGGCCGCCAGCATGTCGCGGATCCAGCGGCTGAGCGTCTGGCTAGAGACGGCCTTGTGTGGCCGCTTGGCGCTAGTAAACAAGCGATTCACAGCACTTCGCAGTGGCGCTGTTTTATTTAAAAAACAAAGCAACGTTTTTCCCGGGCATATTTCGGGTTTTTTCTGCAAAAAAGGGAAGTATCAACAAAGGCTGCTGAAAGCCAATCCTTGAGGTCTTTATTAGTTCAGTAATCTTTATAGTTACGCCAGTATCTGTAACTAGAATGTTATTTATATTGATTTTTAATAAGGTTTGGACCCTGTGCGCGGTGACCAATGCGAGAAGGATGGCTAACTTTTTTGACAATTGTTCCAAGGATAGGTCTTCGCAAGGAAGAAGCTCGATGTGTCCCATGTTGTATCGTATTTCGGCATGGGAGGACATAAACGAAATATGCCTTTAAAGAAACGTTTCACAGTTTGATCTTCGCCTACATGATCACCTACAATCAATGATATTGCTGAGCGACAAGTATTCAGCGTACCGTACTGAGCTCCTTCATTATATAATTTTGACAAAAAAATTACAATTTCGGATATAGGTGCAGCGTATAAATCAATACTGTTTTCTTTACAATAATAATACCACTTCCTCAAGTAAACATCATATTGTCTGAAGGAAATGTCAGACAGAGACGCAAGCATTATGTCGAGCGCAGCGAGTGCTGTATTTCTGTTTATCCATGCCGACCGGATAAGACTGCGGCCGCCAGGCTAACTGTGGTGTGCATGTTGCGATGATTGCTGCAATGAGGAGATAAAATTGCGTTTTCCTCAGGTCGAAAATATAAAATCTCAGAGATCACTAGCTTTCTAAAAATGGGGTACCATGGCTGGGAAGGCCACATGGGTACTACGAGAATACCTTTAGCTTCATCCGATATGATTTTTCTTAATACTTTAAGTACGACTGCAAATGGGGGAAACGCATAAAAAAATATTTTTGTCCACTCAATTGTAAATGCATTAATTGCGTGAGCATCCGGATCTCGGTGCCAGGATACATAGACATCGCACTTTTTGTTTACTCTCGTAGCAAACAAATTTATTTGTGGGGCACCGAAAGAATTTATATTTTTTTGGAACGTGTTAGGCGACAATTCCCACTCAATATCGGGGTGGATGCGCCGAGACTCGGTATCAGCTTCAGTGTTATCCACAGATCGAATATATGATGCGTAAATATATATGTCTCGACATTCACACCACTGCCAAAGTTTTTAAGTTACCTCCGTTAAATGGGGGTATTGTATACTGCCCATGCGGTTGATGTAAGAGATAGCGGTCGTGTTGTCTATTCGTAATAGAATTTAACAGTTGTTCAAGTTCTGTGCAAATATCTTTAAGCCGAAAAAGGCTGCAAGAATTTCTAAATAATTGATGTGCATGGCACGCTCCTGCTCGCTCCACATACCGCTAGCCCTCTCGTCACCGCAGGCGGCTCCCCATCCCGTAGTTGAGACATCCGAGAAGATTTCCACGTAATAACTATCTTGTTTGATCCTGTTTACTGAACTTGAAATTGACCGATGCCACCATGTAAGGTCAGGTAATATAGAATCAGAAATGTCCATATAACTATCATAGTTGTCGTCTTGCAATAGTTTTAAATATTTGATGCGCTCGAAAAGTTTCGTATATAACCAGGGCATGCTGAACGCGTTTTATGGAAAAATATTTTTCTATTTCAGCTTTTATACGACATATTTTGTCGGATGGCAAACTGACGTGGAGCTCTTCTGAATTGATGTTGTAACCGAGAAATAAACAAGTTTCGCTGGGTATAGAAACACTTTTTTCCTCATTGATTATAAGACCGAGAGAAGTTAAAAGTGACCTAGTCTGTTGAACATTTTCAAGACAATTTTTGTAAGTTCGGTTACTAAAAACCAATCGTCTAGGTACACCATGGATATAAAACCGGCAGAGCGAAGTAATTTGGCTACTGGCTTCATTAATTTTGTGAAAACGTACGGAGCAGTGCTCAGCCCGAAAGGTAAAACATTAAACTCATAAGGTTTTTGATCCCATTCAAATCGTAAATATTTCTTAAAATCTGGATCAATTTTTATAAAAAAATATGCATCTTTGAGATCAAGTTTAGCCATGTAATAAACTTTGAATATAAATTTTAAAGCTGTTCGGAAATCTTCAATTTTGAAGTGACTAGTTGTGATGAATTTATTGAGCTTTTATAAATTGAGAATAAATCTCATTTTACCATTCGGCTTTGGCACTAAGAAAGTGCTCGAGATAAACTGCCCATCACAAGGCTGACATATGGAAATAGCGCCAATTGATAATAGGTCCTTAATAGCCTCCGCAAAGTGAACTTTCTCCTCACTCGAGCAGGCTCTAGTGGAGGCAGGACACGTTTGATGTACAGGCCGGGAAAAGGGTATTTTATAACCCTGTATATATGATAGAATGACTGGGTTCAAGGTAATAAGACGCCATTGATGATAAAAATCAGCTAATCTACCAGCATATTTTACCGGCTGTGCTAGATCTAGCGGCGGCTGTTCGCGGCCCGCGGAGTATTCGACTGCTTGAAGAAGGTCCCGCGCTGTCCTCTCATCGCCGACGCCAGCGCGCTCCTTGTCGTAGGCTCCCTCGTTCGTGACGTCGTCGCTGCTGTCGGAGGCCGCGTCGGATTGAAAGTCTTCCAGTTTTTTGACGTGCTGGGCGCATTGTGTTTGCTGAGAGATGGTTTAGGCATAGATGTTGCCTTTAACTCTGCACCTGATCTATAAATTGCTTTTGCGGACTTTAGTGTGTCACATAAATCTTGTCCAAAAAGAAAGCTATCAACTTTGGCATTCTGGAGCGATTTTTTCATTTCTTTCTTTACTGAAAAGATAATAAAATTACGTCTAGTAATTGTATCGTTGTGTAGATAATCACACATTGTACGCCCAGAGTCGATTAATAATCGCAATAGGTCCGGATTCTTCTCTATCGAAGACAAAAGGAGCGTAATCGCTTCGCCGAGAGAATTTTTGTTTGTTCATGAGTTCTTTTCTGTCTTCTTAAGGTAAACCATTCGTCGCCGTGTGTTCAAAACGAACAGCAAAGTCTTTCTGGATATCCTTGCCATAATTAACAGATTTGGTAGGATCAACTCCGAGAATTTCTAAAATATCTGCATCTAATTCACTTGGGTCTTGCGATAACGTAGTTAGCTCGGCAAAGCCTCCTTAGTACCGGCGGGGGCCATGGGGGTTGCTGCGACGTCCTCGGGTAGCAGCGGTGTGCCGGCGCGGCGGCGGTGTACGCATCTGCGTGGTTGCGCGAGCTTGATGCTGTTGAATTCGGCGTAGGACTACAAGTTATGACTTGATCCAGACTCGACGGCGTCGGTGAAACCGAGAGTGTATGTATGCAGTCTGCAATTAGTAGGCACTAAATATTTTTTGACTTGTAGGGCGGCATTCTAACCACATGTTTTGTGAATCACTTTATGAAGAAGTAGCCCATAAGCTACCCGCAACAACAAGTGTTAATGTGAAGAGGTAGCCCCTCGAACTACCCGCAACACAGAGTATTGACTACTAGACTTACGCCAAGTATAGGTATAATGGTGAAGAGATAGTCCCAAAAGCTATCCGCAACTCCATAGACCTATCACTTATGAAGAAGTAGCCCATAAGCTACCCGCAACAATCAAGTGTTAATGTGAAGAGGTAGCCCCTCGAACTACCCGCAACACAGAGTATTGACTACTAGACTTACGCCAAGTAGGTATAATGGTGAAGAGATAGCCCCAAAAGCTATCCGCAACTCCATATAGACGGTACGAAACAGTCCCTAAAACTGTTCACAATACCTCCTCCAGTATTAAACATAGATAGTAATGTATTTACTAACCATTTCTTTCCGACTGTACAGCGAGGGGGTCATCCGACGACGACGATGAGCTAGATAAAATACGTCGGCGTCTTGAATGTTTACTACGAAGTACTGTTTCTTCTATTTTTCGCAACTTTTTGCGTAATTTATCGAAATCACTGTCCGTAAACTTTCTCTATAAGTACATTTTTACGAAGTAAAATCAACTATAAAACAAGTAAACTTTTGACCTTGAAAAGTCGTTATGAACGCGTGCGGAATGACAGAACACTTACACACGAATGACGAGCGCAAGATAGTGGACCCGTTAGCTTTGCAAACTACCTCACAAAAAAAAAAAAAATATGTGTACCTAGGTTGTAAACAATGAAAATACCCTCAAAATAGTGTGAGAATGACGATCGCTACCGCGGTACTACAAGTGTTTATCTCTCCCTAATCTCGAGTACGAAGCCGAATATAATTTCAAATTATATCATTGCATCTTTTTATAAACCACTAGGGGCGTTAACAAGACCACATCAAAGTAATTAATCTAATAAACAATAGTGCAATTTGACATTTGCTCATATAAAAAACAAGTGCGCAATGCCACCAAATGTCAAATAGTAATATTACTTTTTAGATGAAATGCTTCTATGTGGCCTTTTTACGACTTTTAAGGCCAGTACGACCGATACAATTTGAAGTCAGTGTTTTATGTTTCCGTTCGTGTTTTCCCATTTCGCGAGATGGGTGTATGACAGCTGGCAACAGGCGGGCATAAACTGAATGCAAGTGGCGAGAGACAGACTGGCGCAGAAAGTTGGCTATCGACCTTTACCTACAGACGGCGCTACAACGCACTTTCTTTTTTTTACATACATACATATATAAACCCACGAATATATCCCGATCGGGGTAGTATGAGGTACATCATCATCAGCCCATTAACGTCCCCACTGCTGGGGCACGGGCCTTCCCTATGGATGGGTAGGGAGATCGGGCCTTAAACCATCACGCGGGCCCAGTGCGGATTGATGGTTATTAACGACTGCTAATGCAGCCGGGACCAACGGCTTAACGTGCCTACCGAAGCACGGAGGAGCTCGAGATGAAAACATTTTTTTTTGTGGTCACCCATCCTATGACCGGCCTTTGCGAAAGTTGCTTTACTTCAACAATCGCAGACCGAGCGCGTTAACCGCTGCGCCACCGAGCTCCTAGTACTTCCAACCTAAAATGAACTAAGTACCCACTCGTCACCGAGCTTTCTGTTAGACGAATGCGATAGGTTGTGAGGCGTATCGCCGTCTACAATAGTCGAGCCAACTGTGTTAGTGAAAACTACACTATGAATCAAGTCCAGTACTGGGTTATTTTCTTTTTTGAAGTGACTTAATATAAGTTTGCCTCAGATGGAATTTACTACTTGGCCGGATAAATGGGTAGCGCAGAGGGCTCTAACCCGGTATAAAAAACAGGTGGTTTAGAAGTTAGGTTGGAACAGACGTGCATACATGCATACATAAACACATACACAGATACGTACATACATAGCGGTCAAAACATAACCCTCCTTTTGGCTGCGCCGCAGTCGGTTAAAAATTAATCCATTTTTGAATTTGACAGGTCGATCAGTGCAATAAACAATATTTGATGTGAAAATAATTAAAATGTTATCCAGATTACAGTGCAAATAATTTACATTGCTATGCGCAAACAAATTAAGCATATAAAGCGATATTGAAGTAAAATAATTATCGCACTAATGGAAAAAGGTTCAGTAATGAACTCATTTTAATACGTACCTATTATGGAGTGATAATTAGATTGAATTAAAGATAATTTGGGACGGTGATTGGGTTGATACATTTTGTTCAGTGCAATATTAATGGGAGCTTTATTGGTAATTATATTAGTTTTGTGGACAGACAGACGAAAATCACCCTTGTTATATCAAAAACTAAAATGCTTCTAATTTAGATATACAATTCTAATACATAACATAACAACATAAGCTAACGACTATATCCCAATTGCGGTAGTCAAAGGTACATCCATCGCAAGATGAACTAACTACTCATACCTCAAACAGCTTTCACGCGCTTCACTTCACTTATAAGTTTTTGACTTCAAAATTATTAAATGGATCATCATCAATTTCAGAGCCACGCTCTTGTCGGTGCAGCATTTCCTTGCTACTTTTTTAGGGAAAAATAGGGCTGTGATTTCCCTCTTGCCTTCCACCCCGCAGTAGTCAGTCTGAAGCAAGTGAGATGGCGCCCAGAGTAGTCTATTACAAAGCCATACTAGGACTCCTGTCCTCCGCCTCTGAATAATACTGGCAGTTACTGCTGCCCTCTGTCAGGTTCCAGGTTACAGTCCCTGTGACTTGCCCCTTCCGTCCTGCATTGCCGTACCGATGGCTCCCATCTTAGCATCTGTAACCGTTGAGGTCTTCACCCGTATCCCTGGACAAGGCTTCTACGTTATACCCCGTAGGTCTGGGTCCCTATTAAATGAATAATAATTATGAAAAATGGTCCTGTGTGTCACCGGCTTGCTTCTCAAACGGAGAGCGCCGGTTTGATCCCCGGTACCGGACATGCACCGTAAGTCATTAATTTACCTTACGTGCAATTTTCACTAAGATACAGCTTGACCGTGATAATTATTACGGCTTACCACCTATCATGACGGAGTATGACGTAAAATCCTCGCCCAGGGATGCGGGTGAAGGGGCAAGTCACACGGACTGTAACATGAAACCTGACAGAGGGCAGCAGTAACTGTCAGTACTATTCAGAGGCTGAGGACAGGAGTCCTAGTACGGCTTTGAAATATACTACTCTGGGCGCCATCACACTCGCGTCAGACATAGTACTGCAGGGCGGAAAGCAAGAGAAAAAACCATTGCCCTATTTTTCGCTAAACAGTAGCACGGAGTACGCTACACCGACAAGAGCGTGGCTCTTAAATTAATGATAATGACAACCTATCCTGTAGGTTTAACAGAAATACTTAGTGAGATGTACTTTAGTTCATCATGCGATATTGGTTTTTGTTGCGCTGTCAATTGTAAAAAATTGTATTAAGTACTGCACTTATTTTTAATAAATAAATAATAAATTTACGTCTGATTACCACACTTGGGAATATTTCTCAATTATTTATTGCATTACATGTAGTACAATGGGGTGTTACATAGGCATAGGAACTAAAACATGGACCCTGTAGGGCACAGCAGCAACGTTGAAAGGAAGAGAGGAAGTGTGTATTAAAATTAAAACTTATCATTAAAACATTCGCCTACAGTATAATAGCTCTTTTTAATTAGCATTGTTTTTAGATTTTTTATAAATAAATTAGTTTTAGTTTCATCTCTTAAGTACTTTGGGAGCTTATTATATATTTTAATGGACATAGCCAATGGGCCGTGGCGTGTAATTTTAGCCTAGAATTTAGCAACATTAATCTGCCTTGTTGTCGAAGCGAATACGGTGTAGGAAAGTAATATTTTCACGATATGTCTGAACCAAGGCATAATTGCGCCGCCTATTGTGCTTATGTTTTATTCGTTTGTTTATGTCCTTTGTATATGTTGTTGTGCAATAAAGTATTATTGATTGATTGATTGCGCAGTTGCTGGTATAGAAGAAGGTAATGAATATTACAATAAAATAATACTTAAAATGGCTTGAAGAAAACAGTAACAGGTTTTGTGATGCATGAAGTCTTTTATAAGAGCGGAGGAACCGAAAGCGTAAGGATTACAGTAAGTAGAATTCCGTTGACTCTGCCAACCCTAAAGGGAAAAAGGCGTGATCTCATGTATGTATGTGTATGTAAAACAGCTTTCACAAAATGTATTGTGCATTATTTGATTACTCAGACGCAGCTTATTCGTTATTGGGAACATTATTCATTTCCTTTATGCGTGTTAAAATTCTACCAGTAGTATACCGGGAAAGTTAGATGATCCGTGCTTCGAAAGGCATGTTAAGCCGTTGGTCCCGGTTACTATTTACTGATGTAAGTGAGTAATCGTTACATGAGCCATGTCAGGGGACTTTGGCAGCTCAATCTTAACCCTGACACCAGGGTTTATAAGGCTGGTAATGCACCTCACAACCCACACGATAAGAAGACGAGCGTAGGTATTTAATTTGTTTTCTTATGTTATATATTGTATTGTAAAGTTGTATTGTCCTTTTAATATTTATTGAAGTAGGAATAAAGGAAACAATTTTTGGATTGTTAAAAAAGTCGTACACTAATCAGAGCTCTACATTTTTTTTACGGGTCTACCACAATATAACAGTCAGTTTACATTGTAAATGCTCGTTTGCTCAACTAGCATCATAAAAAAAAAGCAAAAAGCAACCATCCTAACACCTTCACGTATACCTACCCAATTCACGCATGCATGCGCGCCGAGTGAGCAAACGCAGGTATCTAGCACATACTTACATACAAACATTATCATACACACTTACTTATACATTCCGAATCATATTCATATGCTTAACACTATCTAAATATTGTTCAATTTTTGTAGTTTTTTTTTTTTTAATTTGCCTATCACAGGCAAGAATGGAGTATGCTATACCTACAAGGGCGTGGCTCTTAAATAAACAATAATGGCAATGTGTTTTTGTTTGTTTTTGACTTGACTTTAAAATGAGGAGTGCTGAGAGCTCGTAGCCGGTACAAAATTTAAGACAAAGATATTTTTTTATGAGAGGTGTAGTTATAAGGAATATAGCATGATTGAAAGGGCTATGAACCTTTCTGGCATAGCTCAGTGGCGCCACCTGGCGGACGTTTTAAAACTGCGGCGCACGATGAAACCTGTGCAAATCGATAGGGGACACTTGTCTGAACAAAAAAGCTTTAATGGACCTATGCTCTAAAGTGTCACGTTTTCAAGATATCTTGCTTGAAAGTTACGAAAAGTGTCGTATGGATAAATCGATTTTACTCTTAGGTACCTATATACAATCGTAATATAGTGACAAAGTGATTGATTATACAAGAAATAATATTATTTAATATAAGTACAACATATTTATCTTATTGATAAAGTGAAATTAATAAATACTAAATAAATACTTGCAACAACATTATTGGTTTTTGCATTTGCTACATTATATAGAAAGTACATAGGTACTTAACTGTGCATACGTATGAGTTTATCAGTTTGTGTTATGTACGATATACTTACGCTTCATTTACTCCTTAACTTGATTTTATTTGACACAACGACGGGATCTAATGAAATACAAAATAAAATTCTACACTTTTATAAACGCAGTGCGCTTAGTGCAGCATCATTACTCGTTAAAAAGCAGAATTCTCGAAGTTTAAGAAATCTGTGTAACAGAAACAAAATGGTGTACTTATTAACTGCCATTTTGCTTTCACGTTTAATTCCAGGAACTGCGAAAATGGAGGTCCTTTGTTTAAAGTTGCACGAATTTCTATTGTTTCGACGGAATCAACAAGGATAGCGAATAGCCATACAATAAGTGTGAGTGAGACAACATCATAAAATAAATACAATAGGACGATTGGCAGCCGGGTGAACTTTCAGTCAGTTCGCCACTTTGATCTTCAACGTGCGCACGCGCTTTTCTCTGTTCATTCTGTTGTATTTGTTACCACTGTTGAGTTTGTTAATATTCCTGTTGAGTTTGTAAGTGTTTTTGTTGACTTTGTTAGTGTTATTGTTGAATTTGTTGTTGTTATCTTGGCCAGATGTCCAGTCACGTTGGTGCCAGGCAATGTTTTTTTTGTGGTGTAAGCACTGTTCGTGGCCCGCGCCGAAGACCTCGGCGTCCTATACAGTCGTACTTGACAACTGAAGATTATATTTCTAGGCACCCCAACATCCTGAATTATGCTCGCCACTTATTTGACGATCGAGAGGTAAGTAATCTTTTTTGATCATTGAAAAATAAAAAATATCAGTATGCAGTGTATCTGGTATCTATATTATAATCCCTGGTCAGTATAATACATAAAAAGACAATGTATAATTCGGCTCGTTTCTCAATCATGCTTTTCATAATCGAAATGTCATACGAATAAAATTCGTGTATGGAAATATATTACTTTATCGAAGCTCTTTCATTATGTAGACTCTTAGACGAAGTGTAATCAAAGCAAAACTTTTTTAACAGAACGCAGTGAACTTATCTCAATTATAATGGGCCAGAGATTGCTCTTACGCCAAGCGTATCACTTGTGTACTAGACTTACGCTTTCAACAGATTTTATAGCTAACTATTACCACTTATACTCGTATGTATAATAAATGATATTTGCATTTTTTTGTAACAGTAGAGAGTAATCAGTTTATATTAGTGCAAGCACAACGGTAAGGCTGTTTTTTCATCAGACATGTTAGCATTGGTTGGTGATTGGTAACCTAGCAACGGCTACGTTAATATCCACCAATCACCAACCAACGGCTACGTTGCTAGGTTTAATATCCACCAATCAGATAATTGGGTCTGATTCTGATCGGCACAATGAATCCGATTGTAGGATATGCAACGTAGCATCTAGCATGTTACTGGTGGAACGCAGTCTAAATGTGACGTACTTACTTCATTATTGATGGAACAGTATTATTATCGTTTCCAGCTAACTACGCAAGACCGAATATGCAGACCGTGCCTACAACGCGCTGATCGGTTTGCGGATGCGCAAAGAAGAGTACAGGACCAGGAAGAAATAGAATTAGCGATACAACAAGCAGCTACCGAGGATTTCTTAGATCCTTCATCTGGTCAGTCATCCAAAGAAATGCAGAGAGATCCATTAGGAGATAATGCTGAGGAAGTTTTTCAAGATATTCCTCAAGCTTCGGTAACACCTCCACGAGTAGAAGAATTACCACGGCAAGACATTGAACATGAAGCATACCAGCTTGTGTCAGTCATCACTGTGCCTGATTTTGTACGAATCCCTTATAGTTCAACGAACTGCATAGTAGCAGGCTGCAATCACAGGGACAATCTACACCGAGTGAACTTGACAATCAGGCGAGATATTTTGTCTAAACAAAATATTTATATTCCTCGTGATACTCGAATTTGTGGAGAGCATTTGGAAGAGGGCATATTATTGAATGAATTAGCTTTGTATTGTCGCCCCACACGAGACACCTTTAAAAGTGCGCAGATAAGGGACATGTTAAAGATGTTACAAAGCAAAGACACGCCGTAGGTTACGACGAATAGATCTGAAAAGTCACTTCCAAATCAAACTATTGTCATGATATTGTCGTATCAGGATAAGTCAAAACTTTTCAGGACAATCTGTTTTCTCTAGCGCAATCCACAAGCCGCGTGAAGCCTCACGCAGGACATAACAAAGGACGATGTTGTTCAAGACTTTTTGCCTGAATCTGTTTAATAACAAAACCGTACCACCATATCTCTGTCCGGACAAAATCCTCATTGGGTTTCCGGGAGTACCATTTCTGCATCACGGGATAGAATAACATTATTAACATTAAGGCTAAAATAATTCCAGCAGCTGACTATATCATCCCATATCTTCAGGATGAGTTTGTATAACCAGTTATTAATGTGTAGGCATATTACGCAGTTCAGATGGTATTTTTGATGTGTTGGTATTCGTCATCCTTCTTAGCGCGGTAAAAAGTTCTTCAAAGGTCGGGGGTGACGCTAGATCTTAAGCGGTTGGTATTTGGTAGACTCCAATGTACAACAAACAAGTCAGTGGTTGGGATTTAAAACAAGCTTAAGGTCCCGTTGCATTGAAGGCACAATGGGGTGTGTCTATACGAACTAGGTGTGTTCCATACACTGCTGTAAAGTAGTCCTAAAAGCGAATTTTCACATCCCACCTGCTTTCACTGTGTTTAGACATTTAAGCTGCTTTTCATTGAATAAACATAAAAACTCTAAAAATGTGTTATATTAAACACTAATATTCCATGCATAGTCACTATATTCCAATTGCATATAAAAGTAAAATGGATTTGTTCATACAACACTTTTCGGAACTTTCAAGCTAAATATCTTGAAAACGTGACGCTTTAGAGCATAGGTTCATTAAAGCTTTTTTGTGAAGAAAAGTACCCCCTATCGATATGCACAGGTTTCATCGTGCGCCGCAGTTTTAAAACGTCCACCAGGTGGCGCCACCAGGCTATGCCAGCCTCCATAGTAAAATGTTCGATGCCCTTTGCATCTTACTGTAATATTTGCAGTTGGCTTATACACGGCGACCCGGCTCATGTCATTTCCACACCGGGATTCAAACCCGGAACGTCCGGATCGTGAACCCAACGCTCAGCCACTGTACTACGGAAGTCGTACTAACTACATTTAAGACTACGTATATCGCAAAGCGACTACATAATAATAATACGATTTCAACTAGATCTGATATTAACCTTGTCGCAAAAATTTGATTGCATACACTTTAGAACCATACTACTATCTGTTTTCTTTGTATGTTTCATTGTGTACAAATAAATAAATAAATAAATAAATAAACCATATTATCACATAAGCTTTTTTGACAAATTGAACTGTATGTCTCACTAAACATCAAATATCTTAAGGCTAGAGAGCTCTAACGCGGACGCCGATAGATAGAGATGTAAATAACCATCATCCTAACATTATCCCATTTTTCACAGGGTCCGCTTACCTAACCTAAAATTTGACAGGTCCGGTTTTTTACAGAAGCGACTGCCTGTCTGACCTTCCAACCTGCGAAGGGAAAACCAGCCCAATACATGTTAGGTCACATTCCTCCTCCCTGGGTTTCCTCACAATGTTTTCTTTCACTTTTGGGCACGTGATAATCGAAAACAAATTCGGCTATCATTTAGGCCTGTGCTGGATTCAAACCTGTGACCTCAAAGTGAGAGGCAAGCGTTCTACCAATTGGGCTCGAAAATCGGATAGAGATGTAAATCTGTACTGTATTATGTAGTTCCCTTATTTCCCAGGTAGTTTCTCGGGCCAGAGGAGCTGCAAGCGAAGCCTGTAAGGTTAATCAAGGCTAGCCATTGTTCGTTGTAACTCTGACTCATTGTGGCCTGCCTACAACACTCTAATTGTTATTGGCCCGATAACAGGCCGTATTCTAATTACTGATACTAATTATCGAGGCCTCGAGAAAGTGCTCCGATTTTTGGTATTCGTTTTGTAACAGGTACGTTATACTAGTATCCAGATATTGGTTAAAAGAGTTTGATTTGACAGTGAAAATGATTTTATAAGTTTTACATAATTGGGTTTTCCTGGAGTCAATAAAGCCCGAGCTTGCCAATTAACTTCTAATTTGCCAGGGACATGTCCGATTTAGATGTTTTTTCTTTTGTAATCTTTTTTTAAATAATATAAAATAAACAAAAGAAAAAAAACATCGAAATCAGACCTGTCCCTGGCAAGTTAGAAGTGAAACCCTTCATCGACTCCACTAATTATGAAATTCTGATTACTAAATAAAGACAAATTTAAAGGTGACAAAAGATGTTTTCTTATTTTCTATTTAACTTATTTATGAATGTTAATAAAGAAAAATCTAATAAGTGCGACATTTTTTCTACGTTTTTCAATGACGTCACAGTGTGCTTTCTCATAACAAATCCACAGTAATTTCGTGTTTTGACGTTTCATAAAAGTAACTGATTTGACTAGTTGGAAACTAGTCTATTTGCTGTTACACATAACATAACTTATAGAGTTTTGGGCTAACGCCTACATCCCAATGGGGTGGTTAAAGTTACATTTATCGCAAATAAATTATAAATAGGTAAATGCTTTTACAATATTTTTCTTTTTAAATATAACACACACCAGTCGGCAATAATCAAATCAAATATTTTTATTGCACACAAAAAATAGAAATAGAAAAATATTTATTTCAAAAAAAGAGATTTACAAAAGTAATCTGTTACAAAAAACTGGTTTTATGAGGTAGTTTCAGAAAATCTACAATCTAAAAACATACTAACAATTAGCAACAGTACAAGTAGGCGGCCTTATTGCTCTGAAGCAATTTCTTCCAGGCAACCATTACCAGAGTACTAATAATGTGTAGAATAGATCCACAGCTCACATCCAATTTTATTTTAAGTTACACCTGTAATTTTCTCGTTCACCGAAAAGGAATGAGACAGCTATAGATAGTCGACCATGTGAGAGATGAAAAAATCCTTTTGTTGCATTATAAGCTGCTATCATATTCCAGAAGAAAAGTATACCGTGCTTTTAAATGTCACGAAAATTAAAATCTTTTCAACGGACACGCAACCGGCCAACAACAAAGTTCCCATTAATCATTCGCACACATAAACTTCATCCACCTTTTATTCCGCAGACGATAGAGAAGGTCCAATAAACGTGTCGTTTTAAAAATAGTGTGTGTCGTAAATTCCACAACTGTTTACACTGTGCATCAGCTGTGGACAAGGACACGTGTTTGTAAAGTAAACATGATTTGCAGTATGAACGTGGATTGTCTAGCGGAAGATGAATTTCCTTTACCCGTGGATTCTTGTTTTGAATTATTTTGAAATAAGAATGTCTGCTGGAGAAAATAAAATGAATGTAGTGGCAAAGCAAACCCAAGTCCCGATGTTCAGAACGATCCTATAAAGTTAGTCATATCATCGTCACCTTTTTTTGACGTTATTTATTGAAAATTTGCCGCAAATGGCATTAACTACTTGGCCGGACAATTGGGGAGCGCTGAAGGCTCTAAACTAGTACAATTTTTAAGACAACAGGCCTGAAAGTGCACAGTTCGGCGCGTACCTCGGCTCAGGGCGTCGTCTGAGAGGAAAATATTTGCAAGAATTAATCGAACCTAATGGGTCGATAGCGATAAGCGCTGAATAAGGGAAATCTTCGACCACGTCAGTGAGGTTAACATATTTTCCGTATCTATCCATATAAACATCATAACCAGCTACATTCCACTGCTGTGCACAGGCCCCCGTCTATTAACCGGAAAGGGTATGGAGCATATTCTACCACGCTGCTCCACTGCGGGTTGGTGGAGGTATTTTACGGCTAATAGCCGGTAATTCAAATAGTGTACTTACTGAAAAAATAAAAAAATATTTGGTTGCGAAGAAATACATCAAAAGAATGATGTGAAAAAAGAAAATTTTTTTTTGACGTGACTTATTATAGATTTGCCGCAGATGGCATTAACTACGTGGCCGGTAGAAAAAAAAAGAACAAAGCATAGCAAGCTACTAATCATTTTGAGTATGTTGTAGAAGTCAACTACAAAGACGAAACTTTTTTTGTGGTTAATGGGTTTGCTCTTGACTAAAGACGAGGTACTACTACTATAGAACGAGTTCGCCCAGAAGATGCACGTTAATGCTGGTCTTAAAGGTAGATAGGAGCATCCAGCGCGGGGAGCCGCGGGAGGTCAAAATAATCGAATGAGGATAAAAACTGTCTATTTCTCCCATTAGGGGGGTTACAATGGCCACATCGAAGCAATTAGTCTAAGAAAGCAATATTGCTATTTGACATTTGTTTGCATTGCGCACTTACTTTTATATGCGCAAATGTCAAATTGCAATATTGCTTTCTTAGATGAATTGCTTCGATGTGGCCATTTAACCCCCCAGGTGTCGCTATTGTTAAGTATTTTTAGATTTTGACATTTCCCCATACTATTTGAGTAAAAAAACATTGTTTTGGTTATATTTTTTTACTTAAACTCTTTGCGCAGCATTTAACTGAAAAATCAGTGTTATTATTATCATTCCCTAAAGATTGGAAAGAAGGAAACTTATAAAAACTTATTTTCAATAAAAACCGCCTTTTTCCAACTGGCTATTTTTCTTTTTCGTAACTCATTCTTCAGACGGGATACACTCTACGTTGCTCCACATTTTATAGCAATTTATCACGAATTTTAGCTGGACAGCATGGAGAACTGTCAACATTTAGGAACACTCAACAGTTAAGTGCTGCCGCCTACATTTGACACTTACATACATACATAAACTCACGCCTATTTCCCACCGGGAAGTTGATGGTAGGGCTGGCAGAGGAAGACCGAGAAGGACTTACGATGACCAAATTGGAGATGTCCTTAGAAAAGGTTTAATACGATCTACTCTGAACCGGCGTGCATGTATGAAGCGATTGATGAATGTGGAGGAAGCAAGAGAAGTGTGTCAGGATCGAATCAAATGGAATTATATAGTCTCTGCCTACATTTGAGCTTCTTGTTTTTATTCCCATTCTAATAATTGCATTGGGTGTCTAGCATAGTGATCGAGGTCACCCCACAGTTTTTCCCAAAGTCATAAATATTCAAGAAAAAACTTGTTGTAAGTAACTCGTTTCGTTAACCAAAAAGTTTTAAAAGTCTCTTCAAATAATTAGGAATTCAGATTTTGTAACTAATTAAGTATTCTTAATTTAAGTTTTCAAGTCTTGCCAACGAAGTTTGCGTGAATATTTTTTATGCAAACAAATTAATGGATTCGGATGTTTTATTTAGTACTTTGGATCAACTAGAGAGGTAAAGTAGGTCGGGATGAAACTTGATCTGGGGGTTTAAGAGCACATCGAAGCTATTCGTCTTTAAAGCAATATTGACATGAAAATATCAAATAGCAATATTGTTTTTAGATGAATTGCTTTATTGTAGCCTTTTGATAAAAGGCTGTGGTAAATATGAACATATTATCGGTGTTAAGTAAACATTACCACATTTAAACTAATATGGGAAAAGGTAATTTCTAAAGGTATTTTCCATGTTACTTAAATGTACACGCAATATTTTAATATTTATTAAATCTACTTTTTTTACTTTTTTTTCGTTTCTGGATTATTTATCTTAATAAATTATTTTTGATAAACTTAAAATTTACGCCAACACTATTGTTTCTGTTTCTTAAAGTTTATTGAAAGCTTGCTACATAAAACAGCTGCGAAATAAATAATTTATAAATGTTCACAAAACTCACCAGCTCATCGTAGTAGTTCGCAATTTGCGAATAAATCAACGAATCGTAATCCATTGCGTACACTGCACTGAACACTGAAACACTTTTTAAATTCAGAACACCAATAATAAAAGCGAAACAGCCCGCAATAATCCTCAAAACTTCGCGCGAATTCGCGTGCAAATTTCCGCGCGCGAAACTCCGTGAATCCCGCAAGTTATCAGGGAATATTGGTGGAATCACTGGTAATTTCCTAAGAGCGAACCCGACGTCGATTTAAGACGCATAGGTCGAGTAACGCCTGACGTGAACTACCGTCAGTAAAGCTAAAATAAGACCAAATTTTAAACACAAATCTTTGGTGCTCCCATGTATAAATATAGAGTGGCAATAACCACTGGTTTGCTCACGGAGTGCTCGTAAAAGTCGGCGTTAAAACCAATAACCAGAGTTCTGTATCGCCAGAAAGTCTGGGTGAATAAATTTGATGCGGATCTACTGGTTAAGTCGTTGATGAGATGGCGAAAAGACCTATTATGAGAAATAAGGACAAGAATCCATATTAACAAAACATCGGCTGTATCTATTAAGTGACACATGTCCACTATTCATTCATTCATTTGAATCACAAAAATGATATTGATATATTTATAAGTCATTCAATGCAAGTCTACCCAAAGAAGTTAAAACTATTTTATTTCAATTCAAATATCCTTTGACACACTAAATATGAACCCTATCGCACTAAACAACTCTATATCATTATCTCTGTTACGTTAGAAAAGGAAGCAAGTTATGGCGTATGCTCCAGTCATGAGTTCGTTCAAACATTTTTATGTTTGTTAGTTTGCTTTATAATTTCTTGGTAAATTTTAGCAATTTGTTGTTATAAACTATGTATAACTAACAACATGTATAACTATTACCCATAATATGAACAACGTGTGTTTAAAACTCATAACTTTGAAGGAAAATCAGGTTTTGGATTCCGATAATGAGAACATCCAATACAAACTTTAGCCTGCCTATAAGTCTCCTCTGTCTGCTCCAGTAAGAGACACACCGTGAAGATGTAGTACATGTACAAGAATTCAAGTTTACGACCGCAAGTTCGAAAATAGAAATGAATCATGGTGTCGAAAATATAATGAAGTTTTTGAATGAACGTATTGGCGCGTGGTTCGAATTATTGGTTTGTAACAAAGAATAAAGACTAGTAAAGGCCAGCGGAATATTACTTTTCTTATAAATATACAACATTAACACTCTATTATTAAAAAGAGCATCACTTTACGTGCAGTTTTCATTAACACAGTTGGCTCGACCATTACAGACGGCGATACGGTTCACCGCCTATCACGTTAGTCTAACAGAAATCTCGGTGAGGTGTAGGATCTTATTTCATCTTGCGATGGATGTATCTCTGAATACCCCAATTGGGATACAGTTGTAAGCTTATGAATGTATGTTATAATAAAAAGAAACAATTCTTTGATACATTGGGAGAGAGATAAGTTTGGTTTGACGACCATATCGCACTAGGTCACGATGGCGGCACCAGAGGGTATAAAACGGCCATAAATTGAAATAACAAAATATCTTTATTCAGTAGGTAATATAGTTACACTTTGAATTAACATTTTTTACATAACGAACGTCTCATCAGCTTTAAACTACTGCAGCTTCTCACAACCTGTATTGCCGGGGGAAAGAAGCTGCAAGGAAAACCTCGGCACAGGGCCCTAGACGTTCTTTTTTTAAAAAAAATCACAAAATACTGAATACCAATAAAAATACTAATAATAAGTTACCTAAAAAGCAATATTGATATTTGACATTTCCTGACGTTGTTCACACAAATTGCATTATTGCTTTTTAGTTGATTTGGTTCGATGTCCTTTTTAGACTCTCCTGGTGTCGTATTGGTTGTGTAAAACACCAGGACACCAGGTATGATGACTTGTCCATTAGTTCCATTAAAATCTATGTGTTGTCGCCGAATAAAGTAAAGACCCGTTAGGCCAAAACTCTATGGTCCAGTCCTTTAAAAAGAAACATAATGGCGGACATTTTTAAGAAGAAAACCAGAAAAGAAGACAGTTAACGATCGGAAGCGAAAAGGATTGGTCATGATTGAACTAGAGATATTTTATTATATTAGGTAATTGGTAGATAATCGAAACAAATGTAAGCGTAAAATGAATGTTGGATGTCAATATAATTGTGTATGAATTAATATTATGGTTTTTCTTTAATACGTGGACTTTTTTTGATGCGAACTATATTTTTATAATACATTTAGGCCTTTAAATGTGGTAGAGCACTCGCATTGACAATAAAATAACCTTGTCATTAACAAAGTCAACGATTAATACACCAACAAAATTGTTGAAAATAATATGAAGTTATTTGTTTAAGTTTCACGGAGCACGGGCCAGATGGTACATTTTGTTATTTTTGAAGTGCGCGTGCGTTATCAAAACAAAATGGTTGATTATTATGCGTAGTGGACGGTACGGGATGCTGATGGTAAATAGCTGGTGGCCGACGTGGTTACTTTATGACTTTACACGGGTTTTGTGGGGGGAATTTGAGTTGCAGGACGCTTAAAAGGAATATGGTGTTCTCGGATTAACGGGTCTCCAAAATTATGACCTATTTTTTGATAAATCTAATTACTACGAAATTTTAACGATAACAAATACCTATGTCACTTGTAATAATCTTATCAATAAACGGTTATACCAGCGCCGTGGTTTACGCCGCGACATGTGCTGAGTGAAGCCCGTTCCCTCAGGACGTCCACCACCACCTTATGATCCCTCCAATGAACATCCTCTATGCTTTTTTGTAATTGTTTAATTAAATTTTTAAGTGACGTTATTGTCTTGTTTTCCATTTATAAAAAAAAATCTATTCTATTCTATTCTATAAATATCCAGGAGAGAGGCGTCATAGGTTGTAATACAAGTATTCATATACTTAGTCAGCTATGGTACCTACCTATTTATACCTGTGTCCAAGACTAAGCTATTTTAAGGAAAGAATTGTACCTACTTTTTTGGTCATAAAAATTATTATTATTATTATTCTATTATGATTATGATCGTGGTCTAATTAATATTTTTTTGGTCGCCGATTGTACTTCTATTGTTACTTTGTAATTGGGAAGTTTCCTAGGTGAATGATAAAATTATGAAATTCAAATTACTAAATAAAGACACATCTAAAAGTGACAAAATAGATTATTTTTTATTTTTTCATTTAACTTATTTATAAATTTTAATAAAGAATAAGTGCGATATTTTTCATATTATTTTATGACGTCACAGGTTGCTTTGTCACACAAATTTCATAGTACATCCGTATTTTGACGGTTAGTAAAAAGCAGCTGATTTGCCTAGTTGGAAACTACCTTACTGTCCTTTTTTGTTTAGTTTTATTTACAAGAAAGTCTTTCGTATTATATTGGTGTAATGTTGGTGACATTTACATTAATTTAAGTACTAACTACCACGCCACAATATCCCACAAATCAACCGTAACATAAAAAAGCATTTTCCACGAACAGTGTTTTTTCTTTTACCCTAAAAAGCGACAAATTCACAAAACGTCAAGTGCCAACAAAGTTTACGATTACAGAAACAACAGTGGAAATAAAACCCTAATTCAATTTACGACGAACGAATTCTGGGTCCCAAACACATGATATATCATTTAATCGCGAGCCTAAGCTAAGTAAAGCGTCCATAAAATAAAAAAGAAACACAAGCAACAGCCACGCACAGTTGGCACGGAAGTGGTAGGGAATTGAAAAATGTAAATGATAAGTAAGAATGTTTTTATTTGAGTGTATTTCACTTGGACCGGAATGGCTCCCGTGCAGGCAACAGGTCATGCGTGGTGTACGTAGATGTGGGAATTAGGGGACGCGTACATGTCATAACAACTTAGGAGAAATGAGAGTCTTAGCCAAGTTGCAAACGATTATTAAAAGCAACAGTGACAGTGATCAAAATGTATGGGATTGACACAAGATGACATGTCAATTAGACGTCGACAGACAGAAGACGACAAAGATGAAGTGTATGGGACACTTCTATCACTGCCTCTGTCGCTTGTTCCGGCTAAGTAGTTAATGCCATTTGCGGAAAATCAACAATAAGTCACGTCAAAAAAAATCTGTCGCTTTTCATGTCGGTCTGCATCTTGCAATCCAAGGATCTTGAGTCAAATTAGAAACGATTATGAAAAGCGACCGTGACAGTGATAAAAATGTATGGGATTGACACAAGTCATGTCAATTCCATACACTAACATACACTAAGTTTTATTTTACACTAAGTATTGCTTTTTTCTTCTTTTGTACGGTTAGGACATTCAGGCTATTTACTCGAATGTCCGAAAGTAAGATGATCCGTTCTTCAGAAGGCACGTTCAGCCGTTGGTCCCGGTTACTACTTACTGATGTAAGTATGTAGTCGTTACATGAGTCATGTCAGGGGCCTTTGGCGGCTCAATAATAAGCCTGACACCAGGGTTGATGAGGTTGGTAATCCACCACACAACCCACATGATAGAAGAAGAAGATTTGCTTTTATTGTTTATTCTGATTTTGAACACATCCACCAGACATCCTACATCGTAGTTAGGGCATATGCACACGCGTTGCCAGACCACAAGGATCACGGCACAATAAATTGCGAGCTGCAGTGTTGCGGCCGCCCACAGGGACGGTTTGTCTGCCCTGTCTAGCTTGCTTAGCAATACGCTGCGAATACGACTGTCGGAATTAAGATGCTCGTTGCATGCATAGCCAGGGGTGAATAGGAAGACTTAAAATGAGGCCCATCGTGTGGGCTCTGTGACATAAACTCAAAGTCAAAACTATCTTTGTTCATTAGGTAACAAAATTGTACTTCCAATCATCAATTGTTTCATACTTACATAATTATAATATTTTTGTCGAACTTCTCATCCGCTTAAGCCTATTGCAGCTTGTCACCACCTGTCTTGTTGCAAATGTCGATAATTTATGTGAAATCAGTAACGTATAATCCGTCCGAATTAAAAAAAAACACTTCACGTCAAGGGCCCAGTCAAATTAATGAAATTATAATTATAACACTTTTATAACGTCTAGGGCCCTGTGCAAAGGTTTTTCTTGCAGTACTTTTCCTCAACTATTATAATTATAATGTTTTTATAAGCAGATGTAACGTTCGACGAAAAATTAAAATGTATGTAAAGAAATTAAAACCGACTTCAAAATGTATGAAATAAAAAGTAAAAAATAATATTCTGATGAATCCTAATTCAGAAGTCAAAAACTGACGATTCAATTCTTATGTTACCAAAAGTTAATAGAACAAATATATTTTGAGTTTCGGTTCTGGATAGTCTATCAAAAGTGCTATCAGACACTTATAAGCATTCTTTGGTAAATATAACTTCTTTACATTTTCCCCAAAACCGTGCGCTAAAACATTCGCGATAATATTTTCATAGGGAAATTTGGCCGCGATATTCCTCCACCAATCTCTAAGGGATCGCCTCACCGACGGTAACGCGCATACATACGTTACAGCACTACGTGATCTTTGAAAAATCATAACAAATACATAGATACGTGCCTTGGATACTGAGAAGCCCAGCGACTGTTTTTCCCTTTTGCCTTGTACCTGTGTTTCCTGTTATGAATTCAAGAAAGGTTACGTTGTTTTCCGCCTTAGGAATTCTTCACTGAACCATCGAATATTCTAGGTCTTTAAAGAATGGGGCTTAGTCTTTAGGTTTGATTAAATTGCCATTCTAACTGTGGATTGTGATTTTCCTTCGCAAAATACTTGTTCTTTTTCCAATTAATTTGAATTCTATACTCTTGCGATAGAAAATGCCATTTAATATTTATTATTATTATTAGCCTGAATGATTCCACTGCTGAGCAAAGGCCTCCCCCATATCTTTCCAAGTATCCCGGTTCTGTGCGAGCTCTATCCAGTCTTTTCGATAACCGTCGAGATCATCGCGCCATCGTTTCCGGGGTCTACCCCGTCTACGGTGTCCGTCATTTAATATTAACTCAGAATAATGAGCTGAATCATCCCCTTTAGTAATCGTTACGATGTCACTTGCACTTTACAAGTACGAGTGCTTACAGGTAGCCATAAGGGTACGTATGGGTGTTAGTGACATGGTAACAAGATCTTTGGGGGATGATTCAAACTATGAGTCGGAGTTAATATCAAGTGGAATTTCCTCTCCCAAAAATCATGAATTTTGTAGTGTTTTGTAAAATCTGTTCCATTCTTTTGTGACGGAAAATTCCACTTGATATCAACATGGAATTTATCAACCCTCGAAGTTTTCGTTATGATTTATTATTTATTTATTTATTTCACATATACATAGTCATTACAGATAAACCAAATCGACAATGTATGTATGTGTGTATTTCATTCATTGGCACTATTTTTATCTGAACTCCCTCGGCTTAAGATAAACGTACTAAGTTATTTTTAAGTATAAATACCATTGCGGATTTCTTCATGCTTGGCTAAGTATAAACTTTTTTTTTCTAACTTATCCAAGTAAAATAACCACTGAGGCGGACTAATGTGTCTACCGCACGCCTTATCCACGACGAAAAAAAAATCCTATCAAGTGTGTGTCGAATCGTATGTTGGATTAGGGTTCCGCATGGTTAAACAATAATTATGTTTAATAATTTATTTGAAAACAAGAATAATTAATTTTATAACGTAAATGTTTATGATTGTTATATATTTTAAGATGTTGTCGAATTGGGACCATTCCTGTAATGAACACATTGTATGAGCATGTAAGAATTTAATAAATAAATAAATATTATCTTATATTTTCAAAAAGAAAATAGTTGTTAAAAAAAAATGTTGTAAAGGTATGAATGAAATTGATACGTTAACAGAACAATTTGAAAAAGAAAAGCAGCCAATGTGCTTACTATTAAAGAGTTTTTACAATGGGAACATTCCCAGAAACAGCACATCACTTCACAAGACCACAATCAGTTACACAATGGTGCTGATTCCTGCACACATCATCTATTTTTTATTTTAAGTTATACCTGTCATTTTCTTATTCGCTGAAAAAGAAAGGGACGGGTAATCGACTAGCATAAGATTTATGGAACGCACAATTTTAGGCAGAAGTTTAAAAAGCTCGTCCAAAATTTCAAAATTGGATATTGGCCAATAACCCGACCGAATTTAGTTGACAGCATTCGTTTTAAGAGTTGCATATAAGCGAGATGCCTATTTTATTCGCCCGTGTTATTCGTTCATTTTAACATTAACAGTTGTGAATCATCTGTCCCTTTCCTTTTCGGCGGGTAAGAAAATGACAGGTATAACTTAAAATAAAATGAGGATTTGTCTGCAGGAATCGAGGCCATTAGGGGTGTAATACAATATACCTCAAAGACCAGTAAAACAAAATTAGTCGTGGTTAACATCGTTCCGTTGCCTACAGAACCCTAAACACTTAAAAAATAACTCACATTATGCATGCAAACCCTTAATCGTTTCACGTAATTAATTTCTGTTTTAACCCTGTACTTATTATAGTTAACTAGTATTTATACTATGCTATAAGCAAGTAATTGTTGATAACAGCTACCGACGAGTAGGTTCGTGTTAATATTTATTCGGTACTTAGTTCTATTGAGTCATCGTGTAACTTTTAATATAGAAAAATGATTTACTTTTTGAGAGGTACATACACAAATATCCCGGTCATGCCCGCAATCCTTACCGGGGTAGGCAGAGACACAAGTAATCAAAGGCAACTTGCAACCACTGTATCTGTAGTTTAGCCCCGTATGGGTCTTAAACTTAGCTGGTGTACTATAAACCTCTGCAAGTTTATGTTTCGTAAGGATTAACAAACTAAATGCCGGTTTATAATGGTTATTGCAGGATTTTGAATTCTTGTTCCAATTTTAAATTTAATAAATTAGGCCTGTTCCTTTTTTATACGTAAATTAGCCAAAACAAGTCCGTTCCAAACCAGTCAAAATAATAAAACAAAATAATGATCTTCTTTTGTATTTAGAACAAACTTCCTCAAACACTTCATCACATCAGACCCACAAAACCGATCTCTCACGAAAGTAAACAAAAAAAAATATTCGTCGCAAAATTTTCTCCATAAATCATTCGCTGGCAAAATTTTATCTGGGTGATTTACACCTACTTTTGTGTATAGGGAATATTTAAAGCGACAACATGATAGAAAAAGACCAGGGAAATGAGATTCTAATTCGCAGGGTTCCGTATGTACAAAATAATATAATAATATGTAAGAAGAGTCACATGTCAGTAGAAACTTGTTTATAAAAGAGTAGATTTTTTTTTAGTATTATTATCTCTCGTGTGGCTTACGAGTATGAGGTCAATTTTTTCCTCAATGGTGGTGTCAGGGTTACTGTTCGGCCGCCAAAGACCTCTGACATGGCTTATGCAACGACTAATACTTAAGTAAATAAGTAAATAGTCAGGACCTACAGCTTCACGTGCCTTCCCAAATAATCTTACTTTCGGACAATCTAGTAATGAGCCTGCAATCAATCAGCCACCGGGAATCAAACCCGGGATTTCCATATTGAAAGATCACTAGACTAAAACATAAGGTGACAGGTTACAAACCCATAGCCTTACGTCTCTCTAAAACGTATTACTTATACGTGTAAAAGGAATCGTTAATCCTGAGCCTATCCTTATAAGTTGTTTTGTCAATAAAATCGTTCGAAAACCAAACCCCACAACCCAGTACCTACTCTTTTTTTCCACGGATCACTAAAAACGGCGGAAGAACGCGCGCTCACACAGCCGATGTGTTAACCTTATTATTTATGAAAGCCATTATGGGCTCAAAATTTCTTACGCGTGAATTATTTAATCTGTATTTCCATTAGGGTTCCGCCCAAATGACACAATTTATATTCAGTGTGCGTACTGTGAAGTCACGAGTATGACTTTATAGAAAGATTAGGGTCGGATCAAAAATTAAAATTCACCAAAACCTTTTGCGTAGTCGGTTGGCGCAAAGGCGTGTTTATGCGGCACTGGTGTTCAGATAGCAGGGTACTAGGTATAAAGGATTTTCTCCATAATATTTGAAATCTCACGACTGTGTTGTCCATTGGAATGGGTACAATTACAGGACGTAGCTACTGTTGTCCTAAGATTCTTAAACCGTAACCATAGACACAGTGTACTCAGGAATTGCACGTACTGATTCCACCTACATCTTTCCACCATCGGACGACACGGCGCGGGGAGGAATTCCATCCATATGTGATGTACATTCCTCCTCTTCGAACCGCTAGATTCGCTACCTCCTTCATTATGCGAACTGCTAAAGAATGGAATTCTCTTCCTGCGTCATCTTCAAGGCAAGAGTCAATATGCACTTTTTTAGTTTGCGTGTCCCACCTTAGACCACATAGTTGCTTAAGATCAGACTGGATAGAAATATAAATACTCTTTATTTGTCTTTGAGTAGGGTACATTAATCGATGGATCGTAGACAAACGCACTCAAATCTTTAAATAAAAGAAACACACGCACACACATTATGGTTGATGGTTGATTGGAAGTGTGTCAGGATCGAAGTAAATGGAATTCTACAGTCTCTGCTTACCCCGGTGGGAAATAGGCGTGCGTTTATTTACATATTATGTTAATGATTTCAAATAACGGCGACCTACGATCACTTTACTGGACCGAAAACGGTGACAGATAACCACACAAAAGTCCCAAAATTGACTTGACCAAAACAGATAACCTCACTATAAAATTATGTATTTTCAGTATAGAAGCATTTAAAACCAAATGTCGATTGGTCAAAATTGATTACTAACCTCAACCACAAAGCTCTTCAGCTTTGATATTTATGCAACTAACCGAATTCTGACTATATCAATGCGAACATTTTGGTTATTAATTAAATTACTTTTAAGCAGAGAACAAAATTTCATCTAAAACTGAATTTACATGGGCGTTTCTGATTGCGCCGAGGCAACGCAATGATTTAAGCTTACTTTTTTTTTGATATGACTATTTGTAGAATTTCCTTTACTACTTGGCCGGACAAATAGGGAGCGCTGCTTCTCACCCGATATTAAAACTTTAAACCATTAGTCTGAGGGTGCCCTGTTGGACACGAGCTTCGGCTCAGAGCGTGTCATTTGAAAGGACTATATCTGAAAGATTTAATCGACCCTAGTGGGCCGAAAGAAAGAATGAGGCAAATCGTCAACCACGCCGACGGGGTCGGTATCGGGGCTTGAAGTGTTTGTTGTCGCGAGCTGAATGGTCGCCTCTATGGTTTAACTTACTGAGTCTGATGTCTTTATGATTTGCGACGTCCTTCCAACACCAGCAATTCTATTGATTCCTGGGAGCACCACAAGTAAAAACTAAAAGTCTAAATACTAAAACGCGATTACGGAAAAATCACGCTTCAAAAAGTATGAAACAAGTAAATAGTTATATTTCTCTGAAATTATTCCGAATATTGATGTTTAGAAGATAGTCGTGGTCGTATGTCGTGATAAGCAAATCAGACAGATTGGTCAGTCAGATCAACAGTCGAACAACAGAATCAGACAGTCGTCGCAATGGGTACACAACGCGTCGTGTGACTTCAACTTGACTATCTTAATCTTGAATATCTCTTAAATCTCTACATACCTATAAGAGGCCAAACATCCTTATCAACCTTACATAAAACGCAAGCAATAAGCAATAGCCATGAGTATGAATAAGCCATTTGAAAACGACTGTGCTTTTACGATGATACAGTCATTACATAGAATCGTTTTATATCTAAAATAAAATTACTTTTGTACGGAAATTCGGGCGCGCAAAGAATATAAAGTAGTGGTTAATTTCACGTCCGTGTTGAAACTCCATAAGGGCTAGATTACAATGCAGGTAGAATTGGGCTTTTAGTAATTAACATGATACAATAAAACACGGTATGTTCAATCCTATGAAAAACCCGCCATTGCTTGCGGTTTGTTGACTAAAGTGTTACATGAGTGTTGCCATTAAATTGATATCTCCAACATTTTTTTTTACTGAGAATCAAGCGAATTACTAACTAACGTTATTAATTACTATCGCTTGTCACATAAGTATATAAAAATCATAAAAAAGTAAGTAAATCTTTTAAGTTCAAAATGGAATCGCAAAGTAGATTAAAAGCTTAATTAGTGGGTAATTTATTTTTTACAAAATGGCAACAGAGGATGATATATGACGTCAGTGCGGCTAACCTTGAAATGTTAGCTGTCACCTTTGAACATACCTTGTTCTATTTTACCATGGTAATTAAGATTGTAGTGAGAGTGGGGATAGTAGGTCTTTCTTATCTTGGCATAAATACGTTCTATATAATTTGAATTTGATAAAAGGATAAAAATAAAAATAAAATATCGTAGGTATTATAATTATTATTATGCGTATTAAATTCCAGTCAACTTAGTATTGCTTCTACATAAATAATAGCTATTATAAATTTATTAGCCGTTATGGTTCAATTAATAATTAAATAAAATAAATGTTAGAACCAATTTTAGTGAAAATACATTCATATATACTGTTTGCGCCTAGCATAAATTTCATAGCAAAGTCTCACAAGAACGTGTTGATTAATATTAGTTTAAGTAATATTTTTATTTTGAATTGTAAGGTAGATCATTCTTTTTTCACTTTTTTCGTTTGGCTTTGTCTCGCACACACTATCTGTACGTCGTAATTTATATAATCCAAAATTATACCAAATCGAAGACATTATCGAGTTTCATTGAAGAAATTCCATTCTTGGGCTTAAACAAGAAGTTTTTGGCGACCGTGACAGGACAACTAACAAAAGAAGAACTACAAAATATTTCTACACACGAAATACAACGTGTCACATACCCATTACGCAGTTACTCGTTTCAAGAAATATCTAGAAGAAGAAGATTGGGTATACTTGGTTAAACAAGGCAGCGTGCATTCCTAGACAACGAGTCAGCTAAAGATCGTGCTGGATCATCGCGCAGTGTCGTCATTTCACCAAGTTAAGTGCCATTCCTTTGTTCTCTTCCATACCTTCTAAAACTACTTACCTATCTAAATCCATTCCTACTACCTAATTCCATTCACATTCATCTAAATTTATAATACGCCGTTTCCACTTGTGCAATTTCTATATTTTTCGTGTAAAGTATATTAGTAAAATACTTATCTACACTTTGATTTCTTTATAATTATTATATTTAAATATTATTCACGTTCAATCTCGAATAATTAACGTCACAATAGGATATTTCATATCGCAATTTCAAGTGGATTTGCCGAACAATTCCAGGAATTGCGTCGCATTCTTCTCAGCCTCCGTGCGCTTATCAGTGAAGTACCGTTACCGCCGGCGTCAGCTGTGCGGTGCGGACTACGCGGCTGCCTACCCTGTGTGCCGCCGAAAGGAGGAGCGTGAGACTATTTTGAATTTTATTCCTATTTTAACTAAACTCAAACTTTGTAGATTTTATTAAATTTTCGTCAAATAAGTGCATTGTATATCTTGTAAACGATAACTAAATTACTTTTTTTCTGATTTATAGTACATTATTACATATTTTAAAATATAAATTCATTAAAATGTCATATGACGGTGGTGAAAAATCTACCCTCTCTTTAAAAGATATATTGGCACGACGCAGCTCCATCAAGGGACAAATAACGAAGTTTAAAAACTATATAGATAAAATAAAGAAGTCACTTGCGCTGTCTAACACGGAGCTAGCTGAATTATCTTTAAAACTTAATAAATTTGAAGGGTTATCTACAAAGTTTGATGATTTGCAAACTGAGATCGAGGTGTTAAATGCTCAAAATATACAAGTGGAGCTTGATGAACGTGAACGCATTGAACATGATATTATTCAAAATATAGCTATAGCTAAAACTTTAATACAAAAATACAACCAAGCAGTTGATGATGATCACAGTAAACGACGACCATCCATGTCCAATGCGGACAACGATCATCAAAAAGTGAGTTTTAAATTGCCACAGATTCAAGTTTCGAAATTTGACGGATCTTACTTCCGTTGGTTGGAATTTCGGGATACATTTTTAAGCCTAGTACACAACAATGGTAACATTGCAGACATTCATAAATTTCATTATTTATTATCGTATCTCGAAGGTGACGCGGCACGCATCATATCAAATCTTGAGGTTTCCTCGTCTAATTACAAGGAAGCTTGGAAACTGCTTCGCGAGCGGTACGATAATAAAAGAATACTTATTAGTCATCATTTAGATTCATTATTTAATATTCAAACGTTAACCCGTGAGTCTGATAGGTCTTTACGTTTCTTAGTCGACCATGTCACTAAAAATCTACGTGCGCTGTCTAGTCTCGGTCAACCTACAGGCCAGTGGGATTTATTAATCATCTATATGTTGTCAGCTAAATTGGATAATCGTACCATCGTGAAGTGGGAAGAATATCGTAACACCTTAAACGATGTTCCAAGCTTGGAACAATTTAAGAAATTTTTGATTGATCGTGCTGATGTTTTAGAATCACTTAATCGTAACAAATTTGTTAACAACAATAACAATGCCCCCAAACAACAGTTTAATCCGCGTCCCTTGCAACCAACAAGCAAATTCCAATCGAATCAAAATAATATTTATAATAAACCAAGTCAATTTCAAAATACTAAAACTTTTGCTACTACAACCCAACCACAACAATATCAATCAAAGTCGTTTCTATGTGTAGTATGTAACGGAAATCATAGAATATATGATTGTCCCACATTCAAATTAAAATCCATACCAGACAAGATGTCATGCGTATCACAGTATAAACTATGTGTGAACTGTCTTCGGCAAGGACATCCTGTTAGTGAGTGTCGCATGGGCCCTTGCCGTCAATGTAATCAGAGACACAACACTCTCTTGCATAATCCAAAGGTTTCAGTAAATTGCAATATTGATGAAAATCAAAATGAAGCCGTCGTAGCGTTTTCACAACAAAGATCAAATCATGTGGTTTTGTCTACCGCCATGATAAATGTTTGCAACCCGCTAAATAATAAGGCAGAAAGGGTTCGAGCACTCTTGGATAGCGGTAGCCAATCTTCCTTCATAACAAAATCTCTGCAACAAAAATTGATGTTAAAATGCAATCCAATAGATACATTAAATGTAATTGGAATTGGTAACAACTGTTGTACTAAAGTCATGGAAAGTTGTGTTACTCAATTTCAATCCCTGCAAAATACTTACAATGTCACATTATCTTGCTATGTTCTTGAGGATCTGACAGGAGATCTACCAAAGGCTCCAATAGATACGCAGAACTTGAATATACCCGAAAGTATAATATTAGCCGATCCTAAATTCAATGAACCTGCTCCGATTGAAGTGTTAATTGGAGCAGATATATTTTGGGATATCCTGGGTAGTGAAAAACGCTCCCTAGGGCCCAACAACCCTAAATTGCAAAATTCAAAGCTTGGCTGGATAATTGCCGGTCCTATAATTTCTAAATATACAAATAATCATAACATTCATTGTAATCATACCACTATTTCAAAACCCGGTATTGACCAAATGCTTACTAAATTCTGGGAGCTTGAAGATCTTCCACAAAAGAAGATATTGAGTTCCAACGACATGTTATGCGAAAAACACTTTCTAAATAATACCATTCGTCTAAGCGATGGCAGGTTTTGTGTGAAGTTGCCCCTAAAGGACTCGCCTGACTGCCTTGGTAATTCTTACATACAAGCTAAAAAACGTCTGCTAAATATGGAAAAACGATTTCGCAAAAATCCACAATTAAAATCACAATATTCAGAATTTATTCGTGAATATGCAGACTTGGGACATCTGTCTGAGTCTCCTGTTCCTATTCCAAATACATCATATTTTTTATGCCATCATGCCGTTTTTAAAGATGATAGCGAGTCTACTAAAATCAGAGTAGTATTTGATGGGTCGGCTCCCACTACGTCTGGCTACTCTGTCAATGACATCTTAATGAAAGGCCCTAATATGCAAGACTCTCTCTTTTCCATTCTGCTCAGGGCACGTCAATACAAATACATATTGACCGGTGACATAGCTAAAATGTACCGTCAAGTTGCAGTCGACGAAAGTAACCGTGACCTGCAGTTGATTTTATGGAGAGACGATGAGTCGCAGCCTATCAAGACTCTGCGACTGAGTACTGTCACTTACGGTACCGCAAGTGCCAGTTACCTGAGCACGAGATGTCTTTGGCAGGTGGGGGAGGAGTGTGATGACGAACTGATCAAAACCATAATCCAGAAGGATTTTTACGTTGACGATCTAATAACCGGTTCTGATGATGCAAATGAACTCCAGTACATTCAAAATTCAATTTCTAATGCTCTAAATTCCGCTTGTTTCCCTCTGCGAAAATACAAAACTAATTTACCTACACTTTTTCAAAACTCAGACATTAATACAAAGGAAAAACTCACTCTCAGTGAGTCATCAAATACTCTAGGACTAGGGTGGGATCCATCGAATGATAAATTTCATTTTCCTGTCAAAATAGCTGTCCTTCAAAATGACGAAATCACTAAAAGGTCTATAATGTCACATTCATTTCGTATATTCGATCCTCTCGGTTTATTGAGCCCCTGCATAATTCAGTCAAAAATATTGCTACAAAAGATATGGATGAAAGGTATTGATTGGGACCAGGCTGTACCTGAAGATATAAAGGCAAAATGGCATGAAATTGCTAGTAATTTTCCCTTGCTTTCAGAACTTCAAATTCCTCGTAGAGTTGTATGCGATTCATCAAAATCAATAGAGCTTCATTCTTTCAGTGATGCCTCACAGTTGGCCTACGGAGCCTGTATTTATATGCGATCATTGAATGAGAATGACGAGGTAACAGTAAGATTACTTTGCGCGAAATCAAAGGTCGCGCCTCTAAAACCCAATACCATACCTCGTCTAGAGCTTTGCGCAGCTCTACTAGCAGCAAAACTATGCAAAACTGTTATCGACTCTATCAGGTACACTCCTACACGCATCGTACATTGGTGTGATTCTAACATCGTACTATGTTGGATTAAAGGTGATCCTAGTAAACTAAAAACATTTGTAGCTAACCGAATAGGTGAAATAATAGAAATGACTGATAGGGCATCCTGGCGTTATGTCCCAACTGATGCAAATCCTGCTGATTTGATTTCGAGAGGTGCTAATGCTTCTCAGCTTTGTAATAATGCATTATGGTGGACAGGTCCTGCCTACCTCCGTTGTAGCGAAGATAGGTGGCCTTTACTAAATAAAACAGAAAATATCTATTTACCTGAAATAAAGGCTAATACCGTCATAACCACACCTGAAGCTAAATTTGACTTTACTAAATATTCCAAATTTTCTAAACTACAAAGAATATTTGCTTATATTTTACGATTTTTACATAATTCTAAATCAGTAAATTATAACAACAAGCTTACTGGAATCTTAACTGTGGACGAATTGAACAATTCATTTCACTTTATTTGTCGTGTATCACAAAAACAATCTTTTATTTCAGACTACAGAAAAATGCAGGAAAACAAGCAATTAGAATCAAAATGTAAACTATTATGCTTGTCGCCATTCATGGATACTAATACCAATCTAATTAGAGTCGGTGGAAGGATAGGTACTTCTAATTATCCATTCAATAAGCGACATCCTATTCTACTGGATTCTTCTCACCACATATCTAAGCTCTACTTTGAACGCGAACACATACGGAATCTTCATGCCGGCCCACAATTATTATTATCCATTATTCGAGAATCAGTATGGCCTATCAACGGTAGAAAGTTAGCACGACGTATTGTCAAAAATTGTGTCACCTGTACACGTGTTCGCGGCCAAACTTTATATCCTAAAATGGGAAATTTACCTGCCTATCGTGTTTCCGTTGACTACCCTTTTAAATCGGTAGGTGTTGACTACGCGGGCCCCTTCTTTATTCTAAATCGTAAGGGGCGCGGAGCAAAATTATTGAAATGCTATTTATGTTTGTTTGTTTGTCTGCGTTTCAAATGCGTTCATTTAGAGGCTGTCAGCGACCTTACCAAGGAAGCCTATATTATGACGCTACGTAGATTCGTTGCCCGTCGAGGAAAACCAACGGAGATATATTCCGACAACGGCCGAAACTTCGTTGCCGCTGCTAAAGACATTACTAAATTCCTAAATGATAATCAACAATCTTTATCTGAGTTTGCATCGGAGGAAGGAATAAAATTTAATTTTATACCAGCTTATGCCCCTCATTTCGGTGGCATATGGGAAGCCGGAGTAAAATCGGCTAAATACCACATTAAACGTGTCATGGGAAATACCCATTTAACCTTTGAAGAACTATGTACATTATTCGCACAAGTGGAGGCAATACTAAACAGCCGTCCATTGTGTCCTATGTCATCATCCCCTAACGACTTCCTTTCCCTCTCCCCAGGGCACTTCATCATAGGAAGACCGCTGAATGCGTTACCAGCTCCCAGCCTAGAGGAAAGCAAGGAAAACAATTTGCAAAGATACGCTCGCCTTGAACAAATAAGGCAAGTTTTCTGGCGGAGATGGCAGAGGGAGTATATATCTGAATTACAGTCACGCACGAAATGGAGGGCTGATACTACAAGACTAAATGTTGGAGACCTGGTGCTGCTGCATGAAGACAATGTGCCACCACTAAATTGGCGCCTTGGACGTGTATCTAGACTCTTCCCCGGACCAGACGGCATCTCTAGAGTGGCAGACATAAACACTATAAGAGGAAGCGTGCGTCGCCCACTGGTCCGCCTGTGTCCCCTGCCCACTGCTGGTGAAACCCAAGCTTGAAAGTCTACGCCTTTCAACGGGGGGAAGATATGTTTGCGCCTAGCATAAATTTCATAGCAAAGTCTCACAAGAACGTGTTGATTAATATTAGTTTAAGTAATATTTTTATTTTGAATTGTAAGGTAGATCATTCTTTTTTCACTTTTTTCGTTTGGCTTTGTCTCGCACACACTATCTGTACGTCGTAATTTATATAATCCAAAATTATACCAAATCGAAGACATTATCGAGTTTCATTGAAGAAATTCCATTCTTGGGCTTAAACATATACTTATCTTTTTCTTTTAGTTACAAATTGAGAATTAATTTATATACTAACTTTTTCCGTCCTCTCGTTCGATTATTTTTTGTTTTTTAATTTTGTATTTTATATGCGTGCACTAAAGTATTTGTTATGTTATCTGTTTACCCTCACAATATTTACCGACCAAGTCGCCGAAGTCCGTTCCAGCTCTCGGCTTACGCTACAATTACCTTACACAGTGCACGCACCCTTATCAAGCGGTTCGGCCAAATTGGAGGGTACCTGTGCACGGCCTTCAAATAATTTAGCACCCGTAAATTGTTAGAGTAGGTCCCGAATAAAAGATATACATATAGGTTTAGGATTCAGGTGTTACGAATCCTAGTTTTTTTTTAAAATGAGCAAGAACAAGGAGTCTTGGCCAAGTTACTTTATAAGGTCTAAAGGTCGAATTTAGCAGTAGACAAACCATTTCAATTTTCATATTTCTTTATTTGGTAGCCTCATGAAATGATCCCCAAATTAGGATAATTCGTCCTGCACTACAGTAAAATAGTCTTTGCAAGGCAGATTAACCGGCTGAGACCGTTCACCGCTCCCCACTAGTCCGACAAAGTAGTTAATGTCATCAGCGGCAAATCTACAATATTCACGTAAAAAAAAAGGAAGGCACATTAATCCGTTGATCTTGGTTACTACTTCCTGATGTAAGTACGTAGTTGTTACATGAGTCAGAAGTGTCTGGCTACACAATAGTAACCCTGTCACTAGGGTTGATAAGATTGGTAATCACAACCCTCACGATAGATCACGAAGAAGAAATAAGGATCACTAAAAACAGTAAAATGTCAGTTAGGAGGTCATTACACTTCAATATACATTGACTAAAGACTGTTGTATGTTTTAAAGATGGTAAACTCACCCCAGGCAGTGTCCGTTTTTCATGAAGCGCCGACTGAGCACTCGAAGCACTGTCCGGACTGAAGTAGGTGAGGAAGGCGCACCCTGAAACAAGAAAAGAAATTGTAACATAACATATAAGCTCACGACTGTATCCCAATTGGCGAAGTCAGAGGTACATCCATAGGAAGATGAACTAATTACCTCAAACCTCTCTGAGCTTTCCGTTACACCAACGTCAACGTGATTTGGTGAGCCACATCGACGTCTATAATGCTCGAGCCAACTATCTTAATGAAAATTGCACTTAAGTCCGGTACCGGGGTGTGAACTGGCGCTCTCCTATTGAGACCCAAGACACCACAGGACCACACAGTGACTATACATAAAATAACATAATATAAATTTCCTATCACGAGATTATAAGCCCAACGTCGTTCCCACTGGAAAAAGCAGGCTGTTTAAATTTGCTATATTAAGTGAAGGATGTATTACATCGTAAGTGTAGAATAATGAATAATAATTAAAAAATAGAAACAACAATAAAAACAACAACACACACATAGAAACATACATACAATACATAGAATGGCAACTCTGCGCTCCGCACCAGCGGGTGAGCTAAGTTTACCTCACTCTCCTCATCCTTACTTTAGTCTTCAATCGTATGGGTGTCAGACGTGATACACACAGATGCGCGTGTACGATGACGTCACTATGTAGTGTCTGTGTAAAACGAGGCGTTTTGTATGTGTCGTAAGTGAGCAGTTATACTCGCTCATCGCTAAATCGTCTGTGGGACCAGTACCTAAAGGTCGTGCCCATTGCAAACACCTGTTACAAGTTACCAGTACTCTACGGGTTAATGAAGATACAAGAGGCAATTCTATCCACTCCCACGATACGAAGACAATAATCGACATATGCTGCTAAGAGTTCGCCATTTTAATAATTGGAGCCCCTTAATGGGCACTTAGGATTTTAATCAAAAGGCGGTTTAAAAATTATACACTAGAGTTTTAGTAGCCTTAAAGTTTGGTAGTAAAATGATACGACGTTGGGGAAAAGAAAAACTTAGACCAAGTCTCACTAGGACACATTGGTAGCGCCATCACGGTCGCGTCACCAATAAAAATGTATGATAGTAAATATTTCTATAGATAACGCCACAGTAACAATACAAAAACATCAGAAATTAAAATGAAATATAATTTTGGTCCTAATAGTCAGTTGACACCTATCCTGTTGGATGCGTAACCAACAAGACACCAGGTTGCAACAGCATACCTACATTTTATTGGTGGATTCTCACGCCATGCGCCACAACGGCCTCCTAGTGAGACAGGGCCCTTATAATGTTGAAATCTACATAATATTCCGAACATCATATCTCAACTACCTAATCAGAGGACACGTCTGTTGTGTGTGACGTGTGACGCCCATACGATTGAAGACTAAACTATGACCAAAGGGTGACGTAAATGACAATGGGCACATTTGTATGAAACTTGGTCCAAGAACCTGCACTGATGAGACTTATATGTAATGAAAGCTTATACTTTCCCTATTATTCTGGCAAAGTTCTATCAGATTCTGTCCCGGGATTCTTTTTCTACAGCCATGTTTGTCCTGGCTAAAAATGTGATAAAATACAGTCGGGGACTAAAATCGACTCAAGATTTGTTGCTCAGTAACTACATCTACATAGCCAGGACAAACACGGCCGTAGAAAAAGAATCCCGGGACAGAATCTGATAGAACTTTGCCAGAATCATAGGGAAAGTATAAGCTTTCATTACATATAAGTCTCATCAGTGGAGGTTCTTGGACCAGTTTCGCCCATTCTCCTTTATCTTAGCCGCTGGTGGAAAGCGGAAAGTTGTCGTTCTATAATATGAAGTATTATTCCTTATTCTATGCCCGCGGGTCATTGTGGCAAAGTACTGATTGAAAGCGATCCACGCAGCGGTGGTCATCCGCACAGACAAGCGGCTGCCGCGTCGTGTGATAAACTCCTTAGGTTAACTTCTTCTCTTCTATCGTGTGGGTTGTAAAGTGGATTACCAACCCCATCAACCCTGGTGTCAGGGTTACTATTGAGCCGCCAAAGGCCCCGTAACTGAGCCCGTGTTTGACGCTGCAATCCTGGCATTACAACTTTACCCGCACATCACTCGCCATTCTAACTTTATTTCTGGGAAACACTGCCCACTCCGACCACGACGCATTGGCAAAGACTAAAATAATATATATGAATGTTTTACAAAATTTTCAAAACAAGACTAATATCTATTATTATTATCATCCTACTTTAAGGTCCTCTGCCATCGTAAGGGTTGTGAGGTGATTACCAACCCCATCATCCGTGGTGTCAGGGTTATTATTGAGCCGAATAGGCCCATGACATGACTCATGTAACGACTACGTACTTACATCAGTAAGTAGTAATCGGAACCAACGGCTGAACGTGCCTTCCGAAGCACGGATCACCTTACTTATTGGACAATCAGGTGATCAGCCTGTAATGTCCTAACCAAACTAGGGATCACAAAGTGATTTATGTGATTTGTCCCCACCGGGAATCGAACCAGGGACCTCCGGGATCGTGAGCACATCACTCAACCACTAGACCACAGAGGCCGTCCACTTTAAGGTAAATACTGCTGCTATCTTTTTTTCATCTTCTCCCGATCTTGGGTTTTCACTCTCCAAGATGTCAATTATGCATCCAACGCGTCACGCCATCTCTTTCGCGGTCGGGTACAACGCCTCTTGACATTTGGTAGCCAGTCTGTGTCAGTAGGATACTCGACACTACCAATGTGTACAATCAATGTATCCTTTCTACATTTATATTCTATGGCACGAGGCGCGGGCGTTGCAGTGGCAGATTACAGAGGCTCAGATAACGTCGGCTCGGAAATAAAAGCGGGCTAACTGCTAATTAGTGGACGGTGGCCGGTGGTAGGTGGTGGTAAAACGTGGTAGGTGGTACGACGTGGTGGTACGATGCAAATTCGACCATTCGGTATAAATTAGCAAGCGCGCCCGACTAATTCGCGTGCTGTTCTGCCTATTTGCTACAATTAGTCGACGACTATCAAAATTTGAATCTGTTGGGTTTGAAGCAAGCTCAATGTGGGTAACGCTTTAATATGGGCAGTAAAAGTAAATGGTTAGCAATTAATTTGATGGTTTTGTTGTTAACAGTTTAAGAAGTGTTTGGGTGACGTGCAATTTGCAACTTTACGTGTATTAGGAAATGCCACTGTTTAATAAATTTGCATTTTAAATTTCCGGGTTTGGATTTAATTTCTTGACACTTTGCTTTGTCGCATGTTGAAAATACCTAAGTATATGTGTTTGAGCCACTTGTTCTGTTTTTTTTATTTCTGTTAATACGCCTAGCTACCCAAGGGAAACACCAAAAAGACTTTATAAATTAAAAATAAATAATTAAAAACTTTTTGCTTGAGTGTGTGAACCCCGACGGTCTAGTGACGTTTCTGTTCTTCTTCTTTGTTTTCTGCCTGCTTATATATATTACGTTTTTATTCTTGCAAACATCATTGTGAATAATAATAAATAGACTGCTGTGATTGCGTGTGCTGTCAACAAAAACCAGGCCTGGTTAAAAGAGTGAAGAAGCTGATCACGTAAGTGTTTCCCTTATTCTTTGAGCTGGGCTATTTTCAGGGTATGGAGACAGCGCAAGTGGTTAAGATTCTTCCTTTCCACCTTTTTTCTTTTTTTGCATGAATGTGTATCAAACACATAAGATGGTCCTTCGAACTACGGATTCATATCCGTGAACCAGTAATTTCTTACCGCAAAATCGCATTCTTTGATTCCGCAATTTGTTGCTCTTTCATAAGTAACAAATGGTAATAGCTTACAGACCGATGGGGCTGTAGTTATTTACTTCTATACTGCTTTATTACTTACTGCATTTCTATACTCAATTTCTCTCTATTCGCTGATTATTTTACCGCATCTTAACCGCATCTGCATTTGAATGTACCATTCTTTTTGAATAAAAGTGCTCGCTAATAATATTCAGTAGTGATTTTTAATAAAATAAAACGCAACGCATTATTTTGTCACATTTTTATCCACAATTTTGTTACGAGTGTTCAAGTTATTCTACTAACTAGATATACTCATCCTATTTACGTATTGAGCGCAGAACCAATTCTATATCGCATCGCATTAATATAAAAATTGTTTCTTATTATTTAATAATTTTAATTTTATTGCTGATACATTTTTTATATTTTATTTACAATGTCTAAAAAGGCACCTGTTGACGAGGATGTCGAGGGCCCCATGCCACCTAATATTCTTGTAAATGAAGCTCGAGTGCAAGCTTTCTTTCAAAGACTACAAAGCATTTATGACGTTTCACGGAATATTTCTACAAAAGAGTTGCAAAATCGCTTCATAAGTTCAGCTGCAAATATAGAACAATTACGCGCTGAGTATTTAACCGCGTTAGATAATTTAAATATCGCTAAAATACAATATGATTCCACTTATAAGCCTGATTACTCATCTTTTCTCGCTTTTGAAGATATTTATTCTTCTATTAAAAACAGTTTGAAACAACTGCAAGTCTCAGTAGACCAATTGAGATCAACATCAATGGAAAAACCGCGTCTTAAACTGCCGCCGATTAATTTGCCTACGTTTGACGGGGATATTAAAAATTGGCCAACATTTTTTGAATGTTTTAACAACGCAGTTCATAACAACACAAGTCTAACTGACTCAGACAAGGTCTTTTATTTGACAGGAGTTTTGTCTAAATCTGCGTTAACTACTATTGCTGACATTCCTCCCACTGCTGATAATTATAGCACAATTTATTCTGCTTTGGTTGATAAATATCAAGATATTCGCACGCTAGGAACTACCTATTTACAACAGATAGTTAATTTGAAACCGCTGACTTTCGCGTCAGCTGATGGGCTTAATAACTTTTTAGATAAGTTTGCCGCATCAGTTTGTGCATTTGATCGATTAAAAATCAAAGATAAAGTTGATTTTATCTTTTTATTTTTGGCTTTGCAAAAACTTGACAAGGAAACTGCTTGCCTTTATGAAAATTCAGTACGATCAGAGAAACTACCGACTTATGATAGTTTGATTCGGTTCATTAAAGAGCAAATTAAAATAATTGATCGTACTAGTAACAAACCATGTCAGATTTATGGCAATAAAAACAATAACAATCGCTTCCAATCGCCAGCTATTCCAAAAATTATTAACAACCCAAAAGTTACGAAATCTTTTGTAACTTCGTATGATGCAAACGCAGTATGCCCTTTGTGTTCAAAATCGGGTCATGAACAATTTTATAAATGTCCTGAATTTATGAAATTGAGTCCCAGAGATCGTTATGGTGTTGTTAAAAAACATTATAGTTGTTGCAATTGTCTTAGTTTCAGTCATAGAACATTATCATGCAATTCAAATAAGAATTGTAATATTTGCCATTCGAAAACGCATCATTCATTATTGCATTTTCCGCAACAAAATGATTCGACTACTTGCACCCCCGCGTCCGCACAGACACCCGGTCCGTCGAGTGCTGTGTATGTAGCCGCAGCGTGTGACGTTAAGCCGTTGCCTGCGCAGCCTCTGCCGCAACCTACAGTCACGTCGCCTTTTCCTGCTCCACCTCACGTTGTCACTGCGCCTGCTACTGCACAACTGCCATCGAATGAGTTTTCGCAGTTGTCGCTTTGCTCGCAAACATCGCTGCTTAATCAAAGCGCTAAAACGGTGTTGCTTGCTACCGCTCGCGTTGTAATAAAAAATACTGATGGTAGCGAATATATTGCACGCGCATTGATTGATAATGGGTCAATGAATGACTTTATTACAGTTGAGCTGTGTAACCGCTTATCTTTAAAAATGCATACGCTCCCCGGCCAAATTACCGTGAATGGGTTTGGTGGGTCTTCAAAACAAGTGAAAGGGGTTACTAATGTTGTAATTCACTCGCGTTTTGATCATAAAGTATCGTTTCCGCTACAACCGCTGGTTGTTGATAAAATCACTGACCGCATACCGACATTGCCTATTGATAGGTCGATGTTACACTATTTATCCCGCACTCCGCTTGCCGATGATACATTTTCTGATCCTGGAGAGGTTGAAATGTTAATTGGTGCTAAATTATTTCCGCGCTTACTGCTTTCGGGACATATTCAGGGCCCACAAGGGACACCTGATGCAGTTCAAACCCCGTTTGGTTTCATTTTGATGGGTGAAGCTCCGATTCATAATCGGTCTCCCTGCAATCTTGCACAGGTTACACATAATACTACGTTATGTGCTTTTACTGGACAATCGTTAGATACCATGATGAAGAAATTTTGGGAAATAGAAGAAGTTTCTACCCCGCACTCTGCTACGTTTAGTAAAGATGAACAGGCCTGTGAAGAGATTTATAAGTCTACCACTACTCGCGACTCGACAGGTACATACGTCGTAGCACTGCCATTTAAAACAGACCCTTCTGTTTTAGGTGACTCAATTAAGAGTTCTAAAAAAAGGCTTCATGCTTTAGAAAGACGTTTTAAAAATTCACAAGACTTTCGCACCGCGTATGACAAGATTTTTGTCGAATATTGTGAAAAAGATTACATCACGCCTGTGACTGATGATGCTGATACCGATGGGTATGTGATTCCACACCATGGTGTTGTACGGGAGGATAGACTCACCACAAAGACTCGCATGGTGTTGGACGCTAGTGCGCCCACAGACACTGGTCTGTCCCTCAATGATGTCTTATATTCGGGACCAAATATACAGTCTGATTTATTTCTGCTTTTATTAAATTTCAGACTTTACCCTATAGCGCTCTGTGCTGACGTTGAGCAAATGTACCTCAGAATAAAGGTCCATCCGCACTACCAAAAATATCAAAGAGTGCTTTATAGATTTGATATTTCGGATCCTATTCAACTCTTTGAATTCAAACGCGTTTGTTTCGGATTAACGTCAAGTCCTTACCTTGCCTTGCGCACTTTGCGTAAGCTTGCAGAGGATGAAAAGGATAAGTACCCGCTTGCATCTAACGTCATCGAACAAGGTTTTTATTATATGGATGACATATGTGTCTCTGTAAAAGATGATGCTGTCGCTATTGATACTGCAACGCAACTTATAGAAATGTTTGCTGCTGGAGGTTTTAAACTTCATAAATGGTCAAGTAACTCGTCTGAGGTGCTTACTTCGCTCCCCGAAGATCATTTACATCCACAAGCTGTTACGTTCGATACAAATGCCTCGCAAAAGGTATTAGGCGTGACTTGGGATCCGTACCATGACACTTTTAATTTTGTGACACACTCTTCTGATGGTCGTTGTACAAAACGCAATATGCTTTCGGCGATCGCTCGCTTATGGGATATCATGGGATTCGCAGCTCCCTTGATTTTATACGCTAAACTGCTTATTAAGGAGCTCTGGTTGCTGAAAATTGATTGGGATGATGAGCCTCCAGCGCATATAGCAGAACAATGGAAAAGGTTTTATAATGAACTCCCACTTTTATCTAACGTGACTATACCTCGTCATGTTGGGGTGACTGAGTCCTGCAACGTATGCTTAATTGGATTCTCGGACGCTTCTGAGAAGGGTTATGGAGCTGTTTTATACATTCGCACACAGTCGCCATCTGGTGTTTGTGTAAGATTATTATGTGCTAAATCTAAGGTTGCACCAGTGCAGACCATAAGTCTTGCTCGTTTAGAGTTAATGGGAATTCTTCTGATGGCAAAACTGATTCGCAGTGTTATCGCAACATATTCGAACCGCTTTCAATTTGATAATGTTTTTGCTTTTACCGATTCTACGGTAGCCCTTGCATGGGTTCATTCCAGTCCACACAGACTGAAGACATTCGTGGCGAATCGAGTCACAAAGATACAAGAGTGTCTTAACCCGCAAAATGTTTTCCACATCGCTGGTAACACAAACCCTAGCGACTGCTTGTCAAGAGGACTTACACCTGCACAGCTAATTGATCATCCAACATGGATGAACGCGCCTTATTGGGTACGCAATGATATTTTGGAGTGGCCTATTAAAGCTTACGTGGCTAGTCAAAATGATAATGATCTGCCCGAAGTTAAAATCCTAACATTATCTAATGTTACGGTACCCTCTGATGATAAAGAGGAATCGCCTCTACGCTTATTAAGCAAACGAGTCTCCCAATGGTCGAAATTGCTCCGCACAATCGTCTACGTTTTGAGATTCACGAAACGTTTAAAAACTCGCGGCCATATTACGACTGATGATCTAAACGCATCGGAAAGGATCATAGTTCGTGCTATTCAAAAAGAACATTTTCCAGATTTATTAAAGGCGTTGCTACTTAAAAGGCAATGTCCAGCTGCATTTCGAAAACTAAGGCCTTTCTTAGTCGATGGAATTATACGAGTAGGAGGACGACTGGAAAATGCAAACTTGACTTTCGATCATAAACATCCTATGCTTATGCCTAACAAAGATAGGATTACTGATTTACTTATTGATTTTGTACATCGCACTGCTTGCCATGCTGGACCGCAACACATGTTGTGTTTGCTCAGGCAAAGGTTTTGGATACTTTCCGCACGCCGCACTGTTCGTGCTAGAGTGCACTCATGTGTTCCATGTTTTAGGGCACGCCCTAAACTTGCTTCTTCGCCTGTTATGGCTAATTTACCTTTATGTCGTTTGCAAATGTCCAAACCTTTTGCTCATACGGGCGTCGATTATGGTGGACCGCTCTTTATTACCCTAAATAGGAAACGCGGTGTCAAAAGCCAAAAGGCATATTTATGCGCATTTATTTGTCTTACAACTAGAGCAGTTCATATTGAAGTGGCTACAGATTTGAGCACTGAATCATTTTTGAATGCTTTTAAGAGATTTTTATCTCGAAGAGGTCCAGTAGAAAAACTTTATTCGGACAATGGCACAAATTTTATAGGTGCTAAGTCATATTTGAACGAACTTTATAACTTTTTAGAGTCTGACGCTTTTGATACTGAATTTAAAGCCACTTTGGCTAACAACCGCATTGCTTGGGAAATGATCCCTCCCAACGCTCCTCATTTTGGAGGAGGATGGGAAATTACGATTAAAGGGTTTAAATCGCATTTATTTCGCGTAATTGGTTCTCAGATTTTAACGTACGAAGAATTATTGACAGTTCTTTGTCAAATTGAGGCTTTGCTGAATTCCAGACCGCTAGGAATATTAAGTGAAGACCCCAGTGAACCTTTACCTTTAACTCCTGCTCACTTTTTGAATACCGCTCCACTGGCTCATTTACCTTCCGTTAATGATCCTGCAGTGAGTCAGAATTTGTTATCGCGATGGATGTTACTAGACAGACTTGTGCACTCGTACTGGCGAAGATGGAGTAATGAGTATTTGCATACACTTCAGCTTCGTGACAAATGGAACACAGATACGTGTCCAGTAAAGGAAGGAACGGTAGTTGTTATGATGAAAGACAACTCACCGCCCTTGCATTGGCCGTTAGGTATTATAATACGCACTTTTTACGGAGACGATAATCAAGTTAGAGTTGCATTAGTCAAAACTAAAACTGGTACATTCAAACGACCTGTGGTTCGTTTATGCCCCCTCCCTCATTTAAATTAGAAACGCACCGCTTTTCATTTCTTTTATTGTTTTTTGTTATACTTAGAGTTAATTTTTATTTTGTTATGTTTTTGCTTTATTGAAAGGAAACCTTTCAAGGTGGGGGATGGTGTTTGAGCCACTTGTTCTGTTTTTTTTATTTCTGTTAATACGCCTAGCTACCCAAGGGAAACACCAAAAAGACTTTATAAATTAAAAATAAATAATTAAAAACTTTTTGCTTGAGTGTGTGAACCCCGACGGTCTAGTGACGTTTCTGTTCTTCTTCTTTGTTTTCTGCCTGCTTATATATATTACGTTTTTATTCTTGCAAACATCATTGTGAATAATAATAAATAGACTGCTGTGATTGCGTGTGCTGTCAACAAAAACCAGGCCTGGTTAAAAGAGTGAAGAAGCTGATCACGTAAGTGTTTCCCTTATTCTTTGAGCTGGGCTATTTTCAGGGTATGGAGACAGCGCAAGTGGTTAAGATTCTTCCTTTCCACCTTTTTTCTTTTTTTGCATGAATGTGTATCAAACAATATGTAATGTACATCGAATCCACCTCACTAGGTCAAACACTTGGATACAATTATTCGACATAGTGTGGTGGATTCGATTACTGGTTACCCAATGCCAAAGTCACTGAGATTGATTGTCCTTAAGCGTTTAGGGGCCACGTAATTTTACGAAAAGTGTGGTCATTTAACAGCCTCCGTGGTCTAGTTGTTAGAGCGTTAGGAGCGTGGAGGTCCGGGTTCGATTCCCGTTGGGGACATTGTCGAAATCACTTTGTGAGATTGTCCTTTGTTCGTTAAGGACTTTACAGGCAGGGTTCACGTTTCACCTTAACATTACTTGTAAGTGATCATGTTACTTAAGATGCTCACGCTTATCCATAAAATGGTCATTACTAGTCTTTTAAAACTCAAAGATTATAATGTTCTGGAAACATAGAGTGCGGCAAGCGATTCTAGTTCTTCAGTGTTCGCATTAAAAAGGCGAAAATATAAAATATTTGACCAGAAGTACCGAGTTTACTGAGCGTCAAAGCCATCGCCGGTCCGGTTCGGAATAAATCGCCGCCATCTTCCATCGCGCTAACGGGTTCATTTCCTGCGCCTATACACTTCCGCCCCATTCGATGTTGCCAACTCATAATTTTCAGTATTGCAGTGTAAATAGTTTTTGATTTTTTGCCGCTCAGCGCAGCTTATAAATGGATAGTTCAGAATACAGGTTTTGTTGGTAGAATTCAATATGTGTTTTAGATCGTTTTGTTCCGTAGGTTTATCACGGATCACAACTTTTTCTCGTTAGGGTAAGCAGATACCATGGTGTTCCTTTACTATGATCCTAGTTTATAAACTTATATTTTTATATGTAGTATAAAATAATGAAAACTAACCTTTTGTAACATAGTTTTGTTATCATCGGGTCAGTAGCTCGGACCCCGATTATGAATTTCATTTCATTAGATTCAACCCGCCGAACAAAATGATGGCCTATTTTGTTATACTAAAGCTGTTTCGCCAGCCAAAATAAAGGACGTGTTGTTTTAGTAGGTATAAATTATTATTTGACGCCTGAAATTTCTATATGGTTACAGTCATGAGCAATATCATGTATTGTACTTATTTATTCGTAGTCATGTACACACTTTAGAACCCTGTCGCACTATCATATTTGACATTTAATGAGACTTACAGTTTAAATTGTCAAAAAAGTTAATGTGACACGGTTTCAAATATTTGTGCTGATTCCAGTACACACCATATCATTTTATTTTTAGTTATACTTTTCCTTTGTTCTATGCTGTTCTGGGAGCAAATAAAAACATAGAACACGTTCAGCTGCTTCTCTTCCCGGGCATGTCGTAAAATACGACAAAGGGATTGTGTCCTCTAAACGGACTAATGTTATGGGCGATAGTCTGATCCCTTATCGCCATAAGGTTCATCATATCCAACTTAGGACATCGTATCAACAGTGGCTGCAAGTTGTCTTTGATTACTTGTGGCTCTGCCCACCCCATCAGGGATTACGGGCGTGAGTTTATTTATGTTTGTGTCATTTTATAATCCGCCGAAAATAAAAGGGTGGTCATATGCCAATTTGTCTTAGGTTGCAATGGAACAGATGTGCAAACACACATATTATTATAATAATATTACACACACACAAAAGCCACGTCAGAGACCTTTAACGGCTCAATAGTAATCCTGATACAAGGGTTCATGGTCTGTAATTGACCTACACAATAGAAGATTTAATAAAATATTCTGCCGTAGTCGTATGCCGTGGTAAAACAAACTCTTTGGACAGATTGGCATTCGACCATGGCTATGTGGTAAACATAGTAATGTCATAGTAATGTTGTCATCTTACATCGTGTCCTGCGTACCCGATCACCTGCATGCAGGAGGATCTGATGAGCGCTGCAGATAGCGCCATACCTATTGCCAAGTTTTGGGCCGATACTATTTAGTTTGCCATCGACACGATAAGAAGAAGAGTAATGTCCGAATAGTAATTCGAAAGAATTTCGTGCCGACTAGAGGTCGAAGTAGTCGCCATAGCCGAAATCGGTCGGAGATCATCACCATCATCACACACACATAGCGTTCAAACACATAACCTTCCTTTTGCATCGCCGCAGTCGCGTAAAAAATAAATTCAGTCGGTTACTTCTGTAATGAACTTTTAAAATGCGATATTTAGAAAAAACCGTTAGCAAAACCCGAAGTTTGTATTTAAAACAGCAATTACTGGCAAACGGGAGAACAACAAGAAAACTTTTTAATGAGCATATTCCTAAGTTATGAATGCAAAATCGTTAATGAGAAAAAAATCAGTACCAAAAGTCTATAGTCGGAGAAAACTTGAAGAAGTAAAAAGATGCAGCGTTGCTTTCAAAACGGGAATCCACAAAGCCCCAACTCCAACTAACACGTTTACAAAATTCTACCTTACAATTCGTATGTTTAAAATTCAATTTTCTTCAAACGTAAATGGAGTTAGGTCTTGTTTTGAGCTCGGAGGCGAAAGTTTTCTCTCAGGTTTACATTGTAGCCTGAAATTAGTTCCAGTTGAATGTCAGACCAGATATAAAGACTGCTCAGTCCCATCTGTCTTGGGGCTGCAATTTACCTGTCTCCAGACCTTTAGTTCTTTGAAAACAAATGAGATAAAGGACAAGTCTATGTATGGAGTGACCGGGCTGTGACCATTTTCCGTTCCGTTGCAGAAAAGAGACGCAAGGCTTTATTTTTTGACGTGACTTATTGTAGATTTGCCGCAGATGGAATGAACTTAGCCGGACAAATGGGTAGCGCTGAAGGCTCTAACCCGGTACAACGTTTAAGACAACAGGCATGAGGGTGCCCAGAAGGGCGCGAACCTCGGCTCAGGGCGTCGTCTGAGAGGAAAAATATTTGAAAAAATTAATCGACCCTAGTGGGTCGATAGCGATAAGCGCTGTTTAAGGAAAATCGTCAACTCTAACGCCGGTGAGGTCGGAATCGGGGTCCTGAAGTGTTTGGTTTCGCGAGCTGATTGGCTGCCTCTATGACTAAAGTTATCGGGTCGTCGGGATCGTATATTACGTCCTTAGGCGGAAAACTTGTATCAAAAGAGCTTTTATTACCAAACCTTTAAGCAGGTAAGACCAGAGAACAAGAAAGAACAAGCTAAATAAGACGAGCAGCCAGTAATATTACTATTAAAAAAAATACAAAGGGAAATGTGACTAAATGCAGCTGCGTATTGCAAGTCAAATCGTCGCAAGTCAATATATTAATGAACACAATGTAAGTACGTAAAAATGTACCTCTCCTTCCGAGAAACTGTGAAAGGCATATTACAATACAAGAAATAAAAATAAAATTGCTATTCAAAATTCTAGATTAAGTAATTTAAATTCATTTTTTTGGGGTTACTTATATTTAAACGTTTTTACAATAAAATACCAGAAAATATTTTAATGTCATAAAATAAATTTAAAGCTCATTAGAAGCTTACTTTATGTAGCGAAATTATAAAAATGTCTGGTATTGAATGTGTTTCTCTAGTTATTATATAACTAGTAATGTATACCCTCATTGGTTTTTAAAAGATGTGTTGCTGTTGCAGTTTCTTGTCATTTCTTCTCCTCAGCCATAACACCTTGCGAAATGACGTAAATTCAAAAATGTTATGTTATGTATGATAGTTACGTAGAATAATTGATTCTGATTTCTGCTTCCTAGCAGCTTGCAATGCCCACTCTGATGAAGAATGCAGGCGTGAATCGTGACTGTCTATGAAATGCAAGGTCTCGACGATGGTATTAAAGTTGAGCTAAACGACGCTACTTAGATGCTGCTTGCGTAAATATTATCTTGTTGAAGTGAATAAATTATGTTTGGTAAAGTGGATTCTACTTAGATCTACAAACATTTCAGAATAATTCTAACAATAACAAATTATACTGTTACGTTGATTTTTAAATTTACATATATACAATTTCAACATTAACCAATTGGCCCGCCATTTTGTCGCTGGTTACCAATATACTTCTATTTTTTTTATTTTATTTATTGATTTAACGACGGCCTCCGTGGTCCAGTGGTTTGAGCGTTTGGCTGGATCCAGAGGTTCCGGGTTCAAATCCCGGTGGGGACATATCACGAAAAATCACTTTGCGATCTCTAGTTTGGTTAGGATATTACAGGCTGATCACCTGGTTATTCGTGCTTCGGAAGGCATGTGAAACCTTTAGTCCCGGTTACTACTTACTGGTGCAAGTTAGCAGTCGTTATATGAGCCATGTCAGGGGCCTTTGGCGGTTCAATAGTAACCCTGACACCAGGGTTGATGGGGTTGGTAAACCACCTCACGACTGTCACGATAGGAGAAGAAGAGCACGAGCTTATTTGTATTGAAATAACATTTATACATAAGTACACATTTCAATCCATAATCTCTTCAAAGCAAAATAGCAGCTTGTTCCTACATTCCTTAAGAGGCGAGCGTAAAGGCACTCTGAGTAATTGCATTATCACCGAGCCTTAATTAGTTACTGCTAGGAAATATTAATAGTGAAGATGTTCAAGTAGTTTCATAGTTGCTTCTTTCATGAAGGATTTTTTCGTAATTCGCAACATATTCGCATTTTATTTGTTTCAATAGTCGTTTTGCCTGTGTGTCTTTAGTCTATTATTAATTGTTATAGGTTCTTTAGATTATGGTTATATATTTTTATAATATTATATTGGCCCCGATTCCTGCAGACACCGCCTAATTTTATTTTAGGTTATATCCGTCATTTTCGTATCCGTCGAAAAGGAAAGGGACGGATGATTCACAGCTCTTAATTTTAGGAAGAATGAGTAAATTAATGTGTCGGGTTATTGACTGACGTAAAATTTTTAGACGGTTGGTTTAGATTTGTGCTTAAAATTGACGTGTGTTCCATAAATTTTATGCTTGTCGATTACCCGTCCCTTTCCTTTTCGGCGGATAAGAAAAGGACAGATATAACTTAAAATAAAATTAGATGGTATTTACAGGAATTAGCACCATTCTACAAGTATTTACTAATATTAAGAACTTGAGTATACTTTTAGGTATTTATTTCTTGTAGCACCATCCCGCATCCAAGTTTGATAAATGTTTGTTTCCTGGTAGTGGTTGACGCCCAAATTGTACTGTATTCATGTATTATGTCTGATTGTTAAAATTTAGTTCTGTGCAATAAAGTATATTTGATTTAATTTGATCATAAAGACGTTTTGTGAGAGGAGGCCTGTGCCAGCAGTGGACGTATATAGGCTATTTATGTATGTATGTATGTATGTATGTGAATTAACTAATTATTGTAAATAGGTACACTTCTCTTCTTTCTCACATTATTCTTACATTATAAGAGTGCGTCCTTATAGCAAACAGCTGCTTATTGTATTTTATTTAAAAAAATATTCTACAGTTCATTACATTATCTATCTTTAAATTTCAATTCCAAATGGCCTAAGAATTCTAGTGGTTCGAATGTCGGTCTCTCAGGCCCCAGGATCCATTCCCTGTAGACCTATCATAAAACTCACTTTGTGATCCTAAGTTTGGTTAGGATATTGCAGGCTTTGGGCAAAAATGAGGCCACATAATTTTAATGTTTTGTCGACCCTCTCCGTGTCCTAAAACCGAACGTCTGCAGCATTCTAAAACTATCGCAAAAAATATTATATCTATGCGAAATGGTTCAAGGTCATTTCACCACGCCCAATTTCCAATAACTCAATGGCGCGAGTCAGGTACCGGGGTTTGATCATGCGCTCCCAGATTGAGAAGCAAGCCGGTGACACACAGGAGCACAATGACTTTGTAGCAGAGTACAAACTCTGCACATACTGGCCTTTTGTTCGGATCATCATCATTTTAAATTACGAAATTCTCATTCCATTCCACTCGCATTTCCTTTCATTTTACTCACTTTTGACTCACTGCATCCCCGACCTTCATTAAAACAACAAGTATATTATACTGTTTAGGGCCGTGCCCTCTAATTCCTAAGTCTTGATTCTTTTGTGAAATGTGTATATTGTGAACTATTATGTTTGTGACTATGTTACTAAGTTTGTTAAGTGCTTTTAATAAACTGTATATATTCCTGCTTGCTGTTGCTTCTACTTTTTCATCGTCATCACCAATCATTCCCCTACTCTGCCGGCACGTCGGGATACCATATCCTCACCTCTTAGCGTGCCGCAACTTTAACAACAATGGCGTAGATTGTCGTTCTACGCTAAATAGGCCAAACTGTGTCAAAGACAAAAAACTGTCGAGTTTTCAAGCAATATTTAAGCGTGAACCAAGTAGGCACACTTTGAGGCTCAAGCCGCCTAAACAGCCAGCAGGCTTCGTGCCCAACATGCCCAAGTTTCCTGTAGGCGTCTCGTCACGTCTACGTCGGATGTGCCCGTAATTTGTCTTAGTGAACTTAAACAAGTAAAAGTAAGGTTGCTTAAGGGTTAGTAAAGGCTTATCTTTCGAGTAAGAAGTTTAACATGAAAAAAGGTTTTTACCGCTGTAAGTTCCAGTGGATTTTCGCGGTGGATTTAGTGTTCTATAACGCGTGGCGTTGGAAAGCCTTATCACCATATAAATAAAGTATACGTTAGATCACGCCTATTTCCCGATAAAAGCTTTGTTTTTCTTTAGATCAATAATATGAAACGGAAAACAATTTGACGAGGTTCTTTTCAACAAATTCTCGATTTCTTTCAACTAATTTCTATCCAAGTAAAAATGGAGACCGCAATTTTTTTACTGGATTGAATATATCGTGTCTATTGCCAGGTTTTCTGAACAAAAATAACATCCGAATATGATTTTTGAAAAAAGCGCTTGTGAGATATTTAAAAGGGAGCTGAACTGATTATTAAACACAAACAATATAAAAATAAATACAGGATGGTGATGAAAAATATATACAACAAAATTGCGAAAAGCAATTTCGAACTATAAAAGTAAATTAATAGAAATCTCAGAGACAGCAAGACATAAACTTTCAGTTATTAAACCGAGGCAGAACTTCCTAAAACCTCTTAAACAAGAAACAAGCCTTTTAAACTAAATAAGATTAAAAGCAAAACTTGAGTTTTTGCTCACATTTAGACGTCTGAGAAGAACCATAAATTCTGTTGGACTTGTGATTAATTAAGTTGCGGTGATAATAAAATAACTCAGTGCTCCTCTGTCGGTCGCGCTTGAGAAAATGTACTGCTCTCTGCAACATCTGAGAGAAATTGGCGCGGGTCTTGTTTCGTTATGAGATAGGAGAGGTGGTTTAGAATATTTCCCTTAAGGTAAAGGTAGTTAGTGCATAGTATTTTGTGGAGGAAGTACGTCATAAGGAAGTTATATAAGGAAAATTAGGTACATTTTAAAATGCATTGTCAATTGCATCAGTAGTAACGGTCAAATAACCCATAAGAATAATGATGATAACGTCTTTATTGGATTAAGTTATTCAGAGTAAGACAAGTTCTTTTATAAACTCGATATTTTTTTTTTTTGGTAAATGACTAAGTACGAAATGCAACAACAGTTCCAATTCGGATTCCTAGCTAAAACCATGATAAAACATCTGCTTAAACACTAATATTTCTGTTAAAAATGCCAGTGTTTATGATAGGGTTCCCTCAAGATCATGCTCAAGTTTCTGTTTTTATATAAGAACTGTCACATTGACGTGATGTTGAGGGCAGTCTCGAAGCTGAGATTATTAATACCATCCTTTATATTTACAGTCATAAAACAAAGATACGTAAGAGTGGCCATTGATTGTGTTGTTGTTAGTTGTCTTATACAGATATTGTTCAGTGGTACTTTAGTGAAACTCAAGTTGACAGAAAAGCCAAAACCGATTCCACTGTTAGGTCCTTGTAAAAATAATCCGCAATCCACAGCATGATCAGCGGCGGCAGTATTTCCAAGTGTTTATAGTACTGCACTACTGGCAATTCTTGCTGTGAATTCTGCGCGAATTTCTTTTTACACTTAGCAATTTTCACATTGCTACCTGGCTTTATGTTTCCTTTCGCCGGCAGATTTGTTGGTCTTTTTTTCTGTGGCGTGTGTAACGTGTTTTTCAGGGTGGGCATTTTAATTGTGTAATAATATAGCGCTAGGATTTGTGGTTTGGCTCTTTGTTGCTCAGTTTCGGTTTTGGTCTAGCTGTGCTTAATAACATTTATGTTAATTCCTTTCTGTGTTTTGTTATTCTTGTTACTTTTCTGAGTCTTAACTTTGTTTCCCGAAAGCATGTCCTGTTGTGTTGTTATGTATTATGTAGGTTTCACTTCTTTAAATATCGACGATTGTATAATTAGTCTGCAATGTCCTAACCCAACTAGGGATCACAATGTGATATTTAGTGAATATGTCCAAGCCCAACGCTCATTCACTGGACCACAAAGGTCGTTAACATATACAAAGGACAAAATTAATGCCTCATTATAATTATTCACAAGTCTTAACAAAGATAGATAGTGGCGTATAGGTAAAAGGTAACCATATAGTTATTTTGTACGACGCGTCAGGAAGTTAAGTAAATGATAGCCTTACATATTCTTTCTGTCCTTCATGGTTTTCTTAAAATTATACTTTATTTTCTGCTATCGACACGAATCTATCGAACAGCTTTTACGCTCAGCCAAAGTTCTTAAGACGCAAAATAAACGACGAACGAAGTGGTTCTTGCTTGAGCGTCGCAAAAACCCTTTCCAAGTTTTCATTGTGACAAAAACTACAATCAAACTTACATTAGGGCGTGCTAATGTGTTCATTCAAGGAAAAACTGTAATTTTGAAGGATTGGTAAAGTACTTCCAGCAACTTGAAATGTGTATTCAGTAGTTATTTCAAAAGAAAATGTTTCAACTTTCAAATTATAGCGACGAGTGCAATGTACTTTTTTATATTGCTAGACTAGAAGTATTAGAGGGCATTGTGCAGCAAAAGGATAATAATATTTTATATTATCATAAATAAGAGTGTTTATGTTTTGACTGCTTATATTTTCAGCTCATACCCTCAATAATCTTGAAATTTTATTCAGAGAAGTGTTTGAATTTCTACATGAATTTGTGGTGTTCTAACATTGCATATTGTATTGCATATTAAATTTTATTCAGAATCATTGACTTGATCCTTATATTAGAATTATTAAAAAATACTCCGTATTTTGGAGGTCTCGTCAAAAATGCCAGACCCTCTTGCTTAACATGCTCGTCCTGAATTGACAATAGCTGCGGGTTCGCGTCCCGTCCGTTTCAGATCATTTCAATTTAATTTTCTCATTTCTTCTTTCAGATCGTCTTGGTTAAATTCTCTTGCTGTCAAGTCAAGTTACAATATTTTTTCTGTTCTGTCTGTACACACTTAAGCTTAGCTTTTTATTTATATTCCAAGAAAACTTGTTTTTTATTTTTTTCAAAATGACGAGGGTTTTGTATTGTCATTAGTATTTATCAATCCAAATGTTAAGCAGCTCTATGTTGTCAAAAAATTATCTTCGAATTATAACGTACCTAACAATATCGCAAGATTAAATGATTTAATATAAGTACCTATGTCTACGCAAATTGGCAATATAGTTTTGAGCTTATGATTATGTGATAACATTATTAATCCGATGTAGGGCACTTTCGGTTTTCAAGAATCCATTAATAATAGAAATTCATACTCGTCAAACAAGAATATGACTGATTTTAGTGGAGGCTACAAAATGATATATTTATTTCCATGAACGATTTAAAGAAATAATTGACATAAATAATATTATAAGCCACTCAAAAAAAAGTAATGTTTTTAACAATAACAACGAAAGACAATCTTTCATCGGAGGGACTGGACGCAGGTTGTGGAAAGATATGAGGGAGGTATATGTCCGGTAGTCGGATCAAATGGCATAGTAATGGTAATAATATAAGTACAATAACAAATTTGAAGTTTCACCAACCGACTTGGGCTTCAATAGTAAGACAGAAGTAATAAACAATAAAGTAACAATATTACCGTCATAACTCCCTTTAAAAATCAATTTATTTCTAACTAGAGTACCTGCACACTCGTAACGCCGCAAAGTTAATTTCAACTTGAAAAAAACCTTAATTTGTCACGTTTATAGCACTAAATGCAATATTCCGACGCCTACTCCCATAACTTTGGCCACAGCTCTGATAATGGCTCGCTAGTCACGCCACAATAATTAGACAGAGTTGTTTTGTTGGCAAAACGCAAGCTTTCTTGTTGACACGTTTCGACGAGTGCTGAATACGACCCGATGTTTTAACTGCCTCTATGATGGCCTGATTTGCATAAACAGCCACGATTTTTGAGGAATTTGTACGTATAAATTATGTTGCGGTGAAATTGTTGGCGGTAACAAGCAGTTGTACGAATTTGTCGCACGCACTACTTTGACTATGAAACTTTTACGGGTATTACTAGCGCGGAGTAAGTGCAGTTGTATGTTTATGATCTTGATAATAAAACTAGCAATACTGTTATACAGAAAAATGTACAAAAGATATTTTTAAGATTGTGTACTTAGTATCTATTTAAGTAGAAGTCGATTATTTACGCAGGACTGAAAGTCAGGAAAACAGTTAAGAAGCTATCAGCTGCCTCAGCTGCTTGCACTATAGGTACCACGTGTGACTGTATGTTTAGAGACAATAATAATAATATTGTTAGTTTTCAAGGTGCCAGCAAACCAAAATTCCACCGCATCATCTTTGTCAGAATTTTCAACTTTATATGAAATTATAATCACTATCACAGAACAGAGAAGGTCAATCAATGTTTAGTTAATTTGGAAAATTTGGTAGCCATCCAGTGACATTAAGCAACAAATTCTTCTGAAAACGTCATCAGATTTTTAAAAATTATCAAAACAAAAATCAAACTTCTATGGTCTGTGATAGTGATTACTATTCCATAAAAACTGAGCATTCAGCAGCTCTTACGATTAGGAAGAATGCTGACGCGGTCTCATAAAATTCTCTGATGTATCTCAATTTGCCTTAAGCTGCCTTCACTTTTACAATTCCATACAAAAAGAACACAGTAAAGGCTGTTGTAAAATGCAAAATGAGACACATAAAGTTGCAGTTAATAGTGCCATTAAGGATAATATGATCCGGTTCTCATAATCCCGCCTCCGGTTATACCTATTTAACGGGATTCCAGGACACGGTTATGAGTCTGGACGTAATCCCGGTATAATTGTTGTCCGAGGAAAGCTTGGGGTGTTAGCTGAGAAAAAACAGTATATTAGGTTAGCCGGTTTTTTAAAACAGAGTGTGGTGGATTTACTAATATTATTATAATTGATACCTTACATAAAGTCGAATAGGTACTATAAATCGGCGAACATGCATGAAGATTTTGATTAGAATGGAAGAAGCCAAAATGATGTGTCAAGATTGTAAATGGAAATCCTTGGTCTCTGCCTACCTCAATGGGAAATAGATGTAATCTTATGTAGATAGATAAAATATTTTTTTTATGAAAAGAAGTTGTATGATGATGTATAATTTTAGTTGAACAAGGCAACGTCTTTTATAAAATTGGTACCTTTATTTTCAATGAGGCTTTTATTCTCAAATGTGAAAATGATAAATTGTTGTGTTTTGCCACTTTATAGAAACTCTGTATATCTACTGTATTTATACCGGTTAAATCCCCAATTTTCAAGTTAGATGTAATTATGGTTATGAATATCCGAGACTCGAATCACGTAGGGATTACCGAGATGAAGATTCGCTAAGTGAGTTTCCGAATCGAATAATTGGCTTTATCAACACGATGTTTTCAACCTGGGTATTGTTTGTGTAGTCTTTACCGTTAGAGACTATTAAAACAATTTTAAAATTAAACATTTCATAATGAGATTGGTTACGTCACAGATTGCTGAAGTTGGTCATCTACCCCGCAACCTACACGATATAAGAAGTAAATGAGACATATTGCTACGTTATAGGAATGGCACGAATATATTATGTTTACGAGTCTATCACTATACTGTAGGCAACAAATATAACTTGAATGATGCATAAAAGTAATACAAAGACAAAAAAGAAATTGTCAGAATTATAATTTTAGATAACGAAGACGGTCTGTTTCTGTAATGTTGTACCTAAATCCGAAGTTCTTCTTTCAAAAGCATTTCTGAAAGAAAGAAAAACGACAAACGGCTTCAGAACAAAGGAAAGGTAACATAATGAATTAGGTACAAGGTTAAAACAAACGTTGGAACCAATAAAGTTGTCCGATAGTAACATGATTACAATCGGCAAGGGTCCGGAGAGACAGGAGCTGATTTGGCACTTTTATCTTCCCTAAAGGCTCATACTACCAAAATGTTCACTAGAGATAAGTTTACACACGATGACGAAGAATTTCAGTCGTTTGTATTAAAACTTTTTTTATTGAAGTCAGTCGCCCCCACTGAAGTCTTACGACGGGCTAAATTGTTGAACCTATTATATCAATTATAATTATAATTATTGGGCTTTAAATAAACAGTATGTATTAAAGTACAAATGAGTTGAGTAAAATAAAGAAACTCAACAAAAATTGAGGAAGAAGGCGCAATCATTTTCGTTATGTCAACTAAATTCTTTCGCTTTGTGCATTTTGTTTTTGAATCGACAGGAAGTTTATCCATTGTTTTGTATCTGCTTACCCCAGCGGGAAATAGGCATGTATGTATGTTAATAAATAACAATGTGTCTTTCAGTGTCACTTCCATCTTAATCAATATAACATATATCCACAACATGAAACTTGGCGAAACGATCACCTTTTACGATTTAGTGTGCAGTCTTCATAACATCACGAGAATCAATAACTTTCTGCTGACCGTCTCATTACGAAGCTACAGTTCCAATCAATACTAGCCAAGCTAATTCTACTTCTGTTTCCTCGCATTACTGTTCAAGTTCCCTTGACGCCTCGCCGGTCATAAGGCATTTAATCGTGATAGTTATAATAAAAGTGTCAAACCGTACTCTGTAAGCGAAGGAAAACAGGAACTTTTATAGGCCATTACTAATAAAATAAAGGAAGTGGAAGGCCAGTCAGATATGATAGCGATATCATAATAGGAGGCGGAACAAACGAGAAATAAAGACGAAGCAAATTTTTAACAGTAAAAAAAAGATGTTGATGATATCGTAACAGGAAAGGGTAGGCACTTTTGCAAGTATTGAAAAAGTGAAGAGCAGATATTGTAAATCACAAAATAATATAAATAACACCTTTCAACATCGGGCGATGACTTTGAAAATCGTATTTTATTAATGTAAGAATTTCCCAAGCACCTTGGTTATATTAAACCGAAGTACGCTCAAAAACTCTTGAGCGGGATTGATGAATTTCGCCGTCCATCGTGAAAAAAGTACAAAACGAATCCTTAAAAGGTTAACCTTAAAAAGCGGCGTTGCAGAAATTAAAAATTTAAAATTTGCTTCAACATCATTAATCATAGTCGTGAGGTTGGATTCAAAACGTTTCATAAAAGACAACGCAACACAGATATGACTATGTGTATGTTCTTGACCTCTGTTTTCGTTGATGACTCATGATAATATGACCTACTTTCCGTCAACGATAACATAATCTGCAGCATATTCATCACTTTCGGAATTTGATATCACTTTCAGTTGTTCATGCTTCCGTTGCTTTGATGGTTTATTGCTTAGTTCAGTTTTTATATTTTTGTAGTTTTAGCGTCAATAAATATCAAAAATATTAATCCCCTTAGCCTCGGGTTGTCAACAATAATTTGTCACGGTAGTAAATAGTAAATAATCTGAGGACAAATTTCGCAGAAAGCTTTTAAATTAGGGGGTCAAAAATATTTAATTATCAAAATGCTGTCTCTAGACAAATATAAAACAAAATATTATTAACTGCTCTTCTACCGATTTCACAAGCGCGTTACAAAACTTCACGTTAAACATGGAATTGTCTCCCGATAGCCGAAACGTCTTTTATTGACTCTCGCGTATTTTTGTTATTTGTTTATCCTTTTCCAAGTCTTCGAAACTTCGATCTTGTGGCTAAGTTTTCCATCCTTGTCACTCTTGAGCAAACACAAGGGACGCCTACTCGTATTTCAATGTCGATCCTTGTTTGGGAGACGTGTTCCATATTTTATTAAACAAAACTTTCGTATCGGCTTTCGAGTGACTTTGATGGAAATAGTGGTTTCTGTATCGACACTTATCTATCTATGTTTTCGTGAATTGTATTGCATGAAGGTAGGATGTACTTTCTGGAGTATAGCTAAGTACTACTGTTTGATACTTGTGGCATGATTCTTAAAATCAAATATACAGATTAAAAATCTTCCAGATGTCTTATTTTTTCAGCACTCCCTTATTTAATTAGGGTTGTCAAAAATACATACTATACTATCAATTTTGCTTTGCTGTATTCGGGTAAAAAAACCGAAACACGTAGTTTTCATTAGGCCTTCAATGGTACGCAATTCGTCCGTAACTAGAACAAAACAACGTGAATTGGTTTTTGAAAGGTACGCATCAAAAGGGAAGTCGTGTGAAGAATTTCCAATCTAGCCCCACCAAGTATTGCAGGGTTAAACACTGGACATAGATCAACGATGTAAAAAGTAGACGAGACAATATTTTGACAATGTTTTTTATTTTAAACATTACATTGCATTACGCGTGTATCCCTTAAAAGGTAGGCTAAGGTGTTTAGTATATACATCTACTCTTTGCCAGCTATGTTCAAGTCCCATGTAATAGGATGCGAGACTCTTGTCAGATCCTGGAAACCACGCGACATCAATTATATGACTTTAATGGTCCTATACGACAGAAAAATGCTACACCGACAAGCGTGGCTCTTAAATTAATGATGATGACGACAGATATTGACGACAGATGGTGAATGCTTATTATATTTGCAATTTTCGTAACTGTGTATAATTGTGTTACTAACGTGTCTTTGAATTACTGTTACTTATGCCACAATAATTTATTAAAGATAAGTAAGCCGGCTTGCTCCTAAGATATGGCAAAATCTCTCAGAAACCATCTAACAAAATTCTTGAAAACTAAAGCTGTACCAAGAGTACAAATTAGGCATAATACTGCTATACAAAAGAGTTCCCAGTCTACACATGCATATTCTATAAGCTACCGAACTATGAGTGAGGCGTAGTCGACTCTCATCGCGGCGGGCGGTTAGGTCAGCGAAAACGCTAGTAATAAACGGCGTACGAACAAAGCTATGTTTATATTGAGGAACCGGGGCTGAAAGTGATTCTTGATACTGTAATATTCCGGTCAATGATAATTATAAGGATATCGCAATATAGCATGTTATAACACTTAAGATTGATTTCAGTACAATACGCACCTGAACCGTAACCGTTGCGTAGTCATGACACGCGTGAGTCATTCAAACTGTACTTTTTAATTTGCCTTTATACAAATACGTTGCTACGCAAAACAGAGCCAAATCTGTGAAGTCTCAACAAAAATATTCATTTTTACTAAATATACTGCGGACTTTAAAATTTCATCAAAACCCCAAAACCTTAATGAAATTTAATTTCGGTCGTTGCTCTTCAAGACAGAGACGACAACATACCAATTGTCAATGTTAGACAGAGAAAGAAAGAGACAACTTGTTTCGGACTTTTTTTTTTTTTGCTCATAACGGGCCAGTGTCTATCATGTCCAAATTACGGACTTACGGATTTTATGCTTTTGTAATTTGCATTTCATTTTCAGTTTTATTACTCCATTCTTCCGTTACTAAGCAGATCTTGGAAAAAAGGTTTTTGAAGGGAAGCGACGGTGGATAAGCTGTATATTCTTTAGGGCTTTGCTAGCTCATAACTGTACGAGGAAAATGAGCGAAATATTTTGTTATGTCGTAAAAAATGGCAGGGTTCAATCAGGGTTTGATATAAGTAAAATTAAAATATAAGGTTGTTGTTAGGACCAGCAGAGGAAGACCTAGAAGGACGTACATTGACCTACTTGGAGATGTCTTTGCATTCGTTGTCTTTATGTATGAGTGAATAAGTTGTTTATATTGCCATAACAGTGTAGGAGGAGGTGTAGAGTATTACACCCACTCAGTGCCAGCTGTGTTTAAGAGTCATGTGATAGAGGGAGAGCCTATTGGCATTAACCGGGCACAAGTCCTAGAAACCACATGATATCAATTACCTATACATCCACAAAACAAAATACAATTTAGAAGTAAAGTCAGTACTAAAACAGGCATTGCAATACAATGTTAAAGAAATTACGATTGGTTGACACGCAACATCGTGATCATAATCTTGAGGAATTCAATTTGTGACTTTAAAATTTTATTCAACGACACGGTTGCTAAAATGTGTTTTCAAAGTTACTGCAACGGTTAAGTTTGGGTACAAACAAAGGCAATTTGTCTTTGATGCAGCAAGTAAAATAGAACAAGTAACAGTTTTAGTCTGTGAAGGGTTTGAAAATATCAAATATTTAGTTTTATTAAATGGATTTTGGCAAGTTTGTTTGGTGCCTTAGCCAAGTTGCAACCGATTATGACATTCCACAGAGACAGTGATAAAAATATATACGCTAATTCCTACTACCTACTGTTACATAAAAAAGAATTCTACGACCTAATACCGACTGATGATGCTAATGAATGTCACAACACTAGCCGTCGTACAGTCATGTACCCACTTTAGAACCCTGTCGCACAACCATATTTGACATTCAATGAGACTTACGGTTTAATTTGTCAAAAAAGTTAATGTGACATGGTATCAAAGTGTATACACATTAGTGCTCGTGACCGTACTTAGACAGATCTGGGGGTTAAAATGGCCACATCGAAGCAATTCATCTAAAAAAGCAATATTTCTATTTGACATTTGTTTGCATTGCGCATTTACTTTATATGCGCAAATGTCAAACTGAAATATTGCTTTCTTAGATGAATTGCTTCGATGTGGCCATTTTAACCCCCCTGTTTCTTAACGCGCTTTGAGATTATTGTACAATGTTACCTTATTAAAATAAATAGTCACTAATTATACTAAACTGGAGGGAGGGAGGGTTAAAATGGCCTCATCGAAGTAATTCATCTAAGAAAGCAATATTGCCATTTGACATTTGTTGCATTTTGCACTTACTTTTATATGCGCAAATGTCAAACTGTACTAAGGTAGGACTAGGAATTAGTGTAGTTAAATTTATATTATTCCTTCTGTACCACGTCGCAGTCTCATCACTATAATTACACTAATTACGCACTATACATTGCCACCACATAGAATTAACAATTCAACTGCACATTACTAATACAATCGTATCCTCAACAGAAGGAAGTCAGGGAAACATTCATTTATAATTTAAAAGGGAAAGCGAACGATGAAAGAAATTACAATAATATTAAAAGATCCGTCCAATTGAATTTTCTGAATATAACTTTTCCTGTTATGAAAAAGCGAGTATTGTGTTACAGAATGTATAAAAAATATTAAACGATGCAAATGTGGGCGATAAGAAAGAGACAAAAAGAGCTTTTCTCTTTCAAACAGAAACAATGTGCGTTCCCATTGCGGGACCAAGTCAAAAGTTTACAAACGATTGTAACTCCGTTATTTACTTTGTAAAAATAGACACTATAAAAATAGACACTATATAAAATACACACTATAAAATTACAAACACCAAGTATGTGCGTTTCATCAAGATGTTTTCCTTCGCCGCCGCTTCAATTTTAGGTGGTTCCTCAATCGAGTCTGGTAGTAGTACTTTAAACTGAACTGGTGAAGGAAAACATCGTGATGAAACTCACATGCTAGAAAAAAATGTTTTTTGATGTATGTAATCTAACTTGTATCGGGCTTTACTTTATTAGGATTGAAAGGTCAGACAGGCAGTGGCTCATATAAATAAAAAACCAGTCCTGTCAAATCTTCAGGTTGAGTTTACGGACCCTGTGAAAACGGAATAACGCTGAAAATGGATGAAGTGGTTTCAGCCAGCAATATCCTGGCTAAACCAGAGACAGTCTCATAAAACGATCTTTGCTTAAGACTGTTCCCCACCGGGAATCGAACCCAGAACCTCGAAAGGCCAACGTTCAAACACTGGAGCACGGAGGCCGGTCCAATAAGCAGCGGAACAATTTTTATTTTTTACTTTAGTAGAAAAACAGGGACAGTATTGAGCACAATGGTATTTATGCTTGGTGTAATGGGAATGAATATTAGTATTTATGTATTTAAAGAAATAATGCTTATCTGGCGTATTGGTGTCTCTCTTAAACAAACCAATGTGGTCCCATTTTCTGTTAGATTTGTTTGATCATAAATGTCTCATCTGCATCTAAGAGCAGTATAGACCGTATTAATGTTCAGTGAAATATTTTAAGTTCTGTCACCAAACTGATTGTGTAACGAAAAAGAAATAATATAGAAAGAAATAAAGAAAATATTTATTACTAGAGGACGCCGCGAAAACTTTGAAGGATGTTTTTTTTTTCAGACCATAATTCCGAGTTAATATCAAGTAGAATTTTCCGTCGCAAAAGTATGGAACTGAAAATAACTAAAAAACACACAAACATTTTCATAAATTTTCCGATAGGAGTTTCCGCGTGATATCAACTCTGACTCGTGGTCTGAAGCATCCCCCTCAGTATTCGTTACGATGTCACTGACACCCATATATACTTGTATAGCTACCTGTACGTACTTGTACGGGGTGTAAGTGACATCGTAACAAATACTTAGAGGGATGATTCAGCTCAACGGAACCGACGGAACTACTTGATATTAACTCAGAATCATGGTCTGAATGATCCCCCTCAGTATTCGTTACGATGCCACTAACACTCTGTACATATAATCTACTATACTATACAAAAAATCGCGCGACGTCAAGCCCACTCGCCGTAGCGGGAATTGCCGTTCGGAGAGTCGCTGTCAACGCTACAATGCAATAAAAAAAAGCGATGGTGAAGCTCTGTATTCTTTCTATTCTGAAGTGATTGATAGTTTAGAAATGTATACGTAATTTAAATAATAAAAAGTGTCCCATGAGTCCCACAAGTTCAAAAAACCCTTTCGTTAGAGCTGGCTTGCATCATAAATACATAAAACACATACATACATAAACTCACGCCCGCAATCCCAAATGGGGTGGGCAGAGCCACAAGCAATCAAAGACAACTTGCAGCCACTGTTGATACGAAGTCCTAAGATGGATATGATGAACCTTATGGTGATAAGGGATCAGCCTATCGCCCATAACATTAGTCCATCATGTTAGAGGACGCAATCCCTCTGTCGGTTTTTACGACATGCCCGGGAAGACAAGCAGCTGAACGTGTTCTGTGTTTTTTATTTGCTCCCAGAACAGCATAGAAGATACATAAAACATAAACACATAAACGGTTTTACTTACACACAAAACATAAACTGTCCATATACGTCCCACTGCTGGGTACAGGCCTCCCCTCAATCAACCGGAGAGGGTATGGAGCATTCCACCACGCTGCTCCAATGCGGGTTGGTGGAGGTGCAATATAAAAGGAAAAAATATTTGTTTTGTTCATAATTTGAATTTCGGCAACATTATAACAACATCAATACCAAATGACTTCTTTATTTTATTTTGTAATCCCGTGTTCACTGTACTTGCAGCATAGTTGAAATTTCTGGGTCTCATATTTTTAATTTAACGCGGTAAGAACCCGGTTTTATGTGTTTTACTGATTTGAATTTATATTTGTCAGTAATTACGTAACGCATAATTATAAGCTCACGACTATATCCCAATTGGGGTAGTCAGAGGTATATCCATCGCAATATGAAATAACTACCCCACACATTAAACTCTTAAAAAGATCGCTTAGCTATAAGTTAACTGTATTTTAATGCATAATATTATAAGCGAACTCCACTCCCTTAGACAAACAGAGGAATTGGTTTTATAGGGTTTTTATTGTATCAAATATTTTGTGTTCTTATTCAAAATAAACATTTTACTTACTTACTTACTACCTTACCGAGTTTTCTGTTAGACCAATGTGATAGGTAGTGTCAGTAATTAGGTAGTAAGAAACTACAAAAAATAATTGACAAACGTATTTTTTGATACAGTTTAAAGTTTAAAAACTCACTTTATACAATATTTGAAATACGAAATCAGAATTCGAAGAAAAAGCTTTTAAAAGTCGAATTTTCTCTGACCTTCGAAACGCGGTGAAGTCACTCGAAACTGAAATCGCTAACCAGAGCTTGACAATAATAGTTGTATAAAGTCGACATGAACAGTTTTAATTATGCAGTATCATCGGGGGCTATTCGGGCCAAACGAAGCGAGCAGGCTGGCAGTTTTAAAAATGAAACAATAGTGAGAAATGAAGACCGTCTATATGTCGGGTAACAGTTTTGTAAAGCCTTTCAGAAGGCTGCGTCGATTGTAATTACGATGGGTGTTTTCATTATTCATTGTTTTATTTTACCTTTATGCTTCACGTGCGTTTATAATTGGTAATTCTCTGCATTGCATTCGTAGTATTTACGCGTGATTGAGTAAGTAGTTTTTATTGCCATAATGTAGCCACACGCCTGTATCCCCGAAGGAGTAAGGCAGGAATATAATAATACACCTACTTTTCACCATCTTCTTCTATCGCGTGGTGGATTACCAACCCCATCAACCCTGGTGTCAGGGTTATTATTGAGCCGCCATAGGCCCCTGACATGACTCATGTAACGACTACGTACTTACATCAATAAGTAGTAACCGGAACCAACAGCTTAACGTGCCTTTCGAAGCACGGTTCATCTTACTTTCGAACAATCAGGTGATCAGCCTGTAATGTCTTAACCAAACTAGGGACCACAATGTCATTTTTGTGATATGTCCCCACCGGGAATCAAACCCAGGACCTCCGGATCGTTAGCCCAACGCTCAACCACTGAACCAGAGAGGTCGGTGGATTTTCAAATTGAAGTACTTCAGTCTGCATACTAACCTATTTACACATCGAAGCGAAAATTTATTGAAAAATCGATACAGATAAGCTTCCACAGATAAGAACCAAACCGGCGATAGCTCAGCAATGAAGATAAGATATACGTGTAATATGAGGATGCTTTTTATGCAATCGTTGTAAGTATTTCACCTAGGACAACAGCCTCTGTGGACTAGTGGTTAGAGCGGTCAGGAGCAATGATTCTTTCGTTGCCTGTGCCCGAGACAATCCATACAAAAATCTATTTTTTATTTTATGTCACTTTACCGCGTAAGTGCGAACGAGACAGAGAGTCTTCGCGCGCTCCTTTATTCCTTAACAGCTTACGGCAATTTATACATAGAATAAGGAACAATACTACGTATAGAACGGCAACTCTCCGCTCCCCACCAGCGTCTGAGCTAGGTTTACCTCACCCCCCTCGAACACAGTTTAGAACTTAATTTAAAAGGCGTAAATTACAAGTCAATATTTTGGTGGGTACGTTATTAAATTTTTCAATTACGTATATTACGTATGCACATGTTATGCGGGCTTTCTATATACAAAGGACTTTCTATATGCCTCTAGTATTAGTCTTTATTCTTTGACGTCGGTTTAAAGGTAAGTAGCTTATGTCTATAATTATAATTTTATTCATAGATCCTTCCACACGCACAAAGAAACCAAACATGAAACGACTTGAAAAAAAGTCTCCCAAGCCGTGTATTAAAAACAAGGCCCTACCCTGATAAGATCCTTGGGAGTGAAGTTAATCATGGACCGTGGCTTATTTACATAATGTTTCCTTCAGAGCCGAGTTGGGAACTTTGCGGCGTTTTGTATGAAAATACAGGCACAAGTTAGCCCGTAGACGCATTAGGGTACCGGCCAGGGGTTTGCGTGCTTTCGTTTCGCTTTTTTTTATCAGGAAAATAACGGTGTCCGTGGTCCAATGGTAATTGTGTACCGGATGAGAGCCCTCAGCGCTGCCGATTTGTCCTGAAGTAATTCATGCCATGTGCGGCAAATCTACGATAAATCATAAAAAAGATGATCCAGTGGTTGAGAGGTTGAACAATAGCAATGCCACGAGACGAACCACCTTAACACGTTCACTGTGTATGAACCACATATGAGCCAATAAATATGAAACTCATACGTGCATGACCCATATGTGGGGCACATTTTTTCTTGCCATAGTGTGTCTATGTACATAAATTCCAATGTGCGTGTCGATAAATAACATTACACGTGAGGGGTTGATATTTCATTTTCAGTTACACAGTGAACGTGTGAACACATTTAGTTAAACACAGTACCGGATTCACACCTTTGATGTCGTAGTTTTTTACCAGTGTCAATATATGATTAAACAAATAAGTTCCCAAGAACATTCTTGATTCTTCTTCTTTAGTGTGGGTTGTGAGGGGATGACCATAATCTCATCAACCATCAGCCAGTGATATGGTTCATGTAACAACTTTGTAACTACATCAGTAAAAACGGAAACCAACTTAACGTGCCTTCTGCAGCTCGGATCATCTTACTTTCGGGTAATCGGGTGATCAGCATGTAACTAACTGGCCAAAGTATTGATAAGTACTGTAATAAATTATCATTAAAAACATTTTGTATTAATTAACTATTCCATTAAGCTTAACGCAATCCAATAACAATTTCCAGCTCCATTATCGTAAAGAACACGAAAAACGCAATCGAAAAACACAGTTAAATACAATTTTAATCACCGATTGAAAAACATAAATCCCATAAGAATGAATCGTCGGAATAAAATTTAATTTTGATAGGGAATGAAAATATATTTAGTCGCAAAACGGTGTCCATTCCGTGGATAAACGAGGTTCGGAGTTATTCTGTACTGTAACGTGGATGTACGAATAAATAAGATTAACTTAATACTCGGCGCCGAATTTACATATCCATTTAGTTGTTTGCGATTGGGTATTTTTGAAAAGTTTAGGTATGCGGCGACCGCGGAATGGAAAGCGCAGCTTAGGTAGGCCTCCCACAGGTAGACCGATGACCTTCTGAGCGTCGCAGGAACTGCTGGATGCGGGCAGCAGAAAATCGATCATTATGGCCAGCCTTTGGGAGGCCTATGTCCAGCAATGGACGATTTCCAGACGATAATGATGACGATAAGTAATGCCGTGATAGCCCAGTCAGTAGAACACTCGCATCTCACTTTGAGGTCGCAGGTTCGAATCCAGCACAGGCCTAAACCAACGGCTGTCGAATTTGTTTTCGAGTTCATGTTTGGATCATAAATGATTATCACGTGCTCAGCGGTGAAGGAAAGCCACGTCGCCGAGTAATGCATTTTCGGAGGTATGTGACCTAACCTGTATTGTGCTGGTTTTCCCTTCGCGGGTTGGGAGGTCAGACAGGCAGTCGCTTCTGTAAAAAACCGGACCTGTCAAATCTTTAGGATAGGTAAGCGGTTCCTGTGAAAAACAGGATAATGCTAGGGAGATGATGATGATGATAAGTATGTGGAAATTGGTAAGTGATGTTTTATTTAGCACTCCAATGTTTTCCTGCATCGGTGTGCGAAAGGTAAAATGTAGTTATGTTTTTTTAAATGTGCAACGCACTAACTACGCTCGGCACCGGCGCGTGTTACGGCCGATCGATTTTACATGTTAAGCAATGTATTTATGGTCATTGTTTAGACTTTAGATGAACGTTTAAACCCAGAGTTTACGAGTGTAAAGTCCATAGCTGAGTGGCATAAGTTTATAGCAACAGAGAGACTGTTTCTACAATAACATATTATGCATCAATAGCGGCCTCCGTGGTCTAGTGGTTGACCGTTGGTATGGCTCAAGTTCCGGAGCACCCGGGTTCGAATCCCGGAGGGGACATATCACAAAAATCACTTTGTCGTCTCTAGTTTGGTAAGGACATTGCAGGCTGATCAACCGATTGTCCGAAAGTAAGGTGATCTGTACTTCGGAAGGCACGTTAAACAGTCGGACCTGGCTACTATTTACCTAAGTAAGTATCTAGTCGTTATTATGAGCCATATCAGGGGCCTGTAATTCACCACCTGCCTCCATAATTGATAAGGTCGGTCATTGACCTCACAATCCACAAGAGAGAAGAAGAACACATCAACGGTTATAGGTAAGTACCTCCAAAACTGTTAGTCCACTTTGCTTAGAGTATCCGTTCGTCACAGTTGATTTGAAGTGCTGACTGACTTGGCTGAATTGATTGTTCTTTTGTTTTAATAAATAAAAAAAAAATAACACAACACTAAAGTAAGTTCTGAATTCAAACTCTGATGCAGGATAAAACTAATGTAATAATTGGGTCGTGCACAAGGTTCAAGATAAATTATGAAATTCTGATTACTAAATAAATAAAGATAGATCTAAAACTAACGAAAACATTTTATTTTTCTATTTAACTTATTTATGTAATAATAAGTCCGACATTTTATCACGTTTATCTTAGACGTCATAGTGTGCTGTTTCATACAAATTCCATTGAAATTTCGTGTTTTGACGTTTAGTAAATAGTAACTGATTTGACTAGTTGGAAACTAGCCTATTGATGAACATGGAAATTAGAATTCGTTGGAATTTCGAAATGCGATGACTGCCGAGGGATATTAAAAAAAATAAACGCTCGCACACAGCTAATAGTATTTTATGCAACAGTTTTTTCCACGACGACGTAATTTTAAATGAAACAAAAATTATACAAAGAAAAATTTTATTTATAAAAATGAAGATGTAAATTTTGAATGGTATGGGAAAATGGCGGCAAATGTATACTTTTTTTTATAGTATATTTATGGCACCAAACAAAGTAAAGGTGCCAGTTTCCAGGTCAAAAAAAAAAACAACAACAATGCTTTTTTGGCGACATTATAGTACAGTTACACTTTGTAAACAATGCTTTTATAGGCCATAGAGCGTACACTTTTTCAAAGAGTTTAATTATGTATGTACTTATATTAGACTTTTTGGTTATTTAAATGCCAGATTAAAGTAGAGGAGTAGAAAAAAAAATAAACGCACGTACACAGCTAAAAGGTTATTATAGCATACCTACGGAATATGGTAAAAGACTATGCGAAGTAGCGACGTGCTAAGCCTGGGTAAAAGTTTGAATCCCTTTTTTTCTCGTCCGCAAGAAATTACTTTCGCCCCGGGTCGGGCCTTACTAGGAACCTTTATGTAAAAATTCTACTTTAACCCTTTAACAGGTTATGCTTTTTTAACTTTTTAGGCTGGTAAAATGTTATAGTTGGTGTCATCATCATCATCACCAGCCCATTAACGTCCCCACTGCTAGGACACGGGCCTTCCCTATGGATGGTACGGGCCTTAAACCACCACGCGGGCCCAGTGCGGATTGGTGGTTATTAACGACTGCTAATGCAGCCGGGACCAACGGCTTAACGTGCCTTCCGAAGCACGGAGGAGCTCGAGATGAAAACATTTTTTTGTGGTCACCCATCCTATGACCGGCCTTTGTGAAAGTTGCTTTACTTCAACAATCGCAGACCGAGCGCGTTAACCGCTACGCCACCGAGCTCCTCACTTTGCTTCTTATAAATAAATAATTAAAAAAAAAAAAACTTTATGCCGCCTAAAATGTCTATAAACAACACTTGTACAGTCATTAGCAATATATAATGTACCCACTTTAGAACTCTGTCGCACTAACATATTTGACATTTAGTCAGACTTACAGTTCAATTTGTCAAAAAAGTTAATGTGACATGGTACCAAAGTGTATACATGTTAATGCTCGTGACCGTACACATATACATATTACTGAACAACAAAACAGCATGATTGTGCAAACAGTAAGTCTCGGTGACATTCACAACAGCGAACATGTGAAATGAGATGTCTCATAACACAGGAATACAATAATGCCTGATAACGACGCTGCATTCGCTACCAATTTCATCACTGACTAATGTAATCGTTATATGAGCGATGTCAGGGGCCTTTGGCGGCTCAATGGTAACCCTGGCACCAGGGTTGATGAGGTTGGTCCTCCACCACACAACTGACACGACAGAAGAAAATGGTCAAGCCAAGTGTGTTATTAAAAGCCGCACTTAAGATAAATTAACAGCAATTTGGTACCGGGAATCGAAGCAGCACTTCTCGTTTGAGGAACAAGCCGGTATACTACAGGACCACAGTGACAACTGCATATATTTTGTTGGTGACGCGACAGTGAACGTGACACTATGGTGTTCAAGTGAGATAGAGCCCTGACACAAGCGTGAGTTATAATATGACTTTATGCCCCCTAAAATGTCTATAAACAACACTTGTACAATTATGAGCAATATAATTTACCTACTTTAGGACTCAGTCGCACTAACATATTTGACATTTAGTCAGACTTACAGTTCAATTTGTCAAAAAAGTTAATGTGACATGGTACCAAAGTATATACATGTTAATGCTCGTGACCGTACACATATATATATTACTTAACAACAAAACAGCATGATTGTGCAAACAGTAAGTCTCGGTGACATTCACAACAGCGAACATGTGAAATGAGATGTCTCATAACACAGGAATACAATAATGCCTGATAACGACGCTGCATTCGCTACCAATTTCATCACTGACTAATGTAGTCGTTATTGAGCGATGTCAGGGGCCTTTGTCGAGGTTGGTACTCCACCTCACAACTGACACGACAGAAGAAGATGGTCAAGCCAAGCGTGTTATTAAAAACTGCACTTAAGATAAATTAACAGCAATTTGGTACCGGGAATCGAAGCAGCACTTCTCGTTTGAGGAACAAGCCGGTATACTACAGGACCACAGTGACAACTGCATATTATATTATATTTTGTTGGTGACGCGACAGTGAACGTGACACCATGGTGTCCTAGTGAGATAGAGCCATGACACAAGCGTGAGTTATAATATGACTTTATGCCCCCTAAAATGGCTATAAACAACACTTGTACAGTTATGAGCAATATACTGTACCCACTTTAGGACTCTGTCGCACTAACATATATGACATTTAGTAAGACTTACAGTTCAATTTGTCAAAAAAGCTAATGTGACATGGTACCAAAGTGTATACATATTAATGCTCGTGACCGTACACATATACTTATTACTGAACAACAAAACAGCATGATTGTGCAAACAGTAAGTCTCGGTGACATTCACAACAGCGAACATGTGAAATGAGATGTCTCATAACACAGGAATACAATAATGCCTGATAACGACACTGCATTCGCTACCAATTTCATCACTGACTAATAATTAAGTATGTTGTCCTCTCTACCAGTTGCAGTGCCCTTACCAGGTACACGTTGATACTATAATACTTAAGTAAGATTTCGCTTAGTACAGCTTTGAACATCAACAAAGGAATGTTGGAAAGACATATTCCGTCTTTCTTCGCGACGTCTCTGGAACGATAAGCAACTGCAAGTTCTATGTTTTTTTTTTTATATTCTTTCGGTGTAATATATAGTAAAAAAGTAAATAAAAAGCATTTGTAAATTCATCATCATCATTAATTTAAGAGCCACGCTCGGTGTAGCATTCTCCATTCTTATCTATCGAAAGCCAATTCTTTAACTTCTTTATCACACGACGTTCGTCTTCTCTTTAATTTGTTCCATGTAAGCTCTTCTTGGTCTTCCTCTCTTTAAGTTCCTTCTGTCTTTTTATATAATGTTTTTAATAAATTCATCGTGTCTTATCAAGTGTCAAATTATTTTTTCTCTTCTGTTCTCAATAAGCAATAAATAACTCTTAATATGTATTTGTCGTCTTTCCCTTACTACAAAAGATTGCAAAACATGTTTTTCATTCTGCATCGAATCCACCTACGGTCCCGCGAGTACAGTCCCGCTCGCGTACTCTGCCCCTGACAGATATTAAATTCGCATCCCGCGATCCAGCCGGCCACAATATATTACGACGACTGTACTCCACTCTGTTGGCGAATACATTACATCGCACTGATGGTTAATGTTTTGGACTGATTTAATACTGAAGTGCACATATATTAACTTGCGGGTGTACTTTATGGTGGGATGGACCCAGTTTAGACACGACGCTTATCCCTATCGAGATGAGCAGAGCCACGAGCGAGTAACAACAACATAACCACAAAATCATTTTTTGAGCCGTAGCTTGGGTAGGATATTCCAGGCTGATCACCTGTTTGCCCAAAAGTAAGCCAACCAATTTAAGTAAGTACGTTAAACAGTTGGTTTTGTTTCTACGAACTGATCTAAGTAAGTCGTCGTTGCTTGTCAGGGGCCTTTGGTGGCTCATTAATGTCCCTGACACCGGATTGATGAGCTCGGTCATTCACCTCACAAACAATTCGATAGAAGACTACATATTACAAGTGTACCCTTTCTGGACGCGTTAGATTTCTGTGATTTATTTCTTTATTCAATTTACAATATAAGCTTATAGCTTTTCTAGAGGTATATTAGGTATGCGATGTTGCAGATACCCGTTTGCAAGTTTGAATTGTATAACGCATAATAGGTTATTGTAAGTTATATCGGTGTGTGTGTGTGTGACGAGATGTGCTCACGCTGCGTACCTACACTCAACTAATTGTCGATCTTGGATAATAATACTTCTTTGTACGTCACGCCAGTGATGATGGCTAGTCCACGTTCAAATGGCCCTCCATTTTGGTGGACAGTAAATTGTATTAGATTAAGGTTGTTATTTTTATTTAATAAAAGAAAAAAAAAAGCTAACGCCAAAGCACTTATATGTTAGTCAGTAATCAAAACAATTCGCTTTCAAATGCGAGGTTCACTCGGTTGTAAGGCGGGTTTGGGAGTTATTGTTAAATCAAATCAAATCAAATATACTTCTTACTTCTTCTTAAATATTGTTCTGTTTGTCTGGCCAAGTAGTGCGACCCGTCCAATGCTAAGTTCCATTTAGTCACGTCAAAAGGGACGTTACTCTTCTCTCGAGTGAGTTGTGAGTTAAACGACCGACCTCATCACCCTGGTCAAGTTAAGGCCCCTGACACGACTTATGTAACGACTACATACTTAATTAGGTAAATAGTAACCGGGTCCAATGGCTTAACGTGCCTTCCGCTGCACGAAATCATCTAGTTTCAGACAATCTCTTGATTTGAAATCAAGGACAGTCTCACATAGTGTTTTTTGTTAGACGTGTCTCACCGGGAAGCGAACCTAGGACCTTTGGATCGTAAGCCCGAAGCTCAAGCACTGGATCACGGATGCCGTTATAAATTATATCATCATCATCATCATCAGCCCATTAACGTCCCCACTGCTGGGGCACGGGCCTTCCCTATGGATGGATAGGGAGATCGGGCCTTAAACCATCACGCGGGCCCAGTGCGGATTGGTGGTTATTAACGTCTGCTAATGCAGCCGGGACCAACGGCTTAACGTGCCTTCCGAAGCACGGAGGAGCTCGAGATGAAAACTTTTTTTTTTGTGGTCACCCATCCTATGACCGGCTTTTGCGAAAGTTGCTTAACTTCAACAATCGCAGACCGAGCGCGTTTACCGCTGCGCCACCGAGCTCCTCATAATATCAATAGCCAATAGTGACGTCATAATACGGCTGTCATATCCATAGTATCAATAAATCGCTATGTTCAAAGGGCGGCCTCGGTTAAGTAGCAGAAATCATACGTTCCATCACATCTGCAAACATACTGTCAAGTCAAACATTAGTCGCTTGCCGTCACTTTCTAACGTGTGGTGGAAGTCATAGGTGGGAGAGAGATGACGGAGATGTTTCTTGAGTTTTAATTTAAGTTTTTTAAATTTTGAAACTTTTAGAAACAATTGAAGACTTCATAGTTATTAGATTCCAGTGTAGATATTTTTGTGGAACATAATGTAATGAATGTTTATGGATGGAATGCTTGAATGGAGATATGAAATAAAATACAATAAGAAATAAATATTTTCGTCAAGGCACAACAATTCTCACATCAACTAATTCTTTACTAAAATCTGACATCCTAAACATAAAAAAGCTTAATTAATTAAATTCAAATTTCGAATCGCGTTTTTCCAACGAAATTACTTTTCAAAAAATTGTTTTTATTAACCAAAAATACGAAAACAAAGAAATTAATTACAACGCTACCACTTAGTTATCGTCCCACCCTGCAGAGGGGTAATTCTCCCCACCCTAGGGGTGATTACCCCTTTATTAGTCCCCCGGTGGGTCCTAATGCATGACACTATTACGTTAGATGTAGACGAATGCTTCCAATGTCTTTTATTACAAAGTTATTGAGGTGGAAACTATGTAAGGAGGAAGTTTACATTTTATACTGAAAATAACTTTATAAATTAAACAATATAACAATAACCCAATTGGAGTGGTCAGAGGTACATCCAGCGCAAGATGAAATAATTACACACACCTCACTGATACCTTATGATCATTTCGACAAACATCCGTCTTGCTTTTTCTTGTAATTGTTTAGTGGAAATTTGATATGATGTTATTGTCTTGTTTTTTGTGTGGCGCCCTTTTAAAATAATCTCTTTCTATTTCCTATTGATAGGTGGTTAGCCGTATCACCATTCGCCGTCTATAATGGTCGAGCCAACTGTGTTAAAAAAACTGTTCCTCAGATTAATTAATAAGGTGCAACTCCAATACAGGAAGGGGTTCGACCGCCGCTCACAAGACCACAGACAATATAATGAAGATTTTAGAAGGAAATAACTAATGGATATTATGTTTATCGACTGGTAGCGAATAAAAAACGTAGAAGGATATAAAGCGAAGGTTATAAAGCGTGAAAGATCACAGATAATTATTATAGATATGACGTGGTTTCCAGGATTTGTGCCCGGTTATAGGCTTGCCCCCTATTACATAGGACGAGGTCTGGGTGTATATACTATACAGTGTTATATACTATAAACCGCTGCATACACCTTTTGGTGGTGCAGAGGTAAAATAATAGATAATAATAATAAAAAATAGAAATGCACATTTTATTGATGTTACTTTTTACCCACGACGGAACGGAGCAGGTATACGTATATGCGTTTAGGGTGAGAGATGTTTGTGTGTGCGTTTGTGCAAAGTAATGTTATCACTTATCTTCTAAACTAATGATCCGATTTTGATGCGGTTTTCAATAACGGGTTTGTGTTTGATGAGTTCATGTTATTAGACAGGTGTCATGTCTGTAACTCACTAGGGGGCGCCACAATATTAGTGTTTAGAATCAATATTATTCGAAACGCCTCTTCAATTTATAATAGCAATTTATTTGTAATAGTTTTTATTAATTAATTGTTTTTGACAGGCGTTTTTAAGTATATCTTCGAGAAACAGACACGTTAGGAAAAAACTGTAAACATCCATATTCATTGTTTAGGTACTTAAGTATATCTATTACCGATGTCTCGAGATATCAACCCTTTTATAGAAAGTATTTTTATGTCTAATATAATATTTCGTTACATAATAATTGGGTTAAGTCAGGGGTTTTGAGTTATTTTATTCTTTTTCGATGAGATTTTTACCGTCGTGGGTTTTTTTCAAAATTTTTAATTTTGGTTAATTTTTTTACAAATTTTCTCACAAGAAAATGACCAGCAATTGTTTTTCATTGTTTTTTGTTGCCATGACTACAGGACGATACAGGCGTGACGCTTCTTTATTATTACGTTTTTTTTTCTGTATTTGTTAATAACATTTGATATGGAGCCTTGATCGAATCGATAGTCGTCTAGGCGAGGCATTCCCTAGCGTCGTATCGTAGCAATATTTATTAAGGTATGGAATAAAATTCTACTCTGTTGGGATTCATTTTAGGTATTTTTAGGTTAATTAAAATATAGGGTGCATTTTTAAAATTAAAGTTTTATAAGACTTTTAATAGTGGAACCACTCCTTCACGAACCCCATGGGATTGACATGCATGACATAGCCTTTTAAGTGTATGGTTTTTACTTGACTTTTTGTTATTGTTTCAAAGAGTAGTTTAGTACTTTTGTTTTCCACAAAATATTCCTTTCTTTTTATGGTTATGTGTTTATACATTGCACATTTTTAGATAGGTATGTACGTATAACTTGCGGGTTTCTTGCATTTACTCGATAATTACGTTGAATTGATAACATGACTGGTCAGACATGTTTCGGGTGGGTTTTATCTCCAAATCTTGCATAATAAACGTATCGGAAGCGCGTTTTCTTAATAAATAAGACCCTAAAGTAAAATAAATAAATATATATATAATTTAAAAACTTAAACCCAGAACTACAACTACAGAAAACTACGCTCTTAAATTATGAAACAAGAAAATAGGTATATTTTTGTCTGATATTCTTCCGAATAGTAATGCTTAGAAAATTGTCGTGGTCAATCCGTACAAAAAGTTTGCTTATCACGGCATACGACCTCGGCTATCGCGCGCAAAACGTTTTTTCCATCAATTTTTCATCCCTTTAGGGATGATTTTTGGGATAAAAACTATTCTTTGTTCTTCCCTAGCTTTCAAACTATATCTTTACTAAATTTTGTCTAAATCTATTAAGCGGTTTAAGCGTGAAAAGGTAACAGACAGACAGAATTACTTCCGCATTAAGTGTTAATTATATATTAATAAGAACTAAACTGTGATGAAATTTTCAACGGAAATCCTTTCTTATTTTTTCCATCTTAGGCCTCGTCAATGCCTTCGGGCAAGTCTGGGGCCAAGATCAAACCCATTAAAGGTAAAAAAAATGAGGAAAAATAACTTACTAAAATATCGTCAAAAAACTTCTCGATATTCTAAACAAACCACTTTCGAATTCAAACCGCCGCTACGTTACAAATTCTCATCTCCATAACGAACTATAAAAACGAAAAGACAGTACAAAATTGAATCGCGCAAGCCAATCACTGGTTGTGAAATAAAATCATTTTAACCTACAGAAACAGAGGTATCAAGAATATAGAAACTTCTAGAATGCAGATAGATATGGAACACGCTTGGATGTCTTCTAAAGTCAAATAGAACGACTTAGAAACAAAACACAAGTGCAGTTATAATTGGTTTTGAAGTAATAAGATTATTATTTCAATATACTGAACCCTATAGTAACGCAGAATTGTGTCACTTAACATCACAGGCGGCAATTTGTTTAAAAAAAACTTAAATTGAAATACAATATAATATTAAAACCTTTTTATACTACTCGTAAAAGGTAGGCCTTCTTCCTATTTTTAAAATGGAGCAGACAGTAGCATTATTGTCATACAAATAAGCGGAAAAGAATATGAAAATCAATGACAACATATCAATGTTCGCTATACCTACGAGATCTTAGCATAGTTTTACGTATTTATAAAACAAATAGATTATAAAAAAATACAACCGCGCGCGACTCGCCATATTCAAGTATCATTCTCTTTTTTTTTTCATTCTCTACATAAACAGTAGGTAGGTTACTATCTTCTTCTTTGCGAGTCGATGGCGATCGATACTAAATTTAGGTTACTATTATAATGGCCTCCGTGATCAAGTGGTTGAGCGTTGGGCTCACGATCCGGAGGTCCCGGGTTAGAATCTCGGTGGAGACACATCACAAAAATCGCTTTCTGATACCTAGTTTGGTTAGTATATTACAGGCTGATCACCTGATTGTCCAAAAAGTACGATGATCCGTGCTTCGGAAAGCACGTTAAGCCGTTGGCCCCGGTTACCTTTGGCGGCTCAATAACAACCCTGACACCAGGGTTGATGAAGTTGGTAATTCAACTCACAACCCACACGATAGAAGAAGATTATAAGAAATTCTGTGATACAAGCAAAGATGAAGGTATAGAAAGAAAGCTATCAAGACTAAAGTAAATTCTGGCTGGCTCCGCGCCGGGCCTTGTTTAAATTTGAAACAGAGGTACAATATGAACGGTGCAATCCACTTATCATCGTCTCTGTGTTTGCTGAACTCGTTTACAACGATGGACACCGTAGAACTGGTAAAAGAAATTCCATTTTATAAGTAAAACATTGACATGGGGACATTGTCGAAATCACTTTGTGAGACTGTCCTTTGTTTGGTAAGGACTTTTCAGGCTTAAATCACCTGATTGTCCGAAAAAGTAAGATGATTCCGTGCTTCGGAGGGCACGTTAAGCCGTTGGTCCCGGCTATTAGCCGTAAAAACACCTCCACCAACCCGCAGTGGAGCAGCGTGGTGGAGTATGCTCCATACCCCCTCCGGTTGATCGAGGGGAGGCCTGTGCCCAGCAGTGGTATGTATATAGATAGTTTATGTTTTATGTGTAAGTAAAACCGTCGTACAAAGTAAGGTAGTTCCGTTTTATCTGAAAAAATCATCTCTACCAACCCGCAGTGGAGCAGCGTGGTGGAGTATGCTCTATATCCCCTCCGGTTGGTTGAGGGGAGGCCTGTTCCCAGCTGTGGGATGTATAAGCTATTTGTTTATGATAAGTAAAACCGTGTTCGTTGGATACGAGTTTTGCAATTTGCATCAGGTCATATAACATAGTAAATATATACTACTGCAATATTGATAGTAACAAATTAACTATTCGGGAATAGTACAAATGAATACGCATTCAAATTGCAAATGAATTCACGGGAATTGCGTTCCATTAGACCCGTTTTGTGAAACTTGACGCTAAATGCAATCGTTAGGAATAAGCCGATTGTTTAGATAATTTCAAAATATATATTAAAGGAGTTGAAGTGCAATAAAGAGTTTTTGTATTGTATTGTATTGAAAAATCAATGGGAGGCAAAAGCATAGCAGTGGAATCGAATGGACTAGAAAAGAAGATTCATACAGTCATTCTGATATGGAAGCAAATAAAAAACAAAAAATGCTGCTGCTGTCCTCCGTGGTTCAGTGGTCGAGTGATGGGCTCAACTAAGGTCCTAGGTTCGAATCCTTTTATCTGATAAACTACTTTATAAGCCTAGTTTGTTTACGCTGAACAGTTGGTCCCGGTTACAAGTCACTGATATAAGTACGGAGTACTTGGAGAATCATTGATTTAGGCCCGTGCCGAGGTTTGAACCTGAGACCGCACTGTGAGAGTCTAGCGTCCCTTCAACTAGGCAACCACGGCCCGCACAGATGAGTCCTGGTGAACCTAACAATTAAAAGTTTTGACTCTTCAAGGCCAGAATGAGTAAGCGCTTGCGAGTTGTGTGATCCTGCGTATCAGTCGCTTAGTCACTTCGTCACTGAACACTTTAATATGTTTTCTACACATTTAAAGATACACATCATATACACACACACATCTGCTTAAATTGATTAGTATACATTTATGAAACATCATCATTACATATTTTTTATATCTATTATGTTTTATAACAAATAAATCAAAAGCAATCTTTGTTTAGTCGAAGCAAATTAAATTCTATAGACTCTGCTTACCCCGGTGGGAAGTAGGCGTGAGTTTATGAATGTATTATACAGACAGAAGTAAACTTACAAGAAAAGCAACCTAGCACCCGTAGAACGTAAGTTAATTTACTTTCCACAGATAAAACAGCAATTTTAAGACACAAAAGCGAGAAAACTCTAACCTGTTTTGTCTTCAAAAATTATACCGTCGTAAATTCAGTGGTGCCCAAACTTTTAATAGAGTGTCAAACTTTAGTAATAATATACACAAAGAGCCTGTGTTTTGAAACCATTAGTATTCATAGCATGGTTCATGTGCAAGACATGAGACGTTTTGCAATGCACATTGCACACTTAATTGCATTTCCAGTTTTGAATGATTTATAAATATGTTATACGGAGAATAACATAACACATAAACAGCCTATTTACATCCCACTGAAATTTGCTCCACTGCGGGTTAAATTACATAAGATCATCCCAATTGGGGTAGTCAGAGGTATAGCAAGATGAACAAAATAATTGAAAAAACATACCGAGAAAATTAAATCGAATTATTTTTTTCTGACTCGGACGGGATTTGAACCCACAGCTGTTATTAAGCAGGGGCAAGCGTTTTAACCATTACATTATTCATGCAAAATTCATCGATCAATTATTTTAGAAATATTTTTTCATCACATATTTTTTCGGTTCTGTTTTCTCTTTGTGAGTTACCCTAACCACGAATAAGTGCTATAAAAACAAAAAAACTTAAGTATTATAATACTTTTCATAATATAAGTACCTATGTACTGCCACGAGGATTCATTATGTTAGTCTCATATTTATCTAAGCAGCCATGTACGGTCACGAGCATTAATATGTATACACTTTGGTACCATGTCACAATAACTTTTGTGACAAATTGAACTGTAAGTCTCAATAAATGTCAAATATGTTAGTGCGACAGAGTCCTAAAGTGGGTACATTATATTGCTTATGACTGTAACTAACTACATTAAAGACTTGGGAGATCGCAAAGCGACTACATAATATACCTTTTAAACTACATCTCATATTGACGTTATCGCAAATTCACTTGATTGTAAAATACACTTTAGTACCATGTCACATAAACTCTTTTGACGAGTTGAACTGTAAGTCTTACTAAACATCAAATATCTTAAGGCGACAGGGTTCTAAATTTCAATATACGTGCTCATGACTGTGCGTATATAGATAGGTATATCAGTGTACTATTATTCCTAGACACTTTAAGTAACTCGCTATTTTACCCGACTGCGGCGACGCAAAAAGGAGGGTGATGTGTTTGACCGCTGTTTTTTTTTACGTGACGTAGATTTGTCGCAGATGGCATTAACTACTTGGCCGGACAAAAATTTGACCGCTGTGTATGTATGTATAATGTGTATGCACGTCAGAAGTTCAAAACACTAAAGCTCGGAGAATAGTGTCCCATTTGTCCTAATTAGGTACGTCTTGAAAACACACAGCTTTTAGTGAAAAATCTTCAACTTAGAAATTTAAGTTAGAGAGTTCGTATAACAAACAAGTTTTTTTACATAAATATACATTAAATCGCACCCGTTAGTCCTAATGGGATGGGCAGAAACATAAGTTAACAGACGACAAAATGCAGCTACTTTTGATAATTAGTCCTATGATAAATATGATGCACTGTATGTTGAAAAGTGATAATCAATCCTTCTTGTCGATTTTCACCCGACGACGGCCGACTCAATTCTATATTTTTTATTCGGTTCCAAGTAGTGATGAAAGAAACTAAGTCTTTTAAGGCCTATTAAAAAGACTAGCCTTCATCTTAAAGGACTCGACTCTAAAATGAAGACTAAAGGTTCGAGTTTTTATTAATAAGACTTAGTCATTGTATTATAAAGACTAAACGACTTAAACGACTATAGTTGTTTTTATTAAAAAACTTAAAGACTAAAATGACTGAAGTTGTTTTTAAAAGGACTAGCACTTGAGTATTACACATGACTCATGCATCATCTTTTGTGTCCTACTAACCACATAGATAGAAAAAAAAAACATAAGTTATATTCAGAAATGTTTAATGATTTTTGTATTATAATACGACATGCATCATGCACGAAGGACTAAGGACTAAGGACGCTCGCGCTACTAAAGGCTATAAGGCACTTTCAGTCCTTTTAGTCGTTTTAGTCTTTTAAGCCTTTTACGTTATAAGGTTAAAGACTACGACTGAAATTAGTCGTTATTTGTAGTCTTATGACTAAAGACTAAAGGGTTACAAGATTAATTTAGTCGTAAGGCGTTAAAAATTAGTCTAGTCTTTTTAATAGGCCTTGAAAGACTAAGTTTCTTTCATCACTAGTTCCAAGTCAGGAGCCTCAGTTGCATACGATTTATAAGGGGCAAGCCTATTACCATACAAATGCTGGAAACACGGAATATCTATCAGGTTCCTAAATTTTGACAATTTTATCCATACTCTCAAGCTAAAATTCATGATAAACTTCTATAAAATTTGGAACAATGTGGAGTATATCCCGCCTGGAGGATGAGCATGCAGTTAGAAAAACGCAATTTTGATTGAAAAATAAGGTTTTCTAAGTTTTTTTTTTCCGATCTATAGGGAATAAATTGACTATGCAGCTAAATGCCGCGCAAGTATAAAAGTGTAAAAATATAACCCAAACTATGTTTGTTTACTAAAATAGTATGGGAACTGTCAAAATTGAAGAACACTCAACAGTAGCGACACCTGATGGGAGAAATAGGCAGTTTTTATCCTCGGAATTCAAACTCATATAGTCAAGTTCGAGTTGAGGAGCTCGGTGGCGCAGCGGTAAACGCGCTCGGTCTGCGATTGTTGAAGTTAAGCAACTTTTGCTAAGGCCGGTCATAGGATGGGTGACCACAAAAAAAAAGATTTCATCTCGAGCTTCTCCGTGCTTCGGAAGGCACGTTGAGCCGTTGGTCCCGGCTGCATTAGCAGTCGTTAATAACCATCAATCCGCACAGGGCGCGCGTGATGGTTTAAGGCTCGATCTCCCTATTCATCCATAGGGAAGGCCCGTACCCCAGCAGTGGGGACGTTAATGGGCTGATGATGATGATAGTCAAGTTCAGTGGTTTCGAGTCTCTACCAACTCATTCTCACGATAATTTACACCTCATACATATATTATGTAGACATGTAGAGGTACTTGGAGGCAAGTGGTTGAGGTATCCTCGATATGAAGGGTACACAATTAGCGCCCGATGACTCTCAGCAGGCATTGTGAGGGAAAAATGTTGGCCCTGCGAGAACTTTACACGTACCGTTGCGTAACATAATTGAGAGATTGGAGAACACGATGCAAATACTTTATTTAATGAAGAAAAAATATGAAGAAAAGTCACAGGTGTGAATTTATGTATCTATGTAGGTAGTATATGATAACACTGCCTTCATTGTATTTATTTCTACTGTTCGTAAAAACTACAAAATCAAAATTAGCTACCAGTTTTCTTTTGTTGACTTGCTGCTCCGCTTAGCCTCGTAGGAAAAACAGGCGTGAGTTTATATATTTTCTATTACCAATCAATAGTAGCTTCAAGTGGTTACTCATTTTTTCTAAAAAAATACTTTATTTACACTATAAACAAATCACTTACAAAATTAAATAAAACTAAAACAAATTTAAAAATCTCAAAATAAAATTAATAATTATATATTTACCATACAACGTAAACTCATGCCTATTTCCAACCGGGGTAAGCACAGACTATAAAATTCGCTTCGATCCTGACACACTTCTCTTGCTTCCTCCACATTAATCAATCGCTTCATACACGCACGCCGGTTCAGAGTAGATTGTATTAAATATACATTTAACACTTAAACTAAACCATAATTAAAAGGCCGCCTCCAATCGTACCTGGCGCAAATGTACCCATGATGCTGGTTGCGTTTCCGCGTTGAATAGGCAGCGATATGCGCAAATGTACGATTCTGAGCGAGGATCTACATCACTACTCCTGAGAATCCCCAATTCGCGCACAAAGCTCTTGACTTCAGCGCACCTGTCTTTTGATTTCTTGACGCTCTGCCCTACCCATTGGACATTACGGCCGTGAGATTATGTCTGATAAACTAATGTCCTATCTAACATAACACATTGTTCTACCTGTTATCTAACCCATCCTATCATTTACATCAAAAAGCCCTGTAATTACAACTCGGCCTTTGTAACATGACGGTAAACACTGCACTTTAATTATTGAACGTTGCCCGTCTAATTACTGACTGGTCAAAAGAATTAGTTAGTGTGTTGACACTGTGTTTGTTGTGAACAAGTAATGTTGATATTGTTGTAATAGCGTGTGGTATAGTTATATATTGTATACCAATATTTTATGTTTATTTTTTTATTTTTAAAGAACGTCTAGCGCCCTGTGCCGAGGTTTTTCTTGCAGCTTCTTTTCCCCGGCTATACAGGTTGTGAGAAGCTGAAGTAGTTTCAGGCGGATGAGACGTTCGTTATGTAAAAATTGACGATTCAAAGTGTAACTATCTTACCTAATGAATAAAGATATTTTTGAATTTGAATTTGAAGTTTGCCGCTCTAGAAATTGGCTTGCACAACCATGAAAGAAGGTGAATTTCTTCGAGGCAATGACGTCATAAATCGTCTGAAACAGACAGAGAATAAGGCCAGTGATGATGATGATAATGTTGAAATATTAATATTTTTTAGGGTTTCGAAAGGCCTCCGTGGTCCAGTGGTTGAGCGTTAGGCTCACGATCCGGAGTGCCTGGGTTCAAATCCCGGTGGAGGCATATCACGAAAATCCCTTTGTGATCCCTAGTTTGGTTAGGACATTACAGGCTGATCACCTGATCTAAACATTTTGCCTCTTCATTTATAATGCGAACAGCAAAGGACTGGAACTGTCTGCCGTCGTCTGTTTTTCCACCTCGTTATAATCTGGGAGTCTTCAAGGCTGGAGTGAATAGGCATTAACTAGGTAAGCCTGTTCCACCGTAGACCACATCGTCACTTACCATCAGGTGAGATTGTGTTCGAACACGAGCCAATTTTATTTAAAAAAAATCTTGCAGACTCTCCTTGAGCGACAGTTTCTAGAAGGCTATTTGAAGGAGCTGCTACTTTCTTTTTTTCTTTATTTAGATAGCTACACCAACAGTAATTATATATATATATTATAAAATGCAAGTCTTAAATTCTTTTATCTACGTATTTTAAGAACGCAAACGCTGCTATTAAAATAGCAACTCTAAAAAAACCTTTAAAAATCCACATTACCTATCATCATTTCGAAAAACTTCTCGCTCGATTATCTAACACTGAAAGCCCCAGGCCGTTTTTAAGAAAACGTTTTAAGGAAATTTTAAGTATTTACTTAAAAGAAAATGTCTTAAGAAAAATTTAAGTAAATAGCTCCTAAGTGTATGCGTAGAGCCATTACACAAGCTCTCTATGCATGTCGTCCTAAAAGCGGTCCTTGTGAAAAGCGGTCAAGTGTCTTGGACCATGCTGGGTTCCGCACTCTAAGCGGGTCACTTTATTTCTGAAAAGTATTTTTAAAGTCTTTTTGCTGAATTAGAAGTAAAGGTTATAAATTTATGCCGTATTTTGTATTTACTTGCAAGTGTTATAACAGCCTCCGTGGTCTAGTGATTAGAGCGTTAGGCTCACGATCTGGAGGTCCGGGTTCGATAGGGACATTGTCGAAATCACTTTATGAGACTGTCCTTTGTTCGGTAAGACTTGAATCTTTTCAGGCTTGAATCACTTGATTGTCCGAAAAAGTAAGATGATTTCGTGCTTCGGAGGGCACGTTTAGCCGTTGGTCCCGGCTATTAGCCGTAAAAAACACCTCCACCAACCCGCAGTGGAGCAGCGTGGTGGAGTATACTCCATACCTCCGGTTGATTGAGGGGAGGCCTGTGCCCAGCAGTGGGACGTATATAGGCAGTTTATGTTATGTATGTTATTACGCCCGTTTCCACGAAGCGGTAGGCAGAGATGAATAGTATTCACTCCCAGCCAGCTATGTTAAAGTTCCATGTTATAGGGAGCGAACCTATTGCCATTAACCGGGCTTTTTTTGACGTGACTTATTGTAAATTTTAAATTTGCCGCAGATGGCATTAACTACTTGGCCGGACAAATGGGGAGCGCTGAAGGCTCTCACCCGGTACAACGTTTAAGACAACAGGCCTGAAGGTGCCCAGTTCTCGACCTCGGCTCAGGGCGTCGTCGGAGAGGAAAAATATTTGAAAGAATTAATCGACCCTGGAGGGTCGATAGCGATAAGCGCTGATTGAGGGAAGTCGTTGACCACGTCGGCGGGTTCGGTATCGGGGTCCTGAAGTGACCATTAACCGGGCACACATCGTAGAATCCACGTAATATAAATTATCTAGGATGCAAACATGAATTCAAAGTCATAAAGTCGGATTAAGTCTACTTGGCCGCACAAAAGGGGAGCGCTGAAGGCTCTCACCCGGTACAACGTTTAAGACAACAGGCCTGATGGTGGCCAGTTGAGCGCGAAATGACGATCAAGTAATCTGTGTTATCTACTGAAGAAAGATATTTTTTTGGGTTTTATAGACTATTTATATCGCCCCACTGTCTCAATGGTAAATTGACAACAGAACCCTAAAACTCGTGCTATTTTCAACAAAGTCCTCGAATGCGTTTCTCAATTACGCCGGTATTCCGAAGTCACTTTCCCAAAACGACTAAACTTTTTCGATGGCTGCCGTAACCCTAAGCCTATATGGGATCTCAAACGAAACAAGTTAACTTTCCAACATAAAAACTCTCAAGTCGCGGCAGTTTTAGTTTAGTTTCAGAGAAAGACGATGTTAGATAAATCCCTATCTGAATTGGGCATTGCTGTTTACTTTGTTCGGTGACTGAAATGGTCTGAGAAGTTTTTATATTAATGAAATGTAGATTGGCTTTTGTTATAAATGAAAAGATTTTTAGTTGTGTTATACATAATACATGGTGTTAGTGACATCGTAACGAAAACTTTGAGGGTTGATTCAGACCATGATTCTCAGTTAATATCAAGTAGAATTTTCCATCGCAAAAGTATAGAATTGAAAATAATGTATAAAAAACTAAAAGGCCAGGCCAGTCGGAGTACGCATAGGATCGCGAAAAATGGACAGAGGAAGGGGAAGCCATTGCCCAGCAGTGGGATCTTGTAGGCTAGATTAGATTAGATACCTACACGTATAGATATAGTGATTCTATACATAATGTGATACAGTGTGATAAGACAGAGATGTGGTGTAAAAGACGATATTATAGTGACTAAGATTGTGAAGGGAATGTTAGGTCGGTTTGGACACGTAGAGCGGATGAAGGATAATAGAATTGCAAAAGCGGTATATAAAGCGAAAGTTGATGGTAGGGCTGGCAGAGGAAGACCGAGAAGGACTTACGATGACCAAATTGGAGATGTCCTTAGAAAAGGTTTAATACGATCTACTCTGAACCGGCGTGCGTGTATGAAGCGATTGATGAATGTGGAGGAAGCAAGAGAAGTGTGTCAGGATCGAAGCAAATGGAATTCTATAGTCTCTGCTTACCCCGGTGGGAAATAGGCGTGAGTTTATGTATGTATGTGATACAAATATCAAGCAACAATTATTTTTATACATGGTTCTGCATATGCATTTTTGAATACCCGAGTAATGAGAAAATAGGTGACATTCTAAAATGAAATATCGACAGCGCCATCTACATTATTTTTAGGGAACGTAGCCTGGAAAGTCCCTCATAGTTTTTTTACACGCCAAAATCAAAATGTCGCTCGAAATAATGCCAGACGTCAAAATGGCTTCTTTGTGATCAATTTGTATAACTTAGCGTCCTACTCAAGGTAACAGGATGCAAATATAACTTTGTTTGCGCCTGAAGGCCGAAGGTTTTTTCTACGTAACGTAACTCAGGCATAATGCGTAGGGACTGAGAAGTATAAAAGTATTTCTTTGATGAAAAATATAAAAGTATTATTCCAACATAAAATAACAACTGGCAGGCAGAGGTGAACGGTCACGAGCATTAATATGTATACATTTTGGTACCATGTCACATTAACTTTTTTGACAAATTGAACTGTAAGTCTCACTAAATTTCAAATATGTTAGTGCGACAGAGTCCTAAAGTGGGTACAGTATATTGCTCATGACTGTATAGGGTGTAAATGACAGCGTAACGCAAACAATAGGTACAGTAAACATAAAACACTAATTCTCATAGACAGTCATAGACAGTCCTATCGTCATAATCTATCTCAAAGAGGTTTTTCAATAATTAAATCGGAAAGCAGCCGAAAGGAACAGCGGTTGACTTTGACATATAATAACCTGATAAGAATCAGTGAACTGAAACTTAATTTAAATTCTTCTTTGAACAATGAGGGTAGTTGCACACATACTCTGCTCGGAAATAATCGGCATAGCCGAGGACTCTGGGGGACTACGGGACTCAACCCAGGGATCTAGACGAACAACAAATTCCCTAAATATTTTTTTTACATCCTCCATGGTCTGGTGGTTAGAGCGTTAGGCTTACGATCTGGAGATCCAGGTTCGATCCCCGATGGGGACATTGCGTCGAAATCACTTTGGGAGACTATCCTTTGTTTGGTAAGGACAAAAAAGTATGAGGATTCAGTGCTGTGGAGGGCACGTTAAGACGTTGGTCCTGGCTACTAGCCGTAAAAACACCTCCGCCAACCCGCAGTGGAGCAGCGTGGTGGAGTATGCTTCATACACCAGCCGGTAGATTGAGGCCTATTGGTTATCATAGATAAACTTGTTGAAGGTCAATTTAACATTTTTTAATATACGACATTTCGCAAGGTGTTATGGTTGAGGAGAAGAAATGACAAAATTCAAAATTCAAAAATATCTTTATTCAGTAGGTAACATAGTTACACTTTGAATCGTCAATTTTTACATAACAAACGTCTCATCCGCCTAAAACTACTGCAGCTTCTCACAACCTGTATAGCCGGGGAAAAGAAGCTGCAAGAAAAACCTTGGCACAGGGCCCTAGACGTTCTGACAAGAAACTGCAACAGCATTTTTACTAACAAGAGGCACACATTTAATACCAGGCAATCACTAATTATACTGAACTGTAGGGCTAACATGCGCAAAGTGATAAACTATTAGCACGGTCATTTTATCGATTCTGACAATTATAATTATGTCGTTTTGTCGACTCGTGCTAATATGGTGAACCCAAATAAGTCATGTCGTTGCGTCAAAATACGAACAAAATTACGTGGTACGCATGTTACGGAAAAAAACAAGCTTATCGATTTCGACAAAATTGCTTGAATCCATCGATAATTTTATTACGTTGCGCGTGTTAGTCCTGCTTGTCGTTCTGTTTTATACCGGTGCTAATTCTTGTAAATACCATCTAATTTTATTTTAAGTTATATCTGTCATTTTCTTATCCGCCGAAAAGGAAAGGGACGGGTAATCGACAAGCATAAAATTTATGGAACACACGTCAATTTTAAGCACAAATCTAAACCAACCGTCTAAAAATTTTACCATGTCAATAACCCGACACAGTTAAGTAGACAGCGCGTCAAACGGATTGCATACCAGCGACGTACCTTGTGATTCGCCCGGGTTATTCGTTCATTTACTCATTCTTCCTAAAATTAAGAGCTGTGAATCATCCGTCCCTTTCCTTTTCGACGGATATGAAAATGACGGATATAACTTAAAATAAAATTAGGCGGTGTCTGCAGGAATCGGGGCCACTACCTACATTATTTTAATTATAATAACCTCGAAGGTAATGAATCAGATATGAATGCGAGAAGATGATAAACAATGGAAGTTGAATGGCACTCGAATATACCCGGACAGTTTGACCTCACAGCACCAGACAAAAGCCGAACATACACAGTCATTTCTTCACTTCGGCTTTATTGTCTAACAAACAATGCCGAGTCAAATATGCAGCGGGGAATGTGTGTGCTTCCGCCCTTACCAAAGGACGGTGGCAATAAAAAACAAAAGAAGGATCCTATCTGCAAATCGGGGAAAATTATAAAAATGGATTCCCATTTCGCATTAATTCAGATGGGAGTGAGTATTTGGTGGTACGCCTTTTCCGTTTAGTAGTATTTTTTTGATTGCCCGAAGGCGGGAGTGCCTTGACACAAAAAATACTACTAAACATATACGTACATAAATAAACTCACGCCTATTTCCTCCCAGGGTAGATGAAGGCTACATTTTGCGCTTTTTTACACAAAAAGGTTCCATGTTCTATATTCATCAAAATCTTTTTAAGAGAAAGCACTGATCGACAACAATTACCTTTAACTCAATTAAAGACAAAATTGTATAAATGGCTCAATGAAAAAAATATATTATAAAATTGAAGAATTTATAAGATAAAACTGTTTAAGATTACCCGTCGCACTACCAATATTGCATGCCTATTTTTATAAGCAAAACATGATGTATTTATTTACATTTGTTACCATGTTAAAATACCATGTTTTAAGCAAATAAATGATTATAGATCGCTTTTGTAATTTTAAATTAAACTTTTTATTGAATAAAATTTGATATATTTTTATTTTAAGTTTTTTTAATTACATTTATGGTGTAAATAATTTTATATTTTGAGTATTTACATATTTTGATTTTATTGCTATATAATTAACTATATTATATTAATTTCTACAATAGGTGGGGTTTTAAGGTTTTTAATAATTAACAAAAAAAACTTGTATTTTTCCGTAAGAAAAACATTTTAAATTCATCAGTATTCGTATCAACATAGCGCTCTACGTTTTTTCCTTTAATTTTCTCACATTTATTCACCTGCATATCATATTTTACTCCACCCGTTACCGGAAACCTTAAAATATTTAAAAATAAATCCCTAAGAAGATGATTTATGTTCTTTACTTATCTACAGAGACGTTTCTCTTTCTTAGCCATTTAAAGCCAGGTTTCATTATAACCTAGAATTGCTTTGCTGAAACAATTCTGGAGAACAGAGAACCTCATAAATATTTTTAAGGTGATATTGTTATTATTAAGGGGAAGACCGCAAGAAGAGATTATCAAAGAGAAGGTGAACGTCGTGTCTTATAAGGAAGTGAAGGAATTGGTCTTTGATAGACAAGAATGGAGAATGCTACAGCAAACAGCCTCCGTGGTCTAGTGGTTAGAGCGTAAGGCTCACGATCTGGAGGTCCGGGTTCGATTCCCGATGGGGACATTGTCGAAATCACTTTGTGAGACTGTCCTTTGTTTGGTAAGGACTTTTCATGCTTGAATCACCTGATTGTCCGAAAAAAGTAAGATGATTCCGTGCTCCGGAGGGCACGTTAAGCCGTTGGTCCCGGCTATTAGCCGTAAAAAAACACCTCCACCAACCCGCATTGGAGCAGCGTGGTGGAGTATGCTCCATACCCCCTCCGGTTGATTGAGGGGAGGCCTGTGCCCAGCAGTGGGACGTATATAGGCAGTTTATGTATTATGTAGTCGTAACAATCTCCGTGGTCTGTTGTTAGAGCGTTGGGCTCACGATCTGGGGCCTGTTTCATAAAACTTACAATTGTAAATTACAACGACAATTTGGTGTTCATTACGTAGCTAATATGAAACTGCAAAATATTCGTGATCACACACTCCGCAATGTACATCAAATTGTCATTGTAATTTACAATAGTTAGTTTTATTAAACAGGCCCCTGGAGGTCCGGGTTCGATTACCGATGGGGACATTGTCGTAATTTTGTGTGACTGTCCTTTGTTTGGTAAGGACATTGCAGGCTTGAATCACATAATTGTCCGAAAAAGTAAGATGATTCTGTGCTTCGGAATGCACGTTAAGCCGTTGGTCACGGCCTACTAGACCAAACATCTCCACCAACCTGCACTGGAGCAGCGTGGTGGAGTATGCTTCATACCCCCTCCAGTTTTTGGGTGAAGGGAGGCCAGTGCCCAGCAGTGGGACATGACATGTACATTGCATATAGGTACATTGTATAGGCTGTTTATGTAATGTTATGTAGGTAGTAGTAGGAACGTTTAATATTAATAGATTGCGTTCTGGCGCAGAATGTATACAACAATAGAGGCGGCCAATCAGCACGCGACCATAAACACTTCAAGACCTCGATAAAGACCCCGCCGGCGTGGTCGACCATTTCCCTCATTCAGCGCTTATCGCTATCGGCGATTAAGGTCGATTTATTTCTTCAAATATAATCCTCTTAAACAACGCCCTGAGCCTAAGTTCGCGCCCAACTGGGCACCCTCAGGCCCGTTGTCTTAAATTTTGTACCTGGTGAGAGCCCTCTGCGCTCCCCATATGTCCGGCCAAGTAGTTAATACCATCTTCAGTTTAAATCTGCAATTTGTAACGAACTAAACGGCAGCAGAGGAAGATTTAGAAGGACGTACATTGACCAAAATGGAGATGTCCTTAGAAAAGGTTCAGTACAATCTACTCTGAAATAGCGTGCATATAATATGATACGATTGATAAATGTGGAGTAATGTGGAGAAAGCAAGAGAAGTATGTCAGGATCGAAGCAAATTGGATTCCATAGTCTCTGTTTACCCCGGTGGGAAATAGGCGTGAGTTTATATATGTGTGTACGGTCACGAGCACTTATATGTATACACTTTAAAACCGTGTCATATTAACTTTTTTGACAAATGAAACCGTAATTTTCATTAATGTCAAATATGATAGTGCGACAGGGTTCTAAAGTGGGTACCTAACCTACATGATATTGCTCATAACTGTAAACTCATAAACCATCACGCGGGCCCAGTGCGGATTGATGGTTATTAACGACTGCTAATGCAGCCGGGACCAACGGCTTAACGTGCCTTCCGAAGCACGGAGGAGCTCGAGATGAAAACTTTTTTTTTTGGTCACCCATCCTATGACCGGTCTTTGCGAAAGTTGCTTTACTTCAACAATCGCAGACCGAGCTCCTCAGCGTAACGAACTAAAATATTTCATTTTAGCCATGTTTTAAAGTCTCATCATGACTGCCAAATGATGTTGATTCACTGACAAATTTTGTTTGAAGCCTAAATACACATAATTACCGGGGGCTCATTTTAGCCTTATTTTTAGCTAATTGAAAGTAGCCAAATCCAATGGTCTCATCAATATTAAATGCAGTGACGGCATCAAAACGCGACAGTAGGGGTGGGACTTTATAAGATACAAAATAACATACAATTTTTATTTTATAAGTTATGATTCAGATCATGTTTCTGGGTTGATATTAAGTAGATTTTTCCGTCGCAAAAGGATGGAACGGAAAATATTTAAATAAACACAAAAAATTTCGTAAATTTTCCGACAGGAAAATCCGCTTGATATCATTATCCCTATTTACTTGTATGGCTACTTGTACAGGGTGTAAGTGACATCGTAACAAATACTAAGGGGGATGGTTCAGCTGATTATTCTGAGTTAATATCAAGTGGAATTTTCCATGGCAAAAGTATAGAATTGAAAATATTTAAAAAAAAACACAAATAATACTCGTACATGAATTTTGCGACAAAAAATTCCACATGATATGAATAAAGAATCATGGTCTGAATCGTCTCCCTCAGTATTCGTTAAGGTGTCACTAACACCCTTTATGTAAATATTTTCGAAGTATTTGATCCTGATTTGATTTATAAAGAAGTAGTTAGTTGACCGTAAGATTTTGAGCTGAGACATTTTATGAAATCAGAAATCAGAATCATTTATTCAACGTAATTATCATGGATAAACTTGTTGAAGGTCAATGTAACATCTTTGAATTTACGTCATTTCGCAAGGTGTTATGGCTGAGGAGAAGAAATGACAAGAAACTGCAAAAGCAACACGTCTTAAAAGCCAATGAGGGTAGGTATGCATTACAAGTTATTTAATAACTAGAGGAACACATTCAATACCAGATATTTTTATCATTTAGGTAGTCATTAATCTTATAATAAGCTTTTTTACATAAAGTAAGCTTCACATGAATTTAAAATTTATTTTCTGTGAAATTTAAAATATTATCTGGTACTTTAATTTCAATGTTCAGGTACTGGTTGCATTCCAGCGAAGAGGAGTATGTAGGGTAGTGTGGTTCGACCGTCTCCGTGGTTCAGTGGATAAGCGTCTGGGGCTCACGATCTGGAGGTCACGGGTTTGAATTCCAGTGTACATATCACATAAGTTTATGTTTCCTAGTTCGTTTTGGACATAGCAGGCTGATCAACCGATTTTCTGAATTTTAATTTTTAATACTTTACATTAAAATATCATCGAAGTATATGGTTGAAATGATGACGCTCAAGTACAAAGATTTGGCTTCCATTCTTCGCAATAACAATAGTACCTAGCAAAATAGTAAAATAACAGTTACCGATATCACAAATATTCACTTCCCTAGTGATACGGAAAACATTTCAGTCCATCACTATAGAAATGATGGCCCGGGATAATTTGTGGTAAAGAGTGGCTTCGTTTAATTTGGGTCCATTCATAACTGCACTTTTGATGACAAGTCGGTTAAATTTTATCGCTTTGTGGCTGTGTTTCGTTAACCTATTTTGATTTGGTTTGACAAATATTTTCCGTTTAAAATACTGATTGGATATTATTTTGTTTTTGTTTGAAAATCCGCGAAGCGATATCTTGTATGTTGTGATTACCAAAATAGTGTACGTTCGCGTTTCGCGTAAGTAAATATTTAGAGGTATAAATGTCATCATAACAGAACATAAAGGATTTATTTATCTATGCAAAAATAAATGGTTTTTTGGGCTTTGAATTTAGACGTAGAATATTATTTAAGTAACTTTATATTTTTTTAAGGATATTTCTTATATTATAACCATACAGCATCATGTCAATGTCCCCTAATGGGTAGACAGAGGTGTAAAGTATATACATACACCCAGTGTTGGGCAAAAAGTAATTAGATTATTGATTGTTGATTACGACTACTTTTTGTAATCTGCAATCATGATTACAGATTACAAACGTAATAATCTGTAATCATAATTACAAAATAAGAAATTAAATCAAGAGTTTAATCTTGACATTGATTACAGATTAATAAATCTAAATTGTAATTTAGATTAATTGATTAAGTACATAATTTAACATATTTACTTAATCATGTTAATTGAACAAAAACACGATCATACTTTAGCATTAATTATTATAATTAAAGAAAGACGCAAAAATAAAAAAATATTTTAATTTAATTATTAATGATAAAATTTATGTTTATATCCAACTATATGTACCCTTGCACTGTGGCTGTATAAAAAAATCTTTTGCCATTTTAGACTGTCACGCTATAGGTAAGAATTTTAATAAAATTATTACTTAATTGGCAAATAAATAATATTTATCAAAATATTTTAATATTTATAAAATCACGTAATCATTGATTAATAACTACTGTGATCATGATTAAAGATTACATGTAGTTAAGATTGATAGTAGTCAAAGATACAAAGTAATCACGATTGATGTAATTATGATTACATTCAATCAGATTACTAATCTGATTACAAAAGTAATCGATTACGCCCAACTCTGCATACACCCATGGCTATTTAAAGTTCCGTGTAATAGGGGGCGAGTATATTGCCATTCACCGGACACAACTCCTGGAAACCACGTGATATCAATTATCTATGATCAGAATATAAAAAAAAATTGTTTATTTCAAAAGATGTACAGCTTACTTTACATAAACATTTACAATTTTACATGGTTTTACATTGTTTCTAAAATATAATAAACCATCGTATCCTAAGCTAAGTTCTTACTTGAGACTTGTGTTATAGGATACGAAGATTCTCCGTTACATGGGTAAATGATACCCATGTAAATCAAGAAAGTCTAATTCAGTGGTTTATACAAGGTAGTTTTGTGGTTTAAATTCAAATCAAATCAGAATCATTTATTCAACGTAATTATCATGGATAAACTTGTTGAAGGTCAATGAAACATTTTTGAATTTACGTCATTTCGCAAGGTGTTATGGCTGAGGAGAAGAAATGACAAGAAACTGCAACAGCAACACATCTTTTAAAAACCAATGAAGATATACATTACAAGTTATTTAATAACTAGAGGAACACATTCAATACCAGACATTTTTATCATTTAGGTAGTCATTAATCTTATAATAAGCTTTTTTACATAAAGTTAAACTAATAACTTAACTAGGAAAAAAATAAATTAAAAGCAACTCTATAGTTTCACCCTTCACACTGAAAATTCCAGCTGAATATTTAAAAAATATCCCCTATCCACGTTTTAGGAATTTATGACATGAAATTGAAAGGCTTTGATTGATGGTTGTAAGCGACGGCTTTTTTACAACAGTAACACAATGAAACTTGTTCCTTGCATGACCTAGGATAAAACAACAATTTCAATTAAACCACGGTTACTGATAATCGCTAATTGGGTAGTTTCTTAGGTCAAAAATAAATTTTGACATTCTGATTGCTAAATAAAGACAGATCTAAATAAAGGTGACAAAAAATATTTTGCCTTTTCTATTTAACTTATTTATGAATTTCATTAAATGTAATAATAATAAGTGAGACATTTTAACACGTTTTTCTATGTTGCTTTTTCATACAAATTTCAAATTAATGTTGAGTTTTGGAACCCTAACTCCAGGGTTGAGGAGGACGGTCACTGGAGAGCAGGGTCCGAATGGAAAACGCGCGAAAAAATAACGAAGGCTTCGACCAATAGACGCAGTAAATACTATCTACGTAGATAGACGCCATACAATTAAATACAACACAATACAAATATACTTTATTGCACCAAAAGAAAAATAAATATTTACAAAAGACTCTTAACTAGTTACAATAGCAAAGCGATTTCTTCCAGACAACCATAAGACGAGGAAATATGTAAAAATTAAAAGATTGCGGGTACAAACTATAAGAACAACTTCATCATCATCAATTTAAGAGCCACGCTCTTGTCGGTGCAGCATTTTCTATGCTACTTTTTTAGGGAAAAATAAGGCCTCTTGCCTTCCGCCCCGCAGTACTCTGTCTGACGCGTGTGGGATGGCGCCCGGAGTAGTCTATTACAAAGCCAAATACTAGGACTCCTGTCCTCCGCCTCTGAATAGTACCGATAGTAACTGTTGCCCTCTGTCAGATCTGTTGTGTGTCAGTGTCAGTGTAAGTAGAACTTACCAATAGCAAAAATACATGCACAATAAGGTCATAAATAAATACATTATCATACATTCATACGCCTATTGGTCGGAGCCGTCGATGTGATTTGCGCCACCCACGGCGCAGTTGTCGCGTCGCGTGAGCAGTTTAATCTTCAATCTTAGCCATGTATGGAACGGTACTAAAATTCCGAACCATCTTATTCATCAACGCAATTCTCCCAATCTTATCAAGGCCCTTTTGTGCTTCTTTCCGAGCACATGATGAAGATAATCATATTAAGGCTACACTCCAGACGAGCACAGACGTTCGACGCCAGACAACCTCCCGTCCCGCGTCCTAATTGGCAAAATTGGTGCGCCGTATGTCTTTCCTGACATCTGACATTTCGGGATGCCGACGTCAACGGTGTATGTGAATTATATAGGTTGGTTGTAATGATCGATGTAAAAGCTTGTAGATAGGTTTACATCAATATTGGTGCTGATTCCTGGACACCACCTAGTTTAATTTTAAGTTATACCTGTCATTTTCTTATCCGCCGAAAAGGAAAGGGACCCTAAAACTACTGCAGCTTCTCACAACCTGTATAGCTGAGTATTATGTGTGTCCAAGTTACATTAATAACGATTCGTATTCAATAACGTGCGGGATGGTATTCGCTTCGTAACCAGCCAACATAAAATCACGTGACACAAAAATGTCGCAGCGTCGTTAAGGAAATGAGTTACGTATACACTGACACGTCGCTTGGAGCCGGACAAATGTGGTAACCCAAGTTTTTTTAAATTTCGGAGATAATTTTTAGGTTCCGAACCTTAAAAGGACGAACCCGAATATGATCACTTTGTTGTCCTTCAAATAGGAATCATTTTTCTTCCTTCCCTAAATTCTACCAAGGTAGTAATGAATTAGGTAACATGTTTATAAGTTATAATTAATATTATACGTAACGTTAAAATATAAACGTGTATAAACATCACCCATAACTCTACAGGGGGGTTAAAATGGCCACATCGAAGCAATTCATCTTATATATGGCATTTGTTTGCATTGCAATATTGCTTTCTTAGATGAATTGCTTCTGTGGCCATTTTAAACCCCCCCCCCCCAGGTCTAAAACAAATCAGATTTAGATGCATTTAAACAAACGATGAACTAAATTATTCACGGAAATATTATTTTAATCGGAATTATTTCCATCAGTCCTCCCATGATCACGGAACTTGCAACAATGTTGAAATATCGGGTACCTCATAACCTGATTTAACACGGTAACAACATTATGTGTACAATTATATTAGGAATTTACTAAATTAATGACTCCAACATTCTGCACTTTCACAGACTAACAGACTCTACTCCCTAAAACATTTGACCCAATTCTTAAAACCCGACAGTTATCATTCTTGATACGTTTGTGAGGAAATTGTATAAAATATTTACATTGTTATTTCACTTTTCAGGCTTGAATCACCTGATTGTCCGAAAAAGTAAGATGATTCCGTGCTTCGGAGGGCACGTTAAGCCGTTGGTCCCGCCTATTAGCCGTAAAAACACCTCCACCAACCCGCATTGGAGCAGCGTGGTGGAGTATGCTCCATACCCCCTCCGGTTGATTGAGGGGAGGCCTGTGCCCAGCAGTGGGACGTATATAGGCTGTTTATGTATGTTGTATGTATTTCAGTAAGTTTTAAAACTGTTAGCTTTACTAGATAAAAATTATAATATCAGCTTACGACTATGTTCCCGATTTGGCCAGTCAGAGGTACATACATTCATCGCATGATGAACTAAGTACCCGCACCTCATGAGCTTTCAGTTAGACAAACGTGATAGGTGGTGAGCCGTATCGCCGTATATAATGGTCGAGCCAACTGTGTTACTGAAAACTGCACTTAAGATAAATCAATAACTCATTGGTGCAAGTCCGGTACTGGAGTTCAATTCGACATAATGTTATTGTATGTATTTATGTAAATAAAGTAAGAAAATAATCCATGCGTTGGTGTTAACAACATGTCTATAAAAATATGCCGTTGAAACGTTCTACGTTTTTTTTTAATCCCAAGAGAACAATTTTCTACATGCATTATATTTATTTTAGATTAAGACTTTTAAGCCTAAAGTACAAGTAAAAATCATTTACCTTGTTTAAGCATCCTAAGCTATTCTTAAGCAGCTATTTTTTATACAAGATTTTGTATGTTTTGCAGTGAAATAAAATTGTCTTATCATATTTTCACCGCTACCTCAATTCCAGGAAATTCCAACGTACACAGTTTTTACCCCGGCCATTGATATAAACGTGCGTCGCATCGCGGTCCACGGCATTCAATCCCAGGTTTTTAATTATATGGGTAAATCCACCGCCGGCTTCCTTCAAAACCTTTTTTAGGGAAAAACTTTTTTGAAAGTGGTCTTGCGTATTTAAATTTTACGTACAAGTGTGGATGCTGTTAACATTGCGGCAGAAATACGCGAAAATATGTATGGCAAACGAATTCTAATTTGCTAGCATTTGCATTGAGATTTGTTTTGCGCGTTTACTGTGATTATAAAAGAAAACTTGGTTTTCGGCGTCGTGAGGAAAACCACATTACCGAGAAATGCATTTTCGGAGGTAAGTCACCTAATTTGTATTGGGCTGATTTTCCTTTCGATGGTTGGAAGGTCACACAGGCAGTCGCTCTGTAAAAAACCGGACCTGTCAAATCGTCAGGTTGTCAAAAACGGGATAACCTTGGTTTACGGGTATAAAACATAGACTTAAATCCATATTTAAGTCTAATAGTATAAGTAATATCCCCATGGATATTATACACTTTATAACACAGCCCGGACACTTCATACAAAAATCTCGTTCTTATCGTGTGTATCTTACTCCTGAACGGCCTACCGCCATTTGGACTAAACAGAAATCCCGCGGGGGCTGAGGTAAATCTAGTTCGCGGCGATACAAATTAGTGCGGGGCGAAGAGTGTCCAATCTATACGTAGTATTATTATTTTTCTATGCTTATAATAAGATTTTACACTAAAACTTATGATGTAGGTACTTACTGACTTTTTATAACCATACCTGATAAAGGGGATTTGTATAAACTGAGAATTGGTTCGGACATGAGTGGGCCGCCCGGCTCTGAAAACAAAACCTAATTTTAAAACCTACGTCTATAATGTAAGCCCTAAATACCTAGTAATTACGCTGGCGAGGTTTCAACACGTTAGCCACTTTCAGGTCTCTGGAAAATTACTGAAATTGTATGCAATTAAATGTAATTTAGATGGTGTTTATTAGTTCATTAGTTTCGGGTATATTTTTTGTTTTTGTTGTTGGTGCCAAAAGGTAACATCTACTTATTATGTTATAATGAAGGCTGTATGCTGTATATTATATAAAACCACACACGTACTAATTGATAACGAACCCGGCTGCCGCGTCGCGTTCTTAACTCAATGCCATTATCATCACTAATTTAAGAGCCACACTCTTGTCGGTGTAGCGTTTTCCATTCCAGTCTATCGAAGGATAATTCCTTGACTTCCCTATAAGATACGTTAACCTTTAATCTGTTCCATGTCAGCTCTTCTTGGTCTTCCCCTTCCTCTCTTTCCTTCTAGCTTTCCTTCTATGATGTTTTTAATAAATTCGTCGTGTCTTATTAGGTGTCCAATCATCTCAATGTCATAAACACAAGGATTTTATCTTTTTCTTAATAAATTATATATTTTTAAGTCGTCATGAATGCTTAACTTAAAACACTCCCTGGACCTCTACTATATTAATTCTGAACTTGATAACATGTTGTGGGATGATTTCATTTCATAAGTTGTCTCAAATATGTGAGGAATTTATTACAGCACTTCTTTTCCTCAGCCATAACACGATTCTAATTGGTAGTCGATTAACTTAAACTAAAATAGAATAAATCAATTAGTTTTTAAAAATTCAAAATGAATTAATAATTCTTTCAATAATTGTTCATATAAAATATATTATGTTTGTGTTTTTTAAAGTGCTTGCATTTTTTCCTATTAGCATATTTAGTTTTGGCTACTTCTTAACGAAAGCTACATTTACAAAAACTTTAAATAAATAACAATCAATATTTGCCGTCTGTATTATTTTTTTATTAAAAAGTCAATGCTCCGAAGTAAAATACTCTTACGATTTAAGACTCCAACAAGCGTTCACCTTGCAACAAACTTTTCTTTTCCCTGTAAAATTTTACCATAAATCACTACGCCTATATCAAATAAGCCATAAATCTCAGGCCAGTCGCGCACGAGTAATAAAATACCAGTTTTCTAAAACTGTTCTATTTGGCTTCAATTTCTCCCATAATTGAATGACGACATAGCTTAAAATCTTAGGGCGGAATGCCAGACTCGATACATTTGGAAATATTTTCCGCTGAAACGCTCTTAGTTTATATAACTTCATACTATATTAGGCTATTTGTGTTAGTTATGGACAAATTGAGTATTTTAAATAGGAATTTATGATAAAAATTAGGATTCACTGTGACAAACTCACGCATAGTTTTTCTACGGTTGAACTGAAGTAATAAGAATCCAACAACCTCCGTGGTCTAGTGGTTAGGGCGTTAGGCTCACGACCTGGAGGACCGGGTTCGATTCCCGATGGGGACATTGTCGAAAACTTTGTGAGACTGTCCTTTGTTTGGTAAGGACTTTGCAGGCTTGTGTCACCTAATTGTCTGTAAAGTAAGATGATTCCGTGCTTCGGAGGGCACGTTAAGTCGTTAGTGCCGGTTACTGATGTAAGTAAGTAGTCGTTACATGAGTCATGTCAGGGGCTCACGAGAGTAGTAGTAGTAGATAGCGTTGGATACGTTTGGTATCTTTAATAATATCAGACAGTATTTTGAATTTGTCAGAAAATAAATTTGTAGCTCATATGAAGTTTACTTTATGTAAAAAACTTAGTATAAAATTTATGATTACCTTAATTTTTTTATTTATTTCAAAAATTTAGTACACACAGTGATTATGCTAACTGATGAACCTGTCTGGTATTAAATAGTGCCATGATCATCAACCTTCCAATCTCATCAGTCATCCCGTGATCATGGCACTTGCAACAGTGCCGAAATATCGGGAGTCTCTTATCCCTGCTTTAAACGCGGTAAGAACCCGTTATTATGTGTTTAAATCATACATCAATATTCCTTTATTAATGATCACTTCATAAAAAATTTACTTCGGTCTACAAATATAACATAACAAATGTCACGAATATATTCGCAATTAAGGTAGTCAGAGGTACATTCGTCTCACGATGATTTTAATACACAAACCGTACCTAGCTATCCGACAAGCCAACGTGGAAGTGAGCCGTTTCGCCGTCTAGTAATTATTGAGCCTACAAACCATCTGTTATCGTCATTAAACTATAAGTGAAATTGAAGCAGTATAAGTCACGAGCTAGGCAACTAAAATCTGAACAGGGCGCAATGCCAGGCGATATATTTCAAAACATTTTTGGCCGGTACAGTTACTAAACTGACTCTTGTAATAGCTGCCGACTACATCTGCCCGCGACTGCCAAGAAACTGCGAAATATTGTTTCTTACAAACACAATTTTACTTTTAAAACATCTCTATCTTAATTGAAATCTTATTAAATTCGCTTAAGAACGCTGATGGCTATGATTTCGGTTGGATTCGGTCGGAATTTTTGTTGAATTTGGAATCACTTATTTTGAAATGTTAGTTATTTCACTGCGCTTTATTTTCTATATAACACGGCACATTTTGATTTAAAATGTATTTTTTCGTTTTATAAACTGCGAACTGTCACGAACACTAAATATTTTTCACTTAAAATATTGTTTTCAATAATGTTTTTATTTTTTTAACTTTATATAATCACGAACACACTTTCCACAACAATAAACTTTATCATGCCACTTTTTAGTACAATACCTTTTTGTATAAATGCATTTTCATTATAATCTCTTGAAGAAAATTTATGTCTCTCGCAAGGGTAAGTAACTCGTGTTGTTTTATTTTTTTTTTCGTCATGAGAGCTCTCATCGTTCCCCATTGGTCCGGCCCTGTAGTGAATGCCATGAGGCAAAACTATAATTTATATTACAACATCTAGATAAAGAAAGTGTTTCCGTGTGTGGACAAACAGTGGGGGTAAAGAGGATCTTGAATTTCAAAAAAGCAAGAAGAAAATATTTTACGTTTTTCTTTTCTTTTTCTCAGGTCTAATACATTTATCAAGATAAAAATATATTTAAGTTTTGTGAACATACAACGAAGTCGCATTAGTTTTTAACAGAGTACTCGAGAGTAACTTTAAGATGGATAGCCGCGCGCCGACTGAAATTAATTTATTACCGACTTCATTACTCAGTCTACAGCCTCAGATATCAACTAAGTTCATTTTATCTCAATCTAGAATGTCGAGACTTTATTTTAACACTAAGCTAGATTTTTGATAGAAATTAGTTTATTGACTGTGGTTGTCGTAAAATTTATGTTTTAGGTTTAAAGACACAATTAAAATATCCAGCTAAGAAAAAAAAAAACAATAAAAAATATCACTGAACATGTAAACATTTCTGATTTTTTTTTCCAATCTATAGTAACTCTCATATGTTATTAAAAGTACGACAACTTGTCTTTATTTATTTATTGACTTTTTTCGTATTTAAATCACTACACACATTAGTGCGAAGCATTAGTGTTACTCACAAAAAAATATGCTTTTGTTATTAAAAGTATCGTCACTTCTATTTGTCTATGTATTTTTCTTTTGCAAAACATAGCTAAAATAATACACATGATAATAATAATTTATATTAATTTAATCACTTCACATATTTTATTATTTACTCATCCTGCACTTCATAACATATTATGTTATCAAAAACTTTGATATTATCTCGTTCTTCGTGTTTTTATTACCTACGTTTTTCGTACCTTTCTAAAAAGTGACACTCTACTTCATTTATTATAAAAAAAATATACACAACGCAATCACTTTGCATTCACTTGATGGTTTAATAATTTTAAAATTATTCTGTATCGCTTCCGTGAAACTGTTTTCATTTCAGTAAACGAATTATACTGATCAAGTGCAGTCACAACGCAAATATAAAATTATTAATTCACTTTTATCACTGAAAAATGTATTTAAAAAGGCCAACGTTTCTCTCTTTCTTTCTATCTCTGTCTAACTTTCTTATTAATTATTTTGTTTCTTATTAATTATTCATGTTTAAGTAAGAGTAATTATATTTGTAACTAATTTCATTCCAATTACAACAAATACTTTTGTGGTATAGAACAGGAAATTCATGGAAACTTTAGTTTTATCCTGTATTTTAATACATTATTTAAATATTATCAACACAATTATAAATTACTTTTATTTTTAAATACATCGTAATTGTATAAAAAGCTTGTTTCCGTATCTATCAGAACTTACAACGCAGACACTAAAACGTCAATACAGTAAAGTTCTTTACAGTGTCTGTAACCTATCTAGAGGTCTTAGGCAAGTTGCAAATGATAAAGACAGTCGACAGTGACAGTGTGATAATGTATGAGATTGTCATAAGGTGACAAGTAAATAAGCCACTGTGGTTCGCCGGTTTGAACTCCGGTACCGGACTTGCACCAATGAGTTATTAATTTATCTTAAGTGCAGTTTTCACTAACACAGTTGGCTCGATCGTTTAAGACGGCGATACGGCTCACCACCGAGCACGATGGGCTAAAAGAAAACTCGGTGAAGTGTAAGTACCTAATTCATCTAGCGATGGATGTACCTCTGACTGAAATTCTTGACCTTATATTATGGCATGTCAATCACACATAATATTTTTATTTTTTATCACTGTCACTGTTATTTCTTACAATCGTTTGCAACATTGCTAAGGTCCTAATACGACCTATCGTAAGGTCGTACCTATACGTTATGAGTTCATGCAACTTATAACTCAACTCCGATCACGATAAAGTCCTTCGTGACTTTGTGCAGTGTCAATGACTGGCCATATTGAACAGACTTTCCACGAAACGTCACATGATGGAAACACTTTTGGCACCAAAACTGGGATTCCGCGAATTTGTTTGAAATCACTTTGTTACATGTGAGTCATAGCTCATAGGCATGTTGTGGCGTGTAAACTTATGGGAATTTATTTGCGTAGATATTTGCAACCATATGACGGTATTTAAAATTTTAGGGTTATATTAAAATTTATATTTCAGACTATGAGGTATTTGGAACCATGTCGCGTCGCGGTATTTAAAGTTATTTGTTAAATATTTGTAGCTGTCATCGTGTTGAAACCCGCATGAGATCCCTTTCGATGGTTAACGATATTTTAAAAACATTTCGTTAAAATTCTTTTTTCGTCTTCGAAATATTTTTCATTTGTTATCAACAACCTACTTTAAATTAATTCTACGTGAAAATCTTTGAAAATTTATTTATAAACAGTGTTTAAGAAAATTTTTTGAGGTCGCAAAAAGTTATGTTGTTACGAGTATCCTTTGTTTTTATTTTATAATTTCAATGATAAACAACACAGTTTTCTTCTAAATATATTTTAAGTAGTCAAATGGAATTAAAGTTGACAATGTTTTTGAAACGTAAGAATTTATAATCTTTACTAACCGGCAAGTTTTTAAAATACCGTCAAGCAAAGATTGGGACCTTATCTTCTTTGCATTGTTCCCAGTGGACTTACCTCCACAGATCAGAGACATTGAGACAATTTTTATTATACTCTTTCAACAATAAAAGTTTAAAAGTCTTCTTATCCCTAGCGCGTCTAACACCGTAAAAGCTTGGCTACTAAGATTTCTTTAAACTCTATCATTAGCAAGAAGGCAAGTTATTAAAAACTTTGTACTGGCGTCGAGCACTACTCTATGTTACTTAGATTAGAAAAAATGGCACTAAAAAGACACGATTTTAATATTAATAATTCATACGATATTTTATTTATATTATTTATCCACCGACACTAAACACTTTATGGAAATGAATACATCAAAATTGGAAATAAATACACAGATAGTCTTGGGTGTTATCATAAGCGGGTGCACATGGCGTTTTATTTTTGTTTACGCGTCGCGCGGAGTGTGCCGCGCGAGGGGCGTGTGGTTGGCCCGTTGTAGGCTGTGGACTGGCGGCGGAGTGACGTCACTCCACCGCCGCCACGGCGCATGCGGTAGCCGCGCTCGGCCCACATGTCGCCGGCTACATTCTCGCCCTTATAGACCGGTTATCTTTACGTTTTTCCTGAAACGTGAAGATTACCGACGAGTTTTCAAGGCTAGAGCGAATAGGCGTTTGCTAGCAGAGTAGCTAGCGTGCGATTCATAGTCACTTACCATCAGGTGAGGGTTAAACGAGCTTGCAACAGCCGGTATCCGCTACTCGACATTTTAGCGCCTATTTCAAGTGAAAACCTGAATATAGTACTCGTATGGAATGAAAATCTACATCGCCCATGAATTACCACCAAGCAAGGTTCGCTGGAAGAGATGTCTTCTAAGTTATCAAAGAACTGTACTTACCTTTTATTTATAATTTTCAGCTTTACAACAAGAAAGGTTTTTAGCACTTATCAACTGATTAAGAAGAATTTCAGTCAAGCAAAATTGCACCCTATTTTAATACAATTTGATTTAACTTTGTTTGGCATAATTGCTTAACATCGTTTTATGATCGAGCCGTTTATGATTTTATTTGTAGCCAATAGATAGTATAATAGTGCAGGGTTTTTTTATAATAATATTTTATCTTTCCATCGACATTTTGGTTCTACAGAAAGTAAACTGACTATTTGAAAAGTAAATTGAGTAAAGTTCATTACCTAAGTAAGTGTAGCGAAGTTTCAATCACTGACTTTAATTATAATTGGGTTCGACTTCAATGGCTGGAACTCCCGAAATATTATTATTAGGAAAAGTACGGAAATTGTGAACTCTAGGTCGCCTATTTTCCTTCTGATATTACTTAAACAGTTTCTGATGAAATAAGTACCCACCGAGCTTTTTGTTAGACTAACGGTGATTGGTAGTAAGCCGTAGGTATCGCCTTCTACGATGATCGAGCGAACTGTGTTAGTGAAAACTGCACTTAAGATAAATTAATAACTCATCTTCTCCCTAGCATTATCCCGTTTCTCACAGGGTCTGCTTACCTAATCTGATGATTTGACAGGTCCGGTTTTGTACAGAAGAGACTGCCTGTCTGAACTTCCAACCCGCGAAGGGAAAACCAGTCCAATACAGGTTAGGTCACATACCTCCGAAAATGCATTTATCGGGAATGTGGGTTTCCTCACGATGTTTTCCTTCACCGCTGAGCATGTGATAATCAATTATGATCCAAACATGAATACAACATGAAGATAAATTAATAACTCACTGGTGCAAATCCGGTATCGGGGTTCGAGCTGGTATTCCCCGTTAGAGAAACAAGCAGGTGAACCACTGGATAACAGTGACTATTGAAGAGCTGTGATAAAAACATACCACAGCATAAACTAAACAGCTAACCAACTTCCTCATTATGTTTTTGTCGCGCGTATACGTAGGCACATGGTACCCGCATGCAAAACCGCGCGGACTTGACAACTTGCTCATCAAAACTTGCTTAGTAATGCTTAAAAGTTCCTTTATTAGTTTAGTGAAACTCAAAATTGCAGTAGTAACTCACTTACGGCTTGTAAACTTAGTAAAGAGCTGTTGAGTGGTAACTTTACTTCGCTCTAACTGTCACTAACTGTACACTTTGTTGAGAAATTGCTAATTTGTTACTGAGTCAATGCAATAAGGCAATAATGGTTAAATAAAAGCGTATCTAATAAGATCCGCTAAGGTCAGGAATCTATTTCCTTAAAAGTACAATCTGGGCCTCGGCAATGCAAGAGTGAATAGGCACTTTATGGGTAAGCATGTCCCATCCCCAGCCACATACCTCATGGTCATTGCTTGCATATCTTCCATCAAAACAAATAATAAATTAACGCAAAAGAATTATAGCAGAATATAGAACCACTCGTTCTTCGGAGGTCACGTGAGGCCGTTAGTCCCGGCTATTAGCTGTAAAAACATCTCCACGCAGTGGAGCAGCGTGGTAGAGAATGCTCCCCCCTACGGTTGATCGAGAAGCCTGTGCCCAGCAAAGTATATATGCTGTTTATGTTATAGAAGAACATAAGAACACGACTATGTCCCATTTGGGTAGTCAGAGGTCATCCATCGCAAAATGGACTAAGTACCCGTACCTCATCGGTAGCCTAGCTGGTAGAACTCTTGACTCTCACTTTGAGGTTGCAGGTTCGAATCTCAACATAGGCCTAAACCAAATGATTTTCGAATTTGTTTTCAAGTTCATCTTTGGATCATAAAATGATTATCACGTGCTCAGCGGTGAAGGAAAATATACCTCACCGAGCTTTCTGTTAGACTAACGGATATAGAACCATAGCAGAGAAATATCGAAAATAATGCATGACTTTGTTTATCTCTCCTTGCAATTTCATCCATTAAAATGGTATAGTTGGGACAATAAACCGTGCACGCCCTCTGGTCAAGCGATAGTTCCACAACAGCAATTTTATGCGACGTAAAAACTCTGCCTTTATGGCTGTGACGACTCTTTTAACGCGAAAGTTATAAACGCCATTCCGTGTCCCACTAAGTATGAAATTAAAACTTCGGTGACAAAAATAGTTTTTCATGTGTTATGACTATTTCACGGTTGTTGTAATTCGCCTTCTTTTATTGTAAAAAAATATATAAGTTTAAAGCTATGAAAAAATCCTGGTCTAAAAAGTATGAAACAAAATTAAATTATATTTTTCTGAAATTCTTCCAAATAGTGATGTTTAGGAGATATTCCTGCAGGGTTGTTTTTTATTTATTTGGTGGTTAACATGCGTAACATAAAAAAATATAGATCCATGCATAAATTTTGTCGAAATCGATAAGTTTGTCTTTTTCCCTAACATGCGTGGCACGTGATTTTATTCGTTGACTAAACGACATGATTTATTTGAGTTCACATATTAGCACTTATCGATAAAACGACATAATTATATCGTCAGAATCGAAAAAAATCACCATCACAAAATTTTGTCATATTGAGCATGTTAGCCCTATTGGTTGTATGCCGTGTTAGCAAACTCTTAGAACAGATTGGTATTCAACAACGGAAAATTAACATGTCATATTATTATGGACTCAATAAATAGTTAGTTTTACGTGCGCCATAGAAAAACACATCAAAACAAAACGCTTCATGTAAACTGTGTAGCACCGTAGTTCATAAAATTGTCTACAGCTGCTACGAAAGCGTAGCACGTGGCTACGATAGTGAAGTCATCGTGTTTCACTGAAATTGAACAAAAAGTTATTTTTATTTTTCTGTCTAATTGGACAGGACGTGACTGTTTGTAAAATTGCTGTAATTTTGTTGCTTCGACTGTTTTTATGTTGACTGTTTTTTTTTATTTCGACTGTTTTTTATGTTCATACATTTCGTTCTGCAAATAACTGATAGCAATTTGAGGTGTCTCTTTTTATTCAATTTTTATTAACAATTTCGAATATTTCTGTCATTTTACTCTTTTAAGCACTTTTTTATTATTTTCACAGTTCACTTTTTTAACACTTTTTACTTACTTACAGATCGTCCTTCAACCTCGATGACTACAGCGAAAGTATACATACCTGAAACAAACAAAAACTAGAATAAGTATTTTGATATTTTTTTATTTCAACACTTATCACGTGGTCCAACCGTGGGTACTTAGTTCGTCATGCAATGGATGGAACTGTCACTACCCTAAATTAGGAAAAGGGTGTAAGCGCACATTATGTTATATTCGTCACAATAGAATAAAATGTAATCTGATCTATAAAGTTCAAGCTATACGATCCTGAAAGAGGTTTTATGATTCTCCCTTACCCTCGTCGTCCCCTACACTGCTATATGTGTATGTATGAAACAAATCAAGGCTTCCCATATGACCTATTAACCCCACATGAGCTTGCACGCACGAGGGGTTCAGTCATTGTCTGAGTGACGGGTCGTTGATAGTCGACCTCCCATGTTTTATGGTTGAAGATGTTAGGTGCAGTTTGTGGTCAACATTGAACATTTTTTTTTTTCAAATTAAAACACAAGATGTTTTAAAAAGAACTTACACCAATCAGCCGTAGCCTAATATGAAAAACTAAACCGATTATTTTCGAAATTGTTTTCGAATTCATTGGAAATGATGACACGACAATATGGTGAGGAAACCCACATTATTAAGAAATATTTCTGTGGTCCAGTGATTTCAGCGTTAGGCACACGATCCGGAGGTCCCGGGTTCAAATCCCAGTAAAGATCACGAAAATCACTTTATGATCCCTAGTTTGATTAGGATTTTACAGGCTAATCATCTGATTGTCCGAAAGTAAGATGATCCGTGCTTCGGAAGGCACGTTAAGCCGTTGGTCCCGGTTACTACTTACTGATGTAAATTAGTAGTCGTTACATGAACCATGTCAGGGGCCTTTGGCTGTTCAATAGTAACCCTGACACCAGGGTTGATGGGGTTGGTAATCCAACTCTCAACCCACACGATAGAAGGAGAAGAAGAAATGTTTCGAAGGTCTCATCAGAAGATCTCACCAGTGTTTCTTCGCCAAAAATTTACTACTGAATTCGACTTTACGAATTAAAACTCATGTTTGGATCATAAATCACAAGAATTCCAGGATTTGTGCCCGGTTAATGACAATAGGCTCGCCACCTTTTAAGCCTTCATGGGACTAAAACATAGCTGGCGAAGAGTGAATATACTAAACACTTCTGTTATGATAAATCCAAACATTCCGTATTTCGGTACAAGCCCACATTCGATATGGCCATCTACACGATGTTAAGGACATCGTAACGAAAGAAAGAAAGAAAAAGAAAGAAAAAGAACGAAAAAGAAAGAAAGTATTTATTATTAGAAGACGCCACAGTAACAATACAAACGGTAGGAAAAAAAACTTACACTAAATCACAATTAGTAACAGAAACGTAAAAGTAACAGAAAAATAATACTGAGGGGGATGATTCAGCTCATGATTCTAGGTTAATAACAAAAGTATAGCTTCCTTGTCACTCACGCTTCGTGTAAGTACGTACAGGTAGCCACACAAATACGTATGGGTGTTAGTGACATCGTAACGAATACAGAGGAGGATGATTCTGACTATGAGTCTGAAGTTGATATCAAGTGGAATTTCTTGGCAGAAAATGTATAACAATTTCTGTGTTTTTTTTTCAGTTCCATACTTTTGCGACGGAAAATTCCACCTGATATCAAATCAGAATCATAGTCTGATTCTCTCTTCAAAGTTTTCATTACGATATCACTAACACCCTGTATTAAAGCACATACAATAAGTTACACTGTATGCGGCTGCCAATACATACATACACTTTGTATGAACGCTCATATTTGATTGGCGCTGTTTAAGTTGGCTCGCAGAAAATATGTGCATACATACGATTAACAGCATCCGTGATTTAATGGTTAGTGAGTTCATGATCGGTTTAGACCGATCATGATCGGTTTAGACGGTTCGATCACTCTGTGAGACTGTCCTTTGGCTATTAAGTCAATAAAAGTAAGATGACTCGAAGATGCTTCGAAGGACACACGTAAGAGCGAGTGAGATGGACCGTACGTTCTCCCTCCCACATTTTATAGGTTTTCGGCATTTTCGACTAAAATAAGACTTAGAGAGGGAGTTAAGAGTCCAAAGATGGATGTGATGAACCTTCCGGTGACAAGGGATCAGCTCCATTAATTGCTCATTATGTTAAATAGGACACAATCCCTCTATTGGATTTTACGACATGCCCGGGAAGACAAGCATCTGACCGGATACTATCTTCTTTATTTGCTTTTAATCTGGCGCAAAGAACATAAGACTATATTGCGAAAAACAGAGTCGTACAAAGAATGTCTTAAACCACAAATAATTTTTACAAAGTCAACATTTTCCAATATTTGAATACTTTGAAAAATACATTTTCTGTCTTAAAATATGTGCTTAAGACAAAATAAATAGGACAGAATATTCTTTAAAAATATTACTCATACTGAAAAAGGGAAGTAGGCAATTGACCCATTTCACGTGCACCTGAATTCGTAGCAGTCGTAGCAAAGTAGCTTCTCTACGCCGTAGTCCGTAGCCTCGATGAACATCTTGATGAAACACTAGTTGATGCTTTCTATGTTTTTATGACGTTTTTTAATAATTTTTACTTTACATAATGTCCATATATAAACTCAAAGCCGTCATCACTAATGGGGTAGGCAAAGCCAAAGTAATAAAAACACCACCTAAAGCCTAAGCGATTGCTAATTTTGTTCCCAATAAGTTTCCAAATGATCATGAGGAGTATGTCTGTTTGCTATATACCTCTATTTACCCCTTTGAGAATATAAGCGTCATTCTAAATTATGTTAAAAATGTTTATTATTTTTTATTTATTTAATACATACTTAACTTTTAGAGACAGCATTATAAATAGAAAAAAATAATAAACATTAAGCAATTAATTATTTTTAAGAATTTATTAAATGTTATTTAAAACATTTTTTTTATTCATTGTTTTAAGTTTACGCGGTTATTATCATAATTAAAGCACATAATAACGGGTTCTTACCGCGTTGAAATGGGGATATGAGACTCCCGAACATTCCGGTATCAAAAACATAAACAAGCGGCAGAGAAAGAGGGTAGACAGATATGTCTGCCCGTAGAAAATTATGGATCTACCTACTCCACTCCAATCTCATCAGTCATCCCGTGATCATGGTACTTGCAACAGTGTCGAAATATCGGGAGTCTCATATCCCCATTTAAACGCGGTAAGAACCCGTTATTATGTGCTTTAATTATTTTTTTTATTACTATCCATTTTTTCACAAAAAAATAAATTTGAATTTTGGAAATGGAATGATTATGTTTCTATGCTACCCTGCGAGCTAATAAAAAGAAGACGAGCGTTCAACTGCTTATCTTCCCGCATGTCGTAAAACCAACAGAGGCATAAGATGATGCCGTGCAACGGAGGTTACTTTAAGCAGTCGGTACCGGCCATTTACTTAAGTAAGTATGTAGTCGTTACACAAACCATAACACGAGCCTGTGTACCATCATCTGACAATACACACTAAACTGGGACTAAAACATTGAAGTTGGGATACGCGTTCTCCCAACAGGGTTATCACGGACTCAGATATAAATATAATTATTATATGAGTACATAGCATTCGACAAATTACGTACATAAGTATGTATGTACGATTAAGTTTGCCGAAATGTCGTGTTATCGTTTCAGTAGGCGGGTTCAAAGTGGCGTTTTGTTTACACCAGTCAAAGTGGGATAAAGCTTTAAAAAATCACGTTTTCTGCTCGATAGCACGAAAATGATTGCTCATATGCGCACGTCGGGTCGTGTCGTGTACGGAGCTGGTATATCGGGCGCGTGCGATAATTCGTAAAAAGTGTCTTGAGGAAAACGTCAATGACGTACGGATTAGTAGGTATAGATAGTTTCACACTTCTGTGGTATTTGTGTGAAAAATGACAATTTATAAAGTAGGATACTCAAAATAAATGTCATATATTCTCGTCAGCGATAACACCTAGCGAAATCAAGTAGATGCAAAAATATTAAATTTACCTTCAACAACATGAAAATTGTAATTACGCTAATTATAACTAACTATAATAACTAAGGTTTAACGACATGAACGTCGTCACTTCCTCACGACGTTTCCCTCACCGCTGAGCACGTGTTAATCATTTATGATCCAAACATGAATTCGAAAACAAATTCAACAATCATTGGCTTAGGCCTATGATGGACTCGAATTTGCGACCTCAAAGTGAGAGCAAGAGAGGCAAGCGTTCTACCAACTGGTCTACCACGGCTGTATGTCATGGATTTAATTTTGTTTGTCATGTTAATCGATTCGTTCTAAATTGAAATGAGATTAAACAAACAAAACATTTTATAAAATTTGCTTTGGACAATTTCAAAATTTAAAAAAAATAGATACAAAATTCAATCGTCGAATTCAAATTCAAAATATCTTTATTCAGTAGGTAACATACTTACACTTTGAATCGTATTTTTTTTCATAACGAACGTCTCATCCGCTTAAATCTACTGCAGCTCTCACAATTTATATAGCCGGGGAAAAGAAGCTGCAAAAAAACTTCGGCACAAGGTCTTAGACGTTCTTAAAAAAGTCATTCATATCTTCTGAATAATCACTAACTTTATAGTAACCTTTTTAACAACGTTTCTGTTTAATTACTGTCCTGTTCAAAGGTAAGGAATATTTATATATCAAATACTGTAATATTTGAAATGTGCCTACGGTCGTGGAAAAAACACGGATCGGCCATTATTTAAAAAGCTGGTAATAGTTTTTATTCTAAAATAAATACATTTATTTTTAAAAATTCAACCGCGTTCTATTTTTAAAATTTAAACGCTTTAAATAAAATAATTTCGGCCGGTTGCTCGATTTGCGTTTTTTTTTAATGTTCCACAGCTAATGTTAGGATCGCGGTTATGCCAGCTTTAAATATTTTGACGTTTCGCAATTTCACGGAGTTTTGTTTGTGCACGCAAACCGTGTTGCGACGGGGGTAAGTGAAAAATTTGTCGCTTGAAGTGTTTTTGTTTTTCGCTTGAACTCGTGAACGAATTGTTTGTGTACTTGTGAATGCTCAAGTCTTGTTATTGCAGCTTTTATTATACTTTCTGCTGGACTAGGAGTAAAAAAAGAGTTTAGCTGCTTATTTTTCGTTTCCAAGCATGTCGTACAAACAAATGACAAATGACAAATGTAGAGTGTTATGTCGAACATGATAGGCCACGTAAAGGTGTTAGTGATACCGTAACGAATACTGACGGGGACGATTCAGACCACGATTCTGAGTTAAAATCAAGTGAAATTTCCTGTCGAAAAATTTATGAAAATTTTAGTGTTTTTTAATTTTTGCAACAGAAAATTCCACTTGATATTAACTCAGAATAAAATTATGGTCAGTATGATATCAGTTATACTTCCCTATGTGACTGTAAGCCTCGTTTAGATTGACTGAAAGTAAATTGTGTAGAAGATATTTATACGCAATGACCCGTTTGGTGCTACGGTCGAGTGAATGTAAAGATGTTTTATGGTTCTATGCTGTAATTTAATACGCTCCAAATATTTATAGATTCGCCCAATAAGTTAATGATGATTCTAGAACAATTCTGTTACATACATACATTAATAAACTTTTCATTATACAACAGTCAAAATCACAGTCAAAGTATTTATTGCACACCATATGGTAACCAGTTGTCATAAAAATGATAATATATAGTGCTACATAAAGAACCCGGGAAGGTATAGCAAAAAACAAGAAAAAAAACTAAAGTAAACAGAAATACAAAAAAAATTAATAAGAAGTTAATTTAACATCAAACAAAATTAATAAAAAAATAAAAATCGCAATTGCCTTTCGCAAAGTCATTATAATTGTAATTTACATACATGACTCAATTATAAAAAAAGTAGGCAGCTAAGAAGCCGCTCTTATTATTTTTTTAAAATTGTATAGCCTCCGTGGCCTAGTGGTTAGAGCGTAAGGCTCACGATCTGGAGGTCCGGCTTCGATTCCCGATAGGGACATTGTCGAAATCACATTGTGAGATTGTCCTTTGTTCGGTAAGGACTTTACAGGCCTGAATCATCCGATTGTCTGAAAAATAAGATGATTCCATGCTTCGGAGGGCACGTCAAGCCGTTGATCCCGGCTATTAGCCGTTGAAACACCTCCATCAACTCGCAGTGGAGCAGCATGGTGGAGTATGCTTCATACCCCCTCCGGTTGATTGAGGGGAAGCCTGTGCCCAGCAGTGGGACGTATATAGGCTGTTTGTGTTATGTTATGTCTACCAACTGGTTACGGTAAGGTTCAATATTAATTATTCTTTATTTACATATTATGATGGTGTACAAGTTTGTAAGTTACATAAGAGGTTAAAAGAAATAAGTACGGCGCCATCTGTACCCTCCTGGAAAGTCCCTTTTTGAAACCTTAAATAAAAACACAACATTTATGATCACCGAATATTTGGCAAATCAAAAGATAATAATGTGAAAATCGAAATCGGTTTTTAATATTTGAATGCGGTAATTACTGAAATTGCCGCGTATATTGCTAGGGTAACGGATATTAAATTTAATTATGGCTCAAGTATCGCTAGGGACACCTATTGTAAGGGCGGGGAAGGAATTCTCCTCAAAAATTAATTCCCTTCATAAATTCCAACCCTTCGTCGTAAAATAATGATTCTTGAGTCCAGCTATTACGTTGTTACGTTAAAAGTATTCTTTTTGTTTCGTTATGATATTTAGCAAGCTGTTTCTAATGTTTTGGAAGATAGAGGCGGGAATCTTGTTTTTTATTCATTTTATCTAAATTGTGTTCTTTAGATAAATTCGGACTAAGCATATAACAAAATAAATGTAAAATTTGTATTTTTTTACGAAATCTTTGTGGAGTACTAACACGCAGCTTCACTTTTTATATAGCCTATAATTGTTCAGTATTCCGTTTTCATCAGGGCCCGCTTACCTAACCTGAAGATTTGACAGGTCCGGTTTTTTACAGAAGCGACTGGCGCGTCTGACCTTCCAACCCGCGAAGGAATAACCAGCCCAATACAGATTAGGTCTCATACTTCCGAAAATGCATTTCTCGGGAATGTGGTTTTCCTCACGATGGTTTCCTTCACAATTGAGCACGTGATAATCATTTATGACCCAAACATGCGTTCCAAAAACAAATTCGACAAGCATTTGTTTAGGCATGTGCTGGTTTCGAACCTGCGACCTCTTAAGTGAGAGGCAAGTGTTTTGCCTACCACGGTTTTTTGTCAATTGTTCATAAATTTTAACTAATAAATAAAAATAATAAAATAATGAGTATATCCCAATTAGGGTAGTCAGAGGTACACTGTACTCTAAGTATCCACATTTAAAAGCTTATTAAATAAGATTGAGCTTTGGCTTGGGCTTAAACCGACTTCAAAAGAATGGAGGTTATTGATGATTTAGTGTACTTAATATTACATCTAGAAAGTTAACATTATTTACTTATACCTCTATTGCACCTCTATTGTCCCTGAATCCAAAATTTAGAAAGTTCTTTCACTCCAAGGTTGTCTGGAAGAAATTGCTATTTTGCAATAAGGCCGCCGATTGTGCTTGTCTTGAAATTTTTGTATTTTTTTATGTGTTTTTCATATGAACAATAAAGCGTTTTTGTATTGTATTTTAGCCATCTTCAAAAAAAAGGTCATAAGGGTCTTTTTATATTTAAAGCAATACAATACTCCAATATATGCTTCATAATAATAACAATCTAGTCTACAAGCTAATAAGCAGGGTTGCGCTCAAATAGATAGAGTACTCGTAGTTTAATGTCAGTCATTTTCCACATCTGAACACGTCCAATTGTGTCCTTTTTGTAGTGCCACATTAATTTTCTTTACGAGAAGTGATCTTTTCAAGTAATGTAGACAAATTACAGCCTTTGGTTTTGGTTTCATGCAAGACCTTTAACACGACCCCAGGGGGAGACAGAGTCACCTTCTCTGCCCTCCACTGAGGCAAACATCACCCAATGATGGGACTTAAACATAGCTGGCGCGGAGACCGTGGGTGTATAAAACTATACATCTCTGCCTACCCCTTCGGGGATTCGGGCGTGATGCCTTTAGAATTCTTAGACTAATCCCTATTAATTTTAAGCACATTTGTTAATTAGTAGAGTAAATTGTATTATCATCATCATCATCATCAATTTAAGAGCCTCGCTCTTGTCAATGCAGCATTTTCAATGCTACTTTTTTAAGGAAAAATAGTGCAGTAGTTTTGCTCTTGCCTTCCGCCCAAAAAAAAAATTGTATTATGCTCTTCTGTAAAAATTGGACTTGTCAATAACTTCAAGATAGATAAGCGGACCTTCTTGTAACTAGGAGGTAAACAATACACAAATATATAGATATAAATAATACACACATATCCCACACAAATAACAGTATCTATAATACCATTTGTGCTATACCTACATCTTAAAATGGCCTGTCCATCCGCAGCCGAAACGTCCGCTTTCTGCCCTTTACGATCGTTTGGGGGACAATAATTTAAATACCCATACTTAAATTATAGTGACGGGGTGCCCGCTGAGACCTTATGATATCTCATAACGCGTATGCCGGGCCGTATGAAGGGTATAACTTCTAGATAGCGGGGAAGGCGGCGCGGAATCTATAGTTATCTTTACATAAACGAGTAAAAGGTGTTGAAGGACAGACGGACGGACAAGATATTGACCCTATAAGGGTTCCGTTTTATTTTTCACATTTGACAATAAGGCCGCCCAAATTGTACTGTATTCATGTGTTATGTCTGATTGTTGAAATTTAGTTCTGTGCAATAAAGTATATTTGATTTGATTTGGAAACCTAAAAAGCGAAAATTCTAAATTCAAAAATATCTTTATTCAGTAGGTAACATCGTCGTAGGAACGTCTCATCCTCTGTTCGTCACTCATTGACTGACTGACTCACTCATCATGAAATCTCAGAAACTACAAGTGCTAGGAGTCTCAGATTTTACATAAGAGTTCTTAGGTCTTTAGGACTTAGGTGGTGACTAAGATAGAATTATGTAAAATTTCTATAGTTCAAATGGTAAAGTTTCACGTCGGTCCCGGGTGAGAGTTTTCAGCGCTCCCCATTTGTCCGGCCAAGTAGTTAATGCCATCTGCAGCAAATCTACAATAAGTCACGTCAATATATATATATACGTTTTGTGTTCATTGATCTGGCCAAACCACATCATGATGTGGCCAACGAATGTTGTTATATTTCATGAATACGACCATTTCATGAAATGGTCAATTCTATGATCTGGCCACGACATATATATATTCACGTCGGTCCAGTTTTTTACAGAAGCGACTGCCTGTCAAAACCGTCAAACCCGCGAAGGCAAAACCAGCTCAATACAGATTAGGTTACATAAGGAAAATGCATTTTTCAGGAATGTGAGTTTCCTCATGATGTTTTCCTTCATCGCTGAGCACGTGATAATCATTTATGATCCAAACATGAATTCGAAAAAAATTCGACATTCATTAGTTTAGGCCTGTGCTGGATTCGAACCTGCGACCTCAAAGTGAAAGGCAAGCGGTGTCTTTTTTCGAAGGTCACAGCTATAATATTAATAACAACATTATTTTAGCACTAGTAATATTTCGTCCTGTGTAGATTGCAGCCTTTATAAGAGTTTCCACTATACTAAATGCGAACTAATATCGCTTAAGCTCTTGGCCCGAACGCACCAAGTTTATGATTTAACTTTACAGAATGGGCCTATGGTTGTTACTTCGGACCCATTACGGAAAATTCATTCCGTAGTGAGCTTAGCAACTAAATGTAGAGGCAAATTTTAACGAGAACAATGTTGTTCTCTGTATAATTGTACTCATAACTTCTTCTTAGTTCTTCTCTCAGGTTGCGAGGTAAATGACGGACTTTATCACCCTGTTTTTAAGGTTACTTTTGAGCCGCCAAAGGCCCCTGACATAGCTCATGCAGCAACTACTTGATCGACTGCTAAACATCCCTCCAAAGCAAACATCAACTTACTTACGGACAATCGGATGATTAGCTTGCAATTTCCTGATCAACCTAAGGTAGTAATATTTGTGATATGTCCCCAACGGGATTCGAACCATTCAGTTGCTCTCCATGCACGTGCGCGCCAGTTCGAACTTCGGAACCGGACTTGTACAGTCATGATCAAAATCATGTACCCACTTTAGAACCCTGTCGCACTATCATATTTAACAATTAATGCGGCTTACGGTTTAAATTGTCAAAAAAGTTAATGTGACATGGTTTCAAAGAGTATACATATTAGTACTCGTGACTGTACCACTGAGTTATTTATTTATCTTAATTGCAGTTTTCACCAACACAGTTGGCTCGAGCATTCATTATAGATGGCGATACGACTATCTATCATGTTGGTCTAACGGAAACTCGGTAAGGTGTGGGTGCTTAATTCGCCCTGTGACGGATGCACCTCTGACTACCCCAATTGGGATATAGTCAAACCATCACCTACATAAATGGGGCTTAAAGGAGTCGCCATACTGTGAATGTGGTCACCCGGATCAAACCATATCTCACATAGTAAACGAGTGCCCTCTGCACCGGTTCCCAGGTGGTAAAGCCGAGCTGCACTGTGTGACGGATGCGGCAGAGACTTGGTTAGGGGAGCTTCAGCTAGATATATGATCCACGCAGGATATTTTATTTTTGTCTGCCATACGCAATAATAAGTGAAAAATATATAAAATAAAGTCAAAAATAAAAGTCTAATGAGCTAGCCAGCTGTCATCTAGTTGCTGAGTTCAGAGTTAATTCAATTTTTAAAATGTCAGCCATTGAAAAGGGTCAACGCTCCGAATTCTATTTCAAAATAAATTCATTTTGACCGTCCCTTCCTTTACACACAAACACTCACAGAAATAACATAAAATCGCGCCTGTGATCTTATAGGGTGGGGGTGCAGTCTCATGACTATCTCCCAATTGGGGTGGTCAGAGGTACATCCATCGCGAGTCAAACTAAGTACCCACGCCTCATTGAGCTTTGTGTCAGACCAACATGATAGGTTAGCTACATAGCTGTATGTAATGGTCGAGAGTCAACTGTGTTAGTGACAATTGCAGTCCGGCGCCGGGGTTTGAACCGGCACTCCCCAATTCAGAAGCTAGCCGGTGAACCACAGGGCCACAGCGACTACATGTAATACAGAACTATGTGTAATAAATACCGTCCCTTATATTAAGTTCTAAGATGGAAATGATGACCCATATTCTAACGAATGATTCCCCGATTTTGCCCATGTAATGATCCATAATTTTCAAGTGAACACGCAAGTTTATCTCAAAATCAACTTAAAAACTCGTTGGTGCTCTGATAAATAAGTCTTTAGTAAAAAATCATACCATCGTATGCTATAACACTCTTATATCACGCAAAAACACTTTTAAAAGCAAAATACGACTTCTCAAGATCGTGTCAATGGCCCTTAAAATTCAAGGCCTTCTGAAAAATATACAAATATACTTCGGGTTGAAAGGTCATACACAGACGCTTCTGTAATAACCTCCATCTTTTTTTAAAGTCAGTTCAAAAACGTTACATTACATCATCAAGTTTGTAAACGGAGTCTGTGGAAATAGAACGACGCTGTTAGAATATTGCCCCTACTACATGGGACTTAAACACACCTGGGAAGGATATTTTTCTGAACTTATTGTAGAAATGCCGCAAATCGCATTAACTACTAGGCCGGACTGACGTGGACTGGATGTAATGTACATCTCTGCCCACCCCTTTGAGGATACAGGCGTGATGTTATGTTATGTTAAATGATGGCGATGTAAAGTAAATATACAGACCTTTATGCATGCCCGTGTGTTTGTCCTTGAGCACCGTCAACTCGTATATCTTGCCGAACTCCTCGAACATGGGACGGAGGTCTTCTTCTTCCAAGTGCCGAGGGATTTGCCCGATGAAGAGCTTCACGGCATCCTTGCCGGCCCCCGGCGGGGCCCCCGTCCGCTCCGATGGAGTCTGACCTAATCGCTTCTCCCCGTGAACCGGCGTCGGTGGAGCCGTGCTGCTCACCACGCTAGCATTGCTAGACGTCGGCTGGTAAGACGTAGGTGTTGACGGCAAGTTCATCACCTGAGCTTGGGTAACATTACCCATATTAGGCACGTTATACCCAAAAAACAAGTTCGGATTCATGTTCAAATTGCAAATCATCGTCTTATCTATCACAGCGAAAACAGACTTTGTTTAAGTTGAACACAAAACTAAAATCACAGGTTAGATTTGTACTTTTTTAGACTTAAAGCTATAAATTCGGTTTGTTTTTAAAGCTCACTTTCGTTTTCGCGGAGGGTCGGAGTGGGAGGGGCGTTTTATATGTGTGCGTTCGGTCTCCTCTCGACTTGCCTCTGTAATGCGTAATATTATCGATCGCTATAGTAGCTGTAGTAGGCAGTTCACCCTCGTGTTTTTCTCACTGACGCTGGATCTACTCTTACACGTGATTATTTCTAAATATTATTTTATATTTTACAATACTCAGTGGACTACGAGTATCTTCAATTAGAACGTGTCTTATATAATATTGCACAGTACGATCTATTGCTTTTCCCGCGCTATTTCTAATACGTATAATTAAAATTAACGACACCGATTAACACTAATTATTTGGCACGAATATTAATTACTTACAAAATTTTGTTTGAGCGAAATAATATTTAAACTCTAAACTTACTGTTAACACGAATCTACACTAGTTTAGAATTATGTTGCCTTAATTTTTATGTTTATTTTTACACGAAAAAGCGAATTTCGAGTCAATGTTTGTGTTGTCGCGCGCACGCCGGACTGTTTACAAACAAAACCGCGGGCCAACACACACTTTTTGTATTTTTTTATATATTTTTTTCCAATGCACGATACACTGTTAACACTGTTTTTGTCCGCAATCCGTCACAACAAACAAAAGTTAGAGAGTTGACACAAAATCCACGACTACAATTAAATATTTACACAGCTTATTTTAACACGTAATTTTACAGATAAATAGGACAGCACAACGACGAACTATGACTTGACGCACAAACGAAAAGCACGAGACGACACGAACTAAGTATGGCAACAAATTTGCCGTGTTCCCGTCTATATGCCTACATTTCCACTAACCTAAAATCCCTTCGAGTCCCCTCATAGCGCGCTATGGGGGGACTCCAGTCTTGATACACGCCTCCCTTTCACTCTCCCTTGGATATTTAGCTACGCAAGTAAATTCGCTTTGTGTCGAGGTTGATTATTTGGAATTCTCGCGTATGGATATGTCAGAAATGATGCTAAAGCGTTTGTGTGTCTTTATGAAGCTATGTCGGCGAAATTCTTGCTGTAATAGAGATGTTATAATGTTCGCAAACGAAGTCTCTTTGTAAATTGGTACCGTTTGGAATTTTACATTCGAAAATTGTGGATTAGAAACGTAATACTTGGATGGAGGTAAGTGATAAAAGGATTCTTTGATATTAAATTATTAATAATACAGCTTAGAGCTACATTTGGCGTTGCGAGGGAGAAAAAACTTTGCTGTTGAATAATTTAGCCGACCAACGCGCTTAAGAGGCAGTCGTAAAAAGGAACGCGAAATTCGGTAAAAGGTCTTCAATGTTTGGTCGGACTATAACTCAAGCGTCGAAAATAGCGAGGGGATATCCTCCCCGCCCCGCGCCCCGCATCTGCCAGCTTCAGTTCGGATGATTTTCGCGTCGTATAATGGCTGTTTAGAAAAAATAAAACACAAAATATAATTTCAAATTTCCGGCGGACAATTCAGAATTCGAAAATTTATGAATTCAAAATGGAATTTTATATGAAGTCAATTCTTCAAGGCATTCGTCATTCGTTTATTATTTATTTGAAAGAAATATAAATCTTTGTTTAATTTTGATATTTTTAGATCATTTCAGATTTTTATAAATTAAATGAGGCGTTCCATTGCTTGAAAAACATGGTTAGGCAATAAATATTATGTTTTTAGAAAATTTTAAATTGAAAATGTTACAAGATCCAACGGCTTGTTACATTTCCGTGCAACATTCTAACGTACTTACTAACATCAAAGAAATAATCTTTGCTGGACGAAAAAAAATTAAAAGCGTGTTCCAAATACAAAAATCGATTACTCATACCCATAACATAATTCATACATTTTTATTGTGACTCGGTCGCCATTCTTTTGTTTCTGTGTGACGTAAGGAAACTTGATGACGTCATCGTGTTTCCTGTGTATTCTTTATTTCTCGTGTTTGTTTGTGACGTTTTTGATAACAAAACGCTATCGTCATTACAGTTGCGTGACGATGCTGTCGTGAAATATAAATATCTGTTGTAATGAGTTTGTCGAGGTCATTCCTTCAGATTGTTGTGGAATTAATTAAATTAAATACAAACTTGGTTCAGATTATTGTAAGTAAATGTTATACATCAAAACGCTTGAGTTAACAAGTAAATATTTATAGTGGTTTTACATCATCATGCCTGTATCCACGAAGGGGTAGGCAGAGGTCTATAGTATATAATACTGACTGCTCGCTAGCTTTGTTGAAGTTCCACGCAATAGGCATCGAGCCTAATGTGCCATTAACCGAGCACAAATCCTGGAAATTACATGATATCAATTATCTATGCTCTGAACATGAATTTAAAAGCATTCACAAAGTGACTGCTTAATCTTCTATCGTGTGGGTTGTGAGGTGGATTACCACCCTCATCAACCCTGGTGTCAGGGTTACTATTGGGCCGCCTAAGTCCGGTGACATGATTCATGTAACTACTACTTACTTACATCAGTAAGTAGTAACCGGGACCAACGGCTAAACGTGCCTTCCGAAGCACGGATCGTCTTACTTTCGGACAATCAGGTGATCAGCCTGTAATATCCTAACCAAACTAGGGATCACGAAATTCACAAAGTTATTTTTGTGATATGTCCCCACCGGGATTCGAACCCGGGACCTCCGGATCGTGAGCGTAACGCTCATCCACTGGACCACAGAGGCCGTTTTCTGCTTAATAACTGCTTAATATAACATAAGAATTTCCTTTCGCATTTGTTTGAGTGTAAAGCAGTGAAGAGCTCTAGATATCAGAGGACATACTTACAAGAGAATCCTTCACCCTTTTTCTTGTTCACTGCTATAATAATTCAAAATGATAAAGCGTGAAACTAGAGGATAACTCACAAAGAGCATAATTCAGTGGGAAGACCATTGCGTGTTTTCCCAATTTCATCTCTGCATTCGTCCTTTGCAATGTTTGTGGTCAGTTGGGCTCCCGTCTAATATTTGGACGGAGAAAATTATTGCGACTAAAGCCGCTGCAAATACGAAATTTGTACAGCGAATAAACTTGTACTTGTTAGAAACTTGTGTATGTATTCATTTATCTGTTGCGAAAATCCCATTGCGTTCAGGGGGGTTAACACGGCCACATCGGAGCAATTCATTTAAGAAAGCAATATTGCTATTTGACATTTGTTTGCATTGCGCATTTACTTTTATATGCGCAAATGTCAAATTGCTATATTGATTTCTTAGATGAATCTACAAGACAAGAGCGTAGCTTTAAAAGATTATGATTTTCTTTTCATTTTCATTTTTCAATACTATTATAATTATTGTGTGATGACCTCAAAGCAAATCCACCTTAGTAAAGTGGTTAACTTTACTAAGGTGGGTATTACGAAACTAACGTGATGGGTAGGTGAATGCCTACCCTACCTACCTATCGTAAGTAAAGGTAATCTTATCTTTGATAGTAACTTTTATTGACCATTCGTAAACCAATTCTTTTAGTGTGTTATTTTGGTTTATTTTGATGAAAATCCGTGATGGTCCTGCACGAAAAACGCGTGACTTTCTTCGTAGTTGTCACGGGTTCGATTCACGACTATTTCCCACCAGGGTAAGCAGAGCCTGTGGAATTCCATTTGCTACGACACACTTCTCTTACTTCCTTCACATTCATGAATCGTTTCAAACTCACAAGCCGGTTCAGGCTTTAAACTATTGACATTGATTTGATGAGTTTCAATTCAAAGGGTAGATAATTGATATCGCGTGGTTTCTGGAATATGTGACCTTAAACACAGCTGGCGAGGATTAGATATATCTAATACACTTCTGATTATTTTTAAGGTTATAGGTACGATGTTACGTTAAGTATTTTAATTTATTTCGGGGCAGATAAATTCAGAATCTGTAAATACAGGGTGTCAGTTTTTCCAGCTAAGTAGTTAATGCCATCTGCGGCAAATCTACAATAAGTCGCGTCAAAAAAAGAAAAGACACCGTAACGAAAACTTTGAGGGATGTTTCAGGCCATGACTCTGAGTTGATATCAAGTGGAATTTTTCGTCGCAAAAGTATGGATGGAAAATAATTAAAAAAAAAACACTAACATTTTCATGCATTTTCCGACAGGAAAATCCACTTGATGTCAACTCAGAATCACGGTCTGGATCATCTCCCTCAGTGTTTGTTACGATGTCCCTAGCATCCTGTATAATGGCATGCTCGCCACAGAGTAAAAAAATAATACACCCGAAATCCCTTTTATAAAGGACACCACCACCATCGTTGACCAGTCCATACACTCAATTATTTGTATTTCTCGTGTATGTTGTTTTTATTATGTGTTTTGTTTGATTGTAAGTTGTGTGTTACTCCGTGTTTTAAATTATATATTTGTTTTATATTTGTAACTGTGGTGTCCCTTTATAATAAACGTTTCTTTCTTTTCTTTCTTTCAAATCTCTGAATGAGCAGCATGAAAACTACACGCCATATAAATATTACTTCCACGTGCCCAGTTGTTTAATAATATGTAATAGTTTCGAGTTAGTAGTTACGCTCACTAATGAATAAGAGAATGAGGGCAAAACTTCGCCCTGTTAGTTTTTGTCAGTTCTTTGTTGTTCTCGTGTGAGTTGTAAGGTCGATGACCGATGGTCGATGGTGGTTGGTCTCGGGTTCGAATCCCGGTGGGGACATATCACGAAAAATCACTTTGTGATCCCTAGTTTGGTTAGGACATTACAAGCTGATCACCTGATTGTCCAAAAAGCAAGATGATCTGTGCTTCGGAAGGCACGTTAAGTAAGTAGTCGTTACACGAACCATGTCAGGGGCCTTTGGCGGCTCAATAATAATCCTGACATCAGGGTTGATGAGGTTGGTAATTCACCTCACAACCCACACGATAAAAGAAGAAGATGACCTATATTACCAACATTTCTCTGTTTCTTATAACTGTCTATATAGTTGAGTCAATAACCTGATGAAATACGACTCATCAAAGTCATCTTAAGACATCAAGGTCATATTAGCAGAATATGAAGCGGACATCACCATCACTAATTTAAGAGCCACGCTCTTCTCAGTGTAGAATTTCCATGCTACTTTTTTAGGGAAAAATAGGGCAGTTGTTTTCCTCTTGCCTTCCGCCCCGCCAGAAGGACGTACATTGACCTAATTGGAGATGTCCTTAAAAAGGTTCAGTACGATCTACTCTGAACCGGCGTGCGTGTATGAAACGATTGATGAATGTGGAGGAAGCAAGGGAAGTGTGTTAGGATCGAAGCAAATTTAATTCCATAGTCTCTGCTTTCTCGACCAGTGAGAAATAGGCGGTTTTGTGTGTATGTATGTTTATTACGACAAATATTTGTGTCAAGGTGACCACGGATTGTCTTATCGATTAACTATGACTTAACCTATAATCGTAATAGGGCTGGTTGTCCCTTCGGATTGGAAGGTCAGACTGCCTGCAGCCTGCAGTCACTTCTGTAAAAAATCGGACCCGTCAAATCTTTAAGTTGAGTAAGCCGACGGAGCGGAGATAGATACTGTGTAGGTTGAAATATTACATAATACTTTGTATCTTTACGCAAATAACATATAGGTAATATTTTCCACCGGTTTAAGCAAAGATTATGGAATTAAATTTTCTTCGATCCTGACACACTTTTTGCTTCCTCCACGCAAATAACTAATACATTTTAACGAAAGTCCACCGTCCACACACTCTGTCGCCAAGCCCCAAATCTTCCGCACCTAATGCCCCCATTTTTCCATTTTCTAATACCAAGAAAGCGTTGTAAGTCACCAAGAACATTGTGGTAACAGAATCCACTGTATTTGCGTTCCGTTATTCAATCGAGGCAATTCTGTCTGTCGTTGTGGAATAAATGTGGATTTGGAACTACTCGCGGAGTTTGGAACTAAACAAAGGGAATGGCGACCTGCTTAGTACGGTTTGGGGTGTGTGAATGGGGTCTGTCCATATGAGAACGTCCGACTTGATTTTATTATGGCGGTGCAAAAGAGAAGTTTGTCGTTATTGATTTTTTAAACTTACTGTCTTCTGTGCAGGACTTAACACAAATTAACATCACGCCTGTATCCTAGAAGGGGTAGGCAGAGGCAAGGGCGGATCCAGGGGAGACCATGGGTCATGACCTCCGCCCCCTCTGGGCGACAGGTAGGGTCATGGGTGGCCACTGATTTGAAATTGTATCTAATTCTCTACGGAGTTAGGCTGTCTGCGACCTGCTGACCCATGACATAAAAGCTGGATCCCCTCTTAGGTAAAGTACACGTTATATTGATTTCAGGATTTGTGCATAGATAATTTTATCTATGATCGAATTCGTTGGACTTAGGGTAAACACATACGCCATAGACGTCGATTATTTAATTGTTTATGGTCTCGCCGTGCACTACTGTCTGTATCTTTAAGGAATAAATTTCAATTTCGAACTACCCGCAGAGGTCGAAACTAAACAAAGTAGAGCGCGACCTGCTTAATACGATTTGGGGTGTTTGAATTGGACCTGTTCATACGAGAGCGTCCGGTTTGATTTTATTATACAACTAGATTTTTTTGAAAAAAATAATGTAAAAGAAAAGTCGGATTTTATTGTAATTTTTTAAATTAACTACTATCTTCTCTGCCGGGCTATAAATAAATAGTCGTAGAAGTCCACGAATTGAATACGACCTATGAAACATAAAGTACTTAATACCAAAGAAAAAATTGAGAGACTGGGAAAAGTTTGTCTCAATAAAACAGTTCTTATAAAAAATGAGCATTTCCATAGCAGCGTAGGTATATGTTCTTGATAATCTTTATTTAGCTATTATTTATTTAGACAAAGGAACATACCAACACCATTACAGAGTCACTTAATGGGAAAGAACTATATTGTATAAACAAGGTAAGTACCAAGGTATATAAAAAAAAACAATAAAAATGATAAATAAGATATTTATATAAGAGAACCAATAAAAAAAACATTGGAAAAAAATAGACAAAAATGAAAAAATTCGCAAGAAACTCAATGTCACTCTGAACACAGCTTTATATTGTTTGAATGAATGGTAAGTGTCTGTTGAATAAGGCCGGCTGAATGCGTGTCGGAATACGCCAATAGCACTCGCAACTTTATACATAGCACTTTGTTTAGTTTGGACCAGTTTTGACAATATTACAATGTTGTTGATAACGTGAGGAAGGTTACCTTTCAAAGTCAAAGCATAGCGTCTTAACATAACATAAATAGCCTACAAACGTCCTATTGGCCGCCGCAATCAACCGGTGAGGGTATGGAGCATACTCCATCACGCTGCTCCGTAGCCTTTTAAAGCACAACATAACATAAGCTGCGTTAAGTTGCAGGCTCATCCTGATTTTCCAAAAGTAAGACGATCCGTGCTTCGAAAAATACGTTGAGCAGTCGGTCTCGTTATATGAGCCATGTTAGGGGCTTTTTGCGGCTCAAAAGTAACCCTGGTTGATGGAGGTCCAGAGTTCAATTCATAGTTTCTCAATGGACTAGTAAGACTTTTCTTTCTGAACTAACTAGTGCCAGTTTAAAGAAAGAAAGAAAGAAAGAAACGTTTATTATAAAGGGACACCACAGTAACAAATATAAAATAAATAACAAATATATAATATAAAACACGGAGTAACACATAACTCACAACAACAACACACAACAACAACAACAACAACACACAACAACAACAACAACAACACAACGTGTTGTTTAGAACAACATGGTGGAATATGTGCCGTATGTATTGACCAATGAGGGATCTATGAGTGAGATAAACATTACAACATGCAATTTTATCAAAGGATACGAAAACAATAAATAAACCTAATAAAAATGCCCACTTTTTAATCCTGCTTAAATTACAACATGAAATTCTTGGAAAAAAATAAAAATAAAAACAAAAACGTGTCTCTAATTTCCCTGCACCTAAAAGCGCCTAACAAATTACATTTTAATATCCACGAAATAAAAAATTACGACTTTTCACGACGAAGGTACAATGTCGAATTCACAAGAGAATTCCTGCGACCAATCCTACATTTACACGACCCATTATGATAATAACTACATACGTACGTCCTCAAAATTCATTCTGTATAATTGAGGCATATTTACGACCATTTTCCCTCTGTCAAACCCGAAGTTCGTGCCGCGTAACTATAAAAATTGTGGCCAATGGGGACCATTTGCAAATTAGAATGGTTCTGTATAGATACTTTGAATGATTTTTTTGCCTCTGAATGCATTAACTACTTGGTCGGATAAATGGGGAGCGCTGAGGCCTTTCACTCGGTACAAATTTTAAGATAACAGGCCTGAAGGTACTGTTAGGCGCGAATATCGGCTCAGGGCGTTCTTTGAGAGGACAATATTGGAAAGATTTCGAATCGACCCTAGTGGCCACTGTCGACCACGCCGGCGGGGTCGGTATCGGGATCCTAGAACATCGTTCTCTTTTTCATCGTTCTGTTTGGCTCTACTATAGTGAGATTACTTCTTATTGGTAATGATTTTATGTGTGTAAAACTCATAACGAGTAAATACTTATTCAAGGTAGTTTGTATTATTAAAGACTGGTTGTAAAGCTACTATGATAACATAACATAACAACATAACAAATACTTTATTGCACAAACAGGAAAAAACAAAATACGAAACAAAAGAGAAATAGAATTAGTACAATAGGCGGCCTTATTGCTAAGTAGCAATCTCTTCCAGGCAACCTACTATACAATATAGTGAGATTACTTACTAAGAGATTACCTATTAATTAACTGAAATAATAGATATCCTCATGAATTTCCATATGACTTAAACAGCAAAGCCCTGGAATCCTAAACTATAAAGTACATTTTACCAATATACCCAAAAAGTATACCTATATGCAAAAACCATGAACAATCATTTTCACACTACACTTCGCTTCCGATGTTTTCATCAAAGTGTTTACTATTGAAGCCGAACAACTAAGCAAATATAATTAAACAAAATTGCCAGTTCGATCAACAAAGGAATTCCCAAACCAGAGGCGTAGCTAGGTGGTCATCGCTCCAAGTCGATTTTTGTTTTAGTAAGTAAAAAGAAATCATGACGTCATCTGAAGAGTTCGGCGAGTAATGTCACTTGGACCTCCTCCGACTTTTTTAAATTAACTACACAAAATGCAACCTGAATTGTTCTGCGGAAGTAAAGTAAAGTTTATTATTAGAGATTGTGATTCCATATAAAACTGAAAATTGTAACAGCGCGTATGCTGCGGAAGAATTTTGATCTTTTAGCATGAAGTGTCTTCCAAAAAATCGAATCAAATCAAATATATTTTATTGCTCCAAAATTAAAGAAAATATTTACAAAGGAAAAATTTGACAAGGTGTATGGCAAAAATTTGGAATTTCAGATGAGAAGTGGGAAGAACACAGAACTAAGTGACAGTCCACCTGACTTAGTCCCTGGATATCTACGTTATTACCCCAAACACATTTCACTCGACGAACCCTAAAAAGTGGCGTCAACAATAATTGTTGATTCCTCGCATTGCGGTTGATTATTTGAAACATTATTCAAACATTATTGTTACCTTTCCCGATAAGAACTTATTAATGTACCATTTGGAGTGGCGTGACTCAGTAGTCAGACAGAGTTAGATACTTAGGAAAAAGTAATTGTACCTTTATCTTTATAACCAACTTTATTGTCTTTACATAACTTAATGGTGCTGATTCCGGTACACATCATCTAAGTTTATTTCAAGTTATACCTATCATTTTCTTGTCCAACGAAAAGGAAAGGGACGGGTAATCGACAAGCATACAATTTACGTAAGACATGTCAAATTCATGAAAAAAAATAAAAATACCTCCCAAAATTTTATATTGACATTCATTTCGAAGGTTTCCTCACAATGTTTTCCTTCACCGCTGAGCACGTGATAATTATTTATGATACAAACATGAATTCGAAAATAATTGGTTTAGGCCTGTTCTGGATTCGAACCTGCGACCTCAAAGTGCGGGGCAAGCGTTCTACAGAATGGGCTACCACGGTTTCGGCTTGTTGTTGAAAATTTAATTACTTATAAGTTCTAAAAGCTACACTCTTGATAATAAGTACTGTTCAAGAATCACAGAGGGAGTGATATCTGCCTTTAACGTAAAAATAATAGTCTCTCAGCCGGTCATAGGATGGGTGACCACAAAAAAAATAAATCATCTCGAACCCATCCGTGCTTCGGAAGGCACGTTAAGCCGTTGGTCCCGGCTGCATTAGCAGTCGTTAATAACCACCAATCAGCACTGGGCCCGCGTGGTGGTTTAAGGCCCGATCTCCCTAGCCATCCATAGGGAAGGCTCGTGCCCCAGCAGTGGGGACGTTGATGGGCTGGTGATGATGATGAATAGTCTCTTAGCACTATTCATTATTACCCAAGTTGTAAATGGTCTAAATAAATTAATCAATATTTAGTGCCGCGTTTATTTTGCACATAAACGAACAACTTAATCTGGGTATTACGCGTAAAAATAGTGTATAAAATTTTTAGGTGTCATTGATATTTCACTCTATTGTAACTAGATTGGCAGATCGTACAGTCATGAGCAATATCATGTACCCACTTAAGAACCCTGTCGCACTATCATATTTGACATTTAATGAGACTTACGGTTTAATTTGTAAAAAAAGTTAATGTGACATGGTTTCAAAGTGTATACATATTAGTACTCGTGACCGTACACTTAACACGTTCACTGTGTTACTGAAAATTAGATATCAACCTTTCACGTGTAATGTTATTTTTCGATAAACACGTTGGAATTTATGTACATAGACACACTATGGTAAGAAAAAATGTGCCCCACATATGGGACATGCACGTAAGAGTTTCAAATTTATTGCCTCATATGTGGTTCATACACAGTAAACGTGTTAAGGAGTTTTTAGTATTGCACAAAAATGAATATCCTTATCTTGCAATAACAAACATATATATGTATTATTAAACAGATCGACCAGTTCAGTACAATTAGCGATTATATTTCAATTAAATAACATTTTACAATTGTATCAATGTGCGGTAAGAATTAGATCCGTCAAAGTACGTATTATCAATTCTTTTCTATCTAATGGTATACAGGGTGTTAGTGACATCGTAACGAATAATAAGGGGGGTAATTTAGACCATGATTCTTAGTTAATATCCAATGGAATTTTCCGTCGCAAAATTCATGTTTTTTTTTTGTTTTTTTTATTGCGATGAAAAATTCCACTTGATATTAACTCAGAATAATGAGCTAAATTTTCCCTCTCAGTATTCGTTACGATGTCACTTACACCCCGTCCAAGTACATACAGGTTGCCGTACAAGTAGGTATGGGTGTTAGTGACACCGTAACGAATACTGAGGGGGATGATTCACACCATGATTGTGAGCTGATATCAAGTGTAATTTCCTGTCGGAAAATTCATGTAAATTGTTGTAAATATGACATATTTCTCTACAAATATAATAATTTGGAATTGACTTCCTTCACTACATTTAATACCAGTAAAAATGTTATAAAACCTAGATATATAGCTTGCGTCTCCAGTATTTCACTTCTATGACAATACATGATTCATATGATAAATTACACTAGAATTTTACGGCTTTCTCAATATTAACCCTTTGTTTCGGCGTCAAGGTCGAATTTTACTCAATTTTTTCAAGTTCACTTTTATTATTGGTAAAGTTTTCTACACGCATATTGAAGTGATGAAAGGTGGACTTAGCAATGAATTGTTTAAATACTAGTAAGGACTGTATTAAGTGATATTAATTATTATGGAAATACGTACTATACGTAATGGCCCTTATGGATTAATAATGAAAGAAGTAAGGGAAAGGAGACAAAATACAAACAAATACAAATATAGATTATTGCGCCAAAATAAAAAGAAATAATTACAAAAAGACTCTTAACTAGTCGTCTTACAGTGAAATCACGTAACCGCCATTTTGAAAAATCATACCCGAATGTGATTTTTGTTAACTAAACCTCATATAAAATAGCTAGTTTCGATTTAGGTAATTTTTTATTCAGATTTATTATATAAATTGAAATAAATCAAGGTTTTGTTGAAGAAAATCAGATCAGAATATGTTTTTTTAAAGCACCTATTTGTTTTTCTCTATAAGGTGCCGATAAACAAAAAGTCATATAAGTCTGTTTATGCGGAAGCAGAATTAACCAGTTACAAGAACAAAGACTCCTACGCACGCCGTAAAATCTTTTTTGCGTCTTATTTCCCTTTTGGGCCCAATTTCCAGACCCTATTTCTCTGTCACTTATTAGCCGAAGCCGGCACTTTTACGAGTGTTGCCACCATCAAGTTAATTTATAGTCTTTGTCAAAATTGTAGACGTTGTAACTTTTTCACGTGAAGCAATAAAGGCATACGCAATTTTGTCGTACAGGGATGTAGGTTTAAACTTTGTTCAACGAGGTAGATAGGTACATTTCATACATACATACGTAAACTCACGCCTATTTCCCACCGAGGTAAGCAGATACTATAGAATTCCATTTGCTTCGATCCTGACACACTTCTCTTGCTTCCTCCACATTCATCAATCGCTTCATACCCGCACGCCGGTTCAGAGTAGATCGTACTAAACCTTGGACCTTTTTTCTAAGGACATCTCTAATTTGGTCATCGTAAGTCCTTCTAGGTCTTCCTCTGCCAGCCCAACCAACAACTTTCGCATTATATACCGCTTTCGCAATTCTATTACCCTTCATCCGCTCTACGTGTCCAAACCAACCTAACATTCCATTCTCAATCTTAGTCACTATATCGTCTTTTAGACCACATCTCTGTCTTATCACACTGTTTCTCACTCTATCATGCAACACCGCAGATGCTACGCAAAGACTATCACAAAAATTACTTTGAAATCCCTAGTCGGATAGAACATTGCTGGCTGAACAGAATGGTCCGAAAGTAAGATGATCCGTGCTTCATAGAGAGTACGTTAAGCAGTCGGTTCCGGAAACTATTTACCTCAATAAGTATGTAGTCCTTACATAAGCCATGTCAAGGGTCTTTGGCACTGCAATAATAACCCTGACACCAGGGTTGATGACCCACACGAGAGAAGATCTTATCTTGCTCATACCTAGAGCTCAAATATACCTGCTTTTTGTAAAGTAATTATATTCCACCCTACCTGTGGATATAATCAGCTATCAAACTCTACAAAACACTATTGAAGGTAAACACGTGCGTTACTACAATAGAGAAGGGGGCAATGCTAGTATTTTAGGGTTCCTTATCTAAAGGGCGTTAGAGTTCTATATTTGCTGTCACTCCACTGCTCGGCCGAATGTCATGTATTGTGTTTCAAGCTCATTAACGAATTAATATTTCTTAAAAAATCATCATCTCCCTAGCATCATCCCGTTATCCACAGAGCACGCTTACCTAACCTGAGGATTTGACAGGTCCAGTTTTTACAGAAGCGACAATTTCTTAAAAAAGTAATAAAGAAACATTTAGAGAAACTCATAGGTAGTTGATATGTAGTATCTACTATCAATTTGTATCTAGACACGCAGGAGCGTGTCAAGGCAAGTTCAAATAACAGAACTGGTTATCATTACAGTCGTGAATTTATGTATGTATGTGTGACACCGTTACTAGAATAACGGGTGTGAGCTACAACAAACCAAAATAAATATAAATAATAAACACAAATGAAAAATAAACCAAGCAATACGTGTAAATTATTATTACTTATAAAAAAATGGAATTTTTTGATGCGGAACCCTCTTTCCAAGTCCAACTCGCAACTGACCGGTTTTTTACGCGCGTTTTTGCCACGTGGCACCCTACTTCACTACTCATTCCCCTTCGTACACGAAGAGCATGAAATCGTAGTATTATTCTACATTTTGTGACCACGCTGTTCCATTGTGAGTTTTAATAGACCAATAAAAAGTATTAGTGATTTGTGACAAGTTAGTTACGGCTAATATTGAAATGTCACTTTGAATATTATTGTCGTTACTTCTATTTTGTTAAAAGAATCCTATGATTTGCGTATTAGGCGATTCTCACACTTACAAGCAACGGAAGAACACGCATCCACGCGCTACGCTGCATCATGCGGGGCAGTGTGAGAATCGCCTTAGAGATAAATTTATGAGTTTGAATTCGTGTTTGGATCATCTAGATAACCACATGGTTTCAATATTTGGCCAAGGTTGATGAGGTTGGTATTCGACCTCACAACCTACACGATAAGAAGAAGAACGGAAAGCTCGGTGAAGTGTGGGTTAGTTCATCTTGTAGATGTACCTCTGACTACTAATTTGTGGGCTTATGTTATGTACTACAACGCGACATAATCAGGTTCTGACGGTCGTTTTCCAATTCCCGTCACAGCTAAAACGGTGTCATCAAAAAACGATAATCATTCACAACACACACATCCAAAACCTGATCTCCGTGCGTTGTCCCCGATCAATCAATTTTTTCGTCAACCACCCCACTTTAGGGTAAGGCCACACGACACTTAGTCCGTTTCTATGTTAATAGCAGTGAGTGCAGTGACGTTGCGTCGTTTTTCATATAAATCTACAATTTTGATTGATGCAAAACATAAATAGTGCAGTAGAGTCACCCCTGAAGTACTAATGAATTTAAACCATGTATTAGTGTAATCATTTATTAATTTATAAATAAATAACTACTAATCTTGGAGTGTCTTCATTTTACAGGGCATGTTATTACTACTTTGCAAATGAAATAAATTATAACTTATATTATATAATTATATTATTATTAATAAATAAATACAAAAAGACAATGACACGCCCTACGCTGCGACGTTAGAACAGTCGGTACATTAAAATCAAAACATTACTTTAACATTGCGTCGACGCGACGGAACGGCGAATGCCGTGTAGCTCCTCTCTTAACGGATTTCGTTGGGTGTCATTCTGACGAAACGCACCGAAATCCGCCTAAAACTAGTAAGAACCGGTTAGAAACATCTATGGACCTCCCCTACAGTAGGGTCAGCGACCCCTGGGGTACAATTGGAAGCGAGGGGAGAAATGGTCGATATTATTTGTAATTTTTTTGCGAGTGACATAGACATGTGAATTTGTTGGTGACGATTTTGTGTGGATTTGAATTTTAAGTGAATTCACTTATTTTTTTTTAAGTAATCTAGGGATCACAAATTGATTTTTGTGATATGTTCCCAATGGGATTTGAACCTAGAATCTCCAGATCGTGGGCTTAACGCTCAACCACTGGAGCTAATCATCTTTGAACTAATAAAGTTTTTAGCATTTGCACGGTAAACGTTATAACAATAAGCAATTGTTTTATTATTAATACGAAGGGCGACTCAACCCCTTTTTAAACAATAAAGACAAACAATAACCCATCTATCTATTCATATCATTAAGATATAATCTATTAAAATAAATGTTATAACTAAATCACTACTCAGCAATAATTATATGGAGTACACACGCAAAGGGAAGGGTTGACACCTGTCTGTAGATCTTTTATGTCACAAATAACTACAAAAAACTAAGCTGAATAATAAATATAAATTTAATACAGTTATAAATAATAGTATCAGTTATAGTTGCAAATTACGTCTAACTAAATTTTGCATTTGTAGGCATATATACATTTCACACAGGCAATGAAATAACATAGGAGAGAGAAAACAACAACGAATACAAAAAGAGAGAAAATACAAAGAATATATACAAGTTTTCATTCAAAAATTGATATCACGTGGTTTGCAGGATTTGTGCCCGAACAATGGCTATAGGCTCGCCTTCTATTACATGAGTCTTAAACATAGCTGGCGAGGTGTGGCTGTATACTACAGCCCACTGCCTACCCCTTCGGGGATACAGGCATGATGTTATTCTATGTTAAGTCGTCAATAGGGTAATATGCAGCTACCAAACGTTATAATATTCAACCCACATTTCACTTGCCGTCACCACAGTAGCGCCACCAACAAAATACATACAGTTGACGCCTGGTGGGTTGTTGGTTGCGCAAACCAGGTTAGGTAGCATTTATACGACTGCATACATTTTATTGCATACTTTATTCGCGGGGCTTTACTTTATTAATATAGGGCCCACACAAACAAACACACACACACACACGCACGCACGCACGCACGCACTCACACACACACAAGCGTCCACAGTTTCACAATAACTTATTCCTACTCTTCTTCACTCCATATAATATATTAGTCCTAATAAAGATATTATGTTAAACCGAAGGGTGAATATCAACCCATCGACCAAAATCTGATATTTTTAAAAACAGGTAGCTCAATAGGTACATATTTACTGACCATAGAGTAAATGGTACAGCGTTACATCAAGAATAGAAGACGAAACAGTGGTAAGTTCCTTGGAAAAATGTTTGTAAGGGTTCCGCAGTTAATGTTCTAAAGTAAAAAGCAAGCCCAGAAGAAAATACATTTTCTTACTCTGCAAAACACACGCTTTAATAACCAAGCTCATTACATTACCACAAGCTTGCAACAAAACAACTTTTCCAAGAAAAAAACATAAACAAAGCCTTAAACTTTGGAACCCAGTTCATTATCTCACTGCATCTTACATCGTGGAGGTAACCTCGGAATGAGGAGGGTCGTGTAGAAGGTACCATTAAGGTCGTCACACACCGAGAGCCTTGTTATAAGCTGTTACATGATTATATCTTAAACATTATTTTATTTATCATCATCATCATCATCACCAGCCCATTAACGTCCCCACTGCTGGGGCACGGGCCATCCCTATGGATGGATAGGGAGATTTTATTTATAGAAAGAAAAAATATTAATTCAACATAATTAACATTAATTAACATAACATACTTAGATAATTAAATTACTTAATAATTATTATACTTAATGCCGAAACGGCTTCAGCTCAGCAAATGTCACGGCCTAGCTGTAGCTAGACTAGGACGCTGATTTTCAGCTGCAGCCGGCTGGGGAATCAAACGACAGTAAAACAAAAAACTGGGCTCTAGAGTCTAAGCACATAATGATACCTAAACCATCATCATCACCACCAGCCCATTAACGTCCCCACTGCTGGGGCACGGGCCTTCCCTATGGACGGATAGAGAGATCGGGCCTTAAACCACCACGCGGGCCCAGTGCGGATTGGTGGGTTATTAACGACTGCTAATGCAGCCGGGACCAACGGCTTAACGTGCCTTCCGAAGCACGGAGGAACTCGAGATGAAATTTTTTTTTTTTTGTGGTCACCCATCCTATGACCGGCCTTTGCGAAAGTTGCTTAACTTCAGCAATCGCAGACCGAGCGCGTTTACCGCTGCGCCACCGAGCTCCTCCCATAATTATTATTTTTTTGAGAAAAAAATTAACTAAGTATTTGAGAAAAAAGAAAATACAGAATACTTAATAAAGAGACTAAATCTGACTATAGACTCGAGTAATAATTTAATAAACTCTTCCAAATTCAAATTTTTTCGTATGATATTTTATTGACAAAAAAATGTCCACAAAAGGAAAATTTTAATCGAAAAAATGACGGAAAATTCTACTTGATATTAACTAAGAATCATGGTCTGAATCATCCTTCAAAGCTTTTGTTACGACGTCACTAACACCTTATATAAAATCCTCGTAAAAATCACCATTTATTTTTTTCATTACCAGCTTAATACTCTCGGTGTGTGACCGCCTTAAAATAGAGAGGGTGCAGGGCGTTCTCCCCTCGCCTAAACGCCGTAAAAATCGATGTCTCCCTATCAATCACAAGATTAAAAGCGTCATGTTATGGACGAGAGGTGGTGTCATTATTAATGAGAAAGGTTTGTTTATCAGGTTGGTGTAAATAAAGATGTCAGGGGTTAAGGCTCACTAGGACTTCAAGTATCTGCCCCCAGCAAAACAGAAAGAAATTATTCAAACAGCAATATACTTAAATACAATATTCAAACAGGCACCTTCTGGGCGAGCTCGCTCCTTCTTAGGCCTCGTCAATGCTTTTGGGCAAGTCTGGGGCCAAGAGCAAACCCATCAAAGGCAAAAAAAAATAGTTGAGCAACCAGGTAGCCAGAATAGTTTCGGATTCATGATGGGCAAGGTAGAATAATCCAAACTGTGACTAATGCGGTATTATTGAAGATGTGACGCACATTACGGTGGAGTGTGATCGGAATGAATCGTTACGAAGAAGGTGTACGGTAACGAGTACTAATATGTATACACCCTGAAACCTTGTCACATTAACTTTTTTTAAATTAAACCGTAAGTCTCAATTAATGTCAAATATGATAGTGCGACAAGGTTCTAAAGTGGGTACATGATATTGCCCATGACTGTATGTCTAGGAATTACAATGTCTGTATTGTGAATAGTATTTTGGCGTCTCCAGAATCGGCAGATGCTAAAGTTCTATTTAATTTAGTGCATTAGGGCATTAACAGCCGAAAAGTGTCAAACAAGTTCAAGATTTTCTTACTTAATTGTATTGGTGCCTCATTATGAGGGTGTCATGCCTTTAGGAAAAACCCTCCTTAAAAATAAAGAAAAGAAAAACCAGGTCAGGTACCCTTCATACCACTGTATACAATTTTGTTGGTGGAGCCACCACGATTGGTATCACAAACATATCATTAAAAAGCTACGGCCTCCGTGGTCCAGTGGTTGAGCGTTATGCTCACGATCCGGAGGTCCCGGGTTCGAATCCCGGTGGGGACAAATCACAAAAAATATTTTGTGATCCCTAGTTTGGTTAGGACATTACAGACTGATCACCTGATTGTCCAAAAAGTAAGATGATCCGTGCTTAGAAAGGCACGTTAAGCCGTTGGTCCCGGTTACTACTTACTGATTTAAGTATGTAGTCGTTATATGAGTGATGTCAGGGGCCTTTGGCGGCTCAATAATAACCCTGACACCAGGGTTGATGAGGATAGTAATCAACCTCACAACCAACACGATAGAAGATTAAAAAGCTACGAAATTTTACAAATACCGCAGCATAACCTGCTCACCTCCACAAAAGTATATGTTAATTAATTTGATTTTAAATAATATGTAGCAAATACAAATAACATTCAAAACGAACGAACTGCCATCTTAACCAATATACTATACTATACTACACAGAAGGCCACCCTCTTCCAATGGATTGCACACAGGCTTAAAAAACTCGTGTGGCACGACGTGGTGAATGACACAAACATCCAGTAGGAACATAGAACAGAGTTATCCGATCGTCCCCGTTGTATTTAAAAGTAAAAAGAAGAGACAGATATGTGTAATGCGGGACAAAGAAAGCAGTGGAGTCGAATTCGGCTGTGGTCTAATTAATTTTATCAGAAAAAGACTAATCAGTAAGCTAGTAAGTAGTCGTTACATGAGCTATATCAGAGGCCTTCGGCGGCTCAATAATAACCCTGGTTGATGAGGTTGGTAATTCACTTTACAACCCACACGATAGAAGAAGAAAGACTAATCGTAAGGCCTTGGCTTTTTTTGACGTGTCTTTTTTATATTTGCCACATATACAATACAATTAAATGCTTTGTTAAAAGGGACCCTGCCAATATCTAAACAATGTGTGTGTTTAAATATAAAAAGTCCTTCATTCACGACACCTCATTTTATATCAATCGAGCGACTTCAATTTTCATTAAAACCAGGATTGATGAGGTCGGTTATTGACATCACAACCCACACACGATAATAAAAAATATGGCTTATTCACCATATATATATTTTTTTAAATATAGGTTTCCAACAAACATAATTATCGAATTTTATAACTTTTTACACTGTCAGCATTTTTCATTATAACACCATTTGTAAAATAAAATATACTCAAATGCCTCTCCACAGCTTACTCTGTTCACCCCCAAAACTGAGTGGCGAGAGTAGGGCTCGGACTTGCCCGTTATTGATTTCCATTATACCTAATGTCACGACGCGTCCCTTGTCGCCACACTCGGCTTGTACTGACGTTAAATTCTACCTTTTTTGATGATCTGATAATCTTCTTAGATGTATGAAGGCTTAAGTACAGTCATGAGCAATATCATGTACTCACTTTAGAAACTTGTCGCACTACGTTATTCGACATTTAATGAGACTTACGGTTTAATTTGTCAAAAAAGTTAATGTGACATGGTTTCAATGTGTATACATATTAGTACTCGTGACCGTACACCTTCTTCGTAACGATTCATTCCGATCACACTCCACGGTAATGTTCGTCACATCTTCAATAATACCGCATTAGTCACAGTTTGGGCATTCTACCTTGCCCATCATGAATCCGAAGCTATTCTGGCTACCTGGTTGCTCAACTATTTTTTTTTTTGCCTTTGATGGGTTTGCTCTTGGCCCCAGACTTGCCCGAAAGCATTGACGAGGACTAAGAAGGTGCCCAGAAGGTGTCTACTACCAGATATTTGTATTTGGTGTCGTGTAACATAAGCCCACGACCATATTCCATTTGGGGTTGTCATAGGTACATCCATCGCAAGATGAACCCACGCATTGCATAGCTTTCTGTTAACAACAAGCCGTGGTACCCCGTTGGTAGAAAGCTTGCCTCTCCTCTTTGAGGTCGCAGGTTGGAATCCACGTAAACCAATGATTGTCGAATTTGTTTTCGAATTCATGTTTGGATCATAAATGACTATCACCTGCTCAGCGGTGAAGGAAAACATCGTAAGGAAACCCACATTCCAGAGACATGAATTTTCGGAGGTATGTGACCTAACCTGTATTGGGCTGGTTGTCCCTTCGCGGGTTGGAAAGTCAAGACAGGCAGTCGCTTTTGTAAAAAACCGGACCTGTCAAATCTTCAGATTGGACAAGCGGACCCTGTGAAAAACGGGATAATGCTAGGGAGATGTTGTTTGTTAGAACAACGTGAGAGGTGGTGAGCCGTACCCCGATACCGACTCCGCCGGCGTGGTCGACGACCTCCCTCAATCAGCGCTTATCGCTATCGACCCACTAGGGTCGATTAATTCTTTCAAATATTTTTTACTCTCAGACGACGCCCTGAGCCGAGGTTCGCGCCCAACTGGGCACCCTCAGGCCTGTTGTCTTAAACGTTGTACCGGGTAAGAGCCTTCAGCGCTCCCCATTTGTCCGGTCAAGTAGTTAATGCCACCTGCGGCAAATCAACAATAAGTCACGTCAAATAAAAATGGTGAGCCGTAACGCTGTCTAGGTATAATAGTCAAGCCAACCTGTGTCAGGGAAAAATGCACTCTAGATAAATAACTTATTTCTTGAAAGAAATAAAACAATAAATAAAAAAAAGAAATTCCTAGATTTCCAATTTCAATTTTGGTTTCCCACTTGAATAACTCTCCAGCCAAGAGGTTGTGGAGTCTGAAGACCCTTGGCATAATGAGACCAGTTGTAATTTATGCATGGTCATAAACTGGGCCTTTTAGTGGAATTTTCTTAGGACAGTACAGGGTGGTAATTGCTGTTATTTTAGTTAAGAATGTTTCTGCATTCTAAGACAGTTTTTTTGAGTAGGACGGTCACGAGCATTAATATGTTTACACTTTGGTACCATGTCACATTAACTTTTTTGGCAAATTGAACTGGAAGTCTCACTAAATGTCAAATATGTTAGTGCAACAAAGCCCTAAATAAAGTGGGTAAGTAAGTACATTATATTGCTCATGACTGGACATACCAAGCCGACCGATTGTTCAAAAGAAAGATGATCTGTGCTTCAAAGGGAACGTTAAGCAGTCGGTCTTAGCTATTATTTACTTAAGGATGTTGGGTTGCTTAGCAACGATAGATGGCGTAAGTGTAGCGGTGATCGAAATGATTATTTTTTGTCATAGATAAACTAAACTAAATGAGTTCTATACCTTTTTGCCACTACTTGAAGGTCTCGAGAATCTATGAACAATAAAAAATATTAAAAATCCTTCCTATTTTCTTCAGGTTTACTCTGGGTCTGAAGTTGTTAGAGGGTGTTCCCCCACACTAGCATCATCTTTCGAACGTCCGCGTCGTCGGAACGACGACGACGCTTAAGAGGCGCTAGTGTGGGGGGTCTCTAAGTCTTCGTTTTGTAATAACAACTGCCATGAACATTTCACAACATAGACCTCTTGGGAGGTTTTGCTGTCAGTGACGTGTGAGCCAATTGGGGTTGCCTACTTATGAGCTTAATAAGTTGGTTAAAATTGATGATTTAAATACATGTCTGAAAAGAAATACTTTTCAAACAAATAAGGATCTTGTTTAAAACATATAAAAAGCCAAAACGATCGACAGTAGACCTTATATTAAACCTCCAAGCAATGCGGATGTTTCGCATACCCCGCGGCTTTTAAGCCAGCCTATGTCAATGCAAAAGAAAGATAGAAAGGAAAGGGACGAAAATCTTTATCTTTTGATGGCTCGTCTTTGTCCGAAGATGAGGGTACTGATAAAGATATTGAGTTATTTTTATTTATGTCGTGTGGCTGTGGTGTACCTATATATGATTTAGGCGAATAGAGAATAGGATTCAGGATCGGAAAGAAAAAAACTTAGAAAAACTTATTTTCATTCAAAACTGCCTTTTTCCACCTTTCTTTTTCGTAACTCATCCTTCAGACAGGATACACTCCATGTTATTCCACGTTTTATAGCAATTCATCACGAATTTTAGCTGGACGGTTTGGAAAATTGACAAAATTTAGGAACACTCAACAATGCGGCCGCCTACATTTGAACTTCTAGTTTTTATCCTTATTGTATGCAGAATCTGCGTGGGACTGTTTTCCTTCCGCGGACTATGTTTTAAATTTATAGGTTGGTCGAAGAGTATTGTATACCCTCATTGATTTAAAAGATGTGTTGCTGTTGCAGTTTCTTGTCATTTCTTCTCCTCAGCCATAATACCTTGCGAAATGACGTAAATTCATAAATGTTACATTGACGTTCAACAAGTTTATCCATGATGATTACGTTCCAACTCCGTAGAGAACGTTCAAACAGACATGTTAGAGCACAGTATAAAGACATGCTATATCAGCCCCTTTCCAGGTGTTTTATTTATGAAAAAAATGTTTTTAACTTATGTATTTTAATATATAATAAACTACCGGATTGTCTGAAGTCATTGGAAGGAAGCTGTTTTAAGAAAACATTGACAAATTGGTTGTTGGAGAATTGTTTTTATGATTTAAACGATTATTTGTCTTTTAAAACGTAAAATTTTGAATTTATTATGATTGGAAGTTTTGTTTTCAAATTGTTAAAATATTTGCATGCCTAGTTAAGGTGGAATACTATGACCTACTGTAATACTATACCATCTTTTGTAAATTGTATTCTGGCAAATAAATGATTGATTGATTGATTGAATAAATGATACTGATTTCTGAGTTCCCTCATTCAGCGCTTAACGCCATCGACCCACTAGCCCATAGCTACTAACCGGGAACAAAAGTTGGAAACCACGTGATGTCAATCATCTATTACGATTCCAAATTGAATTGTTAGTCTAATTCAGCTTTATAGAGCTTAAGCCAGAATCCAATCGTTACCATTAGTAATATAATGCAACATCTCCATGGTTGGAGTAATGCCCGCAGCCATAAAATCCCTCCAGCGATCTTTCTCGAACTTCTTATAACGCCCTTGACTGCCATCACAACGAACTGTAACATTTGTTCATAATTCTCCTTATCGAACACAAACCAAATATAAAAATAACCTTTAGCCACAGTACAAATGGGCGGCCTTATTGCTCTGAAGCAATTTCTTCCAGACAACCATTACCAAGAAACAGCCATATAAACCTGTGTGCGGGATCAAGAATATTGTCTTCTGTGTTTTCGTAATAAGGTAGTTTCCAAATCAGTCAAATCAGTTACATTTTACGTGCCTTCCGAAGCACGGATTGTCTTACTTTCGGATAATCAGGTGCACAGCCTGTAATGTCCTAACCAAAAACACAAAGTGATTTTTGTAATATGTCCCCACAGGGATTCGAACCCGGGACCTCCGGATCGTGAACCCAACGCTCAATCACTGGACCACGGAGGCCGTCAAAATAAAGTTAAAAAGGATGTACAGTCATGAACAATATAACGTACCCACTTTAGGGCTCTTTCGCACTAACATATTAGACATTTCGTGAGACTTACAGTATAATTTGCCAAAAAAGTAAACGTGACATGGTACCAAAGTGTATACATATTAATGCTCGTGACCGTACGAGAATCAGCACCTGTATTGATGTAAGCTATCTATTCTATACTATAGACGATTTTCAAGGTCATCTATCGATAGTTCGGCAGTACTAAGAAGATGTTAGTGGTGTCGGTGTAAGAGAATCCCGCATCGAGCATTCACAGTAGCGTTTGTTTTGATGAGTGTCGCGATATCGCCACGATAACCGAACCCTTTCTCTCCATCCTCCACTATCGCCGTTTATTGCCCTCCCAGGGAATGCCCCTACTACGTAATATATGTGGTGCCCTGTTTTTGTTGCCTTAACTTTTCAGGGACGCTAAGTTTCGAGATAAATACGTGAATAGCATTGCGGGACATTTTGGCCGAACAATTTTTGTCGTTACACGGATTCGATTTTATGTACCCAGTATTCATGGCTAGCTTTGAAACCCAGGGGGGACAGAGTCATCTTTTCTGCCCTCCACTGGGGCAAATCATGTTCGGCGCGTCCTTGCCGCGGGAGTGAACGCGTCTTGCTTCAGTAGGCCGGAGTGAGATGGTGGCTGAGCTCAGATAGGGACCAAAACCTACGGGATATAATATTTGATTGCTTAGGGACACGAGTGAAGACCTCAACGGTTGCAGAGGCAGAGATGGGAGCCATCGGTACGGCAATGCAGAACGGAAGGGGCAAGCCACCGGGACTGTAACTTGGAACGTGACAGAGGGCAGAAATAACGGTCAGTACTATTCAGAGGCGAAGGACAGGAGTCCTAGTACGGCTTTGAAATAGACTACTCTGGGCTCCATCCCACTCGCGTCAGACAGAGTACTGCGGGGCGGAAGGCAAGAAGGAAACCACTGCCCTTTTCTCTAAAAAGTAACATGGAGAATGCTACACCGACAAGAGCGTGGCTTTTAAATTAGAAGTGATGATTCGTGGGAATGATTCTTTACTATGAGTTCATAGTTGTCTGGTAGTCAGACTACATCCATCGTTAAATGAACTAAGTACCTACACCACACATCACAGCTATTTAAGCCCGCGCCTAGGTTATGTATGTGTATTTAATAAATATTCCTAAAAAGCTCTTAACACCTTTACGCTTTATAAACACTCCATAGACAATAATACATCGAATGCTAAGTATATCGAATGCTGAGTGTGTATTTACACACTCCACTTTTATAAGAAACTGAAAATCAATTATTTACAGTGTCTCGTAAGGGGAATTCATTCAATCGCTCCCTCCGATACGATCGCGATTGGAACGACCGAGTCATTCATTTCATTCATTCGAATATTTCATTTCGTTCGGAATTCTATTTCGTCACCTTATGAAATAAAATGATTGGGAACGAAATTTGTTTTACGATAGCATCGGCTTTTTTCAAGGGAAATTGGGTTTTGTGCACTTTTAGATTGAATTTAATTCTGAAAATAGTATTTGGTATGGAAAATATCGGTCATTTGCTATTTGCGCTAGCGAGACAGACAGTTCGCGCTTTACCCATTACTCCTTAGTGGTTTACGGCCATTTAGAATAAAGTAAGACCCAGAAGGGGTGAGGTCGGCGCCAGATAACCTAATGGTGCGAGGAGGGGGGGGTCAATGTTATATCGGTTGCATTTAATGAACGCTGTGTCATTGTTTCATTATCGTGTAGTATAAACGTGGCCTCATACTACACATCTTTGCCTACCCCCCTCGGGGATACACGATGGATGCTATGTTAAGAATGCTTACTGAATATAAGTCTTCTTCTTCTTATCGTGTGGCTTGTGAGGTGGAATACCAGCCTCATCAACTCTGGTATCAGGGTTAATATTGAACCACCAAAGGCTCCTGACATGGCTCATGTAACGACTACATACTTACATCGGTAAGTAGTAACCGGGACCAACGGCTTAACGTGCCTTCCGAAGCACGGATCATCTTACTTTCGGACAATCAAGTGATCGGTGAAGTGACTCTATATAAGTAAATTTAGCGGGTATTACACAAAGATGGCGTACATTAGGAAGTGCCACGTAGAATAAAGAGCATCTATTGTCAGGATGGCAAACACCTCCCTAGTTAATTAACTTTCTGGCCTCGAGCCAAATCACAATAACTCCGCGATCACATTCTATATCAAACCTTTGATATCACACAGGATGTGTTTTGGCAACGCGGTTTTGGGGCGTTTACATAATATGTTATTTCGCAAATGTTTGGAATTAACCATGTTGCTTATCAGCCTTCTTCTCCGCTGAAGAGACGAAAGAAAACGACGGACTTATTGCGATAGCTGAAGTATACGCGAAATAAATTGCGTGTGGAAAACTAGTACAGATATATAATCCGAGAATTCCGAGATCCACCCTCCGTGTTCTAGCGGTTGACTATGGGCGCTTACGATCTGCCAAGGTCCTGGGTTCAATTCCCGATAGGCACACATCTAACAAAAAACCCTTTGTGAGACTGTCCCTAATTTTGTTCTGGATATTACAAGCTAAAATCACCTGATTGTCCGAAAAATAACATGTAACATCCGTGCTTCGGAATGCATGTTAAGCAGTCGATCCCGGCTACTTCTTTAATATACTTTTCGGCAGTCCTATAATCCGTCATTCCATTCTGAATCCCCCAACTTCCCGCTCCCACAGTCCATTCCAAAACCACTCGAAACATTTACAAATTGCAACTTCCAGCCATTGAAATACTCCGCACCAATTTTTCATAGCTGTTTTTTGCTCAATTCGCCAGTTTGATGTAATCTATATGGCGTGACTTGATTTATTCCGTTACTAGTCAAGTGTGCTTCTCACTTGACAGGCCTAAGATTAATAACGTTCATTTTTTCCGCCAAGGTGGTACCATGTTATCATGAACCGCATCGAGTTGCGAAGTATGTGGAGCTCGAGAGATTGTGGTTCCTATATCTTTCTTTATTTTATAAGATTTCATACATGTAGAAGATGTTTTAAAGGAAGGTCAGGGGGTTAAAATTGCCACAACGAAGCAATTCATCTAAGAAAGCAATATTGCAATTTGACATTTGCGCAAATAAAAGTAAGTGCGCAATGCAAACAAACCGAAAGTAAGATGATCCGTGCTTCGGAAGGCACGTTAAGCCGTTGGTCCAGGTTCCAACTTACTGATGCAAGTAAGTAGTCGTTACATGAGCCATGTCAGGGGCCTTTGGTGGTTCAATAGTAACCCTGACACCAGGGTTGATGAGGTTGCTACTCCACCCACAACCGACAACCCACACGATAGAAGAAGAAGAAAATTAAATGTTGTGCCTAAATACAGGTACACTAAAAGTACAAAGAAGTTTAAAGTGTGTAAAAGAGAGAGCGATGAGTGAGCGAGAAAAAAAGAGAACTGCGGAATGACGAGGCGGTTGGTAGTTTTTAAGCCGAAGACGTAAAATGATGTGAAAACTCGAAAATAAACAAGTTAGTACAAAAAATATTGTTTTCTATCATACCCCGCCCACAACTTTATAGACAAAGTAAGCAAATATATAGCCAAAGCCTGTCTTAACTAAGCACTATAAAACAGAAGTGTGCTTTTTTTACTCCAACTTAAGTTACTATTAAGTTTCAAAATCCATGAGAGAAAGCTTAAGGCACAACTTTTATACTTACAAAGTCAGTGGGCTATAAATAAAAACTGTGAACGGGGGAGGCAAGTCCAAATAGAGAAACAATTTCACTATCGAAGTATTTTTATGACAAAGTAACATTCGGCTGGGTCCTTTAAGAAATACTTCTAAAACTGATAGTCAGAATTCACTATAGTGACACGTACTCAGCGGTGAAGGATTACATGATGAAGACACTCAAAGTGAGTTTGCCCGAGAAATGCTTTTCGGAGGTTTGTTTGATTCTATATTGGGCTGATTTTCCCTTCGAGTTAGAAGATCAGCTACTGTAAAAAACGGACCTGTCAAATATTCAGGTTAGTGAAGCGGACCTAGGGAAAACGGAATAAAGCTGGAAAAATAATGAACATGATAAAGTATTTATCTTTATAGACGCATTTATCATGAAAAAAGATTGCCTGGATGAATTTGCTGCATGAGTAATAAGGCCGCCTGTTGTGCTTTTCTGTATCTGTAGTCCTTATTTCTGTATCTTGTATCCATTGTGCTCAATAAATATTAAAAATATTATTTTTATTTTTATTTTTTTTTTATTTAATAAATATAAATATTTATATTTATTTATTTATATTTATTTTTATATTTTATGAATATTAATATAAATATTAATATTTTATATATATCTATAAATGTTTAGACAAGATGCCAACCCAAACAACACTCATTTCGGTTATCTACTCGTATCACTTGGGAAGGAAATGAATCCCATCAGTCTAAGTACTTTTATTGATACATTTAAATGAACATTTAAATAAAACTCACGACTACAACTCCCATTGGGATTACATCATCATCATTTAAATAGGAGTTACATTTATCGCACGATAAACTAAGTACCTCGCCAACCATTCTGTTAAACCAACGTGATAGGTAGCTTTATCGCACGAAATAGAAGAAAGAGGTTGGATGGGCCAAGTGAGCTCGATACGCGCGCCATACAAGTATGAGCAAATAGTTCATACTTCAACTGTACACTCCACTTGTCCAAATTAACGACGTACCGAGCTCGTCTTGTATATTATAACCTTCAGGGCAAAAAATTAAATATCGACTATCATGCAAGGACATCCCTCCTTATCACGGGAAAGCTAAAAACGTAAGTATGATCGGTTACATACATACATACATACATACATAAACTCACGGCTATTTCCGAATTGTAGCGTGGACAGCGATTCCCGGAACGGCGACTGCTTGACATCACATCTGTCATTTACATGTACAGTTCAAAACACAATTTTAATCACGCTACATACAATATTTTTTTTCCACTGAAATAATTGCATTTTTGGTTCATTTTGTTTCATAATATTGAAAACCTTCCAGCCTGTTTTATAAATGCAGTAATCTTATGGGATTAAATATGTGATACAAAGCTACTAGGTATATATACTTACATCTTATCTCGATATTTTTTTTAATATATACTTATATCTTTTCGGATGGCTGGTTACTGGCACCTACTCTCAATTATCAATACAATCTTGTCTAATCTAGCCTACAAGATCCGACTGCTGAGCAAAGGCCTCCTCTTCCTCTTCCCATCATCGCGATCCTGAGCGCATTCCAGCCAGTCCCTCCGGCAAGCGTCCATGTCGTTGCGCCATCATAAGACACAACGCGTGACGATCCGTGCGTACCGCTCAGCGTGCATGCGACAAGCATGTCCGGCCCAACCTCATTTAAGTCTGTCATCAATACAATACAAAGTGCTTATTGGATACTGAAGAAACACATTATTTAAACAATCTCAGAGTAATAGTTGTTACAAAAGCGGCCTTATTGCGTAGCTAGAACTTTATGCTGTTAGGTATAGGATATAATTAAGTTTATCAATTAATATATAAATGATAGTTTTAGTAGCAGCAATGATGGATGATGATGTGATAACTTTTAAGAACCGATGTGGAGAGGTTTAAATTAATAAAACACATTGTCATCAATAGACTCTTATTTATATATATAACGTTTATATTTTTAATAATTCTAGAACAGGCGCACACACATAAGCTTCGACGTCCTTTCGTGTTCTTCTCGTACACTGTGTGGCGTATTCTCATTATCTCTCTAGTACTCGAAGAACCTATGAACTCTGCAGCGGGTTCGCTGGGAGAGCATCACCTCGTCAATTACTTATAAACGTAAAAATAGATGAATCCCACCTGATGTACTTTCAAGCAGCCGTAGCTTTACCGTACTTGTTAGGCGCTTGCTGCTATAGGTCCACTCCGGCCTGCTATCGCTTCAACATCATCCTGCGCCCACGTGGTTACTCTCAGGCATTGCCTAAATTCTTATCCCGGACTAAGACTTTTCACCTCATCACCTCAGCATACAAGTAAGTTCGCACTCAGTTGGATCATGAGCAATCTTGGTGGCTTTTAACAGATCAATAGCAACTTCTGTTCCCAGGGAAGAGTGACACTCTTTATGATACATAACGATGATAAGCAGCAATGATTCGATTATTTCGATTATTCGAGTATTTTTATGTAAAAATAAATAGTGGATACCTAGGTATTTACATATATTTTAATAGCAAAGGTAAGTATAGCCGAATTACCTTATTGACAAACCTTTCCTTCAACTCTGAAATTGGTAAACGGATGCATTCGTTGTCTTCCAACTTTTTGAAAAACTGGTGACTTTCACATCAGAGAGTAACATTCAATGAATTTCGTCCAACCTTAGCATATAGGTAACTCGACCAGTCCAGTATCGACCATTCTTTTTCTTGATTATTTGGCAAAATTTATCAACGAATAATTCCAAACACTGATAACCACACAATAGGAGTACTTTGTTTCATCCTTGTTTCACAATTTTTTGATACTTTTATTGAATTTTTACAATGAAATTGAAATTTATTCTATAAAAATAACAATAGACATGACAAATGCTTGACATGACAGGAACATTATTTATTATTTGTAATTTTATTACTTATAATATACGTATACTAAACAGTCAAAACATACATACCAAAAACTGTAAATTAGATTGAAAGAAGATTACATGCTATGATAATTTATTAAAATTGTTCAATTTTATTTGATCCTAACAAATAAATAGAACAGAATAAATTCGAATGTGAGTTTGATTGTGTGTTACGTTACAGCACAGCAATAACTAATAAAATAGTACTACCTATAGAAAACACTCTCCACGCGTTTGGAGCCAGGGACAAATATTTTAGGTACTTATTAGGTAAGCAAGGAGGGGTAAGACGAGTGTGTGCGCCTGCGTTTTGCGCGAACGTCTGCGCACCAATATATCCTGCGTACCTGACCGCTTCATCATCATCAGGTATTACTTATCTAAATCAAAATTCATTTTATATTATTCAGGCAACGGGTTTAATGATTATAATCATGGTACCTACTTAAACATAATAGTTATGTTTGGTATTCTTGTAACACCTGTTTTTAGACTTCCGACAAGGCTGAATCGCATGCGAGTTTTTTTTTTTGACGTGACTTATTGTAGATTTGCCGCAGATGACATTAACTACTTGGCCGGACAAATGGGGAGCGCTGAAGGCTCTCACCCGGTAATCGCATGCGAGTGTGTGCCTCCGCGCTTGGAAAAAGTTGTGTCAAATTAACATTTATCGAATGACGATGGCAACTTAAAAAAGATTAAGATGACCAAAGACTAGGCTGTATGGGTTAAGCTCCCTTTGCATGCCTTATTTTTAAAGTGGTGTGCCACGTCAATGATGTTGAAATGATGTTAAAATCTTTTGGTGAGTTTTTTTGTGATTATTATCTCTGAACTTTGGCTAAAATAAGTTCCACATGTCCATGACAATGGCTTAATCTCACTATCTTTCTTTCAGTGTAAAACCCTCAGAATAATAATAACTGTAAAACCACCTAAAAATCATTGGCTTAGTACATTGACTATCGATTATGCTGTTATGCCGTCACACGTAATGTGGTTTACCTATGTTTCCGCGTCTTAACGGGGTAGGCAGACCTGTAATATGTCGTTTTGTTGCAGGGTTCAAAGTCCAACTTGGATGTCTATCTTCAAGGGCTACCTGGGGAGTTCCCCATTAAGATAATGTTGTGCTTACACTCGGAGTAATTGTCTTCTACATCTACATCATGCTTTTCGTATAGGACCTGCTATCCAGCGGTTTGCTTCATGATTTTGCCTAAGACCTGTCGTCCAGGCACTTAATATATCACTTTTTGGGTGAAACTTTAGCGTTTAAGTGGTTTGACTAAGCTTTGCTTGATTGTAATAACAGGATTATTCCTAAATTTGTGTTATCATGAAATAACCTAGACATGCTAAACTCTTTGCTGTATAAGAAGAAGTAATAATAATAATAATAATAATAATCTTTATTGCACAAAACTTACAACAACACAATGACAAAATATAGTTAAACAATAAAAACAAGTGCAATTACAAAAATACAGATAATAACATTGCTTAATTAAACAGGGGTCCCCAAACTAGGCTAAGCCTGTGTCTTGGGGAACCAATTAAATAGGAATTACAATTTATCCTTAAATTAGGCATCCTTTTTAATAAGACTATTTATTAATACAGTGGGTAAGTATAAGAAAAATATTTAGAAAAAGATGTACTTAAAGGAAAAACATAAAAATTAAAATAACTATTCTATTTTAAAAGCTCTTCTGTTGATTCGTAATCTAAGGAAAGTAAAGATTTTATTAATAACTTTTTTGCTTCTATGGTGGTACAATGTTTAAAGCAACATAGAGTTACAGCTGCATTATATGTGTGTGCTATCATAAAATCACCAAACCTCCTTGCGAAAGAGGTATTGACAGTAGGCAGTGGAATACTAAAAACTCGTTTGTCTAACATTTTATCGTATTCCTCGGAGTTGATGATAAGTTTAATGTTAATATACATTTTTTAAAAGTGAAATTTTTAATTCCATCCCCTTTGCTTTGCTTGCAATAGGAGAGTATCATGTTCAAGGCGCCCAATCCTACTCTCTATTTTTTTGCACTCTATTAAGATCCCTTTTATTCTCTGAGTTCGGCAACTAACACCTATGCCCTGGGACCAACTCTTTCTCAATGCCCTGCCGACAGCGTCCTAGAGGTAGGGTGGGCTCATCCCCACACAGAGGCTACGCAGGAAGTTTCATCCTTCGAAATATCCATTACAAGATTTTTAAAGCAGAATTTAACTTAACGAGGCCTATGTTTGCGCCAGCCTGTTTTTACATGATAAATGTACTTAATTTTTTTTTTCAATATTCTACCCCTTCGAGGATACAGACGTGATGCTATGTTATGTCCTTTATTCCCTGTAGTTCTAACTGATCAGTTCTACCGTAGAACTATTGTATTATTTCACAATATAAAGAAGGTATAGGTCTTTTTAAAACAATGTTTATAAAAATATATTATTATATCAAAATGGAGTTTCATTAGTTGCAGCCATTTTCTCCACATAAGTACCTATAATTATTATGTTTCTTAAAAGGTAAGTAACTAGGAAAATAATAAGATGAAAAATAATTGTAAGTATTTGTCTATTTAAACCAAATCATAAATAAAAAGAATAGGTCTAATACTACTACTTATATAAAAACAACGAACTGAAAAGTATAAGAAAACAGTAAAACAGTTTTTACTATAACTGTACAATAACGTCAAAACTCGCTCGACGTAAAGGGAAAATAAGGCCACTCGCCGTAAAGAGAGTCGCCGTAGCGCGGGTCGCCGTTCGGAAAGTCGCTGTCAACGCTACAATTCCTATTTCCCACCGGGGTAAGCAGACTATAGAATTCCATTTGCTTCGATCCTGACACACTTCTCTTGCTTCCCCCACATTCATCAATCGCTTCATACACGCACGCCGGTTCAGAGTAGATCGTATTAAAACTTTTCTAAGGACATCTCCAATACGGTCATTTAGTCAATATGATCAGTTATATGTCCAAAAAATACTTTGTTACGGAAAGTAGTGATAAAGCAGCCTATACCATAAAATATACATTGCCAGTAAAGTGGCTTTGGAGAGGTATCGCAGTTATCAGTTTGCAGGAGTAGTTGTAAAAGAGAGCGGGGTTGAACCGGCGACAGCGGTTCTCATACAAAAAGCGCGTTAGGACGTTTCCATCATGTTTCTGCTATTCCGTGCTTTATCGCCATCAATAATAATCAACGTTTAAATAAATAACGACTACTCCATACATGTCCCAGTAGAATATAACAAACATAAACATACCTTCGTAACGTTCAGCTCTGAAACAATATTCTCAAAACGAAAAAAATGCCTCGATAACAAATGGAGGTAAGTAATCCGTTTCTCCTTAAAAGAAATCCAAATTATTCCACCTTTGTTTATCATCAAAAGAAAAAGATAGATTTAAAAATCCATTTCCAAGTTATCCGAAAGGAATGCCTCGGGTGATTTTTTTATATCCATATTCACCATCTCACGAGCCGGAGGCCTCAAGGTATGATATACATAGGGGTTCGAGAAGAATGACGAGCATGTTGGTCGAGCTATTTTTATCCTTCGATTTTTTTGAATTTAGAAAGGAAAAGAGAAGAAAAAAAGTGAGTGAAATAAGTTTGCAATAATTCATGCTGAAAACATTAAGTATTTCATTTCTCCGTATTTTCTTTTTGTAAACACACACGTATTATAAAAAAATAAACAATAGATCACGATTATATTTCCAAATTGGTGTAGGTCCCTACTTAGTTTCATCGCGTGAGGTACTAAGTACCCGCGTTTCACCGAGTATTACACGTCTACTAATATTATTATGCTTAAAAAAGTCACATACCCTTTTACGATCTTTATTAACCGACTATAAAAAGGAGGTAATGAAACTAAAGTGAACGCAATCCCGCTTGACGGTAACGATGCTTTTTTACGAGACTTTTTTTTGCCGCTGGCTGATGGGATGAGAATTTGTTAATCTGGTATAATCGTAACCTGAGTTATGAGGGTTCAAAAAAATCGACGAAACGTTGCGAGAAAAGGTAGGTCGTGTCCTACTCATGCGCTTTGCTTTGCTCGTTTTGCCACCAGATCTAGACCAGACCAGACTCAAATAAAGTACATTACCAATTGTTACCCACCTTTCCAGTCTGTGTGTATAATATAAAACTCAATAGCACAGTGGGTGTGACCGTTTTATTCTCCCATTTCCTCCGCGCGGCGTTTCGCTCGCCGCTTCGCAGGGCTACAGCGAAGGGGAAGCCCCCAGATGTCGCCGAGCAAATTATTTACTACCCCTCCTTTTGTCAGAAGGTGCATCTCCATATTTGTTATTGCTAAAGTATTGCCAAGGATTTTCGGCAATTCACCTGATGTATAGTGCGGAATAGTTTTAATTCTCAGCTGAACTTAAAAGAGTACTAACACAATTGACTCGACCATTATAGACAATCTGTCACGTTGGTCTAACAGAAAGCTTGGTGAGGTGTGGGTACGTAGTTCATTTTGCGATGGCTTTACCTCTGACTACCTCAATTGGGATATAGTCGTGAGCTTATGTTATGTCATGTGAGCGTTTTTCTGAGTAAATAGAGCTAATAAATTCTATTGGTCATATTTTCGACTATACAGGCATCATAGAATAGAGAGAGAGACGGAACCGTGGTAGCCCAGTTGCTAGTACGTAGGTGTGAATCCCAGCATAGGCGCGCGTCGGAAGGTCATACAGGCAGTTGCTTCTGTTAAAAACCGGACCTGTCAAATCTCTGGATTAGGTTAGTTGATGAAAGGTATCATAGAGTACGCATCTGCTAGATGGATAGTTAAGACACGTAGTTCACTTCGTCTCACTTCAGTGAGGCGTGAAACATTGTAAGGTGTCAAGTTGTATTATACAGCGTGTAAACTGTGTATACTCGAAGGTCATTAATAAACAAAAAACCTGCTTATCTTCTCAGAAAACTGATAGAACGAACCGAAACGAACAAAGGTGTGACATGTCTTTCAAATTTATTGTTAATCGGAAATCATAAACACAACATAAATAGCCTATATACGTCCCACTGCTGGGCACAGGCCTCCTCTCAATCAACCGGAGAGGATATGGAGCATACTCCACCACGCTATGGAGCATATTCGACAGTATCCCCATCGGGAATCGAACCCGAACTTCCAGATCGTGAGACTAACGCTCTTACCACTAGACCGCGGAGGCTGTTCGCGAATCGGAAATCAGAATCATTTAAGTCTCCGAAACGTATTTCCCGACAATGTCAGTTTCCTCACGATGCTTGTCTTCACCACGCAGTCTTTGTAGTCCAGTAGTTGAGCGTTGGGCTCACGATCCGGAGGTCCTGGGTTCTAATCCCCGTGGAAACATGTCACAAAAATCACTTTGAGATCCCTAGTTTGGTTAGAATATTACAGGCAAATCACCTGATTGTCCGAAAGTAAGATGATCCGTGCTTTGGAAGGCACGTTAAGCCGTTGGTCCCGGTTACTATTTACTGATGTGAGTAATCGTTACATGCGCCATGTCAGGTGCCTTTCGCGGCTCAATAATAACGCTTACACCACGGTTGCTGAGGTTGGTAATCGACCTCACATATAGAAGAAGACCACTCAGTGATAATTGTTTTATGATTCAAACATAAATTCGAAAATCATTGGGATGGGCTCGAACAGATTCGAACCTGAGACCTCAAGCGTTATTCCAACTGAGCCACCACCTCCTACCGCCATCCTGTGCACTGTATATGTGTGCATTTCACTTCAGTTAGAAGCACAGCACGCGGTCAATGCACTTTCAACACATGTTGGCGACTTTTTTATGACGGCTGTTTGCTGTTTGTTGTTCCGGGGGCACGTGTTATTGGCGGAATTTATCCAGGTTTTAATTCCATTGTCCGGGGTTTAGTGGTCCGCGGGTGGATATGAAAGCCTCTTTATGAGTCGGTTTAGTTTGAAAGTGAAATGGAGTTATTAGTTTGTTTTTACTGTTTTTTTTTAACTTAACATAAGCTCGCGACTATATCTTAATTGGGGAAGTCAGATGTATAAAGGTGTGTGGGTGCACCTCACCTACTGATTTTTATTTTTATTATTATTTAAGGCGATATATTTGTTATTTGTTAAGGATCTCTCTCTCTCTCTTTATTTAAGAGCGGCGCTCTTGTCGGTGGAGTAATCGCCATTCCTCTCTTCTTCCCGCCAAATTCTTCACCTCCTGATACGACACGACCTGCACCTTTTCTTTTATTTGTTTCATAAATGTTCTCCTAGGTCTACGACTTCCTCTCTTCCCTACAATTTTTTCTTCTATGATGTTTGTTATAAATGAGTCGTGTCGTATCAGGTGGCCAATCATATTTCCTCTCCGGTTCTATACTTATAATCCTCAGCTTATTTCCAGCACTTTTTCATTTGACACCATACACCACCACCACACCATAACGTCACCATATTTTTTTTATTCTTTTTTTTTTATTTAATAATATAAGCTCGCGATTGACAACAATTTCACCTGATGGTAAATGACGATGTGGTCTAGGGTGGATCACGCTTACCTACCAAATGTCTATTCACTCTAGCTTTGTTGACATTAACATAACCAAATTAACGGGTTCGAATGCAGGCTCGGATTTTAAACCACTGAATTCGACTTTATGAGTTTTAACTCATATTTGGATCATAAATAATTAATATTAGGTCACTAGGGTTTGTACCCGGCTTTGTGGCAAAGAGCTCCCTCCCTCTATTCCAGGGAAGGGTATATACTACTAAACACCTGCCTACCCCTTTGGAGATACAAGCGTGATGCTATGTTGTTCTTTGTTGGATATAAAGGTACTGAACCCACTTCCATACGCGACAGCTGCTAACCCCCACATTCCTATTTACCAATTTTATTCTCCAATTCTGTTTTTCCAACAGTTGCAAGGATTAGATGGTAAGTTATGATTGTACTGTAATTGAAATTTTAACTGCCTATGAAATTATTTTAACGGTTCCCTCCCCGTTATGCTGATGGTCCATTTCTATTATTCAGAGTTCAAGCTTGTTCAAACTGTTTTGTTAACAGCCTTTTGTGGTGATGAAAATTATGCTTTATTTAAACGAATGTTTGATACAGTTACAAACACAAACGTACAAGTAAACCAAAAAGTTTTATATAAGTGAGGAGGAGATAGGACTCCTTTTGTAAATAAAACTTCTAAACTACGTAGATGGGTATTTTGTGTTGTCCATTAACACACACGGAATTAGTTATACAGAAGTTTACACACAATGGCCCTAATTCCTGCAGACACCTCTTAATTTTATTTTAAGTTATACCCGTCACATTCTTATCCGCCGAAAAGGAAAGAGACAGATGATTGTCAACAAGTTAATTTTAAAACGAATGAATATCCCGAGCGAATAAAATAGGCATCTCGCTGGTATGCAATCCGTTTGACGTGCTGTCTAGTTAATTCTGTAGGGTTATTGGTCGATGTAAAATTTTTAGACGTTCGTTTCTGATTTCTGCTTAAAATTGACGTGTATTCCATAATTTGTTTGCCTGTCGATTACCCGTCCCTTTCTTTTCAACGTATAAGAAAATGACAGGAATAACTTAAAATAAAATTAGATGCCCTCCGGACTCGTGGTCACACCAGATTGTCACACCAGTATGACAAACAGGTTTTTATGGCGTCTGCAGGAATTAGCACCAATGAGCAGTTAAAAACTATCTAAAATTACGGAGCAAATTCGAAATGTACCTGCCGACTAGCAATATACTAACTTACACATAATATCAGCGTCGTGGTTCACGCCACGCCGCGACTTGTTCTGAGTGAGGCCCTTTTATCTCAGGACGTCCACCACCTGCCTTATGATCATTTCGACAAACATCAGTCTTGCTTTTTTTGTAATTGTTTAGTGGAAATTTGATATGATGTTATTGTCTTTTTTTGTGTGTGGCGCCCTTTTATAATAAACTATTTTTATTCTATTCTATTCTAAAAAAAAACCCACCAGAAAAAGGTGAGGTGTGGAGCGAGCAGTGAGACGAATTTAATCGGCACTGACTACAACGTTATTCAGTCTTGTCATACGCCACATAAGTATGCAAAAGTACGCACACAAAAAAAAGATAAAATCATCACTTCAAATTTGATCACAAAACAATAGTATAAGGGATAAGCGGTTGGCCCCGGTTATTAGTCGTTATATGAGCCACGTCAGGGGCCTTTGGCGGCTCAGTAGTAACCCTGTCACCACCGTTGATGGGGTTGGTAATCCACCTCACAACCCACTCGATAGAAGAAGGTATTGGTTGAGAAAAACGCAGTCACAAATAAATGGTTATACATTTTTATGGTAAATACATACATAAACATACATGAGATCACGCCTATTTCCCGTTGGGGTAGGCAGAGAAAACGGAAGTCCACTTAATACGTTCCTGACACGCCACTTTCACTTTTTCCCATCTCCTCAAAACCTTAATGCCTCCTCGCCGGCTTAGGGTACTCTTGACCTGACCGTCCTTTAAAACATCCTGAATTTGATAAGTATTTTTAGAAATATAAAAACAGTTTTTCGGATAAGTAATTTGATTTAATACTATATTAGTTAAAGATTGCGTTAAAAACAATAGAAACACGCTGATGATAAAGTATAAAAAAGTGTAATTAAATAATGTTATAAAAAAGTTGTTCTTATTTGATACCTTTTTATGATTCTCATCCCCACAAAAAGCCATTTTTCTAAAAACGTCACGTTTTTACTTTTCTAACGGCCACAAGTAGTGTTGCCAAATACTTTTATATTAAATCAAAATAAAAAGAATCAAACATAATTCAATTATGATTATTTATAATATTATAATATTAATTTATTATAAAGCATATTTGTATTTGTATAATACTGAAAATCCGGAAAATGTGTATGTTGCGGAAGAATTTTTATTTGCACCTCAACTTGGGGAACTATTTTTTTTTATAATAGCCGAGTATGTTGGCTCAGCTATGCCTGATGGTAATCATAGATAAGCATTAATTGCAGTGGCAACTGATAAACAACGCCATGAGTCAATTTCGAATCAGTTGCGACTGCCAGTCACTAAGTGCTTCTGCACGCTTCGCTTGAAGGACCCCATGTTGTAAGGAGGGAATACCTAAGCCAGTAACCCGCATTCTGATTGCGATTCTCCCATAAACCCTTCACCTGAACTACCTGTAGTTAATAATTAATGATTAAACGAACTTACCTGTACGTGAAGTTCAATCATAATTATACGAGGGCTTCGTCCGAAGAGATTAGCATAGAATACCATGTAGTATCGCGTAACGGATCACCATTATCACACGTTATTTGAGATTTTTTTTTTTTTTTTTGTATGAGGGTAGATATTTCTCCATTTACCCGGCCCAGTATTGTCAAACGTCATTTAGTTCAGAGCCAAGTATTTCACCTAAAATATTTCACTTCTTCGGGTCCAATATACGTACTTATTTGCAATAAATAACATTGGGGGAGGGAGGGATGCTAATCTCTTCGGACGAAGCCCTCGTATAATTATGATTGAACTTCACGTACAGGTAAGTTCGTTTAATCATTAATTATACTCTGGCTTCGTCCTCGAGATTAGCATAGAATACCATGTAGATTTTTAGAGCAAAATGTGAAATATTTATTTGTTTTGCATAAACTTTTTAAATCACAATAGGAGTAAGTTATGCAACTACACAAAAAAGGTAAGTAATTAACAAAATTATAAATCATTATTGTTATTAATAATTGCCCTAGCAAACGAGTCGCTACTAGGCGTCGGTTCGTTACATAAGATTCTATTATAGAATCTAAAGAACGTAGAGGAGCTAGCACTCCAACCGGCTGTTTTTCGGATGAGGTCCAGATTGACCCCTAGTCTTCGCGCCGCGGACGTGGCAGCATGCCTCGTACTGTGCGCGCTAAAAATGTTTACATCAATCCCACTCAAATGTAACATATCCTTTATCCATCTACTAAGTGTCTGTGATGAAACAGAGTTATATGGTTTTCTTATACTAATAAATAAGGAGGGCACATCCTTACGGAGTGTACTAGTTTTGTGCACGTAATCTAGTAAGGTTCTGGCAGGACATATCGCAGGCTTGTCATTAAAAAACGGGAGCACAAGTATTGGCTGCAAAGTACCGATTCGGGAAGTCTTAATGATATCAGGAATTTTAATTTTAACTTGAGTAGAAGACGTCTCTATATTAATTAATTTAATACTCGCCATAGTCTGCACTCTATGTGCAGTAACTAAAGCTAAGAGGGTAATTAATGTTTTTGAAATAATTTCGAGTGAGATTTGTTCATTTGGGTAATATGATTCTAAATGCTGCAAGACTACTGATGGATCCCATGTTACATTGTATCTGGGTAAAGGAGGTCGCAACCTGTATACGCCTTTAAAATACCTTTTAATCCTGTCATCGTCTCCTACGTGTTCACCTAAAATTAATGAAATTGCAGCTCTACACGAATTTAATGTCCCATACTGTGCTCCCTCTCCGTATAATCTAGTAAAGAAATCTATAACATTTGGAACAGATGTTTCGTAAATATCTATGTTATTTTCTACACAGAAGCAGAACCATTTTTTCAGATAAACTTCATATTGTTTATAAGTATTATTAGAGAGGGAAGCTAACATTACGTCGACTGCGGAGGGAGGAATGCTCCGTCTTAGCCACGCCGTCCGGATAATATTCCTGCCGCCAGGGTAAGTGTGGTGTGGATGTTGCTCGGGCTGGAATGATGGGGTATGATTAAACATTCGTTAGATTTGAAAAATAGTAACTCTGAAATGAGTAACTTCTTAAAAATAGGGTACCACGGTTGTGTTCGCCAAAGCGGTACAACCATGATACCTTCAGATCCATCTGATATGATTTTTCGTAATGATTTAAGTATAACCGAGAAGGGGGGAAACGCGTAGAAGTAATCGTTCGCCCACGATATCGTAAATGCGTTAATTGCGTATGCATCTGGGTCTCGATGCCATGATACATATTTTGGACACTTAAAGTTAATACGGCTGGCAAACAAATCTACCTCCGGTGGTCCAAATTTTTTGACTATACTTTGAAAGGCGTTTGAAGATAGTTCCCACTCAATATCGGGATGTACGCGGCGGGACTCGACGTCGGCAGTAACGTTATCTGCTGACCGTATGTATGAGGCAAATACGTGCAACTGGCGATGTTCGCACCACTGCCATAATTCCTTTGTAACATTGGTGAGGTGGGGAAATTGTATTCCACCCATCCTGTTTATATAGGAAATGGCAGTAGTGTTGTCAATACGCAACAAAAGTTGACAACTACGTAGATTTTTTGCAAAAATCTTAAGGCCAAAAAATCCAGCCAATATTTCCAAGTAGTTAATATGGCGTGCCTTCTCTTGGTCACTCCAAATACCGCTAGCCGTTTCCTTCCCGCACGCTACCCCCCACCCCGTTGTTGAAGCGTCTGTGAAAATTTCCAGGCAGTAATTATCGTTTTTAATTTTACAAACTGAGTGTTCAATTGTACGAGACCACCATTCTAAATCAGGTGCGAGTGTGTCTGGAATAGACATATAATTGTCATAATTGTTATTATCTAATAGATTCAAATATTTTACGCGTTCGAATAGCTTAGTATAAAGCCAACCATATTCGATGGCGGGACATGCTGACACTAATAGCCCTATGAATCGTGCAAAGTCTCGTATCTTGACCCGTTTTAACCTTGACATTTTACTAATTTCATCTTTGATGCGATTGACTTTTTCAATAGGAAGACTAACCTGGAAATTTTGTGAATCTAGTACATAGCCTAAATAAGTACATGTCTTATTTGGCTCTAGACAGCTCTTGTCTTCATTAATAATAAAGCCTAGACTTGATAATAATGTTTTAGATTGTTGAACATTCAAAAGGCATTCATCATAAGATTGACCAATCAAGAGCAGATCATCCAAATAAATAGTTGACAAAAGACCCATAGAGCGTAAAATACCTACTACGGGTTTCATAACCTTTGTGAAAACATAAGGTGCAGTATTGAGGCCAAATGGTAAAACGTTAAATTCGTAAAAAGTATTGTCATATACGAATCTTAGAAATTTTCTAGAGTTTGGATGTAAGTATTTTAATTAAAAAATAGGCATCCTTTAAATCGGTTTTTGCCATGAAACAGTCTTTTGATAATAATTTTATAGCAGTACGTAAATCTTCAATTTTAAAATGTTTTGTGTTGATGTGTTTATTAAGATTTTTAAGATTTAAAATAAAACGCATTTTACCATCTGGCTTCGGTATTAGAAAAATACTAGAAAGGTATTGATCTTTACACGGCATACATTCCGATATAGCGCCTATAGACAGCAGACTATCTATAGCTTTACGAAAATGAACCTTTTCGGAATTAGAATATTGTTTAGGTTTAGGTGGGTACGCCTGCACTACTAGGTTAGAGAAAGGTATTTCATATCCTCGAATATAGGAAAGAATAACAGGGTCCCTAGTGATCAATGACCACTGATTGTAAAATAAGGATAATCTGCCACCATAATTTACCGATTCTAACGGCGGGATTGCTGCGGCCGACGCTGTGACGGCCTGGTAAAGCTCGGCTGCTGACTCTTCGTTTGTGCAGGCTCCCTCGTCCTCGGAGGACCCATTTGCCTGCGCATCGGGTGAGGACTCTTGGAGTTTAAAGTCTTGGCCGGTCCTGAAACGGGCTTTTTGACGACAGACTTAGGAGCGGTCGTAACTCTCAGTTCTGCTCCAGATTTATTAATTGCTTTCGCGTTTCTCAGCGTCTCAGACAGATTTTGCCCAAAGAGCAAACTGTCTGGCTTCGTATTCTCCAGCTGTTCCTTTATATCTTTCTTCACCGACGTGAGAATAAAGCTTCTTCTTGTAACGGAGTCGCTGTATTGAGAATCGCACAAAAGCTGTCCAGTATGCATGAGTAATCTTATTAACTCTGTGTCCTTTTCTTTAGCCGAAACTAAGCGTGTTAAGGCTTGGCTTAAACAGGAAACGGCACATGCCACCTGTTTTTGTTTTCCCTCAATCGCCTTGTCGCGTTTGAAGACCATATCGGAGACAGCAGCCTTTATCTCCGGATTCAGTGCCGGTGCGTCTATTAATTTACAATTACTAGGGAGTAGATATTTTTCTCTAAGCTCCTTCCTAGTATCTTTAGACAATCCCCTTGTAGCGGTATGCTCCAGTCTGATCGCGAGATCTTTTTGAATCTCACAGGCGTAAGTATGGGTTTGTGTAGGGTCATTGCCAAATATTTCCAGAATGTCACTATCGACTTCGTCAGCGGCGACTGCAGCGTTGGTGTTGGCATCGGCAGCGGCGGAGACAGTGTCAACGGCAGTGGTGACAGCAGGCGAGTTGGGAGGCGGCAGCGTTTGTTCAGCAGGTAAGGTATTATGTTTTGCGTTCATTTCAGGGTCCAGTGTTTGTGCGTCTGCAAGCGAAAATGGATTTCCCTTGTATACTAGGCCCGTGGGCACATATGTACCTATATTAGTTAAGAAACAGTCCTAATATACTGTTCGCAAAACTAATTTACGGGCAGTGACATCTCCACAGAGAAGCACGTAAACCCACAGGTATTAAAGCGACGATACGGTGAGTGTCGACAGTAAGAAGATAGCCCACAAGCTACTCGCAATACTGTATATAAGGTAAGAGACAGCCCTTCAAACTGCCCGCAATACCACAACACCTTGTCTATTATTACTCGTAGATTATAAGAAAATAACAATAAATAAATCTGTTAGAATAAAAACACTAACCTCCTGTTTCTAACACATCCTGCGTCATGTTCCTGTCGGGTGACGAACGACGGTCGAACGATGAGTAGCGGCTGCGGCTGCGCGGCACTCGCGATACCGAGGAGGCGCGCGAGCTGCTGCGCCCGCTAAACGAGGCGCGGTGTCCACTCGAGGAAGCGCGATCGCGGTCTTGCCACGACTCCCGCGATGATACGGATGAGTCACGCTCCGGGCGCCTACGCGCCGCTCGATTCACTTTTCTCTCCAACTTCCTAAGTTTTTTCTTCAAATCGTCATAATCACTCTTATCACGTTTCCTTTTCCGTGAGTGGGGCATCTTTCGTCACTCACACGCGGTAAAAAGTACACAAAATACTTTAAGAAACGGTAAAACAGTGCGCAATGGCGAAGCGTTAAAACACGAATGACGTTTGACAATACTGGGCCGGGTAAATGGAGAAATATCTACCCTCATACAAAAAAAAAAAAAAAAATCTCAAATAACGTGTGATAATGGTGATCCGTTACGCGATACTACATGGTATTCTATGCTAATCTCGAGGACGAAGCCAGAGTATAATAATAGTCAAACCGAGTACAATTTAACCCATGGCATAATGCACATCAAGTGTAAGCTTACCTTATTAACATATTTAACGACTAATTTACATTTTCTTGCATTCACGCGATAAGTATGTAATTTTAGATTTATTAAGTCATAAATAAAATTGACTTATGTATGCAGTCGATGAAAGGTAGCTTAAAAAACGTGTTTTTAGTTGTTGCTAGTTTATGATGCATTAAAGTTTTAAAAAAAGAATAGGGTAGTTTCCAACTAGTCAAATAAGTTACTTTTTACTAAACGTCAAAACACGACATTAATATTGATTTTGTACGAAAAAGCACACTGTGACGTCATAGAAAAAATGATAAAATGTCGCACTTATTATTACACTTTATTAAAATTCATAATTCTTATTATTCTTATTATAATTATACATTTATATAAACGCTACCTTACCTGGTGTATTGTTGGTTGCGCTACCAATAAGACACCAGGGGGGTTAAAATGGCCACATCGAAGTGATTCATCTAAGAAAGCAATTTTGCTATTTGACATTTGTTTGCATTGCGAACTTACTTTTATATGCGCAAGTGACAAATTGCAATATTGCTTTCTTAGATGAATTGCTTCGATGTGGCCATTTTTATCCCTTAGGTGTCAACGCCATACAATTTGTTCTGGCTCGACCGGGGAGGCGCCACCATTGTATCCTAGAATGAGCATTTATAGACACAAGTTTTTTTTTATATTTTACGTGTACACATCATCATCATCTCTCTAGCATTATCCCGGTTTCCACAGGGTCCGCTTACCTAACCTGAAGATTTGACAGGTCCGGTTTTTTACAGAAGCGACTGCCTGTCTGACCTTCCAACCCGCGAAGGGAAAACCAGCTCAATGAATAGGCGTTTATGCGTATTTTACATGTACACGAGAGAGGTTTATGACTTAACCTGTATTTCTGGTGTAAGCAGACCAAGAAGTGCATGGAACAGGTTAAAGAAAAGGTTAACGTCGTAGCTTCTATGCTGTTCTGGGAGCAAATAAAAAACATAGAACACGTTCAGCTGCTTGTCTTCCCGGGCATGTCGTAAAAACCGACAGAGGGATTGCGTCCTCTAACATGATGGACTAATGTTATGGGCGATAGGCTGATCCCTTATCACCATAAGGTTCATCATATCCATCTTAGGACTTCGTATCAACAGTGGCTGCAAGTTGTCTTTGATTACTTGTGGCTCTGCCCACCCCATTTGGGATTACGGGCGTGAGTTTATGTATGTATGTATGTTAACATCGTGTCTTATAGGGAAGTCAAGGAAGCCTTTGAAAGACTGGTATGGAAAATGCTACACCGACAAGAGCGTGGCTCTTAAATTGATGATGAATCAGAATCAGAATCATTTATTCAACGTAATTATCATGGATAAACTTGTTGAAGGTCAATGTAACATTTTTGAATTTACGTCATTTCGCAAGGTGTTATGGCTGAGGAGAAGAAATGACAAGAAACTGCAACAGCAACACATCTTTTAAATCAATGAGGGTACATTACAAGTTATTTAATAACTAGAGGAACACATTCAATACCAGACATTTTTATCATTTAGGTAATCATTCATAAATGTTATCCTAGGTCTACCCCTTCCTCTCTTCCCTTCAATTTTTCCTTCGGCGGCATGGCGGTTACTCCACCGACAAGAGCGCAGCTCTTAAATAGAGAGAGAGGTAATCATTAATCTTATAATAGGCTTTTTTACATAAAGTAAACTTCACGTGAGCTTTAAATTTATTCTCTGACAAATTTAAAATATTATCTGGTATTTTTAAAATAAAATACCAGATAATATTTAGTAGTTGATGTAGATGATGATATAAGTAGAGGGTTTGGCATTTCATTTACTTGCGAAAAAAGCTTCAAAATGATTGTCTTGGAAGATATTAGCAAACTAATCACCATCTAAACAAGCCACCCCGAGAACTGCACGCATGAGCCTACCATCTAATTTGGGCCATACGTCATCTGCCAGCGCTTACTAATTTAGTGGCCGCAATAAATCTCGTTCTCGTACTGTGAGCTGATGTCTGGGAAATTAACCACATTCAGATTGCTACTGCCCGCTGCACTTGCGTGGCTTTGATTGTGGATGATTTACGTGCTCTTGTTATGTGTGGATCCCGGTGAGGAGCTCGGTGGCGCAGCGGTTAACGCGCTCAGTCTGCGATTGTTGAAGTTAAGCAACTTTCGCAAAGGCTGGTCATAGGATGGGTGACCACAAAAAAAGTTTTCATCTCGAGCTACTCCGTGCTTCGGAAGGCACGTTAAGCCGTTGGTCCCGGCTGCATTAGCAGTCGTTAATAACCATCAATCCGCACTGGGCCCGCGTGATGGTTTAAGGCCCGATCTCCCTATCCATCCATAGGGAAGGCCCGTGCCCCAGCAGAGGGAACGCTAATGGGCTGATGATGATGATGATGATGTTATGTGTGGATGAGAAGATTACTCAAAGCGTCGCGCGGCTATCAAACATAGGTACAATAATAAACATAAACATACGTTGTAGCAGCGTTAACGGCCTCCGTGGTCCAGTGGTTGAGCGTTGGGCTCACGATCCGGAGGCCCCGGGTTTGTATCCCGGTGGGGACAGATTACAACAATCACTTTGTGATCTCTAGTTCGGTTAGGACATTACAGGCTAATCACCTGATTGTCCGAAAGCAATATGATCCGTGCTTCGGAAGGCACGGTAAGCCGTTGGTCCCGGTTACTACTTAATGATGTTAGTATGTTGTCGTTACATGAGCCATGTCAGGGGCCTTTGGCGGCTCAGTAATAACCCTGATGCCAGGGTTGATGGAGTTGGTATTCCACCTCACAACCCACACGATTAGAAGTTCAGAGCGTTCACAGCGAAGCGTTGTGACAAGCGTTTGATTGATAAATTTGATACGCGTACTTATTGAATACGGCTTCGATGTGGCCTTTTTAATCTCCCAGGTACCTATTATCTTTAGTCTTCATCATCATCATCATCATCATCATCATCATCAGCCGTACGACGCCCACTGCTGGGCATAGGCCTCCCCCAAGGATCTCCACGACGATCGGTCCCGCGCTACCCGCATCGAACAGCTTCCCGCGACCTTCACCAGATCGTCGGTCCACCTTGTAGCGGGCCTACCCACTGAGCGTCGCCCGAGCTTTAGTCTTCATTTTGTGCTAAACCGGCGTGTGAAATCTTCTCAGTGCCTAGAGATTTTAAAATTAGTATAAGCGTAAGTATACTGTTACTTTAATCGAATAACAAAAAATAAGAGTGAAGATTTCTTACGAGAAATTTTACATCGAACACTCCATACAAAAGTCTCATTTTTACTGTATGCCGCTTTATCGTAGGTGTGAGCGAGACAGATTGTCCGCGATCGCTCGCTTTACTGCTTAGCTTAATTTAGTTCAAAACCCCCTACGGTTTGGTACGGGGCGGAGAGCTACCTTTCTATGCGTATTATTATTCAAGGTTATATGTTTATACTTCAATCGTCACTTGTTTCGACATCGCACGAATAGCATCGCGTCGTGGGGAAGCTCGCGAAGTTTAACAAAAAAAGATATTACGAAAACAAAAGACCATTTCAAGAAAATGAGCAACCGTAATAAAGGCATCATAGAGAATTTACTACAGTTTTTATGTCGGCCAGAGAAGGAAGCAAGGGTGTACTCAAACCTTCCTGCTACGGAATTGCTACGGCGTAGCATGCGTAGCGAATGTTTATCTGCTACGGAGATATGATGTGAAAATTTTCTTGCCTTTTTCGCTATTTTTTGGGTCCAAAGGTACAGGTAGTGTGAAATATTTGTTTACCTGAGTTCACTATATTGGAAGGAATAAGCAGAATTTATGAAACCTATTTTATGAAATACAATAACCATCATCTTAAAGTTGGATAAACGGCCTCTGTGGGCCAGTGGTTGAGTGTTGGGCAAACGATCCGGAGGTTCAAGGTTTGAATACCGGTAAGGACTTATCACAAAAATCGGTTTATGATCCCTAGTTTGGTTAGGACGTTGCAGGCTAATCACCCGATTGTCGGAAAAGGAAGATGATCCATGCTTCGGAAGGCACGTTAACAGTCGAACCCGACTACTATGTATTTACTTAAGTAAGTATGTAGTTACATAAGCGTATGGCAGCTCACTTGTCGTAATACAATTCATCATGTCTGTCTTCACCCCATTAGGCATTTAGGGCGTGAATTTTAAGTAGATATGTGATTTTATGTAAAAAAGTACATTGTAAACTAATCCGCCAACCCACTTTCGTACATTCTAATGTCAGTTACCAGCCCGCATTTTCACCAATAACATAGTCTCACTCTAACACCACCGGTTAGAAAGGGACGGCCTATTGTTTTCAAAGTTCCACGCGTTAGTTTGCTTAGTGCTTGCCGGATTAATGGAAAACAAATATGCGGGTTTTATACAGCGCTGTAGATAGCTTTATGTTTTAATTTTAGTACGGTTTTAGCTTGAAAATTGTTATTTTGTTTGAATTACAACAACGGTAATTAAGCGCCACATTAGTTTTGTCTATGTAACCTATTTTCTACCCAGTCTAAAATAATGTTGGCAAATTACATGCGGACGATGGGTCGGTAATACGTCATTGAATATGTGAGACCTTTTAGCGCTGTGTATGGGTGTTAATGATACCGTAACGAATACTCAGGGGGATGATTCAAACCATGATTCTGAGTTGATATCAAGTGGTGTTGTTATTTTAAATAAAAGATTAAAAGTATTTTATTTTGGAATACGTCGTTTTATTTCGAAAAAACCACAAAGAATGATGACAGCTCACAAAGTATAGAATACTAGTGTTGTAACATAAAAATAGTGTTGTCCAATTTATGTTAAATTATCTTAGCGGTAAAGTTTATATTTTAATTACAATAGTAAATACAATACAATAGTAGAATTTTCGGTAATTTAAAAAAAAACACTAAAAGTTCATGAATTTTCCGACAGGAAATTCCACTTAATATCAACCCAGAATCATAGTCTTAATTATGATCTGTGGTCTGAATCATCCCCCTGAGTATTTGCTACGGTATCACTAACACCCATACGTACTTGTATGGCTACCTGAACGAGGTGTAATTGAGTTACACAAAGTAAGTGACATCGTAATGAATGACTGAGGGTAATGATTCAGCTCATTACTCAGAGTTGAAATCAAGTGAAATTTTCTATCGCAAAAGTATTTCAATTGAAAATAATCATGGTTGATGTTTTTTTCTCACCGCTGAAATTCGACAATGATTGGGATAGATTAGGCCTGTGCTGGATTCGAACCGGGATCTCAAAGACTAGTACATACATAATTAATAAAACCTACACTCATAACAGTGCGAACGTCGTTTTACGACGCATGACAAATGATGTGTTCCGGTCGTAATTGTTTATACTCATCGGAAGTACTGTGACCCACACTAAGTTTCATGTTTTATGTTCACCATGTAATAGAGGGCGCCACTGCACTGTTGCCAATTACCGGGATTTTTTTTATATTTATATATTATTGAAAAATAAACTACATTCATCACCTTGTATGTTTGTCTCAATATTCCTCTATTGTTACAGTTTGTATTACCTAATTAAATACAATAATGAATAAATAAAGTATGAGGCAACCGCATAGATGGACGAAAAAAACCGGTGGGATAGGTAATTCGCCACAAGTGAGGCGCAACATACCTACGAATGAGGGGCCGATTCCGAGAAACTTGCAAGCAACAAACAAGTAAACAAGATAGTGAACATTGTGAAATAAGTCATACAGGAATATATTTATGAAAATACAAGCGGCCGCCCGCGACTTTGTCCGCAAGAATTTCCGATTTTTCTTACACATAAGACATAGAGGTAGATAAACTCTGTTGCGAGCTTTTTGTATGACCATTTAAGATAAACATTCCCATCATATCATAAATTACATATGTGTAACGGTTTTGTCAGCGCACGCCAGAATTGCTCGCAGATGGCAGATTTTTTCCTACTTACTTGACACTTATCGTCACATTTTAGCCAATTCACACAATATATTTATAAATTGTATCCTATGTGTTATTCTGATGTATACGCTACATTATTGTAAAGTTTCATTAAAATCCATCCGGTAGTTTTGCGTGAAAGAGTAACAAACATCCAAACATCCATACTCACAAACTTTCACATTGTCATTTATAATATTAGTAAAATACAGCTATCCCTTTCCCTGACATCCGTATTTTATCCGGAGTGAGATGGACGGCCTGCGCTCGACACCACAAAACGAAAGTCCTGTAAACCCCACGCATTCAATTACGAGACCTTTTACATCGTCCATCGATTGTAAAAAGTGTCACCAGTGATATGAATATTTTGCTACCGTTGAGAAGTCGTGACATTGCTAAGGTTATGTTATTTGGATGGTTCGTGTATATAACAACAAAAATAAAGCTTTCTTTAAATTACCCCTTGGACAGACGTAAAAAAATCCGAATACCTTCAGGTATTCTGACACTAGCGTTGAAGAGTCGATATTGACATCACAAATTACAATATGTGATAGATGGGAGTAGGGCCCTGTGCTGGGAGGTTTTCTGGCCACGTCTTTCCCTCAGCGATACAGCTTCCGATTCCGAGTTTTACAGCTAGTTATGTAATTTAATTTTTGACGTTCAAAAAGCGTCTATGTCAGCTAATTTTGAAGAACTAATATTTCTGAATTTTGAATGGAAGAATAGAATGTCCAGAAATAACAATTTTCTACGTTGTGTAAAAAAATAGATATCTATGTACATATGTAACATAAAACCCACGTGTGAAAAGAACTACTTAAGTTGTTTTTAAATCCTATCTCTTTCAACTAGTTATTTTCGTGTATGAGCTGACAGTTCATTATATCTATCTTAGAACTTCAATACTACACGGCTACAAGGCAACTTCTCAGGCAAGGCACCCACCCACCTCTAATATTTTTTTGAACAAGCCCAGGGTAGAGATGAGTGGAGGAAAGGAGGTCGTTGCCCTGCAGGGGAATAGTGTAAGCTGATAGTAATAATCACAATAAGCAATGGACACCACATGGTGCTACAGCTCATCACCTATTACGTTGGTCTAACAGAAAGCTCGGTAAAGCGTGGATACTTAGTTCATCGTCGGATGTACAATCAAAGAGCAAAAGTGCAGTCACTGAGCCCAGCGAATTATTTGTAAACAGTATTGAAATTATGAACCATTAGTTGTCATAATTATATAATTTATGTTTTTGTATGTGTTTTAAGTCTATTACAGAAACGACATGTAAACCAGGAAGTCTTAAGTGCAACCAGTTAATTTATTACTTTGCAAGAAACTTTGATTGGACTTTTGCACCTTATCGTTACCTTACCTCTGACTCCCCAATTGAGAACATACGTAGTCGTAAGCTCAATTTATGTTATTTAATAGACAAAAGGAAGTAACAGATATGATTCGTGAAGTGATAACGGTATGATTACACAATTACGCAGGTATAATTTCTCAGGTGAAACAATTAAATTTTACAAGAAACCATAAATTGTGCGCGACGCGAGCCGCGCGGAGGAAGCCGAGCCGCCCCTTGCCTCTGTTTGTAGTGAGGGCTACTTACAGATATTTCTGCAAATATTTAGTTATTGAAATATTGTGTTATAGATTTAGTTATTTTCTCTGTTACTGATAATTTTATTTCTATAGCACTCGTTACTTAGGGAAACACACAAAGAGAAAAATAAATCAAAAAAAAATCTGACTCAGTGCGAGCGTGTTAACCATTACACCACCGGGTCCTCCTCCTATCCATGCGAAATTCTTTCGGTATGGTCAACGGTTGTCCCGGCTTGACAAGAGCTGCGAGTTTAAGTCCCGTTGGAGCCATTATTTTATTTCATTTCATTTTCTCTTTGAAATGTTACTGATGTTAGTTACTGTGGTTCTGTGGTACACCGACTTGCTTTACAACTGAGAAGCGCCAGTTCGAACCTGCTTATTTTCCGTTGGGGTAGGCAAAGACCGTGGAATTCCAGTTACTACGATTTCGACACACCGCTTTCGCTTCTACCACTGGACAAAGACTTCATGTATTGCTTTCCGGTTTAAAGTACTTTTGTGTTCAATTATTGTCACGGATAAGCGCCATCTAGCGCATATTTTATAAACCAATTAGTTCGCATACGATGTCAATGTGAAAGATATTTGATAATGTAAGGTAGTAACCAAAAAATCTAACAGATGTCGCTAATAACTGACGCCAATTAAAAAAGATTATCAAGATGGAATAACGACGAAACATGGAACTAAATTTTCCGTTTCCGATTAATATTACGGGAAGACAACAAACCAATTTTTACCAATTTCTTCATGGATGTTCCCTATATGGCCAAGAAAAAACCATAGAGCAAAGTAAAAGAGAAAAATGTTCAGGCTCGACACTCGCACATAAAATCCCTTGCGCGTCCCATCCCTAGGTTCTTACCCCTTCCTTATATTACCATGTTAATTGTACCCAACGAGTTAGTGTTGGCGTCTGATAGAGTTACTCAACGCACCTGCATTGCGGACGTTTTAGATGACGAAAGCTTTATGCTAAGGCCCACCAATGTTCGCAATTTTAAAGGTAAGAACCGGATTTATCCGGTTTTGCTTCGTTTTTTCGGGAAAATTTTTGGAGGGATTTTCTGCAAGATTATCTTTTATTATCTTTTGTGACCAAATTGGAGATGTCCTTAGAAAAGGTTTAATACGATCTACTCTGAACCGGCGTGCGTGTATGAAGCGATTGATGAATGTGGAGGAAGCAAGAGAAGTGTGTCAGGCTCGAAGCAAATGGAATTCTATAATCTCTGCTTACCCCGGTGGGAAATAGGCGTGAGTTTATGTATGTTATCTTTTATTATAGTTATTCTCCGGCCAAGTAGCTAACGTTATTTTGAGGCATCTTATCCACAGACAATTTTTTCGCACTTACGCGGAGTAGACGTACGCAACGCGGAAATGAGAAATCACTCATTATATGAAAACTGCCCAAGAGAGAAAGTGACAGACAAGGTACCATTATGACAATTATTTTTGCTACGTAGAACTTAAAAGGATCCTGTCCTGATCTAGTGATGTTTTTTTTAGTTTACAAATTAATTATTTACATTCTTAATGATCTAATCAAGGAAATTACTAATATAAATACTTTCAAACATAAATTAAAAGCATATCTTTTGGAAAAGTGCTGCTACAGTGTTGACGAATAATTGTAACATAATTATACAAGGGATATCAAAGTTACACTTTGGGTAACATCAAATTATTGTATTTTATTAAAAGTTATAAAGAAAAAATAATGTTGTATTTAAATTGACTTGTACATGTTTATTTTTTTAATTTTTTTTTATTGTAATTATTGACTTAGTTGTTTTTAATTTAATGTTTCGTTGATATTAATTAGTAATATATGTACTATTTTTAAATTCGTCGAAATATTGATAAATGTTGATTTTTACTTTAAGTTGTTTGCTTTTAAATGCTCAATTGTTAAATTTTTGGATTGTTTAAATTCATAGGTACATGTAAAATTTCAAATACAATTTATATTGTTAATGAATAACATTGAAACATTATCATTACGCACAACAGTATTGACATCACAAAATATTTACAATCAGTCACATAAAAAACCTGTGCTTTGAGAAAGAAGGAGATTTCAGTGTTTAAATTTTTATTACATACAAAATTTTCAATATTTAGATGAAACAGTCGAGGTATCACATGTGTTAAGTTCCAAAGTAAAGTTACATACATACATATATAGATAAATTCACGTCTTTTTTCCACCAGGGTAAGCAGAGACTATGGAATTCCACTTGCTTCAATCCTGACACACATCTCTTGCTTCCTCCACATTCATCAATCGTTTCATACACTAGTACTGAATCTTTTCTAAGGATATCTTCAATTTGTCTTCCTCTGCCAGCCCTACCACCAACTTTCGCTTTACACTGCTTTCGTAATCCTATCAACGGAAAATTCCACTTGATGTTAACACAAAATCATGGTCTGAATCATCCCCCTCAGTATTTGTTACGGTGTCACAAACATTCTGTATACATTTCCAAATTTTTGCTTATCTTTAGGAACAACGGGGTAAAAAAATGTGTAAAAAAATAACACAAAATGTCGGGAGTATGTAAAATCGCGTTGTGCTGCGTAATTTTCACGCTCGAGGTTTCACGTGCTAATCTCTTCACTCCTGCGTCGGAAAAGAATAAAAAGCGGCCAAGTGCGACTTCAATTTGCAGGCCGAGGGTTCCGTAAGAGCACAACCGGTCAAACATCCAGTTTAATTTGCACACTAAGGGTTTTGTACCAGCACAATAGCCCGGTCACACATCCACATAAATTCACGTCTATTTCCCACCGAGGTAAGCAGAGACTATGGAATTACTGTCCACACACAGTAGTTACAGTAAGTAAAAGACAGTAATGAAACAGAAATTTACATTTTGTAAAAAAGGTTATTATAAGATTAGTAATTCTGTCGATCCGTAAGCTCTTTATTCTCTCAATTATAATGAAAATGCATGTGAGTCTGACCTATGATCCGAATCTTGTGGCTTCGAAGAGACGGTCGGATATTGTTTGCCCCTCCCAACCTTGCAAGACCTCATTTGCTCGTAGGTTCTTCTTCTTTCTCGGTGCATATATTTATAATAAAATTAACAGACGGTGTAATATTTACAACCTAAATATTTATAAGTGTAAGAAATCTGTAACAAACTGGTTACTTACACTAACATATGATGAGACTGAAGACCTCCTCAGCGTAATTTCTTAGGTGCATCATTTCTATTTTTATTTCTTATATTTTGTCTCGATTTTGATTTGCCTAAATCTCGGAATCTTAAAATGGACTTTTAACTCCCATTTTGTGGTCACCCATTTTTACACACACACACACACAATACTTTCATTTACACACCATGCACACCAAATCACACCATCACATATTTTGACACAAATAGTTGTTCTACTTAATTCCCTATTGATTGATTGATTAGTTTTTTAATTTTTATCCTTATTTCTTTTATTTTTGTAGTCGTTTGTTTCTTTCTAAGTTGTAATTATGGCTACCCATTAAGACTGCTGATCTGGAGGTGGAGGCCTGGAATCCTATAATACAGGGTATCCTAGTCTAGGTTCCAGCCTTTACACATGATCACCCGTTATGTTTAACCCTATTGTCTAAGATGTTTATGTACACTTTGTATCATGTTATGTCGTGAAGGAAATAAATATTTTTATTATTATTATTATTATTTTTATATACATATATTTAAATCTCTCCGAAGAGGTAAGGGTGGCACGGGCCGTAGCCAAGTGCTGTTATTGGTTCAGTGATAAGAATTTCCTAACGATGCGGCACGTATTCAAAATAACTGCTTTTTGAAGCAGTGCGTGTGTGGATGGGTGAATGTTGAGAGTGTGGAGACCGGTGTGGAGTGTTTTTGGTATAACGCCTGTAGTGGATAATATTATAGGTACTGTTTTAACAGCTCTTACTTGCCACTGGGTTTGAATTTCTATCGCAAGATCGGTGTATTTGGCTATCTTTTCAGTGTGAGTAGTAAGTAGGTTATGGGTGTTGCATACAGCTATGTCTATCAGAAAAACGCTCTGGCTGGCCTTGTCAAATAATGTTATATCCGGTCTATTAAAATGAACTGTTTTATCTGTGATTATTGTTCTGTCCCAGTATAGTCTATAATTGTTATTTTCTAGTACAGCTTGTGGCTGGTATTTATAGTATGGGAGCTTCTCTGTTATAAATTTGTACTTAAAGGCTAGGTTTTGATGAACAATTGCAGCAACTTGGTCATGCCTATGTTTGTAATCCGTCTGAACTATGGATTTGCATGCACCAGTAATATGCTGTATTGTTTCTGAGGCACTATGACAGCGTCTGCATGATTCAGTTGGTAAGTTGGGCAATCGAATGATGTGTTTTTGGTAATTACGGGTGTCAATTATCTGATCCTGGATGGCAATCATAAAAGCTTCAGTCTCCGGAAAGAGCTCGCCCCTTCGTAACCAAGTGTTCGACGCAGCTTTGTCGACGTGTGGCTGTTGGAGGTCATGGCGATGCCTGCCGTGCAGAGACTTTTGCTCCCATGCAGCAATCTTCTCTTTAGCATCAACGGTTTTTTCGTGTGGCTGTGGGTTATGATCTTGCAAATTGAGCGGTGTGAGTCCTTTATCTGCCTGAGTTACTATACAGTGTAGAGTGGATTGATGCATACGTTGGTGGAAGTACTGTCTGAGCGTTTTAATTTGTTTGTTATGTAGATTAGCAATATCTAAAATGCCTCTCCCTCCTTCTTCTCGTGGTAGCGTCATTCGTTGTATACAGGCTCTAGGGTGGTGCTTGCGTTGAGCTGTCATGGTGGTGTTAATTGTACGCTGTAAGTTTATGAGGTCCGTTTTCGACCACCTAATGATCCCAAACGAGTAGGTAAGAACCGGGATGGCAAATGTGTTAATTGATTTTACTATGTTGCGAGAATTGAGCTGAGATCGGAGAATTATATTTAGCCTATGTTGGAATTTCTTTTTTAATTCAATTTTAATTTGTTTCTGTTCGATCTGGCGCGCCTGTTGGAAACCTAAATATTTATAAGTTTCGTCGGAATTTAAAGACTCTATGGAATTACCTGATTCTAATGTGTAATCGTTTTGAACTATCCTGCCTGATTTAACCGAGAACGTTTTACATTTGTCAATGCCGAATTCCATGTGTATGTCATTTGAGAATGTCTGTGTGATGTCTGCCAGATGATGTAGTGACTGTGTAGTGTTACTGTAAAGTTTAATATCGTCCATGTACATGAGGTGTGTTAGTATTGTGTGACTATTCGTGTTAGTTGTGATAGTAAAGCCGTGATTCGATTGGTTTAGTATTTCTGAGAGCGGGTTCAAAGCGAGGCAGAACCACAGTGGACTAAGTGCATCGCCTTGAAAGATTCCACGCCTAATTGGGATTTCTCTAGTTTCGTTGTTATTCCCTAAGAGTCTAAGCTTCGTTCTCCAATGCTGCATTGAATCTTCCAGAAATTTGACTATTGTAGGGTGTATTTTGTAATGTCGCAATATATATACAAGCCAGCTATGAGGTACGGAATCGTATGCTTTTCGGTAGTCAATGTACATGGTATTGATGTTTTTTTTCTTAGTGTAAGCTTGTTTCATAACAACGGAATCGATAATTAGTTGCTCCTTACATCCTTGACTATTTTTACGACATCCTTTCTGCTCCTCTGCTAGGATATTATTTTTGGTAACATGTTGATGGATGACTTCTGCAATACATGATGTCAGAATTTTGTAGATTGTCTGTAAACAAGTGATGGGGCGATATTTTGCTGGATTTTGATAGTCACTGTCTTTGGGGATCATGTAAGTTATACCTTGAGTGATATAATGTGGCATTTTGTCTGGTAGTTTTATGAAATCATTAATGTGGTTGTGAAGCAGCGGGTGAACTGCAGTGAATTTTTTGTACCAGAAGTTGTGTATGTGATCGCTGCCTGGTGCCTTCCAATTATGGGTTTTCCTTAAGACTCGATCAAATACATCAATGGGGATAAATTCGAACTCCATTTCAGCAATATTAGACTCTGTTGCGATCCAGTCTGCGTTGTGATTGTGTTGTACCGGCTTTGACCATATATTTGACCAAAATTGATAAAGATCGTCTGGTGATGGTACGAATGGGGTGTGTGGTGTGTTTTGGATGCGTTGGGTAGTTGATGAAAGATTTCTATAAAATTGTTTCTCGTTGTTCAAAAATTTCGCGTTTTGCTCCTTTCTTTGCGTACAATTAGCATATCTCCTTAGTCTGCTGACTGAGGTATTAAGTTTTTGCTTAAGAGTGTCTAGGAATTGGTCGTCTGTCAGGTTAGGTTCTTCATGCTGTGAGTGTATTCTATAAGTGTTTTTTATTGCTTCTACATATGATATAAGTCTACTACTTCTGATGCCCTGTATATATTGAATCAGTCTTCCTATATCTCTTCTCAGCGACTGTATCTTTTTTTCTAATCTTTTCTGCCATGCTGGAGTTCTGTCTTTTTGTTTTCGTGGTGTATTATCTGTATTATATATTTTAGTACCGTTACAAATTGCTGTTGTGTATGCCGCGCAATAGATTACAGTTTGAGTGTTCTCGAAGTCGTCATCATCTTTTAAGTAGTTTGGCAGTATCTCCGTATTTATATAATCACAAATCTGTGCGAGTTTTCTAGAGGTATTCTGTTTCGGTATATATGGTCTTTTTGTTGGGTCTGTATGTTTAAATCTATGAAACACTTCTTCAAACTTGTTCTTTACGTGTTGCTGGTCAATAATAACATTAATTGGTTCTCTTCTATTGATTCTACGTGTGTGAGAAACTGGTGGTGAACTCATTTGTGGATCTATATCTTCTCTTTCATCGTTAGTCTGGTCCGTCAGTGTTGTAAATGATGTCATTTCATGAAGAATATTCTGTGTACTAGTCCTGCTATGCAAATCACTGAGGTGGAGTTCTGCCTCTCTCCTAATTTCATTTAGTCGTTCAGTAGAAATATATTTATTGTTTATAATGGATCTCCTTTGGTCAGCAATATGTTGTTCTGAAAGATGCGTAAGATGCGGGTAATTTTGTATAAACCTATCTCTAACTTTTTGTCTATGCGCTATCATGTTTGTTTCTAATTCTGTAGCTTCATAATAACATTTAATTAGGGTTTCATTTAATTCTTCTGACCATTTCATTCTGCTTGTTTGGGTTGTGTTAGCGCTATCAATATTCTCAGTATCTTGGATAGCAGGTACATCAGTTATGGATGACCCTAGCTGAGTCCCATTAATATCTGCCACTACTTCTGCTCTTATTTCTTCTAAAGTATCTATTGTTAGTAATTTATTTCTCAGTATAGCCCTACGTTGATCTCCTATACGCTGTCTGGTTGCTTGCATAGATGGGAATGTTTCTGTGAATGCTTGGTGAAGTGTTCCTAAGTAATTTCTTGTATTTGTTGTTTCGATTTTGGTAATTTTAAGATAAGTGCGCCATATGAATCTGTTCATTTCAGCTGTCCATTTTCTTCGTGCGCGTTTGGTGCCAGTAGTGGGAGCACAGTCATCGGCGTGTGCCTCGTGCTCAACATCTACTGACATTGGGGTTGCGGTTGATGACCGGGATTTGGATGAATTTTGGAACGAATGAGGTGATGAGCTGGGTGATTGGAATAAACTATGGGTAGATGATATAGGTGATGATGTGGATGAATGTGAGCCGGGATGATTTGAACTTAAACCTGCAACAGTGCTAGACTGGGCAGATTGTAGCGAAGCGGTGCCCCCCCCAGAGTACGAAGGGCAGCCCGAGCCCGTAGGCCCAGGGCGGGATTCTCCATTACTGGTACCCACCTGGGGTAGTCTACTTGTACTTCTTAATCGCATCGCTATTTTGGGTACTAGTGCTCCGTTAGTCATTGGTAAGTATTTAACTGATTTGTCCACACATATATGTACACGCATACATGCATTACGCCTGCATGGATGCGTGCACATACATACGCATAACGTTGCCAATGTCCGCCCCTCACGTGGCTTCAGATGGTCGAGCCGGACGTGGAGTTAGGTTTGCGAGGGGCTTATTATTATTATTATTATTATTATTATTATAATTACCTAGAAGCGATAAGGCCGCCATTTGCCATGTACTCAGTTAAGAGTCTTTTGTAAATATTTCCTTTTATTTTGGTACAATAAAGTATATTTGTATTTGTTTTTATAACTTGAAGTAGTCAAAATATTACATAAGTAGATATTCTGAGATAATCAAATTTAAAAATACAGCCCTTTAAAGATCTTAACAGACAGCGTAGGTCTTCTTCTTATCGTCTGGGTTGTGAGGTGGAATACCAGCCTCATCAACCCTGGTGTCAGGGTTACTATTGTGCCGCCAAAGGCCCCTGACATGACTCATGTAACGACTACATACCTACTTACATCAGTAAGTAGTAACCGGGACCAACGGCTTAATGTACAGCGTAGGTTCAGTATTAGGATGTGTTTTTTGTACTGAACCCTAAAAATAAACGAACGTACTATACGTTCTCCCTTTTTGTACTATATGGTTATGCTAAGGGTGTTTTTCTAAGTTTTTTATGCTGTGCTATAAGGGGGAATATAGATGGGGTTAAGCGGTAAAATGTGCTAATGTGCGATTGTGAATGGTTTATGGTTTATTATTTATGGTACTCAATTGCGGAGGTATTTTTTTTTCTTTAAAGCCATTATTATGCACTCAGCTACTTATAATTTTGGTCATAATTATCGTTAAAGTGATGTGACCTACTGAGAAGTGATGTGTCATTCCAGAGAATGTTCTCAAAGTAAGAATATTCTTGTTGTAAAATCTCTTTAATAGTTAGGTCACTGGCTGCTTCTTTTAATTCTTATTTTTTTGTCTTTACCCACACTATTACTCTATACTCTGATCCTGCCATGTAATAAAGTTTTTTTTACATAACTTTTGCATCTTTTTACTGCTGGGAAAATTCCTAAATGATCCCAAAATGGGAACATTCTCGGGAAGGCACATCACTGGTAATAAGCCTAGGTTGAAAATATTTTCACCATACACTGTACCGTTTGGTACGATATCACCTGTGTACATAAATACATAAACTAAAGTCTATTTCCTACAGGAGTAAGCAGAAACTTTAGGATTCCATTTGTTTCGATCTTGACACACTCCTCTTGTTTCGACCACATTCCTCAATCGTTTTAGATACGCACGCCGGTTCAGAGTAGACCGTACAGAACCTTTTCTAAGGGCTTCTCTAATTTGGTCAAAGTACGTCCTTATAGGACTATTAACTATGTTACTATAAAGTTATTACATTAACTATGTTCCAACCTTTTCCAGAATCGACACAACAAAAGAACAATCACTTCAAAATCGCCGCAGACTCGAATAAAATTGTTGAAACGCCATCGAATTTCACCAAATTCAGCGTCTATAACCACGACGGTTCGACTTTACGAGAACAGTATTAAACTTGCTGTTTATTTACTTTTTACAGGCTTCGATGCAATAAATCCGCCTTTACATTCAAGTAGCTGGATTCAGGGCGAATATATCGACTATTCGCCTCGGAACGTGCCCTCAGGGTCACCTTTCAAGATTCGAATCAATACTCTTTGAAAGAGAATAGAAAATAACGATAATAAAAAAATAACAAAAAAAAAACTAATATCGCCTTGCTTGGAAGAGATTGCTACTTAGCAATAAGGCCGCCTATTGTACTCTTTCTATTTCTCTTTTGTTATGTATTTTCGTATTATTGAAAACCTTAAATACCTGGCTCATGTCAGGGGCCTTTGGCGACTCAATAGTAACCCTGACACCAGGGTTGACGAGGTCAGTCATTGATCTCACAACTCACATGATTTCCCAAGCATTATCCCGTTTTTCACAGGATCTGCTTACCTAACCTGAAGATTTGACTGGTCCGATTTTTTACAGACGCGACTGCCTGTCTGACCTTCCAACCCGTGAAGGATATACCAGCGCAATACAGGTTAGGTCACATACCTTCGATAATGCATTTCTCGGGAATGTGGGTTTTCCTTCACCAGTGATGACATCACACGTGATAATCATTTATGATCCAAACATGAATTCGAAAACAAATTCGACAATCATTGGTTTAGGCCTGCGCTGGATTCGAACCTGCGACTTGAAAGTGAGAGGCAAGCGTTCTACCAACTGGGCTACCACGGCTCCTTATTGATCTCACAACTGACACTAGGGAAGAAGAAAGAAGAAGCCCAATTGGAAATATAGTCGTCAGCTTAATTTATGTCGTCTGTCCTATACGGTTTTCTTTTTGGTGAAGTAAAATAAGTATTTGTATTTTGTTAACCTTTTTAAATCGGTACTGAATAGTTCTCTCTATAGTTCTCTCTCTGTCCTCTGCTGGACTGGGAGTCAATAAAAAACATAGAATGCGTTCAGCTGCCTATCTTCCCATGCATGTCGTAAGAGGCGACAAAGGGACAGCGTCCTGTCGAACATGATGGATCATCTGTAAGAGCGATAGGCTGATCCCCTATCATCATACGGTTTATCATTATCCACCTTAGGACGTATCAAAAGTGGCTGCAAATAATTTCTTGATTATTTGTAGTTCTGCCCACCCCTTCGGGGAATACGTGCGTCAGTTTATGTATGTATGTGTATGGGGATTCTCTTAAAATGCATAAATGGTTTTTTCGTAATTTTAATTATCATAATCCTTTTCGGATAACGTTTTTAAGTATAATAGTACTTTCCCATAATAACATCTAAGAATACTGGTTTGTTACATATTATAACTTATTTTTGGACTAATATTTGTTGGTATAAATTTGATTCGCATATAAATAGGTATCCATAATTCTTTTTTAGAATAATAGTGTTTTGTCATAATTTTTACAAGGCATAACAGTAGGTTAGGGTGCCGGGGGGGGGGGGGGGGGGGGGGGCTACGCCGCCAGAATGTTTATCTTACACACGAAAAGTATGCTGAATGATGACCAACAGCATGAAATAGAGTCAAAAAATATAAAAAGTCACAATCATGAACCAAATGCAACCAAGGAAAAAGTAAGTTTCGGAAATGTTCAAAGTTGTGCCAATACTTTTCTTATTCGGAGTATAGTTTTTATGCTTATAATACTTATGTTTATATGTCATTAATTATTATGCTTATAGTAGTTATGAGTTTCAAAATTATGCTTAAAAAGTTATGACAAATTAATACTATGCGTAACTAATAATAGGACAAGTGTATGCCATGGTATATTATTATATAAAAAAATATGCGTAAAAATAGAGAACCATGTGTATGTACTGAATAGTCTAGACAGTAATATAATGGTGCCAATGCAAACGAAGTCACAGGAGCTGCCTCTAAGCCTGACACTTGCCGTCCACTAGTGGTAATCCCTACGGACCAACTCTCACAGTATGCAGCTAAATGCGCTCCCAACCGCACCGTACAGTTTATTTACATTCTACCTATTATTCTGCCAAACTTTAAATTTATGACGTCAGAGAGCTTCTACCTATATTACTAAATGAAATGTGGATGTTTCTTTAAACCCGGTTAGTTGCCTGGATGCCTGTGCCCAGCCGTGGGACGTAGGCTGTTTATGTCTGTTATGTACTAGTGTTTTTATGTGGGGAAATTGAAATCATATTGGGCTGGTATTCCTTTTGGTTTTTAAGTCAGATAGGCAACCGTTTCTGTAAAAAACCGCACCCGTCAGCTTAGGTTAGCGGATGTTTGGAAGACGAGAGTTGTTGATTAGTGCTTATATAGATTTCAGCTGATGCAAATATATGTATAGTAAGTGAAGTCGATTTGATTTTATTCCCGAACAAAAGAGTTTATTTTTTACTTTTGTGTTCAATGAAGGACTTTCCAAGCTAAGTTCCCCAAAAAATATAGAAGGCGTTGAACAATATATTTTAATTATTTTCCGTTCCATACGTTTGTGGCGGAAAACTCCTCTTGATATTAACTCAGAATCATGAACTGAATCATTCCCCTCAGTATTTGTTACGATGTCACTAACACCCTATCTACTTGTATGGCTACTTGGATGTACTTGTACAGAACGAATTTTGCCATGGAAAATTCCACTTGATATTAACTCAGAATAATGAGCTGAATCATTCCCGTTAGTATTTGTTACGATGTCACTAACATCCTATCTACTCGTAGGGCTACTTGTATGTACTTGTACAGAACGAATTTTGCGATGGAAAATTCCATTTGATATTAACTGAGAATAATGAGCTGAATCATTCCCCTCAGTATTTGTATACGACGTCGCAATATAAAGCTATGCTATCGCTGTCGCGTCGCATCTCTATCGCTAATATCGTGGTCACAGCCTAACAACATTGCAATCAACAATTACTCCCTCGCCGGCATGTAACTCGATCCAATTGTAACAACGCTAATAACCCAAAATTACATCAACAGCACGAAATGGTTATTAATAACAGACTTGCCAATTCACACCAGCAAATTCACAATTCCTTCTAACATCGCCCTAAAACATGTGCCAAAAAGGTGAACCGGCGATAAAATGGCTTAATTTCCATATCAAGGTCTACAATTACTCCACTACAACCTTTAACTCCCGAATTTAATCAGTGTACAATCTAAGCTGTAAGCAAGCATTAGTATACGCCAAGTATGAGCTCTCTTGATCTCTGATAGCTGTAACAGTCAGCTTGCATGCGGGTGGAACGTTGCATGCGGCGGGTAATAGGGCACGTCTAGCGCTCTGTGGAAACATATGAGGTGTTGTTGTGACGAACTACTAGGCTTGGTTTGTTAAATAGCTATTATATGTATGTAATATAACGGTAGAAATAATATATTTATCAAATATGAGCTTGCTTTATCCCTGCTAGCTATAAAACCCAGCTTGCATGCGGCGGGTAATAGGGCACGTCTAGCGCTCTGTGGAAACATATTATGAGGTATTGTTGTGACGAACTACTAGGCTTGGTTTGTTAAATAGCTATTATTATGTATGTAATATAACTGTAGAAATAATATATAATAAACAAATATGAGCTCGCTTTATCCCTGCTAGCTATAAAACCCAGCTTGCATGCGGCGGGTAATAGGGCACGTCTAGCGCTCTGTGGAAACATATGAGGTGTTGTTGTGACGAACTACTAGGCTTGGTTTGTTAAATAGCTATTATATGTATGTAATATAATTGTAGAAATAATATATTTCTCAAATATGAGCTCGTAATTAAAGCACATAATAACGGGTTCTTACCGCGTTTAAATGGGGATATGAGACTCCCGATATTTCGACACTGTTGCAAGTGCCATGATCACGGGATGACGGGATGATGATAATAACCGCGTAAACTTAAAACAATGTAATATGAGCTCGCTTCATCCCTGCTAGCTGTAATAGACAGCTTGCATGCGGCGGGTAATAGGGCACGTCTAGCGCTCTGTGGAAACATATGAGGTGTTGTTGTGACGAATTACATGGCTTAGTTTGTTAAATAGCTATCATTTGTATGTAATATAACTGTAGAAACAATATATTTATCAAGTATGAGCTCGCTTCATCCTTGCTAGCTATAATAGACAGCTTACATGCGGCGGGTAATAGGGCACGTCTAGCGCTCTGTGGAAATATATGAGGTGGTGTTGTGACGAACTACTAGGCTTGGTATGTTAAATAGCTATTATATGTATCTAATATAACTGTAGAAACAATATATTTCTCAAATATGAGCTCGCTTTATCCCTGCTAGCTATAATAGACAGCTTACATGCGGCGGGTAATAGGGCACGTCTAGCGCTCTGTGGAAACATGTGTTTTAAATCTCGACTCAAACGCTGGCTTCTTGAGCAAACGTTCTATAGTTATAACGAATTTATTTAATTTATCTCATAATTTTATATTAATATTTAAGAATGACTTCTTTATTACTGTATTAATTTTATTATTATTATTTTTTTATATTTTTTTAATGTGTAATGAATGATACCTAATGAATTATTTTACTAGTAGAATGTAACCTAGATTATATACGACATATATTATGACATGTAATACTAATTACGAATAAATGAATATGAAGTGTTGTTGTGACGAACTACTAGGCGTCGTTTGTTGAGTAGCTATTTATGTTAAGATTTCACAAACAATATATTAAATATGGACTCTGATAGCTAGAACATACAGCTTGTATGCGGGTGAAACGTTGCATGCGACGGGTAATGGGACACGTTTAGCGTTCTGTGGAAACATAAACATATGAAATGGTGTTACTAGTAGTGAAATGCCTATTAGCTCTAGCCTTGAAGACTCCAAGATTATGTTTTGGAAACAAAAACTTGTGGTCTTTCGAATCGTTAGCTGTTCGAAAAATGATAAAATTGCTCGTAGAAATTAGCACCTGTATGTCTGCGTCGTTATCGGCGCCGATGATGAGGCTTCCTGCTCACGGTGTTCAATCGACTTATAATCAAACATTGATACAATCTCCAAGTGAATTTCCAAACTAAAATTACCCCCGCAAACTTCGAAAACCTTCCAAGTTTTAAGTCAAAATTTCACAAAATTACATGTCTATTGTTATATTCTGTATACCTGTGGTGTAGCGGTTGGTATTCTAACCGGCAAATAACATGTCAGCTCTTTTCCCTGTTTGATTAATAGTAAAAAAAACTCAATTTCTAGGAGACAGAGAGACCTAACCTGCCAAAAGTAACGAAAAATTAAAAAGTTGCAGCCACACTTGTGGGGGACTCTTTCATCCATTTCTGTCACTCATCTCAGTACTCACACCTTTGACACACATAGGTGTTTTCTTCATAAAATTCATCCCCACTTTCTTGGGTCACCCCCTATAGGCTCTATATCTCTATATGGTAGTCTTTAATTAGTTGATTACGCTAGATAAAACGAAATCCATTTGACGGCTTCCATAAATTCAGTATTCTTAGATCGTCCAAAACATTTTCGTACGCTTGAAACTTTCTTAGTACGAAACGTCTGTAGTGAATTTTATTTCAATATAACTACTTCTCAAGTTCTCAAGGCAAGTTATTCAGATTCGAATATTTCGCGTCTTGCGTGTTACGTTACGAGTATTTCAAAGACGTACCAATAAAAGTCACGTAGACAACGTGACTCATTCGGCTCTGTAAGTTAACATGTTGAAGACTTTCTGGGATTTATTCCGAACCTCAAAAGGAAAAACAGAACTCATACATCATAAATCAGAAATCAGAATCATTTATTTAACGTAATTATCATAAATAAACTTGTTGAAGAAAAACTTGTTCAGTGAAAGAATATTTAAATTTAAAGTCACACCCGTTTATTTAAATTAAGGTTAATTGTTTTTTGTGTATTTAAAATATCTATTGTTATTTTTTTTGAGACAGATTTATTAAAGATTGAATGTTCCTTTAATTATAAATTATTTAATATTAATATTCGCACGCTATATGGTTGAGTGATGGACTTTTATTGATATAATGTATATTTAAGATCTTTTGTACCACTCTAGAGCGAATAAATTTCATTTCATTTCATTTCATTTGAAAGTCAATGTAACATTTTTGAATTTACGTCATTTCGCAAGGTGTTATAGCTGAGAAAAAGAAATGACAAGAAACTGCAACAGCAACACATCTTTTAAATAAATCAATTTATCGTTTAGGTAATCATTAATCTTATATAAGCTTTTTTACATAAAGTAAGCTTCACGTGAGCTTTAAATTTATTTTCTGACAAATTTAAAATATTATCTGGTATTTTATTGTAAAAACTTATACATAACCCCAAAAAAGATGAATTTAATTTACTTAATCTAGAATTTAAAAAAATAAAAAAATAAAAATAAATAAAATTAAATTTAAATTGTTATTATGCCTTTCACAGTTTCTCGGAAGGAGAGATACATTTTTACGTACATACATAATAATGGAATATGGCATATGGAATCATTTTATTATCCGACTGTGTGTCACTATGGTATTGTGGTTCACTTTGCTTCTCGAAGGGAGCGCCGCCGGCTCGAACCGCGGCAACAGACTTGCACCAATGAGTTATTATCTTAGGTCCGGTTTTCACTTACACAGTAGGTACATACAAACATGGCGGGGACATATCACAAAAATCACTTTGTGATCCCTAGTTTGGTTAAGACATTACAAGCTCATCACCTGATTGTCCGAAAGTAAGATGAACCTTGGGAAGGCACGTTCCGTTGGTCCCAGTTACTACTTACTGGTGTAAGTAAGTAGTCGTTACATGAGCCATGTCAGCGGCCTTTGGCGGCTCAATAGTAACCCTGACACCAGGGTTGATGAGGCTGCTTTTCCACCTCACTACCCAAATGATAAGAAGAAGAGACTTACACAATTGGCTTGACCATTATAACGTCGATGTCACCACCTATCACGGTGGGCTAACAGAAATCTCTGTATGGTGTGATTACTTAGTTCACCTTGGGATAGCTGCACCTGTGACTACCCCATTTGGGATATAGTCGTATGTTACATCATGACTGATTTAAGAGCCCCGCTCTTGTCGGTGTAGCATTCTTCATGCTACTTTTTAGGGCCAATAGGGCAGTGGTTTCCCTCTTGTCTTCCGCCCCAAAAGTATGTTTAAGAGATACGTTTTCCTTTCCAAGGTTCGGAACCCCAAAAAGTGATAGAAGCTAATGAAATATCCCCACCAAGTGTATCGACCGTAAATCTGGAACTATCTACGACATACTCCTTGTCTGGAGACCACTTAGTACTGTCGTCCACTTCTGATACGGTCCAAGTGAAAGTGATTCAAGTGGGACACGCCAAAACTAAACAAAAACAAAACTACGTTAAGGAATTGGCCACATGACAGTTGAAACAATAAAATATGAAATATGTCGGATATGGTCGTTTATCGTGTAACGATGATTGTTCAATAGTTATTTTTATTAATATCATTTTATTTTATTTTATTTTTACAAAATAAGAATACAATTTTTATCTATGTATTGCTTTGTGATCCCTAGTTTAATTAGGACATTACAGGCTGATCACCTGATAAAATAAGAAAGAAAGATGAAGATGGTCCGTGTTTCGTAAGGCACGTTAAGCCGTTGGTCCCATTTACTGATGTACTATTTACTAATGTAAGTATGTAGTCGTTACATGAGTCATGTCAGGGGTCTTTGGTTGATGAGGTTGGTAATCCACCACACAACCCACACGATAAAAGAACAGACAGCTTGGTCAGGCGTGGGTACTTAGTTCATCTTGCGATGGATGTACCTCTAAGTACTCTAATTGGTATATAATCATGAGTTTATGTTATGTTATGGTCTAAAAACCAAGCAAAACTTTTTGTTTTCTTAAGTGGAGTGTGAAGTGTTTCTGTGTCAGGATCGAAGCAAATGGAGTTCTATAGTTTATGCTTACCCCGGTGGGAAATAGGCTTCAGTTTATGTATGTATGTAAAGTGAAGTCTCCTATGTAGCCTCAAAAGTTACATCTCTTCTCGCTTCTGACTTGCCTCTCCGACGCGTCTTTACAATCGGCTATACAGGTTTATGCGCTTTTTAGCGCCTCGGAAAGAGGAAACGACGTCGCCAACAGCACAGCTGTGCCCTGAGAGCCTCCCATGTTTACTGTCGCACGAATTATATCTGGCGTTATACCCGCTTTTATAAGAAAATATGGCGCAAACGCCCCGCTAAGTAAGGTGTCTGGCCCTTTTTGTGAGCGGCTCAAGATAAAGTGTTTGGAATTGAATTATTTTTGGGTGTAGTCTTACAACGTCACCGTTATTTGTTTCCGAAGTATTTATCTTTCTTGTTAGGTACAACACTTCCTCGAGTAGGTAGCATTTTGATACATTTGAATGTTTATAAACTTATATTCGTACGCCAATCCAACGCTAATACGTTATGCTATTTATGAGCATCTTTAAGAGAATTCGTGTGTGTGGTTTAGTCTGCCGCCTTACCGCGTACTTACGAGCAAGGTAGACAGTCAGCACGCGCTACTCCTATCTCCTTAGCGGCTTCAGGCAAAGTAAGAATTACTAAACGTCAAAACACGAAATTAGTATAGAATTCGTATGAAAAAGCAACCTGTGACGTCATAGAGAAACGTGACAAACCGTCGCAACTTATTACACATTATTACATTTTGCTTTCACTTCACTTTTTAAAATTTATGGCTGCATCGTTTAGAAACGATGATTCTGCCAACGTCAAGGTACCGAAGAAAAAAACAGAAAATAAAATTAAAAAAATAGTCGGTAGGTACATTTAAATTATACCTATTGAAATCTGTTCGGTGGGAAGTCCAATTAAAATGTATACATGAGTGAAATAAAAAAAGAAAAGGTTTTTCGTCACCATTAGATCTGTCTTTATTTAGTAATCACAATTTCATAATTTATCTTTGACCTAGGATTTCAGCCAATTGGTGCGAGGCGAAGTGTCGGTTCTACGTAGTAATAATCTATTACAGTAAAAGTTGCTAGAACAAATAGGATTGCCAAGGACTCCCCTCCGTTGTTATCATCGCCTTATATCATAGTGAAATCAACATAAGCTCCTTTTAGAAAAATCGCATTTCCAAGTGTGACTTTTGAGTGTGATTTTTGATTAACAAAACCACGCAACAGACGATAATTTCAATCCAAGTAAAAAATCATAGTCTGAAAAACTCAACATATTTCTTTTTATTTTTATGTTAGATAGAAAAGAATCGATCGACCTAATATCGACTGATACATCACTATGCTAACGTACGTCACAATTGTTTGGATTGAAACTAACGTCTGTGGGTGGTTTTGTTAATCAAAAATCGCACTTGGAAATGTGATTTTTTCTAAAGTGCTTATGTGGTTTTCACTATGATATATAACACTAGCTTACGTACTTTGACAGGTCTAATTCTTACCGCCATTTGATACCATGGTAAAATGTTATCTTATTGAAATATAATCAATAATTGTACTGAACTGGTTGTTCTGTTTAATAAAACATACATACTTTAACTCACGCTTATTTCCCACTAAAAAAAAAAAACAAAAAAAAATATTTTAAGAAATCGCGCGTTTTTTTTTTAAAGACAATCACATCAGTCGTTTACGTGTTCTTTTTCTAAAAGGTGACGCTATGTTGGTAACACTGGTAACCGGGGCCTCATTATAACGTTCATTTCCCTTCCTAGGTTTGTAGCTGTTTGCCACAAGTGACTAACATGCCATTCTAAAGGGGCATGCCTGTAGGTTAGCTTCGCACTGTCGATTGAATATCAACCCGCGACATTCGCATTGTTGCATCGACTGAGGAATGGTGACAGACAGGTACAGTCACAGTGTATACAGAGTGTTAGTGATGTCATAACGAATACTGAGGGAAATGGTTCTGGGTTAATCAATCAATCAATAATACTTTATTGCACAACGACATATACAAAGGACATAAACATACGAATAAAAACATAAGTACAAAAGGCGGCCGGTGATATTTTTGTTAATATCAAGTTGAATTATTTTCCATCACAAATTTCATGTTTTCTTTTGTGTTTTTTTTTACATAAATTTGTATTCTATATTTTAGCGATGGAACAGCCTCCGTGGTCTGGAGCGTAGGCTCACGATCTGGAGGTCCGGGTTCGATTCCCGATGGGGAAATTGTCGAAATCACTTTGTGAGACTGTCCTTTGTTTGGTAAGGACTTTTCAGGCTTGAATTATCTGATTGTCCGAAAAAGTAAGATGATTCCGTGCTTCGGAGGGCACGTTAAGCCGTGGGTCCCGGCTATTAACCGTAAAAACACCTCCATCAACCCGCATTGGAGCAGCGTGGTGAAGTATGCTCCATACCCCCTCCGGTTGATTCAGGGCAGGCCTGTGCCCAACAGCGGGACGTACTATATAGGGTGTTTATGTTATATTTTAACGATGGAAAATTCCACATGATACTAATTCAGAATAATGGTCTGAATTATCTCCCTCAGTATTCTTCACGGTGTCACTAACACTCATACGTAGTTGTATGAGGTGTAAGTGTCATCGTAACGAACAAAATTATAAATATTTTAGTGATTTTTGTAATTATTTTCAGTTCCATGCTTTTACGACGGAAAATTCCACTTAATATCAACGTAGAATCATGATCTCAATCATCCCTTAAAGTTTTCATTACGACGTCACTAACACCTGTAAATAGTAGTTTACTTAGCTGTAATATACCTATTATGAAGATTTTTCAGTATATTTTAGAGGTCACATAAATACGGTCACCTTTGCATACCATGTCTTGATTTTGATACAAAAACTTACGCTTAATTTATTCTCATTTACATTATTCTAAAAAACATAATTTACTCGATGAACAATAAATAAAATTAATAATGTGAATACCCAATCGCTAATATACAATCAAATGCCGTATATTTGTTTTTTTTTTTTTTCAGTATATTTGTTGTAGGCGATGGTTGCTCCGGTAAATAAAACTCTTCGAGATGTTAAGTGGACTGTATTAGAATTAAGAACTAGGAAATTATTCACATTTTAAGTTATTAAGACAAAAAAAGATGCCTCGTCGGCAAAGTCCGTGGCGTAAAGTCCTGTAATATTGCCATAGGAAAAAAAAATTACAGTAAAATTTATAATATAGACCTTGATGTTGCCAATAATATTCGCTCTTTGTGACTTCTTATTTATAAATAAGCTTTAGGTTTTCTTAAAATAATAAACACAAAGAAGACCAAGCAGAGCTTACATGGAGAAAAAAATAAAGAGAACGCGAACGTCATGTCGTATAAAAATTGGCATTTGATAGACATGGAGTCCTACACCGATAAAGAGTGTGGCTCTTAAGTTAATGATGATAAAATGATAAAGGTTTAAAGACTTACTTGAGTACCCCTCTTCCAGCATAAGCAGGGCAGGACTCGCCACGTACGCTGACAGCGCATCCATTGGTGAAGGCAGCATATGTGCCGACCTGGAACAAAATGTAAATATATCCTCATTAAATATGTCATTGTCTTCAAACAATACAAATAAGTAACAAACAAATTACGAAAGTCATTCACAAAATAAACATTTTGTACTCCTCCTATTTCTCTTTTGTTTTGTATTTTGTTTTTTTCCTGTTTTATGCAATAAAGTATTTGTTATGTTATGTTATGTTCATTTTATTAAAATTCGAATATTGTGTTTCGAGACTCAAGCTTTGGGAGGCATATCCATGTTAGGGGTGGTATTAATAAACGAATCTCAGCTGAGACTGCCCTCAAGATCATGCTCAAGTCTCTGTTTTTATATGAGAACTGTCACCTTGACAATATGATCTTGAGAGCGGTCTCGAAGCTGAGATTAGTTTATTAATAACATCCTAAGAGAATTGTTGACAACAACACAACAAGTGTTAAGTTTGTTGTTTTGTAATGTTGTATGCAACAAAGTATATTTGTTTCAGAAACGACATGTAAACAGGAGGTCTTAAGTGCAACCAGTTCATTTATTACTTTGCAAGAAACTGATTGGACTTTTGCACCTTATCGTACGGTCACGAGTACTAATATGTATACACTTTGATACCATATCACATTAACTTTTTTGACAAATTAAACCGTATCCCATTAAATGTCAAATATGATAGTGCGACAAGGTTCTAGAGTGGGTACATGATATTACTCATGACTGTACGTGTAAGCCCAACAACCACAGCCCTAATTAAAGCACATAATAACGGGTTCTTACCGCGTTTAAATGGGGATATGAGACTCCCGATATTTCGACACTGTTGCAAGTGCCATGATCACTGGATGACTGATGAGATTGGAGTGGAGTAGGTATATCCATAATTTTCCACGGGCAGACATATCTGTCTACCCTCTTTCTCTGCCGCTTGTTGAAAATTATGGATCTACCTACTCCACTCCAATCTCATCAGTCATCCCGTGATCATGGCACTTGCAACAGTGTCGAAATATCGGGAGTCTCATATCCCCATTTAAACGCGGTAAGAACCCGTTATTATGTGCTTTAATTATGATAATAACCGCGTAAACTTAAAACAATGTATAACCACAGCCCTGCCGTTCTTTCTAACCAGATAATTAAAAGTGTTTTTGATCACGTCCACGGCGGTTCCAATTAAGATGTAAATTGAACCTATCACGGCAACTTCAACCCGGACTAGTTCCAAGTTATTGGACCAAGTTCCAGGGACGGGATGAATAAAACATGCCCTGTCATCTGTGATGTTAAGCAGCGGACATCTTGGATTTTAATATTGAATAACTTTTACTTCAATAACGCGAGTTATGTTTGATTGCGGAATGGATTTTCTTTTCATATTAGGGTAGGTACCTATCATTCATATCATAATCTCACGCTAGTAATCCTGACTAGGGTACGCACTGTTGATACGATGTCCTAAGATAATTATGATTCAAATCCTCTGTTTTCTGCCAGAACCAGGTTCAATGTTTGGCTCAAATACATGTTTGGATAATCCTATGACGATCTATGACTTCCAGGATTTGTGCTCGGGTAATGACAATAGACTCGCCTTCTACTTCTTCTTATCGTGTAGGTTGTGTTGTGGAATACCAACCTCATCAACCCTGGTGTCAGGGTTATTACTGAGCCGAAAGGCCCCTGACACGGCTCATGTAACGACTACATACTTACATCAGTAAGTAGTAACTGGGACCAACGGCTTAACGTAACGTGACAATCAGGTGGCGTCCTAACCTAACTAGGGATGACAAAGTGATTTTTGTGATATGTCCCCACCAGGATTCGAACCCGGGGCCTCCGGATCGTGAGCTCAACGCTAAACCACCGGATCACAGAGGCGTTCTACTACAATACATAAACATAGGAGTGAGTGTTGCTATGCTCCTCTGCCTATCTCTTCGGGGATTCACTGTTACGTATTACGTATGAGATATCTATTCTATTACCATGAATAACACTCTACTTCACCACTCGATCCCTAACACTGAACTTCACCAATCGATCCCAAACTTACATCCAGCTAATCAAATCCGACTCTCACATTCCCGATGGAAACTTAGGTATCTTCAACAAACAAAAGACTAACGTTCGCTTGCACGTTTTTACATTGCACTTTGCTTTTACCCACAGACCACTTACTATATAGACAACGCTTTCTTTTTATAAACCGTTATATTCATACATATAATTCGAATAAATTACACAGATACACACAATGTTAAAAATGTAAATATAAACATAACATAAGCTCAGAACAATATCCCAATTCAGTGGTAACTATATTAATCGCAAGATGAACTAAGTACTCACACTTCATCAAGCTTTCCGTTAGTTCATCGAGAAAGGTGAGCCATATCGCCGTCTGTAATGTTCGAGCCATCTGTCAAAATTTTTATCTAGAAGAAAATTAATCGAATTAAATAGATGTAAGTATTTACGTATTTTTCATTATGGCAGCGCTAATAGAAATAAATATTTTTTTTTCTTTTTCAATCATTTTTTGTTGATCAAACAAAAGCTCGGTGAGGTGCAGGTTAGTTCATCTTACAGTTGTGAGCTGTTATGTTGTTTCTCACTGGGATAAGCAGAGACTATGGAGTTTCATCGATTATAACATACTTCTTTCGCTTCCTCCATATTCATGGATCGTTACATACACGCATGTTCGGAGTATATTTAGTACTCTAGACCATTTCTTTGGACATTCCCAATTTGGTCAATATATGTCTTTCATTTCTTGTTTGACGTGACTAATTGTAGATTTACCGCAGATGGTATTAACTACTTGGCCGGACAAATGGGCAGCGAGCTCTCACCCGGTACAAAATTTAAGACAACAGGCCTGAGTCAACAGTCTTTCAAAATCTACAGACTTCTACCTATAGAACTCAGTCTGAGCTTCAGCAGATGCATTCAGTAGGCGGTTTGGATTCGCATCGCGTCCTAGCAAATCCGATAACGCGTCACGCCAAACTTGCAGACTCAATTTCAGGAACACGATTACTTTGGAGAACAAGCTCGGAATCTCTAGTACCTGCCGTCTCGAGTCTAAGTTTTTTGGCTAAGACTTGGATTCTGACACGTTAGTTTCTTTGACATACAGAGTGTTAGTGACATCATAACGAATACTGAAGGATGATTCAGACCATGATTCTGAGTTAATATCAAATGGAATTTTCCGTCGCAAAATTCGTGTTATTTTTTAGTTTTTTTTTTAAATTATTTTCAATTCTATTCCTTTTGCGATGAAAAATTCCATTTGATATTAGCTCAGATTAATGAACTGAATCATCCCCTTCAGTATTCGTTACGATGTCACTTACACCCCTTACAAGTGCGTACAACTAGCCATACAAGTACATATGGGTGTTAGTGGCACCGTAACGAATACTGACGGGAGTGAGTCAGACCATGATTCTGAGTTGATATCAAGTGGCCACCACACCATTGTCTATCCATAGTTTTAAAAAAACATCAACGTAACAAAAGGTCCATAACAAAAAGTGCAAATACGTTGGCAACCCACACATATTATCGTCGCCGACGTCGCTGACTAACATATCTGAAATTTTTATCGAATCTGATTTGCACCTTTTGTTATTGTCAATAAGACACATTATTTCAGCAAATAATTGCAGATTTGACAGTTTGCAAAGTCAGCCACTATATGTGGATAGTATTGTTTCTGACTTTTACAAGGACTAATCGATACTTTAGATAAAAACTAATTAAATGGACATATATATATATATATATATATATTTAAATGTGCAAATTAAGCCCTTTCATTTGATACCCAGCACAATAATATTCCTGGATAAACATTTCTTCCTAAATGTATGTTCTGTAGAGGGCGCTTCATTGACTACAAAGCCCATAACATCCAGATAGCCCAAACTGATAAAACTGTCTAGTGACACCTAAGTTAGACTACTTATATAAGTGATTTATGAGTTAGGAGGGGTTAGACTTGCAAACACACAAACATGGCGGTCAAATACATAACTCTCCCTTTTGCTTCGCCGTGGTAGGGTTAAAAGATGCTTAGAAGTAGGTTAAAGGCCACTAGGTCACCCTACCTTTATCAGCCCTTTAATGGTGCAGCATAATAGTTACGCAACCTACAGAAATATCTATGTATACGTATTTCACTGATAAAATCTATTTGCGTCTTAACGATGATATGAATCATTTCACCTTGTTCATTCGTTCCTTCTAGGCTATCTATAAAACGGTCTATGGGATAACCTCGTCATGCCATTTATGTTTATTTTCTTTTTTTGTACTTTTGATGGGTTCACTCTGACCTTGAAAGCACCCGGGTTCCACTCCCTCGCAATGTGCATAATGAAATTAATGAAGGACGTTGCGTAGCGATTTGTGCTAATAGTTGGGATATCCACCAAATAGGGATGGAACCCGGCCGTACGTCTGGAAGTCCGATGATAAAAGGGGGATGGTGGAATGAGATCGCAGGCACACTCTCCGAAGAGCAGTATGCACTTCTGCATCTCTTAACAGCCTCCGTGGTTTGAAGGTTAGGTTCACGACCTGAAGCTCCGGGTTCGATTCCCGTGTAGACATTAACGAAATCACTTGTGCGAGTGTCTTTAGTTTGGTAAGGACTTTTCAGGCTTGAATCACCTGATTGTCGGAAAAAGTGAGATGATTCCGTGCTTTGGAAGACATGTTCAGCCGTTGGTCCCTGCTACTAGCCGTAAAAACACCTTCAGTAACCCACAGTGGAGCAGCGTACCCACGTACTGGATCAGCTGGATGCTCCGTAGCTCCGTACCCCCGAAATAGGGGGAGGAGGGGCGCCAAAATCAACCAATACTAGTTGAATCTGGTCGCAATTAAACTTCATCAGGCCACATTGAAACTCATACCGGGTGGCCATAAAAAAAAAAAATTAAATATTTAAATAGGTAAATTTCGGTGGCCGTAAACTAATCGAAAAATTTTGTATTTTAAGGGGCTGAAAAAAAGAAGAGGAAAGAGAGAGGATGATGGTGGAGAGGTTTTTTTTTGAAAGGTTTAATACGATCTATTCTGAACCGGCGTGCGTGTATGAAGCGATTGATGAATGTGGAGGACGCAAGAGAAGTGTATCAGGATCGAAGCAAATGGAATTCTATAGTCTCTGCTTACCCCGGTGGGAAATAGGCGTGAGTTTATGTATGTATGTTAAGGGGCTGAGGGGTGCGACTATGAGGTCTCACACCATCTAAATATTTAGAAGGCCGCCACTGGGTATATCCATATTATTATTATCCATCGATATTCAACACTAGGAGTAGAAGCGTAATACAATGTATGCACCGACCAACAACATAGCTTAACATGATTTTTGTGAAATCCCCTTAGAACGGCGTATCCTGTTTGCTCTGGGCCGCAAATTGTCGATATGGCTTATTTAGGTGGTCGCACCTGCTAGCCGTGCCGCTAGTGTTTGTTATATTTGTGAACGTCCTTTTGTATTGCAGACGTAATGTGTTTGTAGAAGATTTTGGTAGGAGTATTGCTACTGCTTTATGTAAGTAGATAATATATGTTTATCTACTTTCTCTTCGTTTATATTTGTTGGCATCTCGCAAATGTTGAATAAGTTAGATAATGGGGCCTATAATTTAACAGCTCTTAAACTACGAGTAGTGCTATCCTTCATTTAAAATAAGTGAAAGAAAGAGACAGGTCTAATATTAATTTAATTCGGTGGTTGCCAGAATCAACACCCACTGGATCTGTTATGGACTGGGTGGAAAATGTATCTGCATCCTAATCTATTATACGTCATCCATAACAATTTAACTAGCTTAAGAAGGACGGTGAGGTGTCAGGATTACTATTGAGCTGCCAAAGTCCCCTGACATGGCTCATGTAACGATTAAGTACCTTGCTTATGTTCATGAAATTAATATCTTATGTTCTTCTTCTTCTATTGAGTGGGTTGTGAGGTGGATTACCAACCTATAAATCCTGGTGTCAGGGTTACTAATAGAGCCGCCAAAGGCCCCTGACATGGCTCATATAACGACTACTTACTTACACCAGTAAGGAGTAACCGGGACCAACAGCTTAACATGCCTTCCGAAGCACGAATCATCTTACTTTAGGACAATCAGGTAATCAGTCTGTAATGTCTTAACCGAACTAGGGATCACAAAGTTATTTTTGTAATATGTCCCAGAATCATGAATGCACAGATCTGAATCGTTACCCAAAGTTTTCGTTACGGTGTCACTAACACTCTGTATTTGTGGTTTCAAATAATATTCTGAACGAACACTGTTTGTTTGTGTTAGGAACGCAGCTTTCCCCAAACCCGTCCCACTGCCGAAATTTAATTCCCCCATCGATGAACCAGTAGTTAACAACTCAACGAACTAAACGCGAATTACGGCTAAGTTCACGCCAGTTGTTGAATAAGCGTTGCGATTTGTAATCTCACCATTAACGAATGTATCGTGCTTGGCATCGTACTAGGCCTCTCTTGAGCCAACATATGGCATATGTCGGGCAGAGCGGCCAGACGGGGGCTTATACGGTTTGGCAGGACACGTAGCTTGTTCGAAAGCAAGTAAGAATATTCTTAAAACACATGATGCTTTTTTTTTGTTTTGGTTTTCCCCGAAAGGTAAGGCAAAGGGAACTATGCCCATACAGCCATGTCTTACGTATTTTTTTTCTTGATGATTAATGAAATGATGAAAGATGATGATGATGAAACCTAAGCCCCCACCCTCGGAGTAGACTCCTACTCCGAACCCCAAACGAATTAACTCGAAAGTCCGCATAAACTTTCGAGTTATGAAGCGGCTTCTTGACACGAAGCGAAAATAGGCAGATACACTTTGTTTATTGAATACTCCAATATAATAACACTCGCGAATGTCTTCCGACTAACTTAATGCGATCATCAACCACAAAACACCACTTCGTATTAATTATTTAGATTATTCAATGAAGAAAGCAACTGTCCCGTTCCCGTTTCCCGCCAAAAAGCCAAAACACATGACGCCTACTCGTATTTAAGTAAGCAAAGAGCAAAATCACATTGCTTCTTCTTCTTCTATCGTATAGGTTGTGAAGTGTCAGGGTTACTATTGAGCCGCCAAAGACCCCTAACATGGCTCATGTAACGATTAAATACCTTGACCAAATCAAGGACGTCTTACAGAAAGACTATGTCTAGGGAATTATCAACAGACGAGCATATTGGCGTATAATTTGGTTAGTGCATACTATGCTGCGCCACTGTGGATTGGCGGAGGCGCTTAGACCATTTACAACTTTTCGATCCGCCCGAAGACTTGGCTTAACTACTTATTATAATTGTGTCAACCTTATTGGTTGACAACTTCCGTCGAAATTAACGTTCTGGTTGGTTACGAGTAATTCTTAATTCAAATCATATTATTCTAAATTTAAAATTATCTTTGGCTTTCAAAAGAAGTAAATACAATAGTTCGGAGTGAGCGTTGTTTACGTCGTCAACTTCCTCAAGAACTCTATTCTCCGACGTTCAGGTCTGCCCCTCGCGACACTATTACAGCAAAATTGTTGCTGTTTTTCTAAAGTCAGTAGTCCTCTAGAGCAGTGTGTCAGATAACAAGGAGAGAATAAAGAAGGGAGGAGAAGGGGTGGGACAATTAGGACCGCAATTAGAGGACAGTATGTTGCAGATTACGACCACCGACTCCACACAGATTCACATTCTGGCCTACGAATAACAAACGCTGCCAACTTACTATTAAGACGTTGGAAACTCGCGTGATTGCTGTTATGGCGCTTAAAATTGCACCTTGTACTTTGTGCAAACAATCTAACCTAACTAGGCACCCTCAGGTCTTAAATTTTGTACCGGGTGAGCGCCCTCTGCGCTCCCCATTTGTCCGGCCAAGTAGTTAATGCCATCTGCGGCAAATCTACAACAAGTCACGTTACAAAAAAATATTCACATCATCAGATACTAGAGCTGGATTAATTTTTCGCCTTACTTCAGATAACTTATTAAATTCTCTATCAATTAATGCAGTGCCACAAGTCTAGAATAACATAGCAAGATGCCTAAATCCCCAAAGGGGTAGGCAGAGATGTGTGTATCGACGATACATTGTCATCTCCCTAGCATTATCCCGTTTTTCACAGGGTTCGCTTACCTAACCTGAAGATATGACAGGAACGGTTTTTTACAGAAGCGACTGCCTGTCTGACCTTCCAACCCACGAAAGGAAAACCAGCCCAATACAGGTTAGGTCACATATATTCTCGGAAATGTGGATTTTCTCGCGATGTATTCCTTCACCGCTGAGCAAGTGATAAAAATGTATGATCCAAACATGAATTCGAAAACAAATTCGTGCTGGATTCAAACCTGCGACCTCAAAGTAAGTTAGAGGAATGCGTTTAATCAACTGGGCTACCACGGGTCCTGGTGTAGAGGCGAAACATGAATCTGGAAATTACACTAAACTTTTATTTTGCGTAAAATTGCCTGTTGTAATCTCGGATTTGTAGAGAAATTGGTAGAGGTTTTTGCAGTGTAGAATTTTACAGCTCCAGAGCGCTTTTTGTCGGTTACACGAGTGAGTGATTTTAATATGCGAAAGAGCTTAGTCCTACCTCGTATTGGTATTTATGCATTTGAATATAAAAGTCCTTTCCCATATATTTATTTTAAATGTTTTACTTTTGTAACATAAATATAAGTTTTACACGTAACAGATTGACATTATAAATGATGTGTATTCTTCTTCTTATTCGTCCAGGTCAATGACCAATCTTATCAACCCGGGTGTCAGGATTAGGACCACGTTTGCGCCACTAACAAATTATATAATTATGCAATTGTATGAACGCTTCATTCAGCGTCACCTCCATCGTATCCTATGACATATAGCCCTTATTGTATTGTATAGTACTATGCTTTTCTTCAGGATTCCACTATATTCTTACAAAGTAGTTAGCAACGTGGAGTGGAATTTCGTGATCCCTGCCTTTTTCTACCGACCTTCGGTGTCCATCACCAGCGTTATGGTAAAGCTACGGCATAGAATTAGGAATAACACTACGTATAGAACGGCAACTCTCCGCTCCCCACCAGCGTATGAGCTAGGTTCGTACCTCACCGATTTAGGTATTGTAATTGGCAGACCTCAGACGTTACACACACAATTGTGCGTGTACGATAACGTCAATGTGTGGCGTCTGTGTAAAACAAGGTTGTTTGTATGAAGTGTCCGGGATGTGGCTACGGGTACGCTTTCGCATTCTTCCGCGGCTCCGTGGTCTCTGCCTACCCCAACGGGAAATAGAGCGTGATCAAATGTATAAGCCATATGCGCATAGGTAGAACACCGCATGTTGTGGGTAGAACAGGTTCAATAAAATCTGCCTGCCACCGGCCACACCGGCGCACTGCAAAGAGAAGGAAATTAAAATGGATAATATTTTTTCAGACGATGCCGTGGTCAGTTTTAGGGGACCGCTAGAAATTTGAAAACCTTTCAGGTGAACTTTTCAATTGTTACACCAAAACCTTTTACAGAAAATATGTTTATTTTATCTGCTACATACATACATAAACTCACGCCTATTTCCGACCGGGGTAAGCAGAGACTATAGAATTTCCATTTGCTTCGATCCTGACACACTTCTCTTGCTTCCTCCACATTCATCAATTGTTTCATACACGCACGCCAGTTCAGAGTAGATCGTAATAAACCTTTTCTAAGGACATCTCCAATTTGGTTAATGTAAGTCCTTCTCGGTTTTACCTGCTAATAGAAGCTTAAGTACCCGTAGATGATCCCCAATATATTAGGGTTTAGTTACGAAAAGACAACCTTTAGTCATAAATTATAAACCGTAAACATAGAATAGTTGTTTTTGTTGCTTTTGTTTTGTATTTTGTTTTTTCCTGTTTGTGCAATAAAGTATTTGTTATGTTACGTATGTTATTACCTATAGAACGATAATTTTCCGCCCCCCACCAATTCATATCGGGCGCCGATATCATCTTCCCCGGGTCCAACATGAGTCTCTAGACCTAATGGTAAACCAGAGTTGTTAGGTTGATCACTGGCTTCACAACAAACACGATAGAAGGAGTAAACAGAGCAGCAATATCACAATATCATTATTTCCGTTTCATAATAGTGTCGCAAAAGATACGTTCCGCTTGGCATAAACTAGAATTTAGAAGTAGCTATGAATTTTAACACACTAAACATAATCATAATATGATATAATATGTCATCGCATGATCAAAAATCATAAATATGAAACGGAGTTTTATCTCCAACGCTATGAATTTAGAATGAACTGCAACGGTTAAGCCTTTCATAGAAGTGGAAATCCAATACAGAGTATTAACGAGACTAGAATGAATTTTGTTGGTGTCAATGACATTCGAAGATGTCAAAACTCAGATTAGATGGAGAGAGGTTATGAAGCGTTGAGGACGCCCAAGTGCAAAGCTGGAAACTGAAGCTATGGTTTAACGCACTTATTTCATGTAGGTAGTTCTTTTAAATATTTAATATGTTAGAATGCTCTAGAGTAGAGTTCCCACAATAACTCTGCAATAGACTGACAATGGTAGTATTTAAAGTTTTTTACATGGCGAGACTCACTTTATAGTGCAATAACTCATTTTGACACTTTTTATTTATTTTACGCTACTATTATATTTGTACAAAATTTTCCTATACCCAAAAGCTGCCTGGAAGTAATTTATGCATGACCAACAAGGCCGCCTGTTGTGCCTTTCTGTATCTGTTGTCCTTTTCTGTGGATCTTGTGTCCATTGTGCTCAATAAAGTAGTTTATCTATCTATCTGAATTTAATTATTATAGGCAATATGTAATTCCGTCTGTCTGTTACCATTTCACAACTAAACCTTCAGGTTTCAGCCGAACACTGGCACACAGATAGATTCAAACCCAGCAACGGTCAATGGTTGTAATATTTTTTTTCCCAGAGACATAACTTAGTTTTTTGAAGATATATTATAAAGCTTACCAAGCAAATTGATGGGATATCTACAAAAAAAGGGTGAAATGCTTGCCGACTTCGATGATCAAAAGGGTTAAAAAGGTCACATCAAAGCAATTCATCTAAAAAGCAATATTTCTTTTTGATATTTGTAAATGCGCAAATGTCAAATTGCAATATTGTTTTTAGACGAATTGCTACGATGTGGCCTTTTCAATATTTCAGAACCAGAAGTACTTGCCAAAGACCGATTTAGCAGATGATATTATTAAGCACAAATTACATTATCAAGCTAACTTTATATTAAGCATTAATTAATCCTTGTAGGACTCGTCCCCTATTACATTTGACTTTTACATAGGCGGACAGAAGTGTATATCTTTGCTTATTCCTTAGAGCTGTGTATCCGGTATTTGGTGAAAAAAAATTCGCATTTTATTTAACCGATCACCGGATACAAACGCGGTGCTATGTTATCATCAGTGATCGGAATAGGTAGTGCAATTTGGCGGGATTGCGTGACGAAATCTTAACATGGACATGCCAACCGCGCGGGATTACTATTTCGATACGAGCTGGTCACAATAAAGATTATTAGGGTTTAAAAACGTTATATTACATTAAATTATTATGCAATTTAACGCGACTTAACTTAATTGACCGCCATATTTTTCCTTATTTCAAACTCAACTAAAATTCTTAGAAAATGTATTGTACGAATACAAAGGCACGCAAATTGCACTCTTGTACGATTAGCGATAAGATGCCAATTTGAAATGAATGCAGTGTTCTACTTTTTTTTGTTGGCGGCATTTGCCTTTCAAGTGGCGGCGGCATGCGCTAAACAATAAAAGAGTGAAACTTCTGTACTTATTATTGTTTTTGCTTAACAAAGGCAACGACTGATAAGAGTACTAACATAAAGTGTAAATGGGAGAAAGAGACAATAAATCCCATATTTCTGTCTCTTTTTTGCAAAAGGGATGATGAGGTGATACGGCGGTGTTTGTTCACTCCTGTTCTTCGATTCATTGAGTGCATACGTTGTGAGTTCGAGTTACTTATTTGGTTATCTTGACGACATCTTGGCTTGTTTTATGGACTGACGAACCTCTACATTTGTGATAATTTGGCTCTTGTATACCGGGCTTCTGATTTTTGCGTGACTGAATTGGATTTGTTTATGAAAAGGACCATTTTTGGGTGAAAATCGGTAAGTACTAACATTCATATTTAAATGTGTAAGGTTTTGTTTGATTGTAACCTAGAAAATTACAATTAGAAATAGTTTTAGTCTATCAATGTTACTTTGTTGATATTGGTTTTATACTTGAATCATATTTAAGTTCTCTTGATTTGTCTCTATTGTTTCAAAATAGTACTTAAGAGTATTAAAAATATAAAAGGCAACAAGGTTTGATCCCGAGCCCTTTTTTAAAATACTTAGCTATGAAGACTTGTAAAGTTTTAAATAAGATTAGGATATTAAAATGCTTAAAGGTCTCTCCACAAAGAAAAAAGCTAATAGGATTTGAATAATATTTGGCTCATAGTTAGGTTGCTTTTTTAAAGATATTTTGAATGATAAATATATATTATAGTCTACGAAAAATTAAGAGGCCATCGTAATTTACGTTTAAAAGTACAAACAGTTCGATGCAAACTTTATGGTGCCTCGGAAGTCTCGGAATATCGCGGGAACGGTAATGTTATCTAGTATTGACTATAAATACAATATGGCTATTTATACAACAGGACTAACTTTTTATAAACATGTACTTCATGTTTACATAATAGTCTAAACGTTTTTTTTCTTTTCAGATTACTCAGCTCAGACAACATGAGTTGGCGAGCAAAGGAAGAGACTGTTCAACGCTGGATTGAATCCTATCCTGAACTGATGTACGAGTCCACAAATCATACAATTTACTGTACGAAATGTGAGACTAACATCGGATGTCGAAAGAGCACCATCAAGAGACATGTTGAGGGAGTTGTGCATAAGGGAACACCGTCGATGTCTCCAAATGATTTTTTATTTGATTTTATAGAGTTCTTTATTCTCTGTAATATTCCGTGGGCACAAGTTGAAAACCCATCTTTTAAAAACTTTTTTCAAATATACATGTGCTGCGCTTGTTCTAATCGAAAAAAGCTGCCCAGTGAATCAATACTCAGAAAAAAATATTTGGACGAAATTTATGCAAAGAAGCTTGCTACAATACACAGCGAGATTGTGGACGAAAAAATATGGATTTCATTGGATGAAACTACTGATTTCTTAGGAAGATATGTAGTGCACTTTTTGGTCAAACCTTTGAACTCTACAGCATCAAAAAAAGTTTACCTAATAGCTTGTAAAGTATTAGAAAATGTTAATGGAAAAACAATTTCTCAGTTTGTCATTGATTGTTTGAAAAATCTGTGGGGTGACTCCTATGAAGATAAAGTGGAAAGTGTTCTTTTGTTATGTACAGACAGTGTTGCGTACATGTTGACAGCGGGGCGAGTTTTAAAACAACATTTTCCGAACATGAAGCATGTCACTTGTTTAGCTCATGCTCTCCATCGGGTAGCAGAAAAAATACGTTCTGAATATCCGGATGTAGACACACTGATTGCCAACGGAAAGAAAATTTTTTTGAAGTCTCCCAGTAGAGTAAAATTGTTAAAAGACATGTATCCCAATTTACCGTTGCCACCTCAACCAATAATAACACGGTGGGGCACTTGGCTTGCAGCAGCCTCTTATTATGTGAAATATTTTGACGAAATTAAACATATTTTGACATGTTTGAGAAGTTCAGAAGAAGTCTCAATAAAAAAAAGCGAAAAATATTATTAATAAAGACAATATTCGAAATGATTTAAATTTCATCGACGAAAATTTTAAAATAATACAAATAGCGTTGACAAATTTACAAAAACGCGATAGATCCATAGTCGAATCATTTCAAATATTTGATGAAGTAAGGTTAGTAGTAAATTGGAGTATGAGTTCACCTATACAAAATAAATTAGAAGCAGTCATAGCTCGCAATCCGGATATTGATATTATCAGGACGTTTTCAGAACAAATCGAAAGCGGTTCAGCAACTGACGATATTTTAATTTGGAAATTTGCCCCGCTGACATCAGTAGAAGTTGAACGGACGTTTTCGACATATAAATGGATATTAAATGTTAAAAGAAATAGATTAAAGTTGGCAAATATGGAAAAGATTATCGTAATTTATTTCAATTCCACAGAAAACGAAAATGCCATTTCAAATGTTGAAGAAATTGATAGTGAGAATGAAGATGATGATTGAAGGAAACAAACTTTTTAATTCAATCGTTCGTTCGTCAGTTTTCTGTCGAATTGAAATAAATTACGATAATTACTGTTTTTATTTAATGCAAAGGTTAAATTAAATATCAATCAACAATGTTAAATTTCATTATGATTATCATGTGCTCATAATTGGTGCCCGATAAATGGCAATAGGCTCGCCCCCTATATGCGACTCAAACATAGCTGGCGAGGAGTGGGTATTTTATACTTCTGCCTACCCCTTCGGGGTTACAGGCGTGATGCTATGTTTTCTAATGGTATTTCTCTGATTATGTTGTTAATTAACAAATGATTATTTTAACTTGTTGTCTACATTGTATGAACACTTTTATTCGTAACTATTCAGTTACGATAATAAACACGTTTTACACGTTTAACAATAATAAAAAAAAAATTATTGGACCAATGTTTTTTATTTCTTCCATACTTTTCACTTTAGAAATGATAAACATTTAAAATATATTACTTATGAAATAATTGTTTTCTTTTATAATACCAGTATAGATAGAAAATATCCGAAATCCCGCAATCCCGCAATCCCGCCGGGCGTATCCACACTAATATAATGTTTGAGGTCGTTGACCCTAAATTGCACTACCTATTCCGATCATTGGTTATCATTGTTTGTTATAAATTAAACCCTACTGAACCCCCAAGTTGCCACAATATTTCCCACTTCTCTTTTCCACCTTTTTTGGTTCCACGGAACAAATACGTGGTCGGAGCGTTTCTGTTTATCGCCGAATCCGCTTCGTGAATTACACAGTGGGACTGTAACTCATAAAATACATAGAAAGATTTACTACTGTTGTGCGTTTGCACTTCCATTTTTTGTTGGCGTTTTATTTTCTGTGGCCGGATGATGTGACACGTATCTCTTACTCGTGTGTTATATATATTTTCTTTTGTTGCTGCGAATGAAAATGTGTAAATGAATTATGTTGTAACTAGTGTGAACAGAAAATGAACTAAGTTTTTTTGCAACATTTTCACCTCAGAATATCTGTAATTTATAAAAGCAAAAGGTCCTTCACTACCTTATCAGGAAAGCTACTAAGTAGTGCAAGAAGTCTCAAATTTTGCAAGGAGGTCACTTAGACGAAATTCAACCCCTAAGGGGGTAAAAAGGGGTAGCCTAGTTTGTAAGAAACTTCTATTATAACCTTTCACTTATATTGGTTCTAGACCTAAACAAATGATCGCTGAATTTGTTTTCGATTTGGATCATAAATTATTATCACAGGCTCAGCGGTGAAGGAAAACATCGTGAGGAAACCCACATTCCTGAGAAATACATTTTCGGAGGTTAATAAATAAACTAACCTAACCTAACCTGTAGTGTACTGGGCTACTTTTCCCTTCGGAGGATGGAAAATCAGACAGGCAGTCGCTTCTGTAAAAAGCTGGACCTATCAAAATCTTCAGGTTAGGTAAGCGGACCCCGTGAAAAACGGGATAATGCTATGCAGACGTTGATGACTTATATCGGTTCTAGGTAGGTTTTCGACTACGGCTATCAACTGCTACCTATTTGGATATAAAATCTCCTTTATCTCCGCATTTTCAGCATAAGGTTGCGTGTGAAAGCGTAATCATAGCTATGTAGTAATTTATTGTGTGATGCTCTGTCGCGGAGCCACCACCTCCAATTCAGTTGAAAACGATATAGATTACTGTACGTACCATGTACATAGTGTACGTGAAAAGATTTTATGTGTACGTGCTATAATTAGAAAGAAAACAACAAATTAAAGTGGCTTCGCTGGAGAGCATACTCCCCAGCGGAGCCACTCAGTTTGCATACTTCGAGATGTTTTCTTCCTGTAAATTGAAGTATAGTTTGATGTACGTACTACGTACATAGTGTACGTGAAAAGATTTTATGTGTACGTGCTATAATTAGAAAGAAAACAACAAATTAAAGTGTATATCACGGCATGAACAAAACGTGAAGCGCTGAAGATTTTAAGAAACAATCTCCTTGCGAGAACTTTTTATCTATGCACAAACTACTAAGAGAACCTATTTCAGACGAACGTCTCTCACACAAAACAAAGAGCCTCAGAATTTAGAGTATGACACTTGATTTGACATATAAAATTATATTGCCACACGCAAAAATAATTGTGGGGTTGCCATAGTAATGATATGGCACGGCGTGGCAGTAGTGATAGCTTTAAATTATTTAGATTACTTTAAATTTTGATGACAAGGTTTATAAAAAAAAGACTGCAGTTTACTTGTATAACATTTTATTTTTTAATTTTGTTTTATATTTTATGGATTTTTTTTCTGAAATACAGCTTTATTATTATTATTTTAAATATGCCTTTTTGCACTAATGGCAAACTTTCCTCTAAACTATACTTCAATTTACAGGAAGAAAACATCTCGAAGTATGCAAACTGAGTGGCTCCGCTGGGGAGTATGCTCTCCAGCGAAGCCACTTTAATTTGTTGTTTTCTTTCTAATTATAGCACGTACACATAAAATCTTTTCACGTACACTATGTACATGGTACGTACAGTAATCTATATCGTTTTCAACTGAATTGGAGGTGGTGGCTCCGCGACAGAGCATCACACAATTTATTACTTCGAATTCATGATGAGGCTGTTCATATATTAATAAATAGCAATAATATAGCCGACATGGTTCTTCCTGTTTTATGTTATTTCTTCTATTTTGCTTGCCATAGAGAGTTTTGTGTAGCAAGTACCTATATTACTGTGAAACATGAAAGTTCAATCAAATCATTTCCTACAGTTATTTACTCGTATTCCCCCCATATCCGATGCAAAAACAACACAATTTCCTACCGTATAAGTTGAATATAATGCTTTATACACGTTCCATATCAAATTTTCTATCGCATTAATTGCTCCTTATTCAGTACGATTCTGTGAAAACCGCAATCGAAGCGTGTTATTCTGTTTATTTCATGCAATGGTCAAAAACATCGCCGATGCAACCAAGTAGACGCCTACGGCTTTACCATAACTTACATAAGATCACGGTCAAAAATGCATTTTCGGAGGTATGTGACCTAACTTGTATTGGGCTGGTTTTCCCTTCGCGGGTTGGAAGGTCAGACAGGCAGTCGCTTCTGTAAAAAACCCCTGTCAAATCTTTAAGTTAGGTAAGCGAACCCTGTGAAAAACGGGACAATGATAGGGAGATGAGACCTCATAAATCTGTCAGATGAATCATGACTATCATTATTATTATTGCGTATGGCAGACAAATATCCTGCTTGGATCAAATATCCAGCTTAAGCTCCCTTAACCAAGCCTTCAAGTCTTAGTCAAGCCGGCTAAACGTTCTCGACTGAAATGGCTCACCGGACTGTTCCTTGCGAATCTCCCGGTGCTTTATCCTGCGATTTCATCATGACTATCATTGTCGCTAAGTCATGCACTTTTTTCATGGTTGTGCAAGCCGATTCTGGAGAGCAAATTCTACCGCACACTCAGAAGGAGAAGAAATCGAAGAAAGATAATTAAAATCAGGTTTATGTATACGCACGCATATTAAGCCAATCCCGGACTACTAGCATCCACTATCCCGCAATGGACCCTGTGCGGTTTTTTGAAGGTAGGCCTGTGCCCAGCAGTGGGACGTATATAGGCTATTTACGTTCAAATATGGAACTAGTTGACAAGTCATAACAATTCTATGCATAATCTTAAATTTAAAATTAGGATAAGCGTAAGTGCACTGTTACTTTAATCGAATAACAATAAATAAAAGTGGAGATTTCTTACGAGAAATTATATAATACAATATATAATATAATTTAATTAAATAATAAATAATAAAACTAATAATAACTAATATTTAATATAATATTATTAATTAAATTTAATTTATTATTACATAATTATATATTTTATTATTATGCTAGGGAGATTATGACATAAGATCACGATTATTTCCCGTTGGGGTGGGCAGAGACCACGGAATTTCACCTACTACGATCTTGACACACCACTTTCGCTTCTTCAACTCTCATCAATCCGGCTTATAGTACTCTTGACCTGACCTTTCTTTAAAACATCCTGGATCTGATCGTGTACCACTTACACCCATACATAATATAACGTAAACAGCCTATATACGTCCCACAGCTGGGCACAAGCCTCCCCTCAATCAACCGGAGGTATGGAGCATACTCCACCACGCTGCTTCAATGCGGGTTGCTGGAGGTGTTTTTACGGCTAATAGCCGGGACCAACGGCTTAACGTGCCCTCCGAAGCACGGAATCATTTCGATTCAAGCCTGAAAAGTCCTTACAAAACAAAGGACTTACACACATAATTATCATAAATTATACTCGTAAGAGGAGCTCGGTGGCGCAGCGGTAAACGCGCTCGGTCTGCGATTGTTGACGTAAAGCAACTTTCGCAGAGGCCGGTCATAGGATGGGTGACCACAAAAAAAAAAAAAGTTTTCATCTCGAGCTCCTCCGTGCATCGGAAGGCACGTTAAGCCGTTGGTCCCGGCTGCATTAGCAGTCGTTAATAACCACCAATCCGCACTGGGCCCGCGTGGTGGTTTAAGGCCCGATCTCCCTATCCATCTATAGGGAAGGCCCGTGCCCCAGCAGTGGGGACGATAATGGGCTGATGATGATGATACTCGTAAGTCTACTTTCATTAATTTGCTTTACCACAAAACTGTGTATTAACACTACAATTTATAAAGAATGACAGGTAAATAAAAGTGAACCCAACTTCCAATTAATTCAATTGAACTTTGCCTGGCTTTCATTCTTCTTCAGTACTTAAATTCTAAACATTATTGTTTTGTAGCAGGGCCACTAAAACTGTATAACTTAGCTACAACAAACAAAATGGCCACTTTGAAGCAATTTATCTAATCAGAAATCATTTATTCGCTTAGGATAGGTAGGTACAGAGTCACAATATGGTATAAAGCAGTGTTACAGCATCTCTATCCTGCTAATTATTATTAGCATGCAAATGTCAAAAATTCAAAAATTCTCTAATACTATAAAAACTATTAGTAATAAGCCATTCGCGTAATTTAAAAGTCATAACTTTAGTGGGTCCGTTTTTAAATTTATCAGGTATCTTATTGTATACTTTTATGCACATGTTATGAGGACTTTCTAAACAAAGTGTAGTTTTTGGACAGTAGTCCCTTGCTAGTTCGTGTGGTAGTCATCTCCTTCTAGGATTAATATCAGCTGCTGTCTTAAACAAATGTCCATGCTTTTTAACAAATTTAAATACCTCCAGTATATACATACAAGGGACTACTAAGAAAGCAATATTGCTATTTGACATATTTGTTTGCATTGCGCACTTACTTTTATATGCGCAAATGTCAAATTGCAATATTGCTTTCTTAGACGAATTGCTTCGATGTGGCCGTTTTAACCCCCCTGCTTGCGATAGGTTGGACCCAGGTTGGAACAAGGTAATATACCTTGTTCATCTATTACCCTAGAAATGTGTGGTTACAGTTAAAAAAAAAATTAACGGTTTTGTTACTAAGTAATATTTATACATAGTTGGATAGTTATTTATTTTTGTAAACAACAACCAACTATTTATTTCAATGTAGGAGTCTAGATGTTGGTCCGCCGATGATCGGAAATTACTACGATTTTACCTTTTTATTGCATACAATGGGCGGTTATTATTCTTAATGGCTGTAAGTGTACTGTGCTTGTGGATTAAATGCATTGACACTTTTATAGCGTACAGTTACGGGCGTGAGTTAATTTATGTACGTGTGTATACGTTTTAATGGGAATTAAATGATTTCATAAACTCACGCATAAAAGTATTCGAGGGAAATATAATATTTCATATACAGGTTGTTAGTGACATCGTAACTGCTGATGGGGGTGATTTTGATCATGGTTCTGAGTTAATATCAAGTGGAATTTGCCGTCGCAAAATTCATGATTTTTCTGTTTTTTTTTTTTTTCAATTCATTCCAATTCTACATTTCAAACCCCCGTACAAGTACCTACTTGCAGCCATACGAACTTGTATTTGTAAGGCTACCAGTAGTACTTGTACGGGGTGTAAGTGATATATAACAAATATAATACTACTGAACTGAGGGTGATGATTCAGAACATTATTCTGAGTTGATATCAAGTGGAAATTCCTGTCGGAAAATTCATGAAAATAATACTTGTTTTTTAAATTGTTTTTAGTTTTATACTTTTGCGACGGTGAATTCCACTTGATATCAACTCTGAATCATGGTCTGAATTATGCATCAAAGTTTTCGTTACGATGTCACTAACAGCCATGCATATTTATCTCTCTTTTTGGCCTTTATTATTCCCATCTGATGGTGGGATCTAATTTCTTTTTGATTATTATTTATAATCAAACACAAATTCGAAAATGATTTCGAAAATCATTAGTTTAGACCCGCGCTGGATTCGAGCGACCTGTGGCGCGACTGTGGCGCCACTGCAGTGCCCCAGTGAGATAACCGTAACCCATCATTATCCACAAAAGACGCGTGAAGCATGTTCACTTCAAAATGTCGAAATATAATAAAATATTAAGCCCATCTGAAATTCGAGCCCTGCGCTTCTGTCATGTAAATAACGCTTCATACAACCTCCATAATATAGTATGTTTCACATATTGAGCCTTTTATGTCAAACGGAGCGCGCTCTCAACCCGCCTTTATGTAAAACCCAATGGATAGATTTGTGCAGTCAATTCTCCCTTTTTTTGCGGACTTGGATATTAATTATGAAGAGTTATTGAAGCGATATAAGCTGTTGGTTTTGAACTGTTAAATTGTTTCAACAGCATAACATCATAACACAGCTTCACGTCTGTAAGTCCGTAGGATAATATGATCAATGAATAGTATTCACAATTACACACTCACTCCTCGCGTTCTAAGGCCCGAATCCCGATGGGGAAATATCACAGAAATTAATATGTGATCCTTACTTTGGTTACGACATTACAGGCTGATTACCTAATTGTCCGACAGTAAGATGACCCATGCTTCGAAAGGCACGTTAAGCCGTTGGTCCCGCTTGCTACGTACTGATGTGAGTATTTACACGAGTCATGACAGGGGCCTTTTGCGGCTCTATAATAACCCCTAAGGGTTGATGAGGTTGGTAATCCACCCCATAACCCACATGATAAGAAGAAGAATAGAAAGCTTGGAGATGTAATCGTACTTAGTTCATTCTACATTCTGATACATTCTCTAACTATCCAACTGTTTCGAGACGACTTCTGTTTCTGCTGCAGAAGCCTAGAAATGAAATTATATTCCCTTTTACAAGTACATATACACCGTTTAAACCCTCAGACTGTACGGAACTAACTACGAACAAAAGTCATAAATTTTTGTTACCAATAGCGCGAGGGATAGTTCTGTGCGAGTGTCAATTGTTTCGAGTGTCGTTTTGCCGCGCGATTATTGCCAACGGTAAACTTCGGTTGTGCGATGTTGTAGAAAGATCATACTGGTTTTGAGGACTAGACGCCGATTCGTAGGCAAAGTTGCACTTATCGATTAATAGTGGGTTCAACAAACAAATATCGACTATCATGCTAGGAGATCTCAGATCCTTAGGAACATTCTAATGAACATCATCCTATGCTTTTTGTAATTGTTTTGTAAAACATTTTCAGTGATGTTATTGTCTTGTCTTTGTGTGTGGCGTCCTTTTATAATAAACAATTTCTATTCTATTATTTTCTATTCTATTCTAGATCCCTCCTTATCACTGGGAAGCTAGTAACCTAAGTTTAATCGGCTATTTATCAAAAAAATACTTTTGTATGCAGTATCTTACGAAAAGTAATGATAAAATTGCAGCCTATCACATAAAATATACATTGCCGGTAAAGTGGCTATGGAATTTGAAAAGCAGTAGAGCTATCGTAGTTAGTAGGAGTAGAAGCAAACGAGAGCGGGGTTAAACCGGCGATAGCGGTTCTCATACAAAATGCGCGTTAGGGCCTTTCCAACCCCTTTCTTCGATTCCGTGATATCAAGTAAAGATTGTTTTTCTTTTTTTTTTAAATATATATCTCAGAAGTCTTATAAAGTCTAGAAATTGTACGAAAATGTTAGTTTGAGGCTAGTTACGGTGATTCACATGAAAAGTTCGGCTATCTCTCGCAGTTCGTACGGGCGCTATTGTTTGTACGACACCTCATATTTTTTACAAAGTTTTATCACTACTCTATTGATTTATTGTCTGTTTTAGGTAGTTGATGTTCTGATTTATATATATATTGTTTTATAGCACTTACCGGTGTTTAGGGAAACTCACAAAGAGGAAATTTAAATCGAAAAAATCTGATATCATCATCATCACCAGCCCATTAACGTCCCCACTGCTGGGGCACGGGCCTTCCCTATAGACGGATAGGGAGATCGGGCCTTAAACCACCACGCAGGCCCAGTGCGGATTGGTGGTTATTAACGACTGCTAATCCAGCCGGGACCAACGGCTTAACGTGCCTTCCGAAGCACGGAGGAGTTCAAGATGAAAACTTTTTTTTTGTGGTCACCCATTCTATGACCGGCCTTTGCGAAAGTTGCTTAACTTCAACAATCGCAGACCGAGCGCGTTAACCGCTACGCCACCGAACTCCTCATGTATACTATAAATCGTACTAATATAAAGAACGTCTAGGGCCCTGTGCCGAGGTTTTTCTTGCAGCTTCTTTTCCCCGGCTATACAGGTTGTGAGAAGCTGCACTAGTTTTAGGCGGATGAGACGTTCGTTATGTAAAAATTGACGATTCAAAGTGTAACTATGTTACCTACTGAATAAAGATATTTTTTAATTTTAATTTGAATTATTACTTTTAGATGTGTCCCGGCTTGACAACTTGCGGGTTCAAGCCCCGTCCGAGTCTGAATTTTTTTTCGATTTTAATTTTCTATAACTTAATGTTCAGGTGTGTTTTGAATGGAGTATGATTATGGGTAAAACAGAATAATCTGTCTCCAGCGGTATTAAGAGCCAAGGTTACGCCATAGAGCTAAAATGAATCTAGATTTTCAGTTCCCAGTCAGTCCCAATCTCGGTTCGGGTTTTAAGCCGCGGAATTCGACTTTATGAGTTTGAATTCACGTTTGGATTATGGATAATTGATTACGTGGTTTCCAGGTTTGCAATAGGCTCGCCCCCTATTATATGGGACTTGAACAACGCTGGCAAGGAGCGGGTGAATATACTATACACCTGCACTTATACTTCGGAGATACAGTGATACTATATTATGTTATTTTATGATTTGAAATTATACTTTTGACGATGTCACGAGCCATATAATTCCACTTTAGAACCCTGTCGCATTAATATATTTGACATTTAGTGAAGTATACAGGGGATTAAAAGGGCCACATCGAAGCAATTAATCTGAGAAAGCAATATTGCAATTTGACATTTGCGCATATAAAAGTAAGTGTGCAATGGTGGCCATTTTAACACGTCAGTTTAATTTGTCAAATAAGTTACCTCCTCCTCGAGACCGCACAATACATGTTCTGTCCTTAAAAGTATAAAAAATATACGTATGTATTCAAAATTCCAACGCCACTGGATTCAAATTACACAAATCCTATACTACAACCAGCGTTTTAATCTGCTCAGTACACTCGGCCGCATTTAACGTTACGTCTGCATGGCGGTACAGTCGGACACATTTTAATGTCACGTCTGGCTGGCTCAAATTGCGGCTGCCATTACAGCTTATATGTTGAATCTGTGTGATACTGCACATAGCTCGGACAGCGCTGCTGTTGGGAGTAATGAAAAAGTGTAATTAAAAATAGGTTGGTTTTATTTTGTTCAACACTTTCCAACCCTGCAGGTGTAAATCGAAATCCTAAGAATGGTAATAATGGTATCCCGTATGCTAAAACGTTACCATGACATGCCACGGCTATCTAAAGTAAAGAAAGAAAGAAACATTTATTACTCCCGGACACCACAGACACAGACAGACAGGTACATTACATTTAACGCAGGACAAAAACCACACGGAAATCAATAAGAACACAGACAAAAAAAAACCAAAACAAACCAAAATCACAAAAAACAATAATAATAAAACTAAGTCCATATAAAGACCATGATGTTAGAGAACATAATTGACACAAACAATTACAATAGATCATTATCTACCTTACATTATCCCGTTTTTCAAAGGGTCCGCTTACCTAACCTGAAGATTTAACAGGTCTAGTTTTTTTACAGAAGCGACTGCCTGTCTGACCTTCCAAACCGCAAAGGGAAATCAGCCTAATACAGGTTTTAACAATTAAAACAATTACAATAGATAATCAACGTAAATGGAAAGAGGAAGGGGAGGCCTTTGCCCTGCAGTGGAATCTTGTAGGCTAGACTAGACTAGAATAGAAATAACATCGTATCACCACTAAACAATTACAAAAAAAGCAAGACGGATGTTTGTCGAAATGATTATAAGGTGGTGGTGGACGTCCTGAGATAAAAGGGCCCCACTCAGCACAAGTCGCGGTGCGAACCACTAAACTCACACAACGCTATTATGTCATCAGCAATCTATAAACTCATAGACATAATCGGCCGACCATAAACCTATAACGCTGCGTAGGCGATATACGACGGATCGATTAAGAGGCGACAAGAGCGTTCGATCTGACGAGTGCTTGTTGGGATTATAACCGAGTGTAGACCATTCGTATCGGAATGATACTTATTGAGGCGATTCATCATACGTGGAACGTAGGTAGAGAATTGTGGGTATTTCTGAGAGGCATATACTTTATAAAACTATATACTTTATATATGTAATGGGCACCTTCGCGCCCGGATTAGTCAGGGGCGGGCTTTTTGACGAGTGCAGTAAATAGCATTATTTTTGTTATTTAAAAGTCATTTCGTGTTAAGAAGTGTATTACATAAAATAAATAATTATTAACTTTCTAAAACTAGGATAATTTCTAAATCAAAAGCAAATATATCATCCTACATTTTAGAAAATATCTGAGCAAAATCTTGTTTCGGAGTAAAACTTCACAAAAACAAATGCAGTGTTAATCTTCCATCGTGTGGGTTGTGAGGGTTACTATTGAGCCGCCAAACGTCGCTGACATGGCTCATGTAACGACTACTTACTTACATTAAGTAGTAACCGGGACCAACGGTTTAACGTGCCTTCCGAAGCACGGATCATCTTACTTTCGGATAATCGGGTGATCAGCCTGTAATGTCCTAACCAAACTAGGGACCACAAAGTAATTTTTGTGATATGTCCCCACCGGGCATCGAACACGGGACCTCCGGATCGTGAGCCCAACGCTTAACCACTGGACCACGGAGGTCGTTAATGTGTTAATAATAATAAACCTTTTTACATGACGTAGCATCACGCCTGTAGCTCCGAAGGGGTAGGAAAAGGTGTACAGTCATAAGCAATATCATTTACCCACTTTAGAACCCTGTCGCACTATCATATTTGACATTTAATGAGACTTACGGTTTAATTTGTCAAAAAAGTTAATGTGACATGGTTTCAAAGTGTATACATATTAGTACTCGTGACCGTACAATATATTCGTCCACTCATCGCCGCTATGTTTAGGTCCTATGTAATATGGCACAAATCTTGGCAACCACGTGATATTTATTATCTATGATCCAAATATTAATTCAAACTTTTACTTTATAAGTTACAAAATAATATGAGTAAAGTACTCAGTAATCAGCATTGTCATCAGCCCATTAACGTCCCCACTGCTGGGGCACGGGCCTTCCCTATGGATGGATAGGGAGATCGGGCCTTAAACCATCACGCGGGCCCAGTGCGGATTGATGGTTATTAACGACTGCTAATGCAGCCGGGACCAACGGCTTAACGTGCCTTCCAAAGCACGGAGGAGCTCGAGATGAAAACTTTTTTTGTGGTCACCCATCCTATGACCGGCCTTTGCGAAAATTGCTTAACTTCAACAATCGCAGACCGAGCACGTTTACCGCTGCGCCACCGAGCTCCAAAGTAAGCTCCACCGAGCTCCAGTAATCAGCATAGCAATGTAAATAATAGAAGTGTACAAAATAAATTTACTATTTAAATACCTTTTGAAAATTGTATTTATTTATTTTATTTTATTCGGGGAGCTTACAGCATTATTTACACAATCAAAATCTTAATAATAAATAAAGGCTAATTACAAGCTACCACAGGTAGTAAAAAAATGAGTTCTTATTTCATAACATTTCTATCCACCCTATCTATTAACCTACCCCAACACCAGGGTTGCTAAGGTTACCCATACGACAGAAACCAACATTTCTGATATTCGAAATCGTAAATACTTCCACAGCCAACACACTACCAACATCAAACAGGTGCCAACATAAAAACACCGAACGAACTTCTGCAATAAATTGTCAAAAAGCAATCGTTGAAAACCCCATGATGGCCGCAGAAACATGTTCAGTGACCATTAAAGCGAAGCACTTAGTCCAACGAACCCAGGTTTTAGTGTCGCGCCTCCGTAAAAATGCAGTTTTTATGTGCCCACAGTGCTGGATGGATGTTACCTTTTTTATTTTCTACTCTTCTCCTTCGCAGCTGTCAAAGTCCTTTTTTCAGAGCGCGATAGTGAGATTTTACTGCCGCGGACCGAGGTACGACGGGTAGCCGAATGCTGAGCTGTGAGTGGTGGATTTAATTAACTAAGTTTCAGTGATGTTTTTAATGTTACTGGTTTCCAGAGTGTATTTTGTTTTTTTTAGCGATCCTTGCTAAGTATTTTTTAAGCGTTATTCAAATCTTTTATTTGACTATGCGCGCCTGATGGTAAGCGACGATGTGGTCGAGCTTGGGACATGATTACCTAAAAAGTTTCTATTCACTTTTCTGTTGAAGAGTCTCAGATTGAGTACTTACAATAAAATTATTTGATGAATTTTTTTTGACCGTTGTTGCACGGTCCCACATCCAAGTATTTTTATGGCTGATTTCTGGTAGTAGTTGCCTGGGAGAAATTGCTTCAGAACAATAAGGTCGCCCATTGGTACTGTTACCAAATGTCTCTGTGTCTTTTATAAATGTTTGTATGTTTTGTTTGTGTGCAATAAAGTATATTTGATTTGATTAGATGAATTGATTTCGACATTATTTTGAGCTTGACCTTTATGCCCATTTTAGAACTGTTGCTGTTATTAATTCTTATATTATATTTCGAATTCGTAGGTAAATATTTTGTTTTATGGTGCGGTAAGCAGAAATACTAAAACATCAAAGTTTTTTTTTAAATGATAAATTTATACTTGCTTTCTACAATTAAAAGTGAATGGACTGCCATCGTATAAACGACAACATATATAACATAGATGAGTGTTTGAGAGCTGGGCTCTCATTCCGGATATCACTGGTTTGGCACGAAGATAGCTGGTCCCGGCTACTATTTACTAAATTAGTAGTCGTTACATCAGGCATGTCGCACATTTATTCTCAAAAACCGATAGCAACGCATCCGTACAGTCATGAGTAATATCATGTACCCACTTTAGAACCCTGTCGCACTATCATAATTGACATTCAATGAGACTTACGGTTTAATTTGTCAAAAAGTTATTGTGACATGGTATCAAAGATACATTATTAGTACTCGTGACCGAACATAAGATCATATCGACGATGATGTTACTTCGCACTGGCAAAAAATACAAAAAAGAGAAAGCTCGAAGGAATACTTTCGACATGATAGTCAACTCATGGTAGCGCAGTGACTACTCGCCTCACACAACCCGCTTTTACGAGCGGTGACAGTGATAAGAATTGTTAATTTTATAGAGGACCGCCGGGATGTCTGCATCAAATTCAATGTAGCGAGACAGCTCGTGCAGTTATAGCCGTGGATGTTGGAACAACTTAACTAAAACTCGTAACTCTTAGTGGTCACCAGATATATTTTTTTTTATTTTATTTTTTTTTTTACTTGGCGCAGCATGCATGTTTCCGTCCAACGGGGTAACGCTGAGAACGTGATGGGCACATTCGGTCGAGATGTGGTAAAAGGGAGCATTTTCAATTGAGCCTACTTGCGTGTACTTTTGTTTCTTTTTATGTTACTTCACCAAGGCGTCCGTCAGCGCCACCTAGTGACGTAGTTTCTCTATTGCTATAAAAAATATGAGGCGCGATCCGCGCCGTACCTATTCTTTTTTACTTTTTCCTCCAATTCTCTTGTATAAAGATCGTTGTAAATTAATATTGAGTCAAGCCATCTAAATCCTTTTTATTAACGTGGAAGCATTGTCTAAACATTTTGTTTTTAGTTTTAGTAGTCTAGTTTTAATTATTTGTAATTTTAGATTAATGAGAGTTTTATATTATATTTTGTGAATAATAAAATAATGTTTTATTATATTTTATTTATTTGGGCACGTTAAGGCCCGGTTACTACTAACTGATGTAAGTAAGTAGTCGTTACATGAGTCATGTCAGGGGCCTTTGGCGGCTCAATAGTCACCCTGTCACCAGGGTTGATGAGGTTGGTACTCCACCTCACAACCCACACGATAGAAGAAGAGATTTATTTGAGAAACAAAACAGCTATCACATTACAATTACATAGTTACATCTAAACATTAGCATAAGCCAACAAAGTTTCCACCACTGAATAGTACAAATGTCAAGAGTGTACATCAAAAATGCAACATAATAAAGTAAAGTACATTAATAATACATTTTACCATATTTAACCAATTAGGTGAAATTACGGACTTTGTTCCCTCACAAGGCCCGCTTACCTAACCTGAAGATTTGACAGGTACGGTTTTTTACAGAAGCGACTGCGTGACTGACCTTCAACCCGCGAAGGGAAAAACAGCCCAGTACAAGTTAGACCTCCGAAAATGCATGTCTCGGGAATGTGGGTTTTCTCATGAAAATTTAGTTGCACCAATACGACTAAATAATTAGAATGCATTTTATCTTCTCGATATTTAAACTATAAGAACCGTTTTCACAAAACAGCGTAGCAGTAATAAAACTTACAAAAACTTTGGAACGAGCCCATAATAATGGCCTTATATTCGTGGGATCACGGAAAACAAACACGTATGGGACCAGTATGAATAATTTAGGACGAATATGGCCCCGCTTGTTCCTATGTGGAAGAAAGCAAAACTTTCGCACGTAACTTACATCTGACCTGGCGCCCTTACTATTTGCCTCCACTAGAGATAAGATTTGAATATAAATCAGTAAAAAAATAGGTTAAGAGTTATTTCTAAAGAAAAAAAATCTTACTTACCCAGTTGATAGACCGTTTGACTGTAATTGGGATCACAGTTGCGAACCCTAGCACAGGCCTATGCAGAGTAATGCATGATGAGCATTCTGTTTTTTACTCTCTTTCCGTCCTTGGGCGTTAGCGAACTGTCAAACGACGATTATGACAAGCGACAGTGACAGTGGTAAAAATGTATGGGATTGACAGTCATAAAATGATATGTCAAACAGTGTCAAGGCTCCTCAGATCTTGCTTGCTTTATAGTATAAATCGAATTTAAACAACAAGAACAACCTACGTACAGTACTTCTATTTTCTTAATGCGCGCGTGTATCAGAATTTGAATTAAGAACTGTGTACTTTATTGCTGTATTACACGGCAATCAAAACATCAATCGATTGAATTCAAAAAATCAAAAATCGAACTCAAGAAAACAAACAATCGAATTCAATTTCAATTCGAACGACTCATTATATCGAATAATGGACTACTTTCCAACTAGTCAAATCAGTTACTTTTTACTTTGTAATTTGTTTAAAAAACCACACTGTGACGTCATGGAAAAACGTGATGAAATGTCGGACTTATTATAACGTTCTTCTTGTTTAAAATTCATAAATAAGTTAAATAGAAAAAATAAAAATAAATTCGTTAGTTTTAGATGTGTCTTTGTTTAGGAATCAGAATTTCATAATATAACTTGAACCACGACCCAATTGTTGATCATGGAAATTAGCATTCGTTTGTCTTCGGGAACGTGTTAAAAAAATATATTTTTTATCTACCAATCATTCAGCCTTCTAGCGCTCAAACAAATACCTTCTACCCGTACTTAAGACTCAAACAAATACGTGGTACGGCCGTTTGTAAACCGAAGCAACCTCAAGTTACGAAAAACGGAAACGTTAGTTCAGCCGACTAATGAGTTGGTCGACTTTTTCAGAGCTTTAAAAAGAACTGTGGAATACTTTCAAAGTACCTACCTGCGCCTGCGGTGGAATTTGTTCCTTTTTGTTTTGGTTACAAGCGCTTATGAAGTTCGCACTGTGCTAATGGGATGCCTTTTATAGAATAATCCGAGGCTTTTTAAAGATACTTGTGTGGTTTTAAATAGTCACTGTGTTGCTTTCATCGGCTAGCTTCTCAAATAGGAACGCCGGTACTGGTACGCCAATGACTTATTAATTTATCTTAAGTGTAGCTTTCACTAACACAATTGGCTCGACCATTATAGATGGCGATACGGCTAACAGAAAATTCGGTGAGGTGTGGGTACTTAGTTCATCTTGCGATGGATGTAACTTTGACTAGCCCTATTGGAAATATAGTTCTGAGCTTATAATCTCTATATGTAACCAATTGTTATTTATTATACTAGTATAGTCTTTGACATCTTAGCGACCAAATAAAAAAAAAACCCTACATACTTGTATGTTTAAAAATAAATAAATATAGACATATATTTTGTTGTTATGCATTGTTCGTTGAATAACTATATAAGTATTATATTATATAAAGCTACAAACCCATGTATTGACTGACTGACTGACTGACTGACTGACTGACATAGTTGTTCTCCCAGAAGGAGCGTCGGGGGGTGAAAATGATGTATGGGGGGTGTGATCGGGACCCATCAGGGAGACACCCCACGGCCTGGTAAAACTATCGCACCTGGAACGATTCTTTTTTCACAAAACCTACTTAATTCCTGGTCAAATTCAATCACTGGTGAAAAAAAATCAAAATGGCGGAAAAACAAGATGGCCGCCATACAAAATTTTGTTTTTCCAGAAAATGTCTCGTTGGTAAAAACTGTGTATGGGATTGTAATCGGAGTGTCTTGTCAAGAATGGAAAATGTTCTCAATCTTCAAAAACTGCTCCGCATCAGGGAGACACCCTACGGCCTGGCGAAACTATCGCACCTGGAATGATTCTTTTTTCGCACAACGTATTTAAACCTTGGTCAAATTTTATCGCCGGTGAAAAAAAATCAAAATGGCGGAAAATCAAGATGGCTGCCATACAAATTTTTCGTTTTTCCTGAAAATGCCTCGGGGATAAAAATGATGTATAGGAATGTGATCGGAAAGTCATGTCGAGTATGAAAATACGTCTGGATTTTCGATAGCTGCTCCGCATCAGGGAGACACCCTACGGCCTGGCAAAACTATAGCACCTACAACTTTTTGGTTTTCACGAGACATTTTTAAATCTTGGTCAAATTTTATCGCCGGTGAAAAAAAACAAAATGGCGGGAAAACAAGATGGCCGCCATACAAATTTTTTTTCCTAGAAAATTCCTCATGGTCAAAAAATATGTATAGGGGTGTGATCGGAACGTCATCTTGGAAAACTGCTCCGCATCAGGGAGACACCCCACGGCCTCGCAAAACTATAGCACCTAGAACTTTTTTGATTTCACGAGACCTATTTAAGTCTTGGACAAATTCTATAAAAACAATATGGCCGCCGTACAAAGCTTCAAACTAATACAGGACACGCGAGCAGCTTGCTGCGAGCGAACCACGCGACATCTAGTATAATAATACATATCTATAAAAGTATGAAATATTATAAAATAAAGTATCATAATTAGCTACGTATATATATATTTAGTTTATCCAGTTTGTACGTTTAAGTTAATTATTTACATATTCAAACCAACATATTATTATACCTATGTATCTAACTGTATCTATAGCTGCTTCCCCGGGATTTGTCGAATGATGTAGGTGCGACTGAAAATCAGCGTTTGCTTCCCTTTGGGGCAAACACATGCTGAGTCGTTTTACCTTTTCAAATAAATGCGCACTATCTCACACAACACTTTTGTTATTAATTTTATTTCTTTTCTTTTGTGTAAATGTTTATAGCCTATAAGTGTTATTTCAATGTTGTGCTTTTGTTTTGTGTGCTGTTTGTTTGAATAAACGTTCTCTCTCTCTCTCTCTCTCTCTCTCTCTCTCTCTCTCTCTCTCAAATTTTATGTAATAGGGTAATTAACTAGGTGAAATATAAATTATAAGATGCTAATCTAGTAATAAAAGTCTATGATGATCAAAAATCAATCTCATTTCGCGTTTTGACTTATTTCAGAACTTTATGAATTGAGTAACAATGAGTACGATGTATTGGTGACGTCACAGGAGATTTCCATACGATTTCCAAAGAAAACTTTCGTTTTAACGTTTCGTAAAAAGTAACTCATTTTACTAGGTTGTTCGTCAAGTAGGTAATATTATAACTGGTAATCAGGCTAGGACTATTTCAGCCTGTGTACAGTCACGAGCATTAATATGTATACACTTTGGTACCATGTCACATTAACTTTTTTGTCAAATTGAACTATAAGTCTAACTAAATGTCAAATATGTTAGTACGTCAGAGTCCTAAAGTGGGTACATTATTGCTCATGTCTGTACCATAAATCGCAAACGGGGTAATGAGAAGAATTCAGTCAAAAACCAGACTTTTTTACACTATCTGGCTCGCTGGTTGTCACACTGGATGTTCCACCGCTTAATGGGTTTTAATTCGAAGTTTTTTAAAAAAAAATCAGGAGAACGTGCTGTAGTATATAAGAGTATAAAGTTTAAACAAAAAAATATGGAATTACGTTTTTCTTAATATAGTTTTAGGTATTTTTGGTCTCTATTTTTAAAGGAAACCGTGATAGCCCTGTTCCGAGAACGTGTGACTTACATATTAATGTCACGGGTACGAATCCCGAATTACCGGGTGAGAGCCTTCAGCGCTCCCCATTTGTCCGGCCAAGTAGTTAATGCCATCTGCGGCAAATCTACAATAAGTCACGTAAAAAAAAAACAATCCCGGCTCGGGCTCTAAACCACTGAATTCGAATTTGTAAATTGGAATTCATATTTGCGTACCTCTTCAGGGATAGAGGCGTGATGTTATGTTATGTTTTAATTTTAAAAAAATGTTAAACGTTAAAATTAAAAAGAACTATTGTCCACTATTATAATTTGTAATAACAATATTCGCTTACCTTAACACCTCTGCCATCACGAGCTCTTGTATTTCACCTGAAACAATACAATTAATATTAATATTTTTTTTTTAATATAATTGCATCCAATATAATTAATTATAGTCGCTTTGGTACTGTAGTTCACCAGGCTGCTTTTCAAACGGAGAACAAAACGGCGAAGCAAAAAGGAGGGTTATGTGTTTGACCGCTATGTATGTTATGTACGGTCACGAGTACTAATATGTATACACTTTGCAACCATGTCACATTAACGTTTTTGACAATTTAAACCGTAAGCTTTATTAAATGTCAAATATGATAGTGCGACAGGCTTCTAAAATGGGTACATGATATTGCTCATGACTGTATGTATCTGTGTATGCACGTCTGTTCCAACCTAACTTCTAAATCACCTGACAGAATTTAACAAATGAGATGTCACTAGAAGCGTCTTGATTGTCCGGTGGTTATAGGCTATGTGGAGTCACGGTAAATTCAAAATGGCGCCCTCTAGAGAACGTAAACTGAGGACGAAAATATTTTTTTTACTAACACAGTTGGTTCGAACTCGGTAAGGTGTAGGTACTTATTTCATCTTGCGATGGATGTACCTCTTCTTCCAAACCGGGAGCCGCTCCTCCCACGCCGAAGCATATTGCGAATACACTCGCAAGGATACCTCTCGAAAAGAGGAGACTCCGCAAGCAGTGGAACTCCACGCGTTGCCCCACCATGAAGTCCAGACTGAACGCGCTGGCCGAGAAAACTTCGGCCACGCTCGACAGTGCCTTCGCCGACTCTTGGCAACACACTATCGACTCGACTATCCGTCAGGTCGTGAGCTATGTTAAGTTTTAAATATAGTCGCTATTAATTTCATTGAACGTTACGACGCACGACGTCCTAAAATACGAAACATTGTCCATCTATATCTATCTCTTTCTTCCCTCTTTCTTTATATTATTCAATTCAGTGAAATTTCCAAAAATGTCATCCAGAAACGCATTCGGGGGGAGAGGCTATAAATTCGACTGCGTTCAATCCGTCCGCTTCGATAATAGTTGGAGGCTTCGGATCCCTGCAACTTTGTGTATGATAGAGCTGGTAGGTAGACTAGTATCACGTGTGATTTATTGACTACTAGGTATAATGGTCCAGTAGTTAGAGGGACTCACGACCTGTAGATCCGAGTTTGATTCCCGATGGGGACAATGTTAAAATCACTTTGTAAGCGTCCTTTGTTTAGCTAGGGCATTGTATGCTGAATCATTTGATAGTCCGAAAATGTAGAAGATTAAAAGGCCGTTAAGTTCTCGGGCTACTAACCCATACACCTCCACCAGCCCACAGAATACTCCAGTTGATTAAGAGGAGACCTGTGCGCGGCAGTAGAGTTTAGGCTAAGTATATGCGTATACAGGTTATTTATGTTATGTTATGTGGAGCAGCGTGGTGGAGTATGCTCCATACCCCCTCCGGTTGATTGAGGGGAGGCCTGTGCCCAGCAGTGGGACGTATATAGGCTGTTTATGTTATGTTATGTTATGTTAGGTATAATTATGGTACAATAATATGAAGGATAAGAAATGGAATACAAAGGAAGCTTAGATCATGAAACAAATAGAAGGCAAACATCGTAAAGAATCAAATAATCTGCATCAATTTTGTATATAAAATGCTGCACCGATATCAGAGCAAATGCGTTTAAGTCATCATAAAGATATATTTGCTCGGGTTTATTGCAAAAGCTACGTTATTTTGAAATTGTATCTAGATAATCATATTTAATGTAACAGGTACAATATCTACCGCTGGCCACCTCTAGCACCAAATCCTCAGGCGCATAGACAGCAAAATATCGCAGAGACGGCGGAATTTGAAATTTATAAAATTCAGAATTTGAGCCGCGGGATGGACCTTGAATATTCCCATTCGAATAGACTCTGCAGTTTCGAACCAGTTTAGACTTTTGCGAATAGATAGCTTTGTTTCTACGTATAGTTGAGAAAGCAGATAAAGTTTTGTTCCAAGCTCAGAGAAATTATAGAACGGAGTTGTCTTTGCATTATTTTTGTCTTGACACTTTTTGGAGGAAGCGAGGTATATAATATATTATATACGCACAGCACACATCTACACACTGCTGTAATAAAAAATCAACGCATCAACTGAAGCTCTCAAATAAAAAAGACGAACCAATTGTTCATATACTTTCAGCAGAGGTGCACGCCTGCGCTTGGCGACTTTCGTCTATAATTTCTCTGAGGTTTTAGTCGAGGCTTGCATGGTTTTGGCAAAGTGAAAAGCCCTTATAATAAGTATACAACAGTGGTTAGAGCATTGGGCTCTCGATCTGGAAATCCGGGTTCGATTCGCGGCGGCGACATTGTGGAAATCACTTTGTGACACTGTCCTACGTTTGGTAAGGACACTGCAGGCTTGAATCACCTAAATGTCCGAAAAAAGTATGGTGATTCTGAGCTGAAGGCACCAAGGTCCCGGTTTTTAGCCGTAAATACACCTCAGCATGGTGGAGTATGCTCCATACCCCGCACCGGTTGATTGAAGGGAATCTTGTGGGACGTGTAAAGGTTGTTTTTATGTTAGGTTACGTATAAAAGTCTACTTTAAAAACTTAATAATAAAGCAATATAGGTTAAAACCCCGCAGCAGTATCGTGTCGTATCTGCCGCGATATTTCCTGACTCTACACAGACAAATCCGGCAGAGGCTGACTTTAATTACTTTCCATCGGCCCCAGGATTTGTTTACGCGAAATATTGATGACGGCGGCTTCCGAAGATTGCATAGTGCACGGATAAGTTTGATTTTAAAGTGATTTTATATTATGAAATATGTATATCAGAGGGTTAAAAACAGAAGAAAAAAGAAGACTAGGTATTAAAAAACTAAAAGCTCAGGCAGCAGCACTTTTGAGTGATCCTAAATTTTGACAGTTCTCCATACTGTCCAGCTGAAATTCGTGATGAATTGCTAAAAAATGTGAAGCAACGTGGAGTGTATCCCTTCTGAAGAATGAGTCAAATGAAGAAAAGCAGCCTGTTAGAAAAAGGCAGTTTGGATTGAAAATAAGTTCTTCTAAGTTTTCTTCTTTCTGATCTTTAGGTAAGAAATATGACACTATGATTTTGCAGTTAAATGCTGCGCAAATGGTTATACTGCAAAAATATAACCAAAACAATTATGTTTGTTTACTCAAAAGGTATGGGAAACTAACAAAATTTAGAAACACTCAAAAGTAGCGACACCTGATGGGAGAAATAGACAGTTTTTATTTTAACCTGATTCATCCTAAAAAGCAATATAGCAATTGAACATTTACACAAAAGTAAGTGCGCAATGTCAAAAAACTTTATACAGCAACATTACTTTTTTAGACGAATTGATTAAATGTTGGCTTTTAACCACCTGCTTTCAGGGGTGAGGAGTTTACTCAATACTTAAAAAGTTTTTTTTATATGTAGTAATTTTTATTCACTAACTTTTATTTTCCTGTGCATAACAAAACTGATATTATGTTTCAAATTAACAACTATCATCCATCCCTTTCCTTTTCGACAGATAAGAAAATGACAAGAATAATTTAAAATAAAATTAAGAGGTGGCTGCAAAAGTCAGGACCATTGTTTTGAAAACAATTTCGTTGGCCGCTCATCTTTCTAATCATAAACCTAGTTCAGGTACCCAAACTTGCTAATGACAAACGTAATTCAAACTTTAAAACCAAATGCAGCGCACTTACCAACTTGTTAACATTCATTTACACAAATATAACTTTCCAACTTCAAAACATCAGGGTCTTTACACACTGCGACGTTTACAGGGAAATAGTCACGCCCTTCAGAAAGCTTTGTGTTGAAATTAAGTATATTAAATTGAAACGTCCACGATACTTTCACTTTTCAGTTTGTCTATACACTAATTTATAATATATATTACACTCTTTTTATTCAAAAAAAAACACGCATTTTGGCATTGGACACGCACGAGTTTTCATTTCAAATACTGTTAAAATATTTTGGCTGAACATTTCGGATGGGTAAGCCGTGTTGCATCAAGCAATTATCGCGAGAGACTGAAGAGCTTGGCGCCATTACTCGCGCTAGCGAATATTTTTGTTACCTACCCGCAAACATTATGAATATTTTTGTTACTACTCGCGATGTTGACCATTATAGAAAAATATTAACGGGTATATCTAAAAGTGATTGTTAGACACCAATCGCTTTTTTTCATAATTAATAATATCTGTACCCCCATATAAGTACTGTCCGCGAGTATGTTCAACCTATTAAATTGAAATCTTTTGCAATATTGGGCCTCTATGCTCTTCAGAAGCGAAAAAAAACAATACGTTCAGCTGCTTATCTTCACAGACTTGTAAAATCCGACAGACAGTTATGTTCTTTCTAACATGATGCACAATGAGGCACTTTCCAATCGGCGTTCCCCAAAAACACGATAAATGACGTTGTTAAGTTTTTTCTAATTTCATGGATAACAGATATATGCATCTTTTATCTTTGTTTTTAGGTATAAATGATGAACCTGTTTACTGCACCCAGGCACAATTACATCTTCCAAAATATAGAGAAGCAATGTAGGTGGTAACGTAATTCTATACATAATCTGATCCAAATATCATGTAACAATATATTTTTTTAATTCTTCTGCCATTACATTGTATTTTGGAATCATTATGTACCCGAGCAATGAGAAAATAGGTAATTATCAAGTTAAAACTGTACAACGCCATCTATATTGTTTTTGGTGAACGTAACCTGGAAAGTATTGATATCAATTGGTTTTCAGCAGAAAACCAATAAAACAATGTATGTATGTTGTATTGGTTTTTCGGGAGTCTCATATCCCCATTTAAACGCGGTAAGAACCCGTTATTATGTGCTTTAATTATGGTTTTCAGCATTTGTAACCAGTTTATGGCAATAGGTTCGCCCCCTATTACATGGGACATAAACATATCTGTCGAAGAGGGGATGTATATACTACACATCTCTGCCTAACCCTTTGGGAATACAGGCGTGATGCTATGCTATGTTATGTTATTCAAAGTTTTCCTGCTAATCGAGAGTTTTCAACCGTTGTGAGTTTTGCCGAATCGCTGTACCTGGCAAACCGGCAAAGGACTCACATCCTTTACTAATGTTTCACCGTATAAAGACCCCTTTACAAAAGCAGACACAAACAAACTAAACCAGTATAAACCAGTTGTAGTCTAAAGCGAATTAGGCGCGTAATCTCGACCGGCCGAAACACAGTAGAATCCGAATGGTTTACACATAAACTTTGAACAATGAAAGCGCTATAGCCACTTTATTGCCCTTATGTGACCTTAAAGAGGATAGAAGGGTTGGAATTACTTGGTAAGCCTACAAAGAGGGCTGGAGTAGAACTTAATTTCATCAGAATTTCTTAATGTTGGTAGAAAGAGAATGGTAATTAAAATACTAGTATTTCTGTTTGGATTAGCTATTTAAACTGATCTAGCTTTCTGCCGAACAAGTTTCTCTTTCTGACGCATATCGCTTTTTATATTTGACTAGCTTTAACCCGTGACTTTGTTAGCGTGAAATCTTACTCATCGTCATTATTATCAGCCGTACGACACCCACTGCTGGGCATTGGCCTACCCCAAGGATCTCCACGATGATCGATCCTGCGCCGCGCAAATCTTACTATTAAAACTAAAATTTCATACAAAGTTTGCCACCTCTTTTAAAATTTGAGACTCCTAGCATTTGTAGTTTCTGAGATTTCGTGATGAGTGAGTCAGTCAGTCAATAAGTGATCTTTCGTTTTGTTTTTCCGGAAAAAGCGTCGAGGGTAAAAAATAAGGTTTGATCGGAAAGTCATGTTGAGTATGGAAAACTTCCCAATCTTCAAAAACTGCTCCGCATCACGGAAGACACCTTACGGCCCGGCAAGACGATCGCACTTGAAACAATTCTTTTTTCAGAAGACCTATTTAGATTCTGGGCAAATCCAATCGCCGATGAAAAAAAAATTCAAAATGGAGGAAAAACAAAATGGCCGCCATACAAAGGTTTTCTATATTTACTCAACCGTTAGAGGACATTTACGAAACTCTGGTGGTTTCGTAAAAGTGACAAGTTGTTTTCCATATTTAAATTGGTTCCATATTTAAAAGGTCCATATTTAAATTGAAAATTTTATCACACTTTTGGCAAATTCTTCAAAGCAATATCCCCACAAGTAACAAAGAAAAGAACTGATTTCAGAGATTAACATTAGCCATTCTACAACCGACGGGGACAAAGTAAGTCGGAAAATGAATCCAATACAAAACGTAATGGGTTCCAGACCCGTCATTTCCCAGAAGGCATGATGCCCAGATGAAGACGTTAGCTTGTGTCCGCTGTCCACATTATTAAACTGGTGTACCCACCCTGCGACTATTATTACGCGGACTCACGGTCATAGAAAATGGCTAATAAAATTAATTACAATATTAACTTGATCTAACAGAAATAATAGAATATTATAAAACGTATCGGCGTCCGAAGGACGTAATATACGATCCCGACGAACCGATTACTCTAGCCATAGAGGCAGCCAATCAGCTCGCGACACCAAACACTTCAGGACCCCGATACCGACCCCGCCGGCATGGTCGACGATTTCCCTCAATCAGCGCTTATCCCTATCGACCCACTAGGGTCGATTAACTTTTTCAAATATTTTTCCTCTCAGACGACGCCCTGAGCCGAGGTTCGCGCCCAACTGGGCACCCTCTGGCCTGTTGTCTTAAACATTGTACCGGGTGAGAGCCTTCAGCGCTCCCCATTTGTCCGGCTAAGTAGTTAATGCCACCTGCGGCAAATCTACAATAAGTCAAAAAAAAATGTAATATTAGAAAGTTTCATCAAAATTCATCGGCTTATTCGTTTTAAAGTTAGGGTAAAAAAGACATTGTTATGGAACAATAGCAATGAAATCAAGAACTTGACTTTTTTAAGATTTGAGTGCGTTTGACCACGTTCCAGCCTGGTCTTAGGTAAGCAGCGATGTGGTATAAGGTGGGGCACGCAAACTCAAATATTGACTATTCACTCTTGCCTTATCAGTTTTAGTGCTCGTAGGCGATATGAAGTTCATTTAGTAATATGTGTTGCAATACATTATGTTTTATTGGAATTGAGTAGGTGTTTGAACTCCCTCCGGTTGATTGAGGGGAGGCCTGTGCCCAGCAGTGGGACGTATATAGGCAGTTTATGTTAGGTGTTTGAACTACTTCAATGAAAGACAATTCAATAGGGTATAGTTTTGAATCCGTCAGCCGCACTTGATGTCTGTATGTCCACGTTATAAGCTGGATAGCGTGGTGACATGCTTATTGTCTGCTATGCCTTCGGTGTAACGTGTAACTTAATACTCTTTATTAAACTTAGAAAAATGACCTACTGCGGTGTAGTATTCCTCGTCTACGGCCTCTCTGGTTTAGTGGTTCGATTCCCGATGGGGACATTGTCGAAATCACTTTGTGAGACTGCACTATGTTTATTAAGAACTTTATAGGCTTGAATCACCTGATTGTCCGAAAAAGTAAGATGATTCCTTGATTCGGCGGGCACTGTAGGCTGTTGGTCCTGGCTCCTGGCTATTAACCGTAGAAAACGCCTCTACTAACCCACGGTGGAGCAGCGTGGTGGAATATGCTCTATAATGCCCCTTCCAATTTATTGAGGGGAGGCCTGTGCCCAGCAGTGGGACTTATATAGGCTGTACATATATACGTATATGTAAATTGACTCAGGAGAGTTCAAAAAACCACCTTTCCCTCTTTTCACGTTGTATTTTATATCTTGCATTTCGCCTTGTCAATTCCTCTCTCACTATCATTCTTGCACAGCAAATGTGCTAGAGATTATATTTGAAAATATGATGAAATAGAGATATATTAGCTCAAGATATAAAAGATAGAAAAAACAACAATCCAATTTAGTCCAGTTAATAGTACTACTTAATAATTAGCTTGCTGAGCAAGAATGAGATATATAAAAGATATATTGGAGATATATTATCACTCACGAGCTACTCAAGACAACACATCACTCCATTCAGCCGACGTTACAAGAAATTGTTCTCAACAACCGCATGCAATTTACTCAAGCCTTTACAAAGCCAAATTTTCTCTAACGCCGTAAATTGGACGACGAGATTGGACTTGTTACATCAAGATAAATTACCAAAGACTTGACTACCCATTTTTTACTTCACAAAGAATAAACAAAATCTTCTAGCCGTCCAATTTTGCACTTTCTTTGTACGTAAAGTTGGAGCGGAATCTGCAGCGGGGATCGATTGGTATATATTCGCTTTATAGGAAAAAACACATAAGCGCCGATTTGAAAAATCACGTTCTGTTTTCATTTTCTTCAACAAAACTTCCATGACGTTAAAAAAAATGGAAAATAAAATCAAAAGAGGAAAGAGAAAAATGGAAAGAGGAAGGGAAGGCCTTTGCCCAGCAGTGGGATCTTGTAGGCTAGATTAGATTAGATGAAATATTCAATATACTAAACGGTCGTAACCTGCGGAATCCTCCAATCTCAATAGTGTGATGAGCCCCACTACAACATACCCCTAGATGTTAGGTGAGGTGTGGATACTTAGTTCATCTCGCAAAGGATGTACCTCTGACTGCCTCAATAGGCTAGACAACCTAATTAAATGAGATACTTTTCACGAAACGTCAAAACGAAAATTTCTTTGGAGTTTGTATGGATATACTGTCCTGTGACGTCATCAATAAAAGCGGTCAAGCGTAGTACTTGTTACTTAATTCATAATTAAAAATCGAAAATAAGTCGAAAAGTAAAATGAATGTTTTTATTTATTGATCACTAGCGGCCGCTTCGTCCGCGTGGTTTTCGGTTTCCGCGATAAGAATTTCCGATTTTTTCTAATTGTTAAAGCCAGTGTGTTATTCTGATGCATAAGCTACATTATTGTAAAGTTTCATTAAAATCCATTCAGTAGTTTTTGCGTGAAAGAGTAACAAACATCCATACTCACAAACTTTCACATTTATAATAATTAGTAAGATTAGTAAGAAGTAAGATCATAGACTGGCTTCAATAGAAGCCAGAAATATCTAGATTAACATTTTATAATTTATCATTGACCCAGTCAAATACCCAATTAGGGTATATTTATGAGCTTATAATATTACTTATATTGTGATATTTTTAAGTCGATTGTGTCCCACAAGTTTAACAGAATAAATAGCAACACACGGCGTTCTTCAAAATTTAAAATTTATAAATACCCCCAAAAAGACCAGGAATAAAGTACGCTAACAGCAGACCAGCTCAGTGGTTCTAGAAAACATTAGTGTTTCAAATGTCAGATCCCACATATGCTTGCAAGCAAACTGAGCGTGTAACATTCCTATCACACCTAACAAACTACCTGATGACCTTGAAAACCTGAACCGATTTCCACCAAACATAGTTAAGAACACTCCCGACTGATATACCTTTCAAACAAAAAAACCGCATAAAAATCGAATCATCCGTTTGGGACCTACGATGCCACAGACAGACTAATACACATTTACACAGACACGTGAAACTTATCACACCCCGTCGTTTTTGCGTCGGGGGTTAAAAACAATGAATGCCCGTTTTTGCAACTATCTGATCCGCTTCTCCCGTGCACCGTAACCGCAGACCAAAGCGATCTTTTCTCAGATGCCAGTCACTATCTCTGCTTTTGCACAGCCTCTATTCAACGTCGCAACTCGCCGGAGAGAATTGGACAGGCAAACCCAATTACTCGGATAGTCTGCACTCGCCTTTATTTATGCACATCTTATATCAGAGTAAAAAATTATCCTGTCTCGAAGGGCGCGAGATGTATTCATAATGTTATAGTTTTATGAGTGAGAGGATTGGTAATGCATCGTAATTTTAAGATGAATAATTTCGTTAGCAATTTTTTTACTTGCATTGTATTTTTTGCATTTTTTAGTACGCGATCTAAACAACGTCTGCGCATATATTTTCTTTTGACTATGTCTGAGTATGGTAACCTGTAATTGGAGAAGTTTAGAATTATTTTCCGTTCCATACTTTTGCGACGGAAAACTCCCCGTGATATCAACTCAAAACCTGAATCATCCCTCAAGATTTTCGTTACGTTTCTTTCTTTCTTTATTTAAATAGATTCAACGCCAAAACACACATTCGTAGGAATTAGCTGGGGGCTTAAATCAAGGCCGGTGGCGGCATTGTTTCGCAATGTACGCCTGTCGGTGAGACGCGGCGGCCTGTCACTCGTGTTAATTAAACGTTTTGACCGGGAGTCTGGACTACTGGATGAGGTAGTTTTAGCAGAGGCTGAATGTGAGCAGTGACCTTTGCAAGTATATTTGTTTTACAGACCGTGCTGTGTTAACGGCCTCTGTGGTCCAGTTATTGAGCGCTGGGCCCACGTTCCGGAGGTCCCGGGTTCGAATCCCGGGACATATCACAAAAGTCACCTTGTGATCCAAAGTTTGGTAAGGAACTCACAGGCTGATCACCTGATTGTCCGAAAGTAAGATGATCGGTTATTCGGCATGTTAAGCCGTTCAAATAAATCACGGGCCTAAACCACATATTTTCGAATCAATGTTTCGATCGCCGCGACTTGTGCTGAGTGAGGCCCTTTTATCTCAGGACGTCCACTACCACCTTATGGTCATTTCGACAATCATCCGTCTTGCTTTTTTGTAATTGTTTTAGTGGAAATTTGATATGATGTTGTTGTCTTTTTTTGTGTGTGGCGTCCTTTTATAATAAACTTTTTCTATTCTATTCTATTCTATTCTATTCTATCTATGCTCAGCAGTGAAACCCATATTATTTGAAAAATGTGTTTTGACAACCATACGCCTGGCATGGCTCATATAACGACTATTTATTTACCTACTGTTGTAGTGACACCGTAACGGATACAGAGGGGGATGATTCTGAGTTGATATTAAGTGGAATTTCCTGTCGGAAAATTCATAATTTTAGAGTTTTTTTTTATTATATTTTCAGTTCAGTACGACGGAAAATTCCACTTGATATCACCTTACGGTCTGAATCATCCCTCAAACGATGTCATTTACATGAAAATAAGTAACTTATCGTCCTTCTTTCTACCCCTACACTTGGCAATGATTGTACGTTTTTGTTGAAATAAATAACTTTTTTAACTTTATTCAACCAGTAAATACCTCTTCCAGCATCTCTAGTTCCACCATATGCACCGCGCGCTTGTGTGCGTCACATTTATACCTATAGCAACAATATCGTGTATTTTTATCGAGTTTTTCCGTAATTGGTTTTCGATTTAAACTTGCCGCATATTGAGAGTCCAGCTTACATTTTGTTCACTGATTAATCTTCACTTATTATAATTGCTTGGGAAATGTTCGGTTATATCGAAATTTATCTTTCATGAAGGTTTTTCAAAATGTGTTGTGGTTATTTGATTATCATCAGCCGTACGACGCCCACTGCTAGGCATAGGCCTCCCCCAAGGATCTCTACGACGATCGGTCCTGCGCTGCCCGCATCCAGCGGCTTCCCGCGACCTTCACCAGACCCTCAGTCCATCTTTATTTATTTGATAAGATGTTATAAACTATGAAGGCTTATGTTTTATCTGTAGATACAATATCAGATAAAACTTAAGACTATTTTTATCGACCACCGCTGTCTAAGCTAGAAGTAAAATAATCCCTAATAGAGTGGACAGAGCCGCAAGTAACAAAAAAATACGGAGGCGAAGGATGGATATGATGAACCTTATGGTGACAAGGAATCAGCCTATTGCCCATTATATTGCCCATCGTGTCAGAAAGGACACAATCCCTCTGTTGGCTTTTACGACATGCCCTAGGAGACAAGCAACTGAACGTGTTGTATGTTTTTTATTCGCTCCCAGTTCAACATACATAACATATATACATACATAAACAGTACACGTCCCACTGCTGGGCACAGGCCTCCCCTTAATCAACCGGAGGGGGTATGGAGCCACCCGCTGCTCCACTGCGGGTTGTTGGAGGTGTTTTGGGCTAATAGACCGGGACCAACGACTTAGCGTGCCTTCTCGTCAAACATCTTACTCTTTCGGACAATCAGGTAATTTAAGCCTAGAACCATAAAGCTTTACTCAACTGTTTCTTAAAATAACAGTTTGACTTTACCCTTTAAATAGGCTTGAATTCAACAAAACCTACGTGAGAATATAACGAACCTCATATGAAACGACCGAAGTTCCCAACTTACAAATCTCGGAAGCCATCCTAACTCTCGCATAAAACTACTATTTCTATCACTTATAAAAGCTAACTAAAACTCATGACGTACCTATGTTCCATTCTTCTTGCAGCGAAGTCAAATGCTATTAAAACTTTTAATGACTTGGAGCATTCTTTGGGAACAGTTCGAAGTGGTATTAATTAAAAAAGAGAGCTCGGATCAAGCACTCGCGGCTCTTGAGTGGAGCCAGCCTCTGTGAACACACGGGCTGATACTCTGACGAACAAATGACTTTAGAAATCTATTTGACATAATTTTAGCTCACGACTATATCCTAATTTTGGTAGTTAATGGTACATCCATGATGCACTAAGTACCCACACCTCACTGTTAGATTAACGTGATAGGTTATTATTATTGCGTATGGCAGACAAATATATAATATCCTGCGTGGATTATATATCCAGCTTAAGCTCCCCTAAACAAGTCTCTGCCGCATCCGTCACACAATGCAGCCCGGCTATGCCACCTGGGAACCGGTGTAGAGGGCACTCGTTCACTATGTGAGATATGGTTTGATCCGGGTGATCACATTCACAGTATGGCGACTCCTTTAAGCCCCATTTATGTAGGTGATGGTTCGACTTTCCATGGTTGGTCCTACACCATGAACGTGATAGGTAGCGAGACGTATCGCCGTCTATAGACATATTATTTTAATAAGAGCCAACTGTGTTAGTGAAAACTGGACTTAAGATAAATGAATAAGTCATTGGTGCAAGTCATCTTCGATTCCCCGATTAAGAAGCAAGCTGGTGTACCGCAGGACCACAGTCTTCTATCGTGTGGGTTGTGAGGTGGATAACCAACCTCATCAACCCTGGTGTTAGGGTTACTACTATTGTAACGACTACGTACTTACATCAGTAAGTAGTAACCGGGACCAACGGCTTAACGCGCCGTCCGAAGCACGGATCGTCTTACTTTCGGACAATCAGGTGATCAGCCTGTAATTTCCAAACCAAACTAGGGATCACAAAGTGTTTTTTGTGATATGTCCCCACCGGGATTCGAACCGAGGACCTCCAGATCGGGAGCCCAACGCTCAACCACTGGAACACGGAGACCGTGAAGAAGAACCACAGTGACTTTTTATTTCGTTTTTTGTTGAGGAAATTCTCGGCCCTTCTTCTAATTATCTTTAACACAATGCGTTGCAACATTAGTTAATAAAGAATATGTTTACTGTTTTCCATTACATAACATAACATCAAATCAAATATACTTTATCCATCCACACACACAAACATATACACCCTATACATACATCACACCATCATCTTTATACATCCTATATCCCCGAAGGAGTAAATATGTATTACTACACACTAATGCAGAAATCAGGATCATTTATTCAACGTAATTATCATGGATAAACTTGCTGAAGGTCAATGTAACATTTTTGAATTTACGTCATTTTGCAAGGTGTTATGGCTGAGGAGAAGAAATGACAAGAAACTGCAACAGCAATACATCTTTTAAATCAATGAGGGTACATTTCAAGTTATTTAATAACTAGAGGAACACATTCAATACCAGTCATTTTTATCATTTAGGTAATCATTAATCTTATAATAAGCTTTTTTACATAAAGTAAGCTAATGCTAAATTAGATAGCAAAATGCATACTTTAAGTTATATTGTCTCTATTATGTATGGTGCTTGCATCACTGACCAATTTAAGAGCCACTCTCTTGTCGGTGTGGCATTATTCAAGCTACTGTTTTAGGGAAAAATAGGGCAGCGGTGGGTCCTTGGGTAAGGATTGAATATTACTACACCTACTCCAACAGCAAGCTGTTTTAGCCTAATGTAGTAACGAGCCTATTGTAATTAACCGGATACGAATCCTGTAAACCACGTGTTATGGATTATCTATTCAAACTCTTAAGCCGGAATTAGAACCGGTTTTTTCTTTTTTTTTCATTTAATAATTTGTATATTATTGTGACATTGTGTGGTGGCGCAGCGGTGAACGCGCTCGGTCTGCGATTGTTGAAGTTAAGCAACTTTCGCAAAGGACGGTCATAGGATGGGTGACCACAAAAAAAAAGTTTTCATCTCGAGCTCCTCCGTGCTTCGGAAGGCACGTTAAGCCGTTGGTCCCAGCTGCATTACCAGTCGTTAATAACCACCCATCCGCACTGGGCCCGCGTGGTGGTTTACGGCCCGATCTCCCTATCCATCCTAGGGAAGGCCCGTGCCCCAGCAGTGGGGACGTTAATGGGCTGATGATGATGATATTATTGTATCTAGCTTGCTTTCAGGCACTAATTGCACTCCGAACGAAAAGTAAGTACATTATTAATGCCTTCTAACTATAAAGCCTGCAAGTAACAAGACGAGTCCAAACCTAACGAGAATTCTATACGACTTACTGATCCGGAATAATACCTCAGATACACGACAAAAGAAAGAACATTACCAACATCCAAAATAAAACCACCGAAAACAACCTACGTGATTTAACCTCACAATTTTACAATGCCGCAGAATGGTTCCTTAAGCATCATAAAGGAAATCATATCTCTGGATCTAAGCCAAACAGCTGTAGGATCGATCACGCACGGCTGGACGTGAACAACCTGATTGCGGGATTGCTGGCTGGCCTACGTGACCGTGTGTCTCGGGCTCGGTGGCTCGTTCCGTCATTCAATTCAGTGCATGATCTCTTTAGAGTGTGCAAGGAAATTGGAGATGCTTCGGTAATTTTAAACGTAAGCTGCGATTTAAATGAGTTTTGTTTGATTTGGTTTCTTGAGGTAACTTTCGGCACGTACGCTGTTTGGCTGGAACCATTTACTGGGTGAGAGCGTTCTTCATCTGTCTAATGAAGTAGCGAGTGCCATGCGAGGTAGTTTTTATTTTCATCTTCGACTATTCTGAAGCCGTGGTAACCCAGTTGGTAAAACGGGAATCCAGCAGAGACCTAAACCAATGTTTGTCGAATTTGTTTTCGAATTCAAGTACGGATCATAAATGATTATCACGTGCTTAGTGGTGAAGCGAAACATCGTGAGAAAACCCATATTACCGAGAAATACATTTTCGGAGGAGTGACCTAACCTGTATTGGCTGGTTTTCTCTTCGCGGGTTGGAAGGTCAGACAGCAGTCTCTTCTGTAAAAAAACCGGCCCTGTCAGATCTACACGTTAGATCTTCACCTTAAACGGACCCTGTGAAAAACGGAAGGCTAGGGGGGTGACTTTCATGTATGTAGTTACGATACGTATGGCTACTTGTATGTTCTTGTACAGGGTGTTAATGACATCGTAACAAATACTGGGGGGATGATTCAGCTGAATCATAAAATTCCACTTGATATTAACTCAGAATCATGGTCTGAATCATCCCCTTCAGTATTTGTTACGATTTCACTAACACCCTGTGTGTATAAGTGAGCTAATTTGTGTTATAAAAATAATAATATCATCGTCAAATCATAATTAATAAGGGTTAGTTTTCAGTTGTTCAGAGTACCAACTGTTCGCTAGGACATAGGTGGCGAGTTTTAAATTTTGCAAGGGATTAGCAATAGGTTCCGATTGTACCCATATCACAAGTAAAAGGTCCCGTCATTGACTTTTCACATCCAACCCTTTTCATCCCTTTAAAGATAACATAGGAACCCTCTTAGAAAGTTTTTCCAAGTTCCCTTATGGGATGCCTCTGAAAATTTAAGGGTCTGAGCATTGGACAGAATGATAGTGGGGAAACTTCTCTTCCAGAGAGTGACGTAAATATTGTATTACCTACCTCAAATGGCAAGTTTAAATTTTAATGATTGGAGTTTTGGCTTGAATGAAAAAATGCTGGAAAGAGTTGAAGAAAAAAGAACCATAATGAAGACTATAGAGAACCGGAGAGGAACTATGATTGGCCACCTGATACGCCACGATTCATTTATAACAAACATCATAGAAGTAAAAATTGAAGGGAAGAGAGGAAGGAGTAGACCTAGGAGAACGTTTATGAAACAAATAAAAGAGAAGGTGCAGGTCGTGTCGTATCAGGAGGTGAAGGATTTGGCGGGAAGAAGAGAGGAGTGGCGATTACTCCACCGACAAGAGCGCAGCTCTTAAATAAAGAGGGGGGGATTGATCGTTGAGCATAGTCGCTTGTACAAAAGTGAGATTTTAAAGTCGTAAGACCGAATGTCCTTTTAAAATCCAAACCATAGTTTAAATATTGTGTCTGAAAATCTCGGCCTTACGAGGTTAAACTACTTTATGGGAAAAGCAGGCTAATAGTACATAATTATTTCTATCGTTTTAAACACAAATTAAAGTTATATCAAAACTGTTTTAATCAGAAACCTGTGTTTGTCAATTTATTGTTCAAACTGAGGGTATTTTGTATGTGAAAAGTTTTTAACGTAACGTAAGCTCACGGCTATATCCCAATTGGGGTAGTCAGAGGTACAACCATCGCAAAATAAGCCCACATCCCACACACATCACCGAGCTTTCTGTTCGACTAAAGTGATAGATAGTGAGCCGTATCTCCGTCTATAACGGTCGAAAATGGAAATGTTTTTGTGAAGGAAATAAACTTTAATAAGTACTTAGCGGAGGAGCTAGGTGGCGCAGCGGTAAACGCGCTCGGTCTACGATTGTTGAAGTAAAGCAACTTTCGCAGAGGCCGGTCATAGGATGGGTGACCACAAAAAAAAAGCTTTCATCTCGAGCTCCTCCGTGCTTCGGAAGGCACGTTAAGCCGTTGGTCCCGGCTGCATTAGCAGTCGTTAATAACCACCAATCCGTACTGGGCCCGCGTGGTGGTTTAAGGCCCGATCTCCCTATCCATCCATAGGGAAGGCCCGTGCCCCAGCAGTGGGGACGTTAATGGGCTGATGATGATAATGAAGTACTTTACTGTGTCTAAAAATAATGTTTTGAATCTCGCCAGAAGTAACAAAAAAACACTTATTAAATAAAACCTACCAATCTCTTTATACTATAAGCAAGATACAGACAATATAAGTCGGAACAAGAAAGATAAATATAGTTTGGTTTGGTTTGGTCTGCCGGCGGCGTCCGTAATTGGTTTGGCTGTCCGATCTGTTTGTTTGTTTCCCCAGGTATGTAGGACAGGAGGGATCGTAAGCTATGTTAGTCGGTTTAGGTATTGTGAATGGCTTTTCTGTACTTACACATTACATAAACGAGCCATGTCAGGGGCCGATAGTGGCTTAATAGTAACCCTGACACGGTTGATGAGTTTGGTCATTGATCTCACAATCCACACGAGAGAAGCGGGTTGGTGGAGGTGTTTTTACGGCTAATAGCCGCGACCAACGGCTTAACGTGCCTTCCGAAGCACGGAATCATCTTACTTTTTCGTTTTTTTTTAGTGATATAAGTACGTAGTCGTTACATGAGCCATGTTAGCCTTTGGCGGCTCAATAGTAATCCTGACAGGCCTCCTCTCACTCAAATGGAAGTGGTATAGAGTATACTCCACCACGCTGCTCCACTGCGATTAATAATAACATAAGAACAAGATTATAAAACAATTAGATTAACACAAGACAGACAAACGATTCAACTTATTTCTAGTAAAAATATTTATGAATTAAAGTGATCAGTATATAATAAATATAAATATGAATTAAAGTGGTTAGTGTCGATCAAAGTGTTAAGAAACCATTAAAGTGTGTCAAAAACCTTTCTAAAGCTCGAAATGTTGGAAAATGGAAACTGAATATGCTATGAAAATCTCTTCTCACATAAAAGAACATCGCCACAAATAAATATATAATAAATATAAATATGAATTAAAGTGGTTAGTGTCGATCAAAGTGTTAAGAAACCATTAAAGTGTGTCAAAAACCTTTCTAAAGCTCAAAATGTTGGAAAATGGAAACTGAATAAGCTATGAAAATCTCTCCTCACATAAAAGAACATCGCCACTAATGTTTCTAATTAAACGAACCCATTCTCGTTGCCAGTACAGCACGGGTAGTTGCTAGGATTTTCCATATAAATCCATTTGCCAGTTTAATATGCACTGGAAGTGGTCGGAGGAGCCGAAGTGGTTAACAGGAGAATTAGAATTTTACATTGTATGCCGAGCGTAGGGGATGAGAGGTGAAAATTGCTAATGGTTTTTTGGCGTAACTTATTTTCGATTTGCTTGGAATAGAATCTTTACTACATTGGCGTACAATTTATTAATGAAGTTTTTTTTTGTCGATAGTCACTGTGGTCTTGTAGTACACCGGCTAGCTTCTCAAATGAGAGGCGCCGGTTCTTACCCCGGTAACGGACTCTAACGCAGTTAGCTCGGCCATTATACACGGCGATACGGCTCACCACCTATCACGTTAGTCTAACAGAAACCTCGGTGAGGTGTGGGTACTCACTTTTTCTTGCAATAGGTGTGTCTTTAACTAGCCTAATGTAATGTAGTGTTAGGCTATTTAGCCTAACTACAAACAACGAACTATTCAGTTCGTTGACAGTTATAAGACATTTTTCTATAAATGGCAACACAAGAATGGGGTTGTCAAATCGGACGGATTGATACACGCTCTCTTGTTTAATGTACCTAATTAACAAAGTATATTTAAGTTAATCTTTACCAAACATAATAACCCTTTACAACAAAACTTCTATATATTTTTTATATATTTTTTTATTTTTACATAGCATTGGATTAATTAGGTACATTAAGCAAGAGAGTGTGTATCAATCCGTCCGATTTGACAACCCCATTCTTGTGTTGCCATTTATAGAAAAATGTCTTATTACTGTCAACGAACTATTCAGCCTAACAGTAGCTTATGTTACGTACTTTTTTAAAATATCAGTTTGTGTTTCATCTTCTTCTATCGTGTGGGTTGTGAGGTGAATTACCAACCCCATCAACCCTGGTGTCAGGGTTACTATTGAGCCGCCAAAAGCCCCTGACATGACTCATATAACGACTACGTACTTAGGTACATCAGTAAGTAGTAACCGGGACCCAACGGCTTAACGTGCCTTCCGAAGCACGGATCGTCTTACTTTCGGACAATCAGGTGATCAGCCTGTAATGTCCTAACCAGACTAGGGACCACAAAGTAATTTTTGTGACATATCCCCACCGGGAATCGAACCCAGGCCCTCCGGATCGTGAGCCCAACGCTCAACCACTGGACCACGGAGGCCGTTGTGTTCGAGTTTGTGTTTGAAAAGCCCCGTAACCGTGATCTCTAAGGCCCATATTACACTAGTACACCATGATGTTGGGTAGGGTGGGGTTGAGCGACCACGGTTCTGGACCAACATTTTTTATTATTGTAGGTAGAGGTAGTTAAAACATAACATAACATAACCTCAAGACTATATCCCAAATTAAAATATTACCAAATGGGGTAGTTAGAAGAAGATCCATCGCAAACTGAACTAAGTACCCACACCTCTCCGAGAATTTTGTTAGACCAACGTGATAGCTTGCGAACCATATCGCCGTCTATAATGGTCGAGCCAACTGTACTAGTGAAAACTGCTGCGGGCTGTTGAAACAGGAAAGTATAATCCGAAATCCTGCTCTTATAGTTCCATCACCCCTTTTAGCAGCGAGTTAGAGGGAGAGTGTCGTCAAATGCCGCACTAGATTGATTACGGTTGCCCCTCACCGTCGCGTTGACGCACCCGAACGCCGATCAATCAAAATTATACCCCACCAATAAATGTTCGAAACTAAGTGAACCGGTATGCACGTAAATGTTCATAGCTTTCAAGGTTCCGAACTTCAAAAGGAAAAACTGGGGGGTACTTTAGTTTTACTTTTAGGTATTTATTTATTTATTTTTATTGCACCATCCCGCTTCCAAGTTGTTTGTAAATGTTTGTTTCCTTTTGGTGGTTGCCTGGAAGAAATTTCTCTAGAGCAATAAGGCCGCCCAAATTTTACTGTATTCATGTGTTATGTCTGATTACTGAAATTTTAGTTTTGTGCAATAAAGTATATTTGATTTGATTTGATTTAAAAAGGCCACATCCAAACAACCCATCTAAAACATAGGCGCATATAAAAGTAAGTGCGCAATGCAAACAAATGTCAAATAGTAATATTGCGTTTTTAAATGAATTGCTTCGATGTGGCCTTTTCAACCTCTCTGTTGTCCGTCCGTCTGTTAAGACTCTTTTTCTCGGTAACACTTGGAGGCAACAATGAAGTCTCCAATCCCTTGAAGCTGTAAAAAACCAAGTTTCTAAATCAATGCAAAGATATAGGTACTTCACATTAGAACTAGAATCATGAAATTTCGCAAAAAGGAAGGCTGTAATCATTATCATCTCCCTAGCATTATCCCGTTTTTTCCTTCACCGCTGAGCACGTGATAATCATTTATAATCCAAGCATGAATTCGAAAACAAATTCGGCAATCATTGGTTAAAGCCTGTGCTGGATTCGAACCTGCGACCTCAAAGTGAGAGGCAAGCGGTCTACCAAATGGGCTACCACGGCTCCCAAACACGGTACGGGTCAAGGAAGGACTTAACCATACGTACAATCAAAGAGCAAAGGTGAGCCCAGCGAATTATTTGTGGACAGTGGTGAAATTATGAACCAATAGTTGTCATAATTATAAAAATTATGTTTTTGTAGGTGTTTTTGGTCTATTACAGAAACGACATGTAACCAGTAGGTCTTAAGTGCAACCAGTTAATTTATTACTTTGCAAGAAACTAATTGGACTTTTGCACCTTATCGTACCTAAAGGAAAAATCTGAAAATCGCAAATTTGTTGTTCCATCCCAAAACAAAATATGATTTTGCAGATCATGGAATAGGTTATTATTGCCAATGTTATTATTTTGGCATTATTTGGACAGGGATTGTCAACCTGCATTGCCTATGAATAATAAAATATCTTACTCCAAAATTCTATTACTTTAGTTTGCACGATCCCAACACCCAAATATTAAAGAATCATAACAGATTTCGGTGTAGTTATTGCCGCTTCAAAACCTATCCATATTTTCAGATAACTGTTATATTCGGCTGAATTCGAAATTGTGCGTTTGAATTCATATTTGGATCATTGATATCACGTGGTTTCACTTTGCTCGCCCCTTTTACATGGGTCTTAAATATAGCTAACGATGAGTGGGTGTACTATACAACACACTAAGGGTCACGAAGTCTTTCTGCGATATGACCCCCGTCGGGATTCAAACCCGGAGCCTCTGGATCATGAGCCCAACGCATAACCACTGGAGCACAACCCTGAATGTTGTAATAAATTTAAAGCTCACGTGAAGCTTACTTTATTTAAAAAAGCTTATTATAAGATTAGTGATTACCTAAATGATAAAAATGTCTGGTATTGAATGTGTTCCTCTAGTTATTAAATATCTTGTAATGTACCCTCATTGATTTAAAAGATGTGTTGCTGTTGCAGTTTCTTGTCATTTCTTCTCCTCAGCCATAACACCTTGCGAAATGACGTAAATTCAAAAATGTTACATTGACCTTCAACAAGTTTATCCATAATTACGTTGAATAAATGATTCTGATTTCTGCGTTATACCTCTTCAATCATAAATTGATCACGAGCACGAGCACGCATGTACATGAGCACGTTCTTTATTCAAATTTAAATTAAAATAAAAAGATCTGTCGCCGTAAACTAAACACATTGTTTTATATAGCATAGACTTTAAGCAAGTCTGAAGATGAGAGGCGAGGAGAGTCGTTACAGAAAAGACGTGTGCTCTCAGACAAAGAACCCTTTAGTCAAGAGTGAAAGGGGCACAAATCATAGATTTTCTCGCCTCTTTTGGGTCATAGCATTCTACTTACTTGCATGAGGCTTGATTCTTATAATATGTCTGCTAAATGTTATGAAGAAGGTCATTTAAAAAAAATTTAAATGCATTTGTATAAATAATAATCAGCCTTCTATTTCAATGCAGAAGCAAAATTAATGCTACTGCAGACGACTGTATTTGAATCTGAGCCATAGAATACGGAATAATACTAGGTATATAACGGTAATTCTCCGCCCCCGCACCAATAATATCTGGTGCCGACCTCACCCCTTTCTTTGTCGTACTTGTACGCCACTAAGGAGTAAGGGGGACAGCGCATGTACTGTGACTCAGTCGCACTAATACGCGTTAGGCGGCGGTAAGATTCGTTAACGTGACTGCATCGAAACTATAAACTAACTGCAATTCAACTACAAAAGCAAATCATTATATTACAGTTGCATTACAGTCGGTTTGCAGTCTCCTCAGTAATGACTACAAAACAGCTTGTTTATAGTCCTTTGTTCTAATGTATACACTGCAGTAAGTTGATGCGTACCCACATTTTTTTCTCAAAAATACTTTTGAAAAAACATTTACAAAATATCTTATAAAACCAAAAACCATATTAAAACCAAGTAGCCAGCCACAAGGCCGATAGTGAGGAAGTGCTAAATTGCATAATTGAATCCTCGGAGTAGAAATTTTAATTACGTCCGAAAATTCCCTTATGTTCGTCGAGTCAGCGCGAAGTTGCGGCCTCTGGGAGTAGAGGCCGGGAAAGTAGAGTAGACGCGTTTATAGATACCTATATATGTAGGTTACTGAAGTTACGTTGCTTTTGGCAATATAGGAGTTTATTTGTAGTAGCGCTTCGTTGGAATTTTCGCTGCGAACTGACCAACATCTAGATAATTATATATAGAATAGAATAGAAATAGTTTATTATGAAAGGACGCCACACACACAAAAAAAAGACAACAACATCATATGAAATTCCCACTAACACAATTACAAAAAAGCAAGACGGATTTTAGTCGAAATGATCATAAGGTGGTGGTGGATATATTTGTATAGCTTGTCATTGTGAGCATTGTGTATTTTATGTATCAGCCTACTACTAATTATTTTATTTACTACTTACGGATGATTAAAAGCAACAGCTTTTTTTTTTTAACTTGGCTGGACAAATGGGGAACGCCGAGGGCTATCATGCGGTGCAAAAATTAAAAACACCACGCCAGAGGTTACCCAAATAGGCGCGAACCTGCTCGGTGGCTCAGAATTATAATTATATTTGAAATTATATAAAGGATTATATTATTATATTTGAAAGAATTAATCAATAGAAGTAAAATAGGTAGCAACATAATTCTATATGTGGTGTCAACCAGATATCAAGCAACGATATTTTTTATATATGCTTCTGCCATTAAATTGTATTTTGGAATAATTTTCTACCCAAGTAAAGAGAAAATGGCCCCGATTCCTGCAGACACCGCCTAATTTTATTTTAAGTTATATCCGTCATTTTCATATCCGTCGAAAATGAAAGGGACGGATGATTCACAGCTCTTAATTTTAGGAAGAATGAGTAAATGAATGAATAACCCGGGCGAATCAAAAGGTACGTTGCTGGTATGCAATCCGTTTGACCTGCTGTCTACTTACTATGTCGGGTTATTGACGGATGTAAAATTTTTAGACGGTTGGTTTAGATTTGTGCTTAAAATTGACGTGTGTTCCATAAATTTTATGCTTGTCGATTACCCGTCCCTTTCCTTTTCGGCGGATAAGAAAATGACAGATATAACTTAAAATAAAATTAGATGGTATTTACAGGAATTAGCACCAATATGTATTTATCACGTTAAAACTGTACAACGCCATCTATAACGTTTTAGGTGAACATAGCCTAAAAAGTCTCTCATTAAAAATATTCGCCAACAACTTTTTTACCTACTAACTCCGCTTTTCCACCGAACCAAACAGAACATCAAAACATCAACAAACAGGTAAACAACTCGGAACAAATAAAAACAATTAAAAAAACTATAACTTCCCGTTTCCAATCTAAATCAATTATGTAGGAAAATAAACTTTAAACAGGTACTTATGTATGGGCAGAGCTTCGAACAGCGGCGGTTTACTTTTCATGAATGAATAAAACTATGAATTTACAATACTGTTTATATATTTTAAAATAAGCAAAAAGTTATCACCTCACTCAGTATTCAGCCTTTTTATTTCAGGATCTGCTTGCAAATCACATTGAAGCCTTAAACGGCGAAACAGCTCACGTTGATCTAACACAAAACTTGGTGAGGCATGGGTTTTTAGTCCATCTTGCGATGGATGTGTCTCTGACTGTAGTCGTGAGCTTAAGTTATATTTGCCTGAGAATTATTTTGAGAGAATTTATGAAAATGAGATATGTAATTTTAGTCATAATCTCCGATAATTATAACCATTTCGGACAATACCGTGAGGCGATTCTATCGCCCACCTGGACAGTCCCTGGCTTCATTTTATTTCTTTAACGAATGGAAATCCTTAACGCTGCCCTTTCTACATTCATGCATAAACCACCCGAAGAAGATTATTTAACAAATTACATGAAAAAGAGAAAATAAAACGCTTGTTTCTCTTACCGGCTTAACTTGGCTTGGTAAAAGTTATAAACTCAAAATACTCGAGTTAGTTTCCAATTCAAGCCAATTATACAGAGTGTTAGTGACAATGTAACGAATACTGAGGGGGATGATCAGCTCATGATTCTAAGTTAATATCGAGTGGAATTTCTCGTCGCCACTTACACCAGTAAGTGACATCGTAAAGGCGTACAAGTACGTACTGGTAGTCATACGAGAACGTATGAGTGTTAGTGACACCGTAACAAATACTAAGGGGGATGATTCAGACCATGATTCTGATTTGATATCTAGAGCTACGTTTTGTTGGAAAATTCATGAAAATTTTAGTGATTTTTTTGATTATTTTCAGTTCCATTTGTGTAAATTTCCGCTTGACATCAACTCAGAATCATGGTCTGAATCATCCCTCAAGTTTTCGTTACGATGTCACTAACACCCTGTATAGAAGAACAAACTGAAACTTATTCATTGGCCGAGCTTCGAACAAAACAGAGGTTTGCATCTGAAAGGTGAATGGTAATATTTTCTGACTTGATTGGATTTGGTTAACAAAATAGCTTGGCTTTGTTAGGGGGAATTGGCTTATGTTTGTCGGTACCTCCATAGTTTATTGGGAGAGTTTATAATATTCCTGTATACATTGGTAAGTTGATACCATTTGTAGGTACAATAATAAAAGTGAGGGACTTTAATGATTTTTATATATGTGACAAGTAATTAAATACACTAGTCAGTTAATTATCGAATAACATCAAAATTCATAAACGCTAAAGTGATCAATAATAATAAAAGGAATTCCTTTTATGTTTTACTCTTTTACACACCCTCTCTCACACACACACGTACAACTACATTCCACACAAAGAGAGGATCTTATTGTTTTGATAAGCCGATAATTAAAAACTTCTGTATTTCTTTGTTTCGATAACATAAGTATGCATACTAGCTTAACGTAACATAAATATCCAGGAGAGAGGCATCATAGGCTGTAATACAAGTATTTTTATACTTAGTCAGCTATGGTACCTACTTATTTATATATGTGTCTAAAACTAAGCTATGTTTGTGTTTAAGGAAAGGATTGTACCCACTTTTTTGGCAATAAAATTATTATTATTATTTTCAATAATAAAATTTATGTACTTGGAATGTTGGAGATATCAATTTAATGGTGACACAGTGATAACACTTACGTCAAAGGGCGGTTTGTCATAGTATTGAGCATACCTGGTCTTCTTATACCAAGCTCAAATTATTCAAGTTAGCATACGCCTTTCTAAAATCACGTTCTATTTATTACCCGACTGTACCCAAAGTGTGTTAGTAAAGTCTACGTGGTTAAAGAGTTGGGTTCACGATCTGGCGATCCGGATTCGTTTCCCGATGGGGATATTGCCGAAATCACTTCGTGAGACTGTCTTTTATTTTGCTACTACATTGCAGACTGATACAGCTGATTGTCTGAAAAAGTAAGATGATTCCGTTTTCCGGAAGGCGTTAAGCCGTTGGTCCTCACGAAGTAATTTTTGTGATTATGTCCCCACTGGGATTCAAACACAAAACCTCCGAATTGTGAGCCGAACGCTCAACCACTGAACAATGGGATTCGTTCAAATATAACAGAAGAAGATTACAAAAGCGGCTCAGAAGAGAATACCTATACACTCAGCAGTTTCATTGAACGTCCCAAACTAAGAGTTCATTAAATCACGAATCCATATTCTTTTTTGAACAGCACTAATATCCAATCAAAGGCTTCGGCAAAAAGAACCTCAAGTCTGCAATTAGTTAGCCGAGGGAAACGAGAACAAAAAATGTTTCCAAAGCTATGAATATGCAAGGTTTGTTTGAACGACTGTGGGGAATAGGGTATCTCAGCTTTTTGTTTTTTGCGGGCTTGTAGCACGGTTTTGAAAGTAAGTGATTTTGTTTAGTACCGTTTATAATCTCCCTAGCATTATCCCGTTTTCACAGGGTCAGCTTACCTAACCTGAAGATTTGACAGGTCTGGTTTTCTTACAAAATCGAATGCCTGTGTGACCTTACACGCGAAAAGAAAACCAACCCAATACAGATTAGGTCACACACCTTCGAAACGCATTTTTCGGGAATGTGGGTTTCTTTACGATGTTTTCCTTCACCGCTGAATACGTGCGTAGTTGTATCCGTAATATTATTAAGCTTATGGCTTGGTAGTGAAAGGATAGACACAGAAGTCTCTTTATCTTTCAGAACGCATTACGCGATAATCTTCTCTCGCTTATCACCATCAGCCCACTAAAGTCGATTAATTCTTTTAAACATAATCCTCACAGACCCTTAGAGCCTTGTGCCGAGGTTTGCGCCCGTCAGGGCAGTCTCAGGCTTGATGTTTTAAATTTTGTGACTTATGAGTGCCGTCAGCACTTCCCCATTTGTCCAGCTAAGTAGTTAATGACATTTAACCCACGTCAAATAGTGATAACATTGCACGAGTTGCCAGTAATACTCTGACGTCATCAACATCCTCAAGAACCGCATTTCTCAACATACACCTTTCATACACTCTCCCTCCTTACATTATTTGTCGCGGCCGTCTGCACACACTGAATTATTAATATTTACCTAACTCAAACGAGTTTCGTTGAAGATATTATTACAGCCAAGCGCTCGGTTTGCGTTTTCCTTGAGTAGGTAATATTATTTCGTTCGTAATATTCTTTTGAGAATTTGAAACAATGAAGAGTTCTGGCAAGAATTAAAGAAATACATAATTTAGCGGGGTCGCAGCGGTTTCCGCTCTTCAAATTATGTGACGAGTCAATCGGAATCTGTAAGATATTTTAAGAAAGTTTGCCTCAGGCTCTGTATGTCCATAGATATAATTAATATTAATAATATATTAAAATACTTTTGGTCTTGATAAGGAAGCTTATGAGTAATCGGTTTCCATACAACGTCATAGGACCTACTACATATTAGAAATTCAATAACCAAAATGCTGGATGATGCAATAGCATGGTTCCATCACAACACGAACTGAAAATGGCGGGACCAATTGCTTAATATTGAAATTGCATATATATATATATAGCGATAGAAAGAAGTGTCGGAGTGCCACTCGGTATACCGCTCGATATATGCGACAGTAACTGTGCGGCTTGCAACCGACGACTGCCGTAGGGGCAGGCGCTCGGTATAGAAAAAAAAAACAAATTCAAAGATATCTTTATTCAGTAGGTAACATAGTTACACAGTAGTCAATTTTTACATAACGAGCTTCTCACAACCTGTATAGCCGGGGAAAAGAAGCTGCAAGAACAACCTCGGCACAGGGCCCTAGACGTTCTTCTTTTTTAAAAAATAAAAATAAACATAAAATATTGGTAAACAATTGAGTAATTTAGCCTGCCTAATATCAGTTCTCAATTAACGAGGCTCGCTTTAGGTACCTACTTTGCGGACCTCAGTCAGCGCTTGTCTGTATTTAAAATAAACCTGAAATCAAGATCATTATAAATGAAATAAGGATGCATGGTGCGTCACCTAGAAACATTAAAACATTTAACTGCCTAGTTACGCTAAATGAGTGAGCGACGTAACACTCGTACTAACCACGAACAGCTGCAAGTCGTTACAAATCAAAGCTTAAGCCAAAAACAATGGTGCAATTATCATGACACGCTCGGTTAGAGAGTTGGCGGCGTTGTACATCTCGCAACTTGTGCCCACTTGCTAAGTTTGGCACTTAGTTGTTGCTCTAACTTGGGCCTGACGATGCCCAGTCCGCTACCATTGTATGCTCCGGGAAATATAAACTATTAGACTTAGAAATTCATAAAAATAATAATTGAAATTCTCGTCCGTGCTTCGGAAGGCACGTTATGCCGTTGGTCCCGGCTGCATTAGCAGTCGTTAATAACCATCAATCCGCACTGGGTCCGCGTGATGGTTTAAGGCCCGATCTCCCTATCCATTCCGGCCAAGTAGTTAATGCCATCTGCGGCAAATCTACAATAAGTCACGTCAAAAAAAAAAATCCCTATCCATCCATAGGGAAGGCCCGTGCCCAAGAAGTGGGGACGTTAATGGGCTGATGATGATGATGATGATGATGATATAGCATCACGTCTGTAGCTCCGAAGGCAGTAGACTAAATAATGGAGCTCTCAGTTTGTTAAATTCATATCTAGGTGGTAGGATACAAAAGGTACAAATCAATAGTACAACTTCTTCGGGCTCTCATGTTCAAATGGGAGTTCCTCAAGGATCCATTTTGGTCCGTTTCTTTTTTTAGTGTACATAATTGATTTACCTTATGTAGTACAGAACCAAGCTGACATTGTGCTGTTCGCGGATGACACTTCTCTTATATTTAAAATCGACAGAAAGTTAGAGGAATTTGACGAAGCAAACAGCGCTGTGTCTCAGGTTCTAAGTTGGTTTACAGTAAATAACCTAGTTCTAAATGCTAAGAAAACGAAGTGTATTAAATTTGTTCTACCAAACGTAAAGAAAGTAAATAATAACATTAAAATTAACGACGAGAAACTAGATTTTGTTGAACACACAGTTTTCTTAGGAATTACTGTAGATTCAAAACTTCAATGGGGCCCACATATTGTATCACTAGCGGGCAAGCTAAGTTCAGCAGCATATGCCGTCAGAAGGATCCGACAACTCACAGATGTACCCACTGCAAGACTTGTCTACTTCAGCTACTTCCACAGCATAATGTCTTACGGTATTTTGCTGTGGGGTCGAGCCGCTGATGTAGAAACTATTTTCATCATTCGAAAAAGAGCAGTTCGCGCTATTTATAAGCTGCGTTGTCGGGACTCTTTGAGGGAGCTGTTTAAAGAAATAAATATACTGACGGTCGCAAGTCAATATATATATGAAAACATTATGTATGTACGTAAAAACTTATCTCTCCTTCCGAGAAACTGTGAAAGGCATACTTACAATACAAGAAATAAACATAAAATTGCTATTCAAAATTCTAGATTAAGTAAATTAAATTCATCTTTTTTGGTGTTATGTATACGTTTTTACAATAAAATACCAGACAATATTTTAAATTTGTCAGAAAATAAATTTAAAGCTCACGTGAAGCTTACTTTATGTAAAAAAGCTTATTATAAGATTAATGACTACCTAAATGATAAAAATGTCTGGTATTGAATGTGTTCCTCTAGTTATTAAATAACTTGTAATGTATATCCTCATTGGTTTTTAAAAGATGTGTTGCTGTTGCAGTTTCTTGTCATTTCTTCTCCTCAGCCATAACACCTTGCGAAATGACGTAAATTCAAAAATGTTACATTGACTTTCAACAAGTTTATCCATGATAATTACGTTGAATAAATGATTCTGATTTCTGATTTCAGTAGTGTATAGTACACTCACTCCTCACCAGCTGTGTGTGTTTAGGTATCTTCTTCTATCGTGTGGGTTGTAAGGTGAATTACCAACCTCATCAGCCCTGGTTTCAGGGTTACTATTGAGCCGCCAAAGGCCCCTGACATGGCTCATGTAACAACTACTTACTTACATCAGTAAGTAGTAACCGGGATCAAAGGCTTAATGTGCCTTCCTAAGCACGGAATCTGACAGATACCTAAGTATCTGTTATGATATGACCTTTTAATCTAAAGCTAGTACCACCAATCTGTGTATACAGGGTGTTAGTTACATCGTAACAAATACTGAGGGGGACTATTCAGACTATGATTCTGAGTTAATATCAAGTGGAATTTTGCGTCGCAAAATTCATTATGTTTTTGAGGTTTTTTTTTATTAATTATTTTCAGTTGGAGTTGAAAATGATTCTGAGCAGTTATCAAGTGGAATTTCTCGTCGCAAAATTCATTATTATTAACGTCTCAGATAACTCAGAATCATGGCCTGAATCATCCCTCAAAGTTTTCGTTACGATGTCTCTAACACCTTGTATCCAAGCGAAGGATCACTGACTGACTCACTCACTCATCACGAATCTCAGGAACTGCAAGTGCTAGGAGTCTCAAATATTGGATGGGAATTCCTGTTAGAAAGTAGGTGCTCACTAAGAAGGATTTTGCGAAATTTAACCCCTAAGAGAGTAAAAAAATTCCACTCCTTTTTACTCCCTCAGCGGTTCACGGTTCAAGTTGCGGGTAATATCCAGCAGTAACATATTATACATCAATGTACCATCAATGTATGTGCAATTCAGTGTTGATTCATTCACTCAATCAGCATGCATTGTTATTGACACGGCGACGTGATCACAAATTACTTTTAGGCTTGTAACATCACGTTTGCGATCCGTTCGCAAACCACTGGTAAATCCAGCGGTTTTTGGTACAAGCACGGTCCGAATTTAGCAGTATTAAATTATTTTCGATTGCATACAACCGACAAGAACTTATACTAGTTGTATAGTAGCGACTTCGCCGGCTAGATTATTCAAACGCTAGTTTACACTGTACTTTATGGCTAATGATATTAGAATCATTTCAATATGCTGGAATGGGAACAAAGGAAAACAAAAGCGTTCAGCTGCTTATCTTCCCGGGTATGTAAAGTTGCAGACGATTATAACAAACGTTATGAAGTACATTACCTCAGCCTCAGCCTCAACCTCAGCAAACTGATTTGGTCATGTTTGACATGGATCATGTAACAACTATGTACATCCGTACGTAGATGATCCGTGTTTCGGAAGGCACGTTAATTAATACGCACGTGAAGTGGAGTACCAACCTCATCAACCCTGGTGTCAGGGTTACTATTGAGCCGCCAAAGGCCCCTGACGTGACTCATATAACGACTACGTACTGACACCAGTAAGTATTAATCGGGACCAACCGCTTAAAGTGCCTTCCGAAGCACGGATCGTCTTACTTTCGGACAATCAGGTGATCAGCCTGTAATGTCCTAACCAAACTAGGGGCCACAAAGTATTTTTTTTTGTGATATGTCCCCACCGGGAATCGAACCCAGGACCTCCGGATCGTGAGCCGAACGCTCAACCGCTGGTCCACGGAGGCCGTTACAGTGACAATGAGCAAGTCCTAATCAATACAAGAAATACACTCTTAACTGTCAATATAACTTAACCGTTTCACATACACACCACATCAACATACAACATACAACATAAACAGCCTATATACGTCCCACTGCTGGGCACAGGCCTCCTCTCAATCAACCGGAGAGGGTATGGAGCATACTCCACCACGCTGCTCCACTGCGGGTTGGTGGAGGTGTTTTTACGGCTAATAGCCGGGACCAACGGCTTAACGTGCCCTCCGAAGCACGGAATCAACTTACTTTTTCGGACAATCAGGTGATTCAAGCCTGAAAAGTCCTTACCAAACAAAGGACAGTCTCACAAAGTGATTTCGACAATGTCCCCATCGGGAATCGAACCCGGACCTCCAGATCGTGAGCCTAACGCTCTTACCACTAGACCACGGAGGCTGTTACACACCACATCACGAACACGTAACTACGCGGTTCCAATTGTACATACATGCATTAACCCGCTAATGACATTTGTAATTAACGTTATTATTAATTAATTATCACAGGCTCTTGAGATTAGTTAGTTAGTGAGATGAGGCGTGTTTGTTGTCTCGAATGGTTTAAGTATATAATCCGCAAATGGTATTCGAATATTAGGTGCATTGCATTGGATTGTATTATATAATGTATGGAGAAGATACAGACCTTGATTCTGAGTTAATATCAAGTGTTATTTCCTTGGTGGATTCTTTTAAAGTTTTTTTTTTCTAATTATTTTCTATTGCGATGGAAAATTTAAAATTCAAAAATATCTTTATTCAGTTGGTAACATAATTACACTTTGAATCGTCAATTTTTACATAACGAACGTCTCATCCGCCTAAAACTACTACAGCTTCTCACAACCTGTACAGCCGGGGAAAAGAAGCTACAAGAAAAACCTCGGCACAGGGCTCTAGACGTTCTTTAAAACATAAAAATAAACATAAAATATTGGTATACAATTGAGTAATTTAGCTGCCTTATATCAGTTCTCAGACAGTTAATCCCATGCATTCATATCTTCTAAATAATCACTAACTTTATAATAATCTTTTTTGTACGTGTGAAGAAGGCCTAGGTGTCCATACAGCCATCAGATCCAGGATGTTTCAAAGAAAGGCCAGTGTGGTTAAAAAGGCCATATCAAAGCAATATTGCTATTTGACATTATACATTCGCCCTCTAGAGGACATACCTACACTTTGGAGGAAATATCATTTTATTTTCAAATTGTGTTGGGTATCAAATATAAAAGCTTAATTTGCACATTTCAAATATGTACATATTGGTGCTAATTCCTGTAAACACCATCTTATTTTATTTTAAGTTATATCTGTCATTTTCTTATCTGCCGAAAAGGAAAGGGACAGGTAATCGACAAGCATAAAATTTATGGAACATACGTCAATTTTAAGCACAAATCTAAAATGACCGTCTAAAAATTTAACATTGGCCAATAACCCGACATAATTATGTTGACAGCACACATCAAACGGTTTGCATACCAGCGAGATACCTTTTTGATTCATCCGGGTCATTCATTAATTTATTCATTCTTCCTAAAATTAAGAGCTCTCAATCATCCGTCCCTTTATTAGCTTGGGGCCATTATTAGCTTTTACTTGCAGGTTTGCTTATATTTACTTGATAATTACGTTGAAGTGCTAACATAACTGCTCATACATATTCCGGATAGGTTTTATCTTCAAATTTTACATTTTTTTTAAAACACATTATGGAAGCACGTTATGTTACTACGACTCCAATATAATATAAATGAAAAACTTAAATTTTAAAACTAAAACCCGACTTTAGAATAATCATGCTGATAAATAGTATCAAACAAGAAAATATTTATCTGAAATTCTTCCGAAAGGTTTGCTTACGGCACACGACCGATTCGGAAGAATTTCAGAGTAATATTTTAGTCGAATTTTAGTTAGTAAAGTTATATTTTTTAGTTTACTATCCTGTATGTTCAAGCTTTGCCAATGAGGCACCTAATGATTTTTAATTTAGTGTTTAGGCATTCCACTGCTCTATACACATATATATATCAAATAATAGCCACTACGACATTCGCATGTACCTAACACAGTAATTAACCAGTGCTGTGCAAGCACTGATAATAATAGCACAGCTAAATAACTTAGCGGCAAATATGATTCTAATACACATAATATAACATAATTATTATCGCATGCTCAGCGGTTACTAATTACTTATGTAAGTAAGTAGTCGTTACATGAGCCATGTCAGGAGCCTTTGGCGGCTCAATAGTAACCCTGACACCAGGGTTGATGAGGTTGGTACTCCACCTCACAACCCACACGATAGAAGAAGAAGCAGTGAAGGAAAGCATCGTAAGGAAACCCATACAGAGAATGCGTTTCGGAGGTATGTGACTTAATCTGCAGTCGCTACTGTATAACCTGTCAAATCTTCAGGTTAGGTAAGCGGACCCTGTGAGAAACGTAATTACACTAAGGAGATAATAATAATCATAAGCTCACGACTTTATCCCTATGGGGTAGTCAGTGGTACATCCATCGTAAGATGAACTAAGCACCCACACTTCACCGAGCTTTCTATAAGACCAACGCGATAGATGGTGAGCCGTACCGCCTCTAATGGTCAAGCCAAATAAGTCTCAGGCGAGTAATACCTACCACATACTATACATACATACATATCTGTGGCTGGGTAGAACTACAAGTAATTAGCGTCTCACAACTGTATAGCCGGGAAGAGATGATGAACTGTATGGTAATACTCGTAGGAGGTTAATTAATCGCCTGTATAATGGTCAATCATATTTAAAAGGGCACAATCCCTCTTTCGGTTTTTAAGACACGCCCGGTAAGTCTGTTTTTATTCGCTTCCACTCGAGCATATAAAAATTGCATTGTATATTTATTTACTCAATAAAGAAGCATGAAAACCTCGAGATATATTCTAAACTCATAAGATTTGACGTGTAACTATTGTTAGGCGAAAATCCTGAGCATTGTTGAGGAAATAACAAACAGCTTGGAAGACACGTAACATCTGTGTTGACGGCGGTTATATTGCGAATTAATTCCGCTGAGCGCCGCCATACTGTTACCACTGCACTGTGTGTTAGTACCCACTGTACTGTTAGTAGTGTGAGTACTCCTTATACTGTAAGTACTCAGTGATGTTACTGTTACAAGTACAGTGCATTCCCTGAATTACTTTACGGTTCCCTGTAACGCTAAAAGCAGATCAAAATGCTTCTGCATTGGGGCTGTTAGAATTGACAGTTTTATCATCATCTCTATGGTTAAAAACTGGGCCTGGCAAATCTTTCGATTAGGTAAACGGACCCTGGGAAAGACAAAATAACGCTAGGTAGACGTAGTGGGTTAGACTATCTTTAAAAAAAATCGTAAACATTTATTTTTCAAAATTGGCTTACAACGTTAGCGCTTTTTGAACGTCAAAAATTGAATTAGGTACATATTATGTAACTAGCTGTAAAACTACTACCACATCGGAATCTGTAACGCTGAGGGAAAGACGTGGCCAGAAAACCTCCCAGCACAGGGCCCTAGTCCTACTGTTTCATGTTTTTCTTTCTTTTTTTTTAAATCCAGGTTGTATTACATTATTTATAAACTTAAATACAATGGTATCCCAATTACAGTTGGTGGAAGGAAAGTGAAAAATGAAGAGTTTATGTGACTTTATCACAGAAACAGTGTTTTATGAGCTCCCTGGCAGAAGCAAGCCTGTCCACATACGCAGCACCCGATCACGAGTTGCCTCGAAGATGATGACTTGTCAAGTAATCATTATATTGGCATAGAGAAACGCGGGCCCCCGCGTTGTTATATTGCATAGTGCTCGTCCAAAATTTTAATTTGGTAAGTAAAGTCAACAAAAATATTAACTAAACAAATTTCGTTTCATAAAAAATATTTTACAAAAATGTATTACAATTTTTGCACAAAATCTCGTTTATTCTCTATTTCTATTTGCAGTTAGTAATACAACAGTCGATACAAACAAAGCGATCGGAATCGAGCAAACACCAAGGTACAGTGGGCACAATAAATAAGTCTAAAACAAAGGTTTCCTGATATTTCAGAAGAGTCGCTTTTACAACTGCATTCAATCATTTCGAGTCCAATTTCGTCTTGCGCTTACTAAAAGTTATAAACTTAAGCGAATTCCTAGGCCTTCCTCTCTACTCCGACGCTATCTACATTGGCGTCATAAACCTGTGTCATTTAGCTTGATTTGATAAATTTAACCTCCTAAGACCGATATTTCCAGACACTATAGATAAAGGTTCATAGGGTTTGGATTTTAAAAGGACATTCGGTCTTATTCCGAGACTTGAGGCCTTTGAAATGTGGTGTTGGAGGAGGATGGAAAGAATAAGTTAGACAGAAAGGGTTACAGAGGAAGTGCTGGTAAGAGTAAAGGAAATGAGGCAAATATTGAAAGTTAATGAGGATAGAAAATACAAGACGATTGGACACTTAATAAAAACAACATAGAAGGGAAGCTACAAGGAAAGACCAAGAAGAGCTCACATGGAACAGACTAACCAGAAAGCGAGGGTCGTGTCTTATAAGGAAGTGAAAGAATTGGCCTTTGATTGACAAGAATGGAGAATGCTACACCGACAAGAGCGTGGTTCTTAAATTAGCGATGATGATTCGGTTTTATGACTTTTTTTTATTATTTTAAGCGCGGCTCTGTCTCGCACTAACTATCTCGCTCTTCCCCGCACCGGGTAAGCCGGTACACGGTAAGGACGAGTTTTTTGTATGGAGTGACCGGTCTGCGGCTAAAGTGAAAACGCTATAAGATAGTACCTAGGACCACAGACTAAACAGCAAGCGTTCCCAGTCGCTCCCTAAGGACCCCTATCGCAGCGCGCCGGGCGGGACTTAATCCAACGAATGTACCCTAACACAAGTTACTACAAATGGAATTCGATCCCCGATTTAACTAAGAGCTTTTATAGAAATCATTTCGGTTTTATACTTTAGGTCGGTTGAGTTTTTGGTCAAATTAGTAAGAGAGTTTTTTTTTGGACTTAGTCTAGACACGCTGCAAAAAGCACATACGGAACACAATTTTAAACCCACATTTATTTTGCGTAGAAGCAAAAAGTATTATGTATTTGAGCGCTATGTATGTATGTGTGTGTGTTGGTACGTCTGTTTCCACATAACTTCTAAGGTACTTGTCAGAATGTTTTTTTTTTTATAACACTTACCCGTGCTTAAGGAAACTCGAATCACAAAGAGAAAATTTAAATCGAAAAAAATCAGACTCTTACGGTACTTCAACTCGTACCTCTTGTCAAGCCGGGACGAGCATGTTATCCTACTGTCCATGCGAAACTCGCAATTTGGCAAATAGGGTACTCCTGAACACAGTACTAATACTAACATATTGAGGAGAAATATTTTCTTGTTTCATATTTTTTGGAGCGCGCTTGTTCCGTAGTCGGTTTTTAGTTTTTAAACTTAAAAAAACTACACTTTCTACAAAGTTCTACTTTCAACAGCAAACGAGGAAGTAGGTTTAACAAGACATAACATTACGATCATACCTCCTCGCTAGATTAGAGGGTGACAAATGACGATAGAGCAAAATTATGAGTAAAAAAAACATAAAAAAAATATCATAGAAATAAATCATTATTCTTTCTTTCTTTTCAAGTATAACATAATATATTATGTCTCGTTCTCTTTTACCACAACATTTGTAGCCGTTTTATAAAGTCCTTTAAGCGAACTCAGTGTGCACCCTCATTGATTATTTCCACAGAGCACGGAAGCAATTTACGCTAGGTCGCTACAGACAGACACAGATAGGTGCAACTTTTTTTTTGACGTGGCTTATTATAGATTTGCCACAGATGGCATTAAGTACTTGGCCGGACAAATGGGGAGCGCTGAAGGCTCTCACCCGGTAAGATAGGTGCAACGTAACTGTCGAAGTGGATTGAAATTCAGATTTTGTTATTTGCGCATTGTGCGTATGTTCACTGTCAACATAAACTATGTAATTCATATGTGTCTTTTACTTACACTATAAAGTACCTTGCAACTTCCAGCCGCGATGTTGAAGTCGTAACAATGACAATGGTACGGCCGCCAAAGCGAAAGTAGGTCTTAATAATAATAATTATCACGTCATCTATCGACTTTGCGATTGGTACCTGCCTATGTGAAAAGAAACGGCTATCACAATATTATTAGAACTTGAAACGTACGTACCTTTTTTTGACGTGACTTATTATACATTTGCCGCAGATGGCATTAACTACTTGACCGGACAAAGAAACGTACGTCCCACACACAGGCCTCGGCACCTCATTCCACACAAATTATACAAAATTATATTATTATTATTTGTATGTCATTTCTTAAAGGCTTGCATGGGGCCGAAGCCTTTATCATTATTATTTTTATAGTTTATATTCTATTCTCCCTTTTTAAGGGGTAATTTATACCCGGGCCTTACGGGCCTTAACCAAGTGTAGTGGGGTCGAGGTGATTCGATGAAATGGTAGGCGAAGTAAGGAACTTTCGGGTTATGCGACAGGTATTTAATATTGTAGTTTTGTGTATGGTGGTAATTATATAGGTTGGTATATCAAGGGTTTTTAGGCTGCTATTTTATTATTATGATACACAGACTGAGAAGATATTTCTATAAAAGATTTTGTGACAAAGGAACCTCTAGTCTGACGAGCGTGATTTTCAGTGCTCTGCGATTATTTCCATGTTTTAAATAAACCTTTCTGTAGCTTTGTCTTTGTGGCTGTCTAAGCCCGGAAGATTACTCGCAACTTGTTTATTTTCTACTCGTTTATTTCCATCTGTTTATTTGCGTCTGTTTATTAAAAATACTAGTGCACTTCCTTTGCCTTTGAGATTTTATTCGGCTTCTTTTATTAAGCACAAAGAGGTCTCGTTTCTCTTAATGGCACTCGCTAACTACTGCTTAGGTTAAGTTTTGATAAGGATGTTGCTAAAGGCGACAGAAATGCAGGTTTTTTAATTAACATAAAACAGTATTAAAAAGTTTTTAAAGAGAGGCATTGTGGGACTCATTGTGATATGCTTAGAAACATTATATACCAGCATATTCTGAGAGTAGTTCAGATATACCAACAACTTACTATATACATTAATTGTGCTACACACGGACTACACTTTACCAGTCAAGTAGTTAATGCCTTTTGAGGCAAACTTATAATAATTTATGTCTAAAAAAAGGACAGCACTGAAAACAAATCAAAACACACACCAACTTATTTTTGACCAATAGAACTAGGCTTTTTCTTTTGGTAGCGTAACAAAATGTAAGCATAAAACAAATATATATTTGTTTCATTTCTTTCCATACATTGTTAAACATTTCGTAATTCACTTTCTTTAATATAAAATGCCTAAGCGCCTAGATATAGCATTTACAATAGGCTTTTACCTTTGCAATACTAAACTTCAAAACACGAAATTATTATGGAATTTGTATGAAAATGAACCTGTGACGTCATAGAAAAACGTGTCAAAATGTCGCAATTATTATTATTTTTTTTACTATTAAAATTCATAAATAAGTTGAATAGAAAAATTAAAACGTTTTTTAACACCTTTGTAATCAGAATTTCATAATTTATTTATCTTTGATCCAGGGAACCCAATTAATAGAGTGGTAAGAACGCCTTCTAAATTACGAGGGCTAGAGGTGTCACCTCTTCCAATTTGGAGCTGTTCTAAATTACAAAGGTCTTCACATAAATTGTTCCAATATTCCAGTACGCCCTCGGCATGTTAAGTTTAAATGGGCTGGTTGTCACACCAAAGTTTGGCACCGAATTTACTTTTTATAAAATAATTAATTACATAAATAATACATACGTACATACATAAACACATGTATATTTCCCACCGGGGGAGACTGGAATTCCATTTGCTTCCACATACTTCTATTGCTTCCACCAAATTCATCAGGCTATGACAGAGGCCTTTGCGGCTCAATAGTAACCCTGACACCAGGGTTGATGAGGTCGGTACTCCACTTCACAACCCACACAATAGAAGAAGACCAAATTCATCAATCATTTCAAACACGCACGCCGGTTCAGAGTAGATCGTACTAAACCTTTTTTAATGAGATCTCCAATTTGGTTAATGTAAGTCCTTTTAGGCCTTCCTCTGCCAGCCCTACCACCAACCTTCGCTTTATATACTGCTTTCGTAATCCTATCATCCTTCATCCGTTCTTCGTGTCCAAACCAACTTAACATTCGCTTCTCAATCTTCGTCACTATAATGATCTATTGCACGACATTTCTCTCTTTTGCCTTTTTTCTTTGTTGTTGTCATTTCTTCTCCTCAGCCATAACACCTTGCGAAATGACGTAGATTCAAAAATTTTAAATTGTTGAAACAAGTTTATTCATAATAATTACGTTTAATAACATACATACATAAACTCACGCCTATTTCCCACCGGGGTAAGCAGAGACTATAGAATTCCATTTGCTTCTATCCTGACACACTTCTCTTGCTTCCTCCACATTCATCAATCGCTTCATACACGCCAAATAAAAAAGAAAAAAAAAGAGAAATGAATTTTTAATAAATGATTCTGATTTTTGATTCTATTCGATGTGACTTATTTATTGTAGGTTTCCCTCAGACGGCATTAACTAGGTACTTGTCTGGGACACGGATTATTCTAAGAAGAATAAGAAATAATACTACGTATAGAACGGCAACTCTCCGCTCCCCACCAGCGTCTGAGCTAGGTTTACCTCACCTCCCCCCGAACATGGTTTAGACTTGAAACGTATGGCATCAGACGTCACACACACAGATGCGCGTGTACGATAACCTCAATGTGTAGTGTCTGTTTAAAACGAGGTTGTTTGTATGAAGTGGCCGGGGTGTGACACGGTGTAAGAGCATCCATTTCAGTCACGTAACGTCGAAGATGCGTCAGCGTGGATCGATGCTCCGGGGCGTGCTAATATTTTGCTGCCAGTTTACTAGACCTCTTCCTCGACGTCGCCTGCTTTTATATAAAACAACCACCTTTATTCCTTAATGTAATATTACCTACAGCACCTACAGTTCATTAGTCTTCCTAGGCTGGGACCGGTCATTGCTTCATCTTAAAGATTCGGGACGAGGGGATTTAATACATTGTTTCAGTTGATTAACGAAATTGAGTGTTGAGGAGCTCGGTGGCGCAGCGGTTAACGCGCTCGGTCTGCGATTGTTGAAGTTAAGCAACTTTCGCAAAGGACGTTCATAGGATGGGTGACCACAAAAAAAAAGTTTTCATCTCGAGCTCCTCCGTGCTTCGGAAGGCACGTTAAGCCGTCGATCCCGGCTGCATTAGCAGTCGTTAATAACCACCAATCCGCACTGGGCCCGCGTGGTGGTTTAAGGCCCGATCTCTGTATCCATCCATAGGGAATGCCCATGCCCCAGCAGTGGGAACGTTAATGGGCTGGTGATGATGAACAAAATTGAGTAGTTTCTCCTATTTTTAGTAGATCACTCTAATAAGAATATTAATGAGTAATAATTGAATATATTTTTATCGAAACTGTCTAGAACAGGCGTGCATAAATGTGGAGGAAGCAAGAGAAGTGCGTCAGGATATAAGCAAATGGACTCTATGCTTACCCCGATGGTCAATTGTGTGGGATTATGTATATGATGTATGTAATCTGTCTAGATAAAGTAGTAGGTATATCTTAATATAAACAAATTCTACAAATAATTATGTTTTATGGTAATTATACTAGCAACGAGATTCGAGAAGTCCAACGTTCTTATTCATCACAGAACAGAGAGACGTAAAATAGTGCCAAGTACCACTTATCATTATAACTCTCCAACCGCGCGGTTCAGGTTAGGTCATGAATCATACCAACCTCAGATAAGTCCCACAATAGCCGCGTCATCTCATGACGAAGTACCGGCACAGAGTAAAGAAAGCAGTAGGTTAACTCCATATTAATGTTCACTTTTCGGACAATCAACCGTATAGATTTTGCCTGTTCTATGCTTCAGCTATACATCATTATTATTATTACGTATGGCAGACAAAAATAAAATATCCTGCGTCGATCATACATATATCCACCCTAAGCTCCCCTAACCAAGTCTCTGCCGCATCCGTCACACAATGCAGCCGACTGAACCGGTGTAGGACCAACCATGGAAAGTCAAACCATCACCTACATAAATGGGGCTTAAAGGAGTCGCCATACTGTGAATGTGGTCACCCGGATCAAACCATATCTCACATAGTGAACGTGTGCCCTCTGCACCGGTTCTCAGGTGGCATAGCCGAGCTATACATCATGACACGATATTACTCGGGTTTGTAATCTTTATCGGATTGGTCGTAGTAGCCATAAGTCAATTTGTAGATGCAAAAAAATGGGGTATTAGAAATAGGTTTGCGTTTATCCGAAATCAAAATTCTGTCAATTATAAACTTGTCGCTTATTTTGAAAGCCCACGTCTAGACAAGCAGCTGAACACATTTCATTATGTTCTTCACCTTCTCAGCGAGATTTCTACATACAATAATAAACAATAGAGTTGGGTTTTAAAAGTACTTTCGATCTTACGACTTCACATCCCTATAGTGTATGTGTGTAGTGTGTTATAGTGTTTTATATCCCTACAGTGTGATTTCTAAATTGTAATTTGTGATCTATTTATTTTGTAAGACATTCCAACACAATGTATACAGGGTGTTAGTGACATCGTAACAAAAACTTTGAGGGGTGATTGAGGCCATGATTCTGAGATGATATTAAGTGGAATTTTCCGTCGCAAAAGTATGGAATTGAAAATAATTAAAAAAAAACACAAAAATTTTCAGGAATATTCAGACTGAAAATTCCACTTGATATCAACTCAGAATCATGGTCTGAACCATCCCCCTCAGTATTCGTTACGGTGTCACTAACACCCATACCTACTTGTATGGCTACCGTATGTACTTGTGTGGGGTGTAAGTGACATCGTAACGAATACTGAGGGGGATGATTCAGCTGATTATTCTGAGTTAATATCAAGTAGAATTTTCCTTCGCAAAAGTATAGAATTGAAAATAATTTAAAAAAAAATAAAAAAAACATGAATTTTGCGACGAAAAATTCCACTTGATATTAACTCAGAATCATGGTCTGAATCATCCCCCTGAGTATTTGTTACGATGTTACTAACACCCTGTATAGTTTACGGAATAAATGAAATTGAAATTAATCCCAGTTGAATATTCGGATAGTGCGAATGCAATCCTGGTTGGCTGACTTATCATACTGTTCTCGTTTAGCTATGGCACCACAGAGGGCGTATAGATGTCTCCAGTGAAACTGTGCAAATCTGTTGGCATGTAAACGCTATCAATTATTGAAGGCGATAAATCGACTGCAAGTGGCCAGTCGTGTTGTTGGTTATTCAGGGAACTGACTGTTTATTGTGCTTTTATTTTGGACACAGTCGAGCTTTTGTAACATGTGTGTCCACTGAGAATGAGAATAAAAATAAGAAGCTCAAATATAGGAGGCAGCACTGTCGAGTTCTCCTTAATTTTGACAGTTCTTCATACTAAAATTCTATCCAGATAAAATTCACGATAAATTACTATCACTGTGGAGTAACTTGGAGTGTAATCAGTCTAAAGAATGAGTTAGGAAAAAGAAAAGCGGCCAGTTGGAAAAAGGCAGTTTTGATTGAAAATAAGTTTTTCTAAGTTTTCTTCCTCCCTACATTTAGGGAATTATAAGGTTATGATTATGCAGTTAAACGCTGCACAAAGGGTTTTAGTGTATTAATATCAAAAGAGGCTCCAAATGGTTCGTGTAATATTACACACGGTGCGGCTCGCCAGTTCTGTTTCTTGAACTTGGCTTGACAGGCTACCGCGTGTCAAGATAACCGAAACAATATATTTATTTACTCAAATAATGTGTAGAACTGTCACAATTTAGGAACAATCCAAAGTAGCGATACCTGATGGGAGAAATAGGCATTTTTTATCCTCATTGTCAAGTGGTTTGTAACTACTACGATAACATTTGAATTACAGACAGAGGTGTTAGACGAAAAAAGTAAATGATTATGACAGTCGACAGCATTGACGTAAGGTGACATATAAATCCCAAATATTTTTATCGCCGTCACTGTCGCTTGTCATAATCGTTTGCAACTTATGTCTTTTCCGCATCGGGTTGATAGGAACCAACTACCCTTCAACTTCCTCCTGCAACCTGACGTACCACTTCCGCTTCTACTCTCATCAAAATCTTTTTTTTTATTTGTCTCTAGTATTCCATTACTAATCTGTTTTTCTTTGAAACATCCTATATTCATCACGATATGTTCATCTAGGCCTTCTTCTGCCTCTACTATATTTGCAAAAAAAAATTGAAAAAATTTTTTAAGCCTGAATCAAGCAAGACCTATATAACAAACATCAATTTCCCTCTAGCGTTATCTCGATTTCACGTGGTCCGCTTACCTAAATTTAAGTTTTTAAATTTCCGGTTTTTCATAGAAGCAACTGCCTGTTAGACCTTCTAAATCGCGAAGGAAAAACCAGCCCAAAAGAGGAAAAACCAACATACCAATAACTACGTAATACGAATTATTAACAATGAACGGGATAGATAGTGCCATTTGCGACATTTATCTTAATATGTGCCTCCCAAGTCTTGAATCTCGAAACACAATATTCGAATTTTTATTATGAACTTTTAAGTTTATTTTGTGAAGTATTTTACGTATTTCTTTTGCTTTATTGTTTATTCATATTTATTTTAGTCTTCAGATTTATAATATTAATTTGACCTAACGTAGGGCTATCTCTGGTTCCCACCGAATTTGCACTTAGTCGCACAACACACAAACACGCACACTCACAACACACACGCACACTCACATACACATAGACACACTCATATACACACACACACACTCATATACACACACACACACACACACTTCAGTTGCAGCTGTTCTTATTGTTATTTCCCTTTTTTTTTTAATTTTGTATACCTTCTGCAATTACTTGGGAATCGTTAATAATGTTACTTGCCATTATTGTTTTCCGGAGGTGGAGACCTGGAGTCCTAAAATACAGGTTATCCTAGTTTAGGCTCCAGCCTCTACAATACCTGTATTGTGTAACAACATTGTTATATTATTAAGTACCAATGTAAGTTTTGTGGAGGTAATAAAGTTTATTTACTTATTTACTTACTACTGTACTTATGATATCTCAAACAGTTTACTTTCATTGAATACAAAAAGAAGACAAGATTATAGTGTATCATAATCTCGCAATCTCGCAATATCAAAAATCTCGAGGTCGTATCCTTATTAACCACAACATTCACGGTTATTGACCCCAAATGGCTTTCAAAACTTCCTATCCCGATTACTGCTTATTAAACGAAAGAAAAAAAATAGTCCCAATTAATTCAAGTTACATTTGCAGCGACTTAGAGACTTGTATAAGACAAGATACAAAGTGTTTGGCTTAATTTTATTCTCCGTCTCTACCCCGGAGTTCGCGTAGTACTAAGGAGTGTCACTTGAAATAATCCCGAACATTTGTATCAGAGTACGAGTGTTTAAGTTTCACGGGCTTAATGTATTTTTTGTTTGATCCACTTTCGGCGAGTTTCTGAAAAGAAATAAAAAAGTATTTTAGATCTCTGTGCGTCAATGGTTAGAGGTCAGTTTTTATGTCATTACTTATTTAAGTGCCACGCTCTTGTCGGTTAGCATTCTCCATTCTTGTCTATGAAAGACCAATTCCTTCACTTCCTTATAAGACACGACGTTCGCCTTTTCTTTAATCTGTTCCATGTAAGCTCTTCTTGGTCTTCCCCTTCCTCTCTTTCCTTGTAGCTTCCCTTCTATGATGTTTACGGTTACTAAACGTCAAAACACGAAATTGCTATTGAATTTGTATAAAAAAGCAACCTGTGATGTCATAGAAAAACGTGACATAATATCGCTCTTATTATTATATTTTTCTTTATTAAAATTCATAAATAGCAAAAAAAAACGTTTTTGTGTCACCTTTAGCTCTGTCTTTATTATGATGATTAAAATTTCATAATTTATCTTTGACCTAACTACCCAATTAGTTGTAAATATATTTTTTACTAATGCTTGGACACGCTATCAGTCCTCTTCTCGTTAATCTTTCACTCAAACAGGATCATTGGAAGAAACTTCTCGTATAAATAAGCTGTGTCTTTTCTCCATTTTCTTGTTGTCATATTGTGTATCTGTGTTAAACTCTGTACAATAAATAATTCATCATCAATTTAAGAGCCACGCTCTATAGAGCCATGCTACTTTTATAGGGAAAAATAGGGCAGTGGTTTCCCTCTTGCCTTTCGCCCCGCAGTACTCTGTCTGACGCAAGTGGGATGGCGCCCAGAGTAGTCTATTACAAAGCCATACTAGGACTCCTGTCCTCCGCCTCTGAATAGTACTAACAGTTACTGCTGACCTCTGTCAGGTTCCAGGTTACAGTCCCTGTGACTTGCCCTTTCCGTCCTGCATTGCCGTACCGATGGCTCCCATCTTCGCCTCTGCAACCGTTGAGGTCTTCACCCGTATCCCTGGGCAAGGGTTCTACGTTATACCCCGTGGGTTTGGTTTATTTGTTTAATAAATAGTTAAACAAATAAAATAAAACGCAAATGTATAAATACAGTTTTACAAAATGAAAACAAACTTCCGAAGCATAATATTTCGAGTTTACGCGTCTTTTGAAAATCTTAGCGAGGTAGGATGTTGAATAATTCATATCGCATCCCTAAAGATTACTTTCAAATCAAAATTGCTTCATTATTTAACGAATTACTTCGGTATTGTCAACAAAATTGAGTGGTAATTTTATGGTGTTTATGGAGATCGGATTTTGCGTTCCAATCAGGATTTAAAAGTTATTATTAAAGTACGTACTTTTATTTATTTACTTATATTTATAACCCCCGCCAGTTAATTGAAAGGAGGCCTGTGCCTAGAAGTGGAACATAGGCTGTTTATGTTATGTCATCATCATCAGCCGTACGACGCCCACTGCTGGGCATAGGCCTCCCCCAAGGATCTCCACGACGATCGGTCCTGCGCTGCCCGCATCCAGCGCTTCCCGCGACCTTCACCAGATCGTCGGTCCACCTTGTAGCGGGGCTACCCACTGAGCGTCGTCCGACACATGGTCGCCACTCCAGAACCCTTCCGCCCCAGCGGCCATCGGTTCTCCTCGCTATGTGTCCTGCCCACTGCTACTCTATGTTATGTATTATGTATTATTTTCAAACTTCAGAGTCATGGAGTTCCCGTCTTTGGGAATAAGGATCATACAGTAACTATTTATATAGGGTGTTAGTGACATCGTAACGAAAACTTTGAGGGGTGATTGAGGCCATGATTCTGAGATGATATCAAGTGGAATTTTCTGTTGCAAAAGTATGGAATTGAAAATAATTAAAAAAAACACAAAAATTTTCAGGAATATTCAGACTGAAAATTCCACTTGATGTCAACTCAGAATCATGGTCTGAACCATCCCCCTCAGTATTCGTTACGGTGTCACTAACACCCACACCTACTTGTATGGCTACCGTATGTACTTGTGTGGGGTGTAAGTGACATCGTAACGAATACTGAGGGGGATGATTCAGCTGATTATTCTGAGTTAATATCAAGTGGAATTTTTCATCGCAAAAGTATAAAATTGAAAATAATTAAAAAAAAAACTAAAGAAATCATTTGCGACGAAAAATTCCACTTGATATTAACTCAGAATCATGGCCTGAATCATCCCCTTGAGTATTCGTTACGATGTCACTAACACCCTGTATACGTATATTCTGCCTCCAATGTGACCGGGTTATTCAAAACAAAGTTTGGCATTGCCAGTCACATTCGAGCGCACGAGAGAAGAGACTGAGGTCGCCGTTGTCAGATACGACTAGGAGGACTATACAGAAGAACAAACAAAGCAGAAGAAGCAGAGAGCTAGCCGAGCTAGGCATATGTATATTGAGGAGCTCGGTGGCGCAGCGGTAAACGCGCTCGGTCTGCGATTGTTGAAGTTAAGCAAAGGCCGGTCATAGGATGGGTGCCCACAAAAAAAAAGTTTTCATCTCGAGCTCCTCCGTGCTTCGGAAGGCACGTTAAGCCGCTGGTCCCAGCTGCATTAGCAGTCGTTAATAACCATCAATCCGCACGCCACCACGTTTTATTGGGTCAGCGTGGCATAATGATGATAATGTTTTTACCCACGACGGAACGGAGCAGGTATATGCGTTTAGGGTGAGATATGTTTGTGTGTGCGTTTGTGCAAAGTAATGTTATCACTTATCTTCTAAACTAATGATCCGATTTTGATGCGGTTTTCAATAACGGGTTTGTGTTTGATGAGTTCATGTTATTAGATAGGTGTCATGTCTGTAACTCACTATGGGGCGCCACAATATTAGTGTTTAGAGTCAATATTTTTCGAAACGCCTCTTCAATTTATAATAGCAATTTATTTGCAATAGTTTTTATTAGTTAATTGTTTTTGACAGGCGTTTTTTTTTTCGGTTCCATTGATTACACGTAATTACGTCGAACACGGTGCTGTTTCATTGCTACCTAAATCCCTTAAAAATCAGTAAAAAGTCATATCAGGCATATTCATGGTCCTTCGAGCCGGATTTCAGAGAAGATCATAAACAATAAATTGTAGATAAATTAATACGAAGTGATTGGCGAAGATTAAAGAAAAATCAAGATCGACTATAAGTGGCACGTGGATTGTGTGGTCAAGTGAATCAAATTCATCCTATTAATCCTCATTTAATTCATAAAGTTGAACCTATCACTCAATAATCAGGTAGTATTAAGTAAAGCAAAGTGTTGTTAATTACGGTTAGTATAATTTTAATTACATTTATTACTCACGACGGAACGGAGCAGGTATATGTGTTTAGGGTGAGAGATGTTTGTGTGTGCGTTTGTGCAAAGTAATGTTACCACCTATCTTTTAAACTAATGATCCGATTTTGAGGCGGTTTTCAATAACGGGATTGTGTTTGTTGAGTTGACGGATATTCCTCGGTTATGTATTATGGTAAAATTATTATCGCTACATTTAAGTATATCTTCGAGAAACAGACACGTTAGGAAAAAACTGTAAACATCCATATTCATTATTTAGGTACTTAAGTATATCTATTACCGATGTCTCGAGATATCAACTCTTTTTAGGAAGTATTTTTAAGTCTAATATAATATTTCGTTACATAATAATTGGGTTAAGTGGGGGGTTTTGAGTTATTTTATTCTTTTTCGATGAGATTTTTACCGTCGTGGGTTTTTTTCAAAATTTTTAATTTTGCTTAATTTTTATGACGCTGACTGTAAAACGAACTGCGGTGTGGGACGTTAAAAACAATGCAGTAGAAGATAAACCCCGCGTGGTGGTTTAAGGCCCGATCTCCCTATCCATCCATAGGGAAGGCCCGTGCCCCAGCAGTGGGGACGTTAATGGGCTGATGATGATGTGCCCCCCCCCGGGAATACAGGCATGATGCTATGTTATATTATACTATTAAGTAATCTGTGATTACGTCCTCTTCAACAAGATATACAACCGATCACGATCCGGAGGTCCCGGGTTCGAATTCTGGTGTGGACATATCAAAATTCAAATTCTGATACACGGTACACCTAACTATCTATTGCTAAAAATATTGCATTTGTTTATATTCGGAAATACGATGATTGTAGAGGGACATAAATAAAAATATAAGTTCTTTTTTGTTTGACTTATTGTAGATTTGCTGCAGATGGCATTAACTACTTGGCCGGAAACTACTTGGCTGGAACATGAGTTAAAAAACTAAAACCCAACTACGGAAAAATTGCGCCCTTAAAAGTACGAAACAAGAAAATATTTCTCTGTAATTCTTCCGAATAGTGCTGTTTGGGTGATAGCCACATAAATAGCCGTCAAACACATAACCCTCCTTTTTCTCCGCTGCAGTCGGGTAAATAGAACTGTACTGACATATTTCGTTGAAGTGTAGGAAAGTAGGAATTTTACGGCAAGACAGGCTCATATTTTGTCTCATTAGCCCCCTCCAGCTATCTCAAACATATTCCACGCCACAAAAACTGCCAACTTGCCGCTCCTGCCAACAAAACTTAGGAACTCGATCGCTCACGCCTCATTTGGCACCGAATGAGCTCTCAGACTATTTAAATCGTTGAACATGGATATCTGTAACTTGGTTATTTATAGCTTTTTTGTGTTCCAACTTCACCTAAGTGTACTTTGGTTCAAGATTTTTTTTTTATATAAAAAAATAGGCAATCGAACAGTCGACTTTCATAGGAAGGAGCTCATCATTGTAAATGGTAAAAAACAACTTGCACTTTTTAAAATCAATTTATTTACCCATCCCTTTCCTTTTCGGTGGATAAGACAATGACGGGTATAACTTAAAATAAAATTACTGGAATCAGCACCATGAGTTATGTCAGGGGCCTTTAGCGGCTCAATCATAACCCTGACACCAGGGTTGTTGGGCTGGTATTCTACCTCACAACCCACACGATAAGAAGACGAAGAAATACCAATGACGATTCAAAGTGTAACCATGTTGGGTAACTAAATAAACGACTTCCGTGGTCCAGTGGTTGAGCGTTGGGCTCACGATCCGGAGGTCCCGGGTTCGATTCCCGGTGGGGACATATCACAAAAATTACTTCGTGGTCCCTAGTTTGGTTAGGACATTACTGGCTGATCACCAGATTGTCCGAAAGTAAGATGATCCGTGCTTCGGAAGGCACGTTAAGCCGTTGGTCCCGGTTACTACTTGCTGATGTAAGTATCTAGTCGTTACATGAGCCATGTCAGGGGCTTTTGGCGGCTCAGTAATAACCCTGACACCAGAGTTGATGAGGTCGTTATTCCACCTCACAACCCACACGATAAGAAGAAGAAGAAGAACTGAATAAAGATAGTTTGAGTATGGGTAAAGGCGTGTTACTATGATAATGTATTTAACTTATAACAGACGACACGCGGTAAAAACAAACATATGGCAATATATAAGAGCGTTCATAACACCGCGCGATGCACTTCCCAAGGCGCCGCACAATATCGCCGTGTTTCTAATAAGGCCTATAGCCATCCAAAACTTGACGGATAATATACCTAGTCAAGTGGCGCCTATATAATAATAATAATTGTCTTTGGGTGTACTCCCATAGTGTATACATGGATAATCGCCGGTTGGTGTCACATAACATTTAGATTAAATTGTCTTAAGGGGCCTCTACGTGTTGGCTTCGGCCCCACGCACGCCTTCCAAAAGTCCGGGACTCCATAGTCCCGAGATATGGAAATGACAAACATAATAATATATTAAAATTTACTTCCACACAAAGCCATTTAATAACAATTTTGAAGTTACAAAATTAGTAAGGAGCAAATTACAAAATAATAATTTCAGCTGTTGCCTAAAATAGACTCAAGCCTGTGCTTTAGGCATCAGCTACCATCTTAGGGTTACAATCATTTATTAGATATATTAGATTTTGGACACAGATTCGTGAAACAAGCTTAGCTTAATGTTTGACAGCATTTCGACTGCGAAAAGAAATTTTAAAAAAGAACAGAAATTGTAACATAAAATTAAGATATAAATAAATTATTAATGTTTCTTTCCCTTCATTGCACGTCGCAACACAAACGCTGAGTTATATAACAGTTTCTTGCGTCATTAGTGCACTGTTATGTTTTTACCCAAACACCCTCGAACACCGAAAATAGGCGCACAAAAACAAACCACTACTGTTACCATTAACACTAACATATCGATGACTATGACAAATGGCGATACCAGTAAGTACTTTTGTTTTCATTTTCATTTCGGAATTGTTTTCTCACCTGCGTCGGAATTTTATACGAGTGGTGTACCCACTTTGTGGAAAGAAAAAATATTGAATTCAAGCTCTAAACTATAAAATGAAGTTGTAATATAGAAAACTATATTACAGCTTCATATTATACATACATGACCTTATCCTAAAAAGCCATAAGAAACTGATTTTTGACCCAGCTTCACAAAGTAAACGTAGAAATCATAACGTCGCTCGTACACACCTAGTTCGCACTATCTTTGCCCAACGCCAATACGCCTGTCAATCGCCCTTTATTTACAATAAAGTCAATAAAATTCTAAACATATATCCGATGCAGTCTTACAACTGTAAGACAGCTATTAAAAAATGGCTAACCACACTCTCCTACTGTGATGTGGAACACCTCTTAAATAGGCTAGTATAAATAAATCTTCATTCTAGTCGTAGGCACTGATTAGACTGGGTATGGCATATTACACGTGGGATAGTGATCATCTAGTAGACTCTCTACATCCGACCCCAAGATGAGAATCGTAGGGCTGGGCGATCACTGTCATTCACAACGTACAAACACTTTCTGTCACACACACACACACATACACGCACGCGCATACGCACGCGCATACGCACACGCACACGCACACGCACACGCACACGCACACGCACACGCACACGCACACGCACACGCACACGCACACGCACACGCACACGCACACGCACACGCACACGCACACGCACACGCACACGCACACGCACACGCACACGCACACGCACACGCACACGCACACGCACACGCACACGCACACGCACACGCACACGCACACGCACACGAACACGAACACGCACACGCACACGAACACGCTCACGCACACATACACGCACTCGCACTCGCACACGCACACGCCCACGAACACGCACACGCACACGAACACGCACAGGCACACACACACAAACATTTCTCCTTTTCATCCACCTTAACGTAAGGACACTTCATCACCACAATTACTTTACTACTTTTTATTTTAATTTTATTTTTATTTTTTGTTGAATCTCACACATACATAGCTTAAGACCATTTAATATTTACCTACAAACTTGTATTATTTTTAGTAAGACCTAAGGGAAGTAGCGGGACATTCCCAACTCAAGTATCCTCATTACTTACTGGGAAGTCCTATCCACGAACAACTGTTAAGTATGTACTTTCAGAAATAAATGACTTTTTATTTTATTTTATTTATTTTATTATTAAAACTACTATTTAGTATATCTTGCGATGGATGTACATCTGACTACCCCAATTGGGATATAGTCGTAAGCTATATATGTATATGTATGTGTAGTTGTATGTTCTTTTACATACACAAACTCTTTGCCACAAAACTATTTGCCACCGGGGTAAGCAGAGACTATGGAATTCCATTTGCTTCGATCCTGACATCTCTTGCTTTATCCACATTCATCAATCGTTTCATACACGCACGCCGGTTCAGAGTAGATCGTACTGAACCTTAAATATATAATATTATTTGATAAAAACAGCTGTGCCGCCGAGCCACGTCACTTTTGTATAACATATATGGGAGATAATGTAAACAATATTTTGTAACCAGTCGTATATTAAATGCAGAGTTAATCGCACGCACCTTGTTCTCATTATTTCATCCCTACAACCAAGGTCAGGTGGTTGCCAGATAACCCCTAAGGAACATATCTGGCACAGTGGTGACCCGGAATTCGCGATTTGGACACGCTAAGGGAAACACTAGAAGATGGCGACACCAGGAGGGTCCGGCGGACCTCACGACTCCACTGGTTTGGCAGCGATAACAGTTTCCTCGAGAATTCCAGAATTTTGGTGTGACAAGCCAAGGTTATGGTTTGTGCAAGCTGACGCAATACTTGGGCCACAGAAGCTCGCGGACGAAGCGAAGTACAACTTGATTGTTTCAAAATTAGGAAAGGACGTATTACAGCAAGTCAGTGATATTTTGTTGAAACCTCCGGAAACCAAGAAGTTTGATGCCTTGAAGGAGCGCCTTTTGCACGTTTACGAGGAGTCAGAGCAACGACAATTCCAAAAGTTGCTTAGTGAGATGGAATTAGGCAACGAGAAGCCATCACAGCTTCTTCGCCGAATGAGAGATCTGGCAGGAGAGATTGTGTATCATGTGGCAGGGGCATCTTCCGTCGTCAGTACGAGCTGTGTTGGCAGTCACTGATGTAAAAAAATTAGACAGTTTGGCAACTATAGCTGATAAATAATGGAGACAGCAAGGCCACAACAAATATCAGAAATACAAGCTAACCCGACAGTTTCAAGTAATTCCGATACCGCATTAATTTTGGCCGAGATAGCTAAATTAAATCTAAAAATCAATGACCTAGAACGAGGGAGGTCAAGATTCGGGCGCAGTATGACTCATCCGCGCTCACGTTCTGCATCAGTAGGGCGAAACCTGAGCCGTCACCGGCGCACACCTGAGAGCGCGGACTGGCTTTGTGCTTATCATTATCGGTATGGTCACAGAGCAAAGAAATGTGTAGAGCCGTGTTCGTGGAACAAAAACAATCAGGGAAACTGAGTGAGGTGCAGTCAAGGGCGGAGATATGCACCGTTACCCCAGCACACCGCCTATGTGTTATGGACAGAACTAGTGGACTTAGATTTTTAGTTGATACCGGCGCAAACATTTCAGTGCTGCCAGTGACAAAAGGACCTTTTAGTAATAAGAAACATAGTGATAAATATAGATTATATGCAGCCAACGGGACCGAAATAAATACCTACGGAACCAAAACCATAGACATAGACATTAGTTTACGGAGACCATACATTAAGTTGATTAGCATACAATGTCAAAAAATATATTTATGTTTTATATTTTACATTTATGTTTTACATAAATATATATTTTTTAACATCTGTTAGAACATAGTCAACATAATATTTAATTAATACACGCTATTATAGAAAATTTCGGTTGTATTATTTTTGGGATCAGCTGGAATTAGTCAAGTCGTAAGTTTTTACTGACGATTCAAAGTAGTTATGTTTCGTAGTGAAAAAAGATATTTTTGAAATTAGGTTTGAGTTTATTCTAACCGATCTAGGCATTTTTGTGATTACGTCCCTACAAAGATTCGAACTCGAGCATCCGCATCGTGAGCCCAATGCTCAACCGCTGAGCCACGGAGGCCGTCACCTCGCGTGTAGTAGGGAAGTTATGAAGCGTTTGCGTTATGTTATAGCCTCTGTGGTCTAGTGGTTAGATCATTCGGCTCACGGTCTGGAGATTCGGATTCGAATACCGATAGTATTCCCACGATCAAAAATTACACAAGCAGATTACAGCAAAGACATTGCAGGCCGAATCACTTGATTATCCGAAAAATTAAGATGATTCCGTGATTCGGAGGGCACGTCAAGCCGTTGGTCCCGGGCTACTGGCCGAAATGCCTCCACAAACTCACTGTGGAGCAGCATGGTGGTGTATGCTCCATACCCCCTCCAGTTGATCGAGGAGTGGGCGTATATAGGGTGTATATGTTATGACTATGTAAGTATGCTATGTTTATAGTGGGTGTACTGTAGTGTAGTAATACAGTGAAACGCTGAAAGGCGTCGCAATCCCACTGAGTGCATTCGATAGTGTTTTTATGGTGACACTCGATACGGACGTAAATAATGTACGAATGAATTGGATGAGCTCAGACGAAATGGACTTGCTGATTGTATGCGGGTTTTATAATGTTTATACATATATACATCCTTTCATCTCATAATGACAACTTCGCAAAATGCCAACCACCATACATATATATATATATATATATATAAGTATAAATGACCACAATTGGGATACAGTCGTGAGCTTATAAGTCACATGCAAACATCTTTACAAAACATTCAAATTCTCAATAAATCTCGTTTCAACACATTTAATTTCACAGACTGCTCTGGACAACACATTACTCTAACACAACTTCCAACCCTATGCTTTGTGGTATTATTATACAAATACAATGCAGAAATCAGCTGTTTCGCTGACCTTGGGATAAAGTCCTAAGCATGTGTTATGTTATGATATGTTTATTAAAAACTCATTACTCCCACGTCATCATCATCCATCTAGCATTATCCCGTTATCCATAGGGTCCACATACCAAACCTGAAGATTTGACAGGTCCGGTTTTTTACAAAAGCTTGGCTTGGGAAAGCCAGGCCAATACAGGTTAGTTCACTTACCACCGAAAATACATTTCTCGGGAATGTGGGTTTCCTCACGATGTTTTCCTTCACAGCTGAGCACGTGATAAAAATTTACGATCCAAACATGAATTCGAAAACGAATTCGAGAATTATTGGTTTAGGCCTGTGCTGGATTTGAACCTGCGTCCTCAAAGTGAGAGGCAAGCGGTCTACCAACTGGGCTACCATGACTCCTCATCGCTTCTACGTAACAAACTGAAAGAGCCACACATAAACACACCAGCACTTATTCTGTTCTCTGATACTCGTACAAGTATAACCTTTCAAAACTAGTTTTGGCACAGGTTTAAATACTAGTTTTAGTGAATTATTACCTGCTACTGGAAAGTTTCAATTTAATAAAATTGTCCGCCATTTCTCATACCTGACGATGTGTTGTTTTTCATTCAGGTTAGTCGAAGAGAATTGAAAAATCTCACATAATTACATAAATTACAGTCTATATACATCCCATTGCTGGGTGCAGGCCTCCCGTCAATCAACCGCAGAGGGTATAGAGCATTCTCCACCACGCTGCTCCACTGCGGATTAGTGGAGGTGTTTTTATGGCTAACGTAAGAATATGCGTGGCTGTTCCAGTTAGTTGTCATTTCTTAAGCCAAAACACTTAATGAAATGACGTAGATTAAAATAAGGTAACGTAACATAAACAGCCTATAAAGAGCCCGCTGCTAAGGACGGAAAAAAAGTACTTAATGAAAAATTAATGCATGACGGTGAAATTGATGATGTTTTAGGGTGAAAAGAAAGTAAAATTAAACAAATTTATCAATGACAATTGCGATTCTTTTTGATTCTATGTCTTTAAGTTACTTGTGATCTTGCTGGTCCCATCATCACATGCATCATCATCATCACTAATTTAAAAGCCACACTCTTCCCGGTGTAGCATCCTCAATTCTTGGCTATCAAAGGCCAATTCTTTCACTTCCTTATAAGACATTACGTTCGCCTTCTCTATAATCTCTTCTTATTCTTCCCTTTCCTCTGTTTCCTTGTAGCTTCCCTTATATGATGTTTTTAATAAATTTGCCGTGTCTTATTAAGTGTCCAATCAATTTAAAAAAACTTCCCTTCCACATTTGCTTAGTTGACCCCCAGTGTATTTCGTCCATATTTGGCCCTTAACTCTTCGAAAAGTAATCACGTATCGCGCCGGTATGAAAAGCTTATTCAGGCATGTTGTATGGACGATCGGAGCATCAAACTCGGCTAATAGAGCCTTGGATACAGCGTGGTGCAAAATTGAATACGTCCCCGGCCAATCTCCGCGATAGATGCATGGCTCACGGTGCAAGCCAGGGGGTTGTGGATGCTTTGAATATTGAATCACCAAAGTTGAGCAACGCGGACAGACGCAGTCGCTTCTGTAAAAAACCGGACCTGTCAAATCTTCAGGTTTGGTAAGCGGACCCTGTGAAAAACGGAATAATGCTGGATAGATGATGGTGACGTAGGAGTAATGAGTTTTTAATAAACACATAACATAACACATGCTTAGGACTTTATCCCAAGGTCAGCGAAACAGCTGATTTCTGCATTGGATTTGTAATAGAGACGATCATTTTGCTATTAACTGGGCCCAAATCCTGTAAAAAAAATTTATGATCCAATCATGAATTCAAACTCATAAAGTCTACCATTAGGTAAGCGGACCCTGTGAAAAAACGGGATAATGCTAGGGAGATGATAATGATGATGAGTGGAGCAACACGGTGGAGTATGCTCCATACCGTCTCCGCTTGAATAAGGGGAGGCCTGTGCCCAGCTATGGGTCGCATATAGGCTGTTTACGTATGTATTAATATTTAAGCGTCTATTGTATGGTGTTGTAAAATCACAATAGCCCTGATCTGAAAACTTATGACTCTCATCATAGCATCACGGGGTCGAATCCCGGCATATGTAAACCACGGAAGACTTTATGAGTTTTGAATTCATGATTAGATAATAAATATTTTATTACAGGATTCGTTCCCGGTTAATTACATGGGACTTGAACATAGCTGGCGAGGAGTAGGTGCCTAACCTAACCTAACCTAACCTAAATATTTGACAGGTCCGGTTTTTTATAGAAGCGACTACCTGCCTGACCTTCCGATCTTCGAAGAGAAAACTAGCCCGAACCGGTTAGGTCACATACCTTCGAAACTAATTTCTCGGGTTCTCACAAAAACCGCTGAGCATGTGATAATCATGCAGTATAATCTAAATATGAATTCGAAAACAAAATTCCATAATCATTGGTTTAGCCGAGTGCAGTATTTGAACCTGTTACCTCCATAAATTGTTATATACATAAACTCACGCCTATTTCCCACCGGGGTAAGCAGAGACTATGGAATTCCATTTATTTCGATCCTGATACACTTCTCTTGCCTCCGCCACATTCATCAATCGTTTCATACACGTACGCCGGTTCAGAGTAGATCGTACTAAACCTTTTCTAAGGACATCTCCAATTTGGTCAATGTACGACCTACTAGGTCTTCTTCTGCCAGCCCTACCACCAAACTTCGCTTTACATACTGCTTTCGTAATGCTATTATCCTTCATCCGATCTACGTATCCAAACCAACTTAACATTCCCTTCTCAATCTTAGTCACTATATATTGTCTTTTACACTACATTTCTGTCTTTTATCACACTGTTTCTCACTCTATCACTCAACTTAACACCTCAGATGCTACTTAAATACCTCATTTCTACGGCATTAATCCTACTTTCATGCTAAACCACAACCACAATGCCTCAACTACAATGCCACTCATGCGGTCGCTACTGTCGCTCTCGCAACGGACTTTACAGCCATTTTAAAAGCTGCCACAGAAATGCTGTTTGAATCATCTGATAAAGATGTAAAGGCCTGAGAGAATCCTACTTTCATGCTAAATGGATAAATCGTCATCGTGCTAAATGCTTAAATAGATGTATAACATTTAATCACGTTTTTACCCGTTAAAAGCTTACTATCTATGAAGCGTGTGAATCTTCAAGGAGTGGAATTCTCCGTCGTCTTCTGTATTTCCGAATGCATATAATACGGGTGCTTTCAAGGCCAGAGAGACAGGCACCTTCTGGGCGAGCTCGCTCCATCTTAGGCCTCGTCAATGCCTTCGGGCAAGTCTGGGGCCAAGAGCAAACCCATCAAAGGTAAAAAAAATCTTCAAAAGCGCCGATTCCACGATCGCCTCTGCCTTCCGCTCGCACCACACGATCGAATGTAAACTGTAATAGTGAGCCTGGATTGAAGCAAGATTGTAAAACGTGGCTCGATAATGTGTTCTCTAACGGCTCAAACTATATTTATGCCCCAATGGAAATATTATCAGCCGATTTGTTTAGCTGTCTTATGTAAACGATTTACAGTTGGCGTTCATCTTTTTGCAAGCCTGAGAAGCATCTGATATTGCAAAAATATCGTAACATAGCATCGCTCTTTTATCTCCGAATGGGTAGATAAAAGTATCATCACTAATTTAAGAGCCACGCTCTTGTCGGTGTAGCATTCTCCATGCTACTTTTCTAGGGAATAATAGAACAGTGGATTTCCCCTTGCCTTCCGCCCCGCAGTACTCTGTCGACGACGCGAGTGTGATGGTGCCCAGAGTAATATTTTAAAACCGTACTAGGACTCCTATCCTCCGCCCCTGAATAGTACTGACAGTTACTACTGCCCTCTGTCAGGTTACAGTCAAAGTGACTTGCCCTTCCGTCCTGCACCGCCTCTGCAACCTTTGAGGTCTTCACCCGTATCCCTGGTAGAATATATATAGCCACTCCTCGCCAGCTATGTTAATCGACCCTACCCGTTACCCTATTGCCATTCGCCTGGCACAAATAATGAAAACCATATGTGATATTAATGATCATTGGTTTAACACCGGAGCCAGGATTTGAACCGATGATGTAAATTACACGATCTCCGAACTGGACTATCAAGGATTTTTGTAATCCGAGAGTAACCCCCGGTTAATCATTTAGGTAGTAAAGTAGAAATCGCATTTTAAGCGTTGTCTTCTAATATTATTATCATTTAGTGTAATCTATAAGTAGATAAAAAGTGGATAGGAAAGAGTTTAATGTACAATCATGAGCAATATAATGTACCCACTTAAGGACTCTGTCGCACTAACATATTTGACATTTAGTGAGACTTACAGTTCAATTAGCAAAAAAGTTATTGTGACATGGTACCAAAGTGTATACATATTAATGCTCGTGACCGTACCTAGTCTTCTATCGTGTTGGTTGTGAGGTGTATTACCAACCTCATCAACCCTGGTGTCAGGGTTACTATTGAGCCGCAAAGGCCCCTGACTCATGTAACTACTATGTACATACATTATTAAGAAGCAACCGGGACCAGCAGCCAATGTGCCCATACGTCATTTTATCATGCCCCATAAATAACTATAAGTACTCTATCTAAACCATTGGTTTTTGTTGACCATTGCTTTTACAACGGCGGTGTGATGACGAACGACTAGCCAAGATGTAAAGGGTCACGCACGTGACGCAGCCTGAGTTAAAACGGTGTAACTGAAAAAGATAATATTTTTTGAACAAAGGCATTTTTCATTAAACACATCTCTCTCTCTCTCTCTTTATTTAAGAGCTGCGCTCTTGTCGGTGGAGCAGTCGCCATTCCTCTCTTCTCCCGCTTCGTGCCAGGAAGCCGCTTCATAACTCGAAAGTTTATGCGGACTTTTGAGTTAATTCGTTTGAGGTTCGGAGTAGGAGTCTATTCCGAGGGTGGGGGCTTAGGTTTCATCATCATCACCTTTCATCATTTCAATAATCATCAAGAAAAAAAAATACGTAAGACATGGCTGTATGGGCATAGTTCCCTTTGCCTTACCCTTCGGGGAAAACCAAGACAAAAAAAAACCTCTCTTCTCATCGCCAAATCCTTCACCTCCTGATACGACACGACCTGCACCTTCTCTTTTATTTCTTCCATAAATGTTCTCCTAAGTATATCCCTTCCTCTCTTTCCTTCAAATTTTTCTTCTATGTTTTTTTATAAACGAATCGTGTCGTATCAGGTGGCCAATCAATAATCGTTATTATGGTTCAAACACATACTTGCGTTAAAATATATTCATTCTTATATTCCTCATGGAATGCGGTATGCGATATTATGTGTGTTAATTATGGTAATTTCTACCAACCGTTATATTCTGCCAACTGGGCTACCACAGCTTTTATTATATATGAAGTGCAAAAAATAAACATACTAAGTTACATCGTTTCATCTGAGCAGTAGTATACAGGTTGACATAAACAGGCAGGCATGGCGCCGTGTTTACGACGTCGCCGGCGCCGGCCGTCTCCTGACGTCATCGGCACGGGATAATTGCCTGTACAGCCTATGAGTGCGTTCACACTCATATATTGTAGCTGTGGGGTGTCCATATATATATTTTTTTTGACATGACTTATTATAGATTTGCCGCAGATGGCATTAACTACTTGGCCGGACAAATGGGGAGCGCTGAAGGCTCTCACCAGGTACAACGTTTAAGACAACAGGCCTGAGGGTGCCCAGTTGGGCAGTGTCCATATAGTATCGAGTGAAAATGTATGAGAAATAGTCACTACATTTGATTTCTACAATGTTACTGCGTGATGTCTTAAAAGAAAGTTATGATGAGTATACGGCGTCAGTCTGTGGGCCGTTGGGTTCACGATACGGAAGTCCCAAGTTCGAATTCCAGTGGTGAGACATATTATTAAGCTTACTGCCAGTGCTTCTACACTTGCCAACTATGGATCAATTTTAAAAAGAAAACGTACACTACCATGAGGGTACAGTACAATAATGCCTTCCGTATCCTCATGCGACATCCACCTTGGTGTAGCGCATCGGGCATGTTTGCCGAGTCGCGTGTTCTGGACTTCTATGCCGTGATCAGAGCGCGTGTTGCGTCCTTCTGGTCTAAGCTGAGAATAACCAAAAACGCGATACTTGCAAGAATATGTGAGGATATCACCAGTCCTATTCTTAGTCACTGGCTGCACTTGCACCAAGACGCAAATTTTAAATAGTATTGTATTGTATTGTACCTATTGTATTTTTATGATCTATTTTTATCATATTATTATTTTAAAATTTCATGTTTTACATTTTAACTATTTTATATTTTATTTTGTATAATTGGATTTTTTATATTTTATACTTTTATATTCTATATTTTATATTGCAATGGGTTTTGTTTCTGCCTTTAATAAAGAATTATTATTATTATTATTATCAAAAAAACACCTTGTGATCTCCAGTTTAGTTAGAACATTGCAATCTGATCATCATTCGATTGTCCGAAAGATGACGCGTGCTTCGAACGCCGGGGAACTATTTACCTAAGTACCTATGTTGTTGTTTTATGAGTCATGTCAAGAACCTTTGAAGGTTAAATACTAACCCTGACACCAGGGTTGATGAGGTCAGTCATTGATCTCACAACCCACACGAAAAAGAGGTTGGTAGAAACCATTATTAAATTTAGTAATACAGTCATAAGTAATATCATGTACCCACTTTAGAACCCTGTCGCACTATCATATTTGTCATTTTATGAGACTTACGATTTAATTTGATAAAAAAGTTAATGTGACATGGTATCAAAGTGTATACATATTAAACGTAACCATACAAGACCCTATCAAAATACTTCATCTCATAAAATTCAAAATGAAATGAGAAATATTAAAGTAGGTTAAATTATTCTTTCTACCAACAGAGCGTGAATGACGAGACATAATATGTCGCTACGTCGTAGCCCGTAGGCCCTGCGTAGCAGATGTGCTACGACAGATTTAATTAACGTTGTTATTAAATCACAGAAATACATTTACAGATGGAACCTGCGACATTTCTAAAAATATATTTATGTTAATTTTATTATAATTAGATTGCTGAAAGATTTATTTTTATGTAAAATTGTACCAAAAAAACAATAAAGCCTTGTTTGTCGCCGGGAAAGCTGCGGTTGTAAAAAAGGATGATTCAAAACGGCGGAGGCTTATTCCCAATAGTGGGAAGATGCAGACTGATTGGTTGGTTAAATGGTGTTTGAAAATTGAACTACTTTTTTTACAATTATAATGAGTATTACCGCGGCACATGACAAAAAATCAACATTCTTACAAAATATTCTTTTGCTCTCATGTGGGTTGTTATAACAATGATCAACCTCATCAACCTTGGGTCACTATTGAGCCGCCTTAAGCCCCTGAGAGGACTCAGGGGTGAGGGGAGAGTTTCGTCACTTGGCGGCAATTTTTTTTCACTCCCAGTGTAGCATATAAAGAAAACATTCTCGTGCCAAAATCCAATCTCCAAGCTGAGAGAACAAGCGGCTAAATCAAATCAGGGTACATCTCAACAATGGCGGAGGACATTACTGCTGATGATTCCGTAGACGACCCAATAAGCCAAATAAAATGTTTCAAAAGCAACAATCACGTCATTATGGCAAAGTGGCTCTTGCAGCCGGTAGCCATTAGAGCGGGATGAAGGCGTCACCCCAGCATACCAGCGACATAGTATACAAGCGGTATGACAACTTCATGTCATGACAACATCATTAAAATAATATTGTAAAGTAATACCTAATTAATGAATACACAATTATTAATACAGTAGAAATGAGGTCGTTGCGTAGCACCTGCGGGGTTAAATTGAGTGATAGAGTGAGAAACAGTGTGATAAGAGATATGGTGTAAAAGACGATATAGTGACTAAGATTGAGAAGGGAATGTTAAGTTGCTTTGGACACGTAGAGCGGATGAACGATAAAAGGATTACGAAAGCAGTATATAAAGCGAAGGTTGGTGGTAGGGCTGGCAGAGGAAGACCTAGAAGGACGTACATTGACCAATTTGGAGATGTCCTTAGAAAAGGTCACTAAGACCTTCTCTGAGCCGGCGTGCGTGTATAAAGCGATTGATGAATGTGGAGGAAGCAAGAGATATATGTCAGAATCGAAGCAAATAGAATTCCATAACCTGCTTACCCAGGTGGGAAATAAACGTGCAATTATGTATATATGTATGTGACATATAAATTTTATAAAATTACACATGTAAGACAGGTAGCAACATTATGTAACACAACTATTACTACATAACTAATGTAGACAAGTATAGAGATCGCACTAATCTCTGTACTGACCACTTCCATTCTAAACTATCCCGGTCATCCCGCATGCACGTTATCAATCAAATGTCACCTTTATAATTCATTGGTAAGGTTTTTTCAGCATGTGCACTTAACGTAAATACATCCTCAAGATGCGAGAGGTATATTTTGTAGCATGTATGAAACGATTGATGACCTTAGAGGAAGCCAGAGGTAAATCGGGATCGAAAGGAAACGGAATTCCACTGTCACTGTCTACTCCAGAGGAAATAAGGGTTAGTTTATTAAATTCGCTTATTTGTAAAACTTAAAGGTAACAAAACTTTCTTACCTATTTACTACTGTTATAGAAGAGCGGGGTCTCCTGGTACAGGCATATATTACTTAAAAGGAGGCTCCAGTAACTAGTTTAAGAAAAACATGTAAGAAAAGATAATAAATACTACTTGATTTTTTTTGATTTTATTTTTTTATCTATAGATATACCATGTTGCCTATTGTACTCATTCTATTTCTCTTTTGTTTTGTATTTTGTTTTTTCCTTTTTGTGCAATAAAGTATTTGTTATGTTATGTTATGTTGGTAGAGGGAAATCACACGTTTAATTTTGTGCTAAGGGCGTCTTGATATGATATTGATTTAAAAAAACACATTAGACAAAATAGTTTTCATCCGGGTAAAAAGTTGTGATGTAATTTTTTTCAACATTTAACAACATAATTATACCTCTAAGTAAGTAATGTTTCAAAAACTTTTGTCATGTTCTGTATAAGACTGCAGCACAGTATATATATTTTTTTAAATCACTATCCAAATAATTTGTAAAAAAAGATAATAAGCTGCTACACTGTCCGTCTGTGAGCATTCATACCGTGCGGGTACTCTACCCGTACCCAAGTATACCCGGGTACACCCGGGTGCGACCCAACATGAATAATTCCACCCGGATTACCCGGACTCGATGCAGCCATTCATTTGTTGCAAATGCGATTTCAGAATCGACTTGAAGATTCGAGATGAAAGTGCCAGAGGAGATTAGGGGTTTGTACGCGGACGCTTTGAAACCTTTCTGGCTTTTTTGTGATAAGGAATGGTTTTCTTAAAGTTGTTTTCTGGGAAAGCAAGGAAACCATAAAATAAAATAACATACAACCAGCGTGTGTGTATGAAACGATTGATGCATGTGGAGGAAGCCAGAGATGTGTCAGGATCGAAGCAAATGGAATTCTATAGTCTCTGCTTACACCGGTGGGAAATAGGCGTGAGTTTATGTACATATGTATCAAACTTAACATCCTCCGTGGTCTATTGGTTAGAGCGTTAGGCTCACGATCTGGAGGTCCGGGTTCGATTTCCGATGGGGACATTGTCGAAATCACTTTGTGAGACTGTCCTTTGTTTGGTAAGGACATTACACGCTTGAATCACCTGATTGTCTGAAAAATAAGTTGATTCCGTGCTTCGGAGGGCACGTTAAGCCGTTGGTCCCTATAAGCCGTAAAAATACGTCCACCAACCCACAATAGAGCAGCCTGGTGGAGTATGCTATGCTCCATACCCCCTCTGGTTGATTGAGGGGAGACCTGTGCCCAGCAGTGGGACATATATAGGCTATTTATGTATCAAAAAGAACATTATTATAAGCTTACGACTATTCACCAATTGGGGTAATCAGAGATACATCCATTTTAGTTAGACCAACGTGATAGGTGGTGAGCCGTATCGCCGTCTATAATTGTCGAGCCAACTGTGTAAGTGAAAACTACACTTATAGGAATATAATAAGAATAAAAGAACCCTGCACACTATGGTTGTACTATCTTTCTGCCTGTTTACACCCTACTAGTCCGTATATAATAGGCCCTCCACAACAACCGGAAGGGATATGAAGCATCGGAGTATGCTTCCTGTATCTGAAGGTCTGTTAGATAATTTATCGACTATTACTGACGTAACAACACTGGTGAGACGTGGTAGACGTTTTCCCTTATACAGCGCTAATTGCTATCGACCCCTAGGGTAGATTAATTCTTTCAAATTTAATCTTTTCAGACGACGCCCTGAACCGAGGTTCGCACCCAACTGGGGACCCTCAGACCTGTTGTCTTAAATTTTGTACCGTGTGAGAGCCGGCCAATTGTCCGGCCAAGTAGTTAATACCATCTGCGGCAACTCTACAATAAAACGCGTCAAAAAAAAGGATAATCGGGAGATCAACCTGTAACGTGTCGATGTCCCCGACGGGATTTGAACCCAGGACTTCCGGATCGTGAGCCGAACGCTCAACCACTGACCTCGGAGGCGGTTCAGTATTAGTCTACTGTTAACTTGTAAAGTGCAATGAAGTATGTTTTGCCTCTTCCTTTTTGATGCGAACAGCAAAGGACTGGTATTGTCTGCCGTCGTCTGTTTTTCCAACTCGTTATAATCTGGGAGTTTTCAAGGCTAGAGTGAATAGCTCTTTATTCTTCTCATTACCTAGGAATGCCCTAGGTAAGCGTGATCCACTCTAAACTACATCGTCCCTTACCGTCAGGTGAGATTGTGGTCAAACGCAAGACTTATTTTAATAAAAGTATATGTGGAGCACAGAGCCAAGAGGATGATCAGCGACATGCGGCTAACAGCTAAGCTATACTCCTTAGCACATCGGCGAAAAGTCGTCAGTATGTCGGTATTCTACAGACTGCACTTCGGGGAGTGTGCCCGCGATCTACACGAGCTCATTCCACCATCCCTCTTTTATCTTCGAACTTCCAGACGTACGGCCGGGTTCCATCCCTATTTGGTGGATATCCCAACTATTCGCAAAAAGCGCTTTGCGTCGTCCTTCATTATGCGCACTGCTAGGAAGTGGAGTTCTTTGCAGTCTTCTGTATTTTCAAATGCATATAACCCGGGTACTTTCAAGGCCAGGGTGAACAGGCACCTTCTGGAGCTCCATCTTAGGCCTCGTCAATGACTTCGGGCAAGTCTGGGGCCAAAAACAAATAATAAAAATATATATTTGTATTTGTCTTGACAAATTACATAAATGAAATTTAAATAATAGTACCAAAATCTTCTCCCTCTCTTCATAATATATTACGAGAAGTAAGTCAAAGTTCCGCATTCAGCCGGCTTCGATTCCCGTTTGAATAACGCCAGTGGAAGGTGATGCGAGTGGCCGAGATAGCGTTTAGGCCGTCTTGGCACTCAGCCCTCAATAATGGAGGAGTCACTATTCTGGTGAAGCTTTCTTATTATTTCTATTAGTTAACAAAAAAATACAGATTTTTGTTCTTACAGCACTCACCCGAAACTTTTATCTTTGTTTTTGGGTATAAATGATGACCGCTTTTTTTATTACACCCAATAACAATTACATCTTCCATCCATTATTATTCTGATCAACATAAAGAGAAGCAAATATTGCAACATATTTGTCTTCTGCCATCACATTGTATTTTTGAATAATTATGTACCTACCGGTTTAATGAGAAAATAGACACTTATCACAAAATAAAATCGACAACGCCATCTTTATAATTTTTGGGGAACGTAAACCTGAAATATCCCTCATTGGGGGAACGTGGGAGCGCGCAAACATTCGTCTATCGAAGCCCAGAATAAGGCTCTCTACTACCGAAATTGTGTTGGAGCGGCCAGCAAAAAATTTATATATGAAATTTTGCTGGCCACAAGTCGGAGTTGGGTGGACTTTGAAGCTGAACAGAAAGGGTATAAAAAACGGGTCAAGTTTACATTATAGATACATTGGTTCGGATGGTTGCCTTTGGTTTTCGTTTCAAAAAAGACCATTAACCCCAGGGTTCTCTGCCCTTCACTGGGGCAATTCCTGTTCAGTGCGTCCTTGCCGCGAGGGTGGGCGCCTCTTACTTCAGTAGGCCGGAGTGAGATGGTGGCTGAGTTCGGATGGGGTGGGGTATAACGTAGAACACTTGCCCAGGGATACAGGTGAAGACCTCAATGGTTGCAGAGGCGGAGATGGGCGAGACAAAGGACTATAACCACACGCACAGACAGAGACAGAGGGATTCAGACAGTACTGCGGGGAAGAAGGCAAGAGGGAAACCACTGCCCTATTTTTCCCCAAAAAGTAGCATAGATAGGAATGCTACGCCGACAAGAGAGTGGCTCTTAAGTTAGTGATGTGAGTTCGGATGGAATTTAACACTTTGCTGACTTGGTTGATAACGGACCTAACGTGTTTAATAAATAGGTTCGTTAATAACTTGTATTTTTATCTTTTAGGGCATGTCTTAAAACTCAAATACGGAATGGACATCCTACCTAAAGAGACAGACATAAGGAGCACGATAAAAAGACCACATTGGAGCAATTCTTCTAGAAAGCACTATTGCAACTTGACATTTGCGCTAATAAAACAAAACAGCGCAAGTTCTAAAAGTAGTCGTCACGGGTTCATATCCCGTGTTGGGGTCTAAATAAGTAATCGATTTCATGTGGTTTCTAGGATGTGTAACCGGTTAATGGCAATAGGGGGAGACCCATTACATGTGATTTACACATAGCCGGCTAGGAGTGAGTATACCTATAGGTACAGTCATGAGCAATATAATGTACCCACTTTAGGACTCTGTCGCACTAACATATTTGACATTTAGTGAGACTTACTGTTCAATTTGTCAAAAAAGTTAATGTGTCATGGTACCAAAGTGTATTATTAATGCTCGTGACCGTACTAAACTTTCACCTCTGCCTACCCTTTGGGGATACAGGCGTGATGGTATGTTGTACTTACCAACTCATTACACGTAACCACACCAACCTCTCCTAAACCATAGACTACAGTACCCACAGTAGATACCTATTTGATAGCGAACAACTTTAGAGCACTTGCGGTCTATCCTGAGTTAGTCTCTAGAGTTGCCCTTTCAATCCGATACATGGTTAGAGTACCTCTCTAGGTCGGGGCGAATAAGTGCGCATAAGATGGATAATATAAATTAAATGAAAAAATAGTTAATTGAATGAATTAAATGAAATTAATTGAATGACGGCCTCTGTCGTCCAGTGGTTGAGCGATATGCTCACGGTCCGGAGGTCCCGGGTTCGATTCCCGGTGGGGACAAATCACAATCCCTGTGATCCCTAGTTTGGTTAGGACATTACAGGTTGATCCCCTGATTGTCCAAAAAGTAAGACGATCCGTGCTTCGGAAGGCACGTTAAGCCGTTGGTCCCGGTTACTACTAACTTACGCCGGTGAAATCTTGCATTTTTATTAGGAAGCAGAAACAATTCGATTGACATCTGTGACACGACACAAAACCGTAGAAAAACATACCATAGGACTCAAACAATAAATCCGTATTTCCAACAACATACACATTACGATATCTTGCATGGTAGAAGATGCGAGGTAATTCATTAAACTATGTCGTCGAAGCCCCAATTGTCCCAAGTTCCGGCTTACTTGACTCGAAGCGACCTGGAAAGTTCGCCATATTAACCTTACGCTTGTGGGATAAGGCAAGAGAACACTGTCTTCATCATCACATCATCACCAGCCCATTGGCCTTCTCCATGGATGGATAGGGAGATCGGGCTTTAAACCATCACGCGGGCCCAGTGCGGATTGGTGGTTATTAACGACTGCTAATGCAGCCGGGACCAACGGCTTAACGTGCCTTCCGAAGCACGGAGGAGCTCGAGATGAAAACTTTTTTTTTTGTGGTCACCCATCCTATGACCGTCCTTTACGAAAGTTGCTTAACTTCAACAATCGCAGACCGAGCGCGTTTACCGCTGCGCCACCGAGCTCCTCAAGAACACTGTCTTAATACTATGAAAATCTAACATAACATGGGGTAGTAACAGGTACATCCATCGCAAGATGAACTAAGTACCCACACCTCACAGAGCTTTCTGTTAGACTAACAAAATAGCTTGTGAGTCTTATCGCCGTCTATAAAGGTTCAGCCAACTGTGTTTATTTATTTATTTATTTTTTTAGTGAAAACTGCACTTAACCCTTTCACGGGCGGAGGCCATGGGTCATTGATGGTTCATTATAGATAGTATGACACCTTAGAATCGGAACGTCATTAGAGGTTCTGTCCTTGAAAGTGTTAAGATAAATTAATAACTGTAAGTCCAGACCGGCGTCGGCTTAATGACGATGCAAAGATCGAAAGAATTTCGCATGGACAGGAGGAGGACCCGGTGGTGTAATGGTTAACACGCTCGTCCCAGCTTGGCAAGAGCTGCGGGTTCAAATCTCGTCCGAGTCAGATTTTTTTCGATTTAATTTTCTCTTTGTCAGTTTCCCTAAGCAAGAGTGAGTGCTATAAGAACAAAAATCATCAGTAACAGAGGAAAATAACTAAACTTACAACAATATTTCAATAGCTGGATATTTACTAGAATATCTTTAAGTAGGCCTCACTACAAACAGAGACAAGACCGGTACCGGGGTTCGAACTGGCGGCGCTCTCCAGATGAGATGCAAGCCTGTGCACCACAGGACCACAGTGACTAACAACATAACATAACATAAACAGCTTATACACGTCCCACTGCTGGGCACAGGCCTCCCCTCAATCAACCGGAGGGAGTATGGAGCATACTCCGCCACGCTACTCCAATGCGGGTGGAGGTGTGTTTACGGCTAATAGCCGGGACCAACGGCTTAACGTGCCCTCTGAAGCACGGAATAGACTTACTTTTTCGGACAATCAGGTGATTCAAGCCTGAAGTCCTTACCCAACAAAGGACAGTCTCACAAAGTGATTTCGAAAATGTCCCCATCGGGAATCGAACCCGGACCTCCAGATCGTGAGTGAACGCTCTACCCACTAAACCACGAAGGCTGTTAAACAGTGACACAGTGACTAATAGTGCCAATTCCAATATGTCTAGTCTTTTGTTTTCATGTCTTTATGCCGGTTCATTTATGTAGCACGCTTTCGTCCAAACGATCACAACACACCAGTCAACATTATATTCCATCATTTCGGTTCCTGAAATTTTATCCACCCAAAATGCCGACGAATTAACCCCATACCCCCCCTCTAATGCGACATCCCCCGTCACAGGATCTGGCAGTGATTCATGATTTGTTTTGGCTATGGACTGGCGTCTTCAAAAAGACAACCCTGTTTGACTAATGGTCCCGTATTTAGTATAAAAATTTGCCGGGAATTTTAAAATTTTTGGCAGAGGTGAAAGGTTGTGGCTGTGTGCAGTTTTGGCGTGGTTTAAGAGGTTGCAAGTTTATAAGTACAAATACATGGGTGGTTGGAATTAAAATGTTCTATGCTTTATTATTAAAGGATATTTTTATTAGTTTATCATGGGATGTATGTACCTCTACTAACTACTCGTATTGGGAATATACTGGTGAGTTTATAATACGATATTTCTTTGTTAATAGCCTCCGGGGTCTAGTGATTAGAGCGTTAGACTCACGATCTGAAGGTCCAGGTTCGATTTCCGATGGGGACATTGTCGAAATCACTTTGTGAGACTGTCCTTTATTTGGTAAGGATATTGGAGGCTTAAATCACCTGATTTTCCGAAAAAGTAAGATGATTGCGTGCTTCGGAAAGCACGTGAAGCCGTTCGTCCCGGTCATTAGGCGTAAAGAACACCTCCACCAACCCGCAGTGGAGCAGCGTGGTGGAATATCCTCCATAATCCTTCTGGTTGATGGAGGGGAGGCGTATGCCCAGCAGTGGGACGTAAATAGGCTGTTTATGTAACATTTTATACAATATTTTTCTTAGATAGAGCTATGAACGATTTCATGAGCAAGAACGCTCAATAGAATGCTCGCTAAAATGTTCTCGTATTGTAACATTCGCACAAATGCTTATTACAAGTGAATGCTCAAGTTTATCAGCACCTTTGAAGTAAAACCACACAAACATACCTATATAGAGCAGCAAAACCCCCCAAGCCTCTAGGAAGCTGACGTGGCTCAAAAATAAAATTGTGATTTTAATAAAATGCAAATGGCAGTCTGGCGTGGTGATGGAACGACAGACGACCCTCTATATAGATATTAGACGTGTGGAAATTTATAAAAAGAATTGGCAAGAGCACGTCGCACTGCCTGGATTAAGGTTTCGTGGGAATATATTAAATTATATTCTCATACCTACGATGGACAGAACCATTTCTTCACTAGGAAATACATACTTACATATATATATATATATATACTAACATACATACAATCACATACATACATAAACTCACACAGGAACATGTTTTAAGTCGCGATGCCGATGCTGGTTGTCTGGAAGAAATTTCAATAACAGAGAGAGAGATTCGAGCAATAAGGGCGCTCTTTTAATACCCTCCATCTTAGAGAGAGGCGCAAGGGAAAGCAAGTTGTTTTTTTTAAATTAATGTGTATACACTTTGAAACCATGTCACGTTAACTTTTTTGACAAATTAAACCGTAAGTCTCATTAAATGTCAAATATGATAGTGCGACATGGTTCTAAAGTGGGTACATAATATTCCTCATGACTGTACTCCACCTTGTTGCTCATCGAATTGATATTCGTTGCCAGTAACCGAATAACGACCTTCGTGGTCTAGTGGTTGAGCGTTGGGCTCACGACCCGAAGATCCCGGGTTCGATTCCCGTTGGGGACATATCACAAAAATTATTTAGTGGTTCCTAGTTTGTTTAGGATATTACAGGCTGATCATGTAAAGTAAAATGATCCGTGCTTCGGAAGGCACGTTAAGCTGTTGGTCCCGGTTACTATTTGCTGATGTAAGTAAGTAGTCGTTGCATGAGCCATGTCATGGGTCTTTGGAGGCTCAGTAGTAGCCCTGACACCAGGGTTGATGAGGCTGGTACTCCACCTCACAATCCTCACGATAGAAGTAACCGAATCCCGAATAGTTACCCGTTGTTGGCGCAACCATGGTGACCTTACAGACTGACGTGACTAGCCACAATACAGACGGTTTGACCTCCATGTAGTGGAACCAGTTATCAGATATCCCCGATTGTTTTGATTACCGCCAATAAGACATAAAGCTTCAAGCTAGTTGATTAAGTATAAGTTACTGGACGAAATAAACGTACGATATAAGCCACATACACACGCACACACATTTAATATTACGTGTAATGTATATCTTCTATATTGACCAAAAAGATGTGTTGCTGTTGCAGTTTCTTGTCATTTCTTCTCCTCAGCCATAACACCTTGAGAAATGACGTAATGTTCAACAAGTTTATCCATACCACATGATAATTACGGTGAATAAATGATTCTAATTTCTGTCATATTTTCAGTTACTTCAAGTAAATAATCAGTTATCTCGAACAACATAACATTTTTTGTCAAACAAAACTATTAAGCAACCACTAACAAATTCCATTGTACCGTAAAACCAATTTATTATTCGTAAATAGAACCCGTAATCGAATACCAAAACGATTATTATCATGGCTATTTCCTTGCTGAAAGGACTTGAATGGTTATTATATGTATTATATACGACCCCATACTTTGTACGTACTTTAAATACAAGCTAAAGCTAATAGTAAAGTCATTGGCGACACCGCGAAAAAGATATAAATACTTACTTTAACCATAACATAAACAACCTATATACATCCCACAACTGGGCACGGAGCATACCCCCACGCTGCTCCGCTGTGGGTTAAGAAGGTGTTTTTACGGCTAAAAGCCGGGACCAACGGATTAACGTGCACTCCGAAGCACGGAATCAACTTACTTTGAATCAGGTGATTCAAGTCTCCAATGTCCTTACCAAACAAAGAACAGTCTCACAAAGTGTATAATAATGTACCTACAGTCATGAGCAATATAATATACCCACTTTAGGACTCCGTCGCACTAATATATTTGACATTTAGTGAGACTTACAGTTCAATTTGTCAAAAAAGTTAATGGGACATGGTACCAAAGTGTATACATATTAATGCTCGTGACCGTACCCCATCGGAAATCGAACCCGGGTTTAGTCAAAATGTCGTCACAAAATTACGTAAAGAGGTAGGTAACTTTTGAGTTTTTTCTTCTATAGAGTGAAATTCACGGTATCGTGTAACTGAATGCGACTTTGAATAGACTAGATCCTTCTCTTCTATCGTGTTGGTTGTGAGGTGGATTACCAACCCCATCAACCCTGGTGTCAGGGTTACTATTGAACCGCCAAAAGCCCCTGACATGGCTCATATAACGACTACATACTTGCATCAATAAGTAGTAACCGGGACTAACTACTAGATCCTTAACTAACACATGTCTTGTTTTCAGAATCTATAACACTATATTATACGTGTGAGATGGTTTTGAATAACTCAAAAGCGCGGCCTTGCTGGAATAACTCGCCTTAATACCGCGCGCAACGCACCAACTCCGTAGAACTTCCTAAGACCTTGGATATCACCACATGCCTACATAAAGTCTCATCATTATTAAAGCATGACTATACCAACCGCGGGACTTCAAACAAAACACAAATGTTTAGTCTTTACGTAATGACTTGAAGGTTATACCTAAAGTCCCATGGTTTGGATATAAAACCAACGCTATCGCGGGTCTTCGCTTTTACCTCCGTATCATGACAATCTTTATGTGATTACAGAACCATATTGCCTAATTCATAAAGTCCCGTGATTCCCATACGCAGACAAATAACTTAAGAGACTTTACGTAAAAATGTGTATTGTGATATCTTTATGTGATACTGGGCCTATATTGAGCAGTAAAAAATGTCTCTGATAAGATGTTTTGGGGAATAAAGGACGTTTGCGTAAGGTTCCGCTGGGAAATTTGAGTGTTTGTAGTGGAATGTTGGTTTTGTGAGATGATAAGATAAATACCTACTGGAGTTTTATTAGAACTAGCTATGTAAAGCGGTCTCCGAGGAATGAAGGAATAAGAGTGCCCAGTTTTGGGACTAGCAAATAACGATGATTCAGTTTTACATTCCTTGCGTTAGGATTAATAAAACGCGACGAATTTATTACAAACATCATAAAAGAGAAGATAGATGGAAAGAGAAGAAAGGGAGGACCAAGAAGAGCTTACATGGAAAAGATTAAAGTAAGTAAGTAAGTAAGTAAGTAAGTAAGTAAGTAAAATCTTTATTTCCTCTACAAATTATAAAACACATGGATACATAATTACATACAAAAATACAATATTTGTAGAGGCTGGAGCCTAAACTAGGATACCCTGTGTTTTAGGACTCCAGGCCTCCACCCCCAAAAATTCATGGTCAAGAAAAAATAACAAAATATAAAAAAAAATTAAGTTAAGTTTTTTTTTTTTTTAAATTGTTAGACTAAATCATAAAATATTTCTTAAATAGAAAATATCAAATTTATAAATGCTTGTATGTGTATGTGTGTGTGTGCGTGCGTGTGTGCGTGTGTGTGTATGTGTGTGTGCGTGTGTGTGTGTGTGCGTGTATGCGTGCGTGTGTGCGTCTCACTTCTATTTAATTATGTCTAAAAGATTCTCTGTTTCGTCATAATTAAAATTCTCTAACCATTCAGCTACTGATTTTTTACATTGGTAAATGTTTAATGGGTAAATATTATTATCTTTGTTACATTTATTATAAAGGTAAGATCCTAGAAAGTCATAGAATCTTTTTGAAAAAGCTGTTTTAAATAATCTTGTAGGACAGACCAGGTCATGTCTTCTCATATTTTGAGTGAGGGTAGGATCATAGGTTATTTGCGAGTGTCTTTTGAGGATAGTATTTGCGATGAATAATTGACGAACTGTTAAAACTTTACATTCTTCATAGAGTTTAGACGTTGGGTACAAGAAGGGTCGAAAGGTTGAAACCTTTAATATCGCACGTTGAGCTACTTCTAGCTTTTTTAGAGTTGTTTTGTGGGTGCCTCCCCAAATGGTAATACAATAGGATAGTATTGATTGACACAACGCGTAATATACTATTTTTAAAATTTTATGATCCGCCTTATGTCTCAGGGTTTTAAAAATGAATATTAATTTCCTAGTGCGAGCGGAGAGTGACTTAATGTGAGTTTTAAAGCTAAGGTTTTGGTCAAGATTTATACCAAGATATTTAATAACTGGTACGTTCTCGAGACAAGGACAAGAGCAAGGTAGTAGATCGAATTGACATTTGTGGGCTATAAGCTTGTGTTGATGAGTTACTGTGGAACGGAGAGAAAATAATATGTATTTAGTTTTGTCTGCATTTATCGTCAAAAGATTATTTGCCAGCCAGTGTAATACAGAATTCAAGCCATCTTGTGCGTTGAGAAAAAGTTCTTGGTAAGAGTCAGCTTGAAAAATCAAAGCAGTGTCATCTGCAAAAGAAACTATTTTACCGTTTTTTAAGTGAATATTACAAAGGTCATTTATAAATGTCAAGAAAAGGGAGGGTCCTAAAATACTCCCTTGAGGGACACCATAGACGACTGGTAGGTCCTCACTAAGATGATTATGAATTTTTACTACCTGTCTACGGTTAGTTAAATAACTCCGGAACAGGTCAAGCGATTGCCCCCTGATTCCAAGACGCTCTAGCTTTACAAGGAGCAGAGGAATCGAGACCGTGTCAAATGCCTTTGCTAAATCAAGAAACACAGACAAGCATTTTTTACCCTTATCCAAATTGGAAACAATGTATCCGGTAAGGTCATGGACAGCATCAGCAGTTGATTTTTTAGCTCGAAATCCATATTGATGTGGAGAAAGAAGGTTATTAGCTTCAAGATACTTAATTAGCCTTTTATTAATAATACGTTCCAGAATTTTAGATAAAGATGGTAAAATGGAAATTGGTCTATAATTTGAAACACGGTCTCGATCCCCAGCCTTAAAAATGGGTTTTATAACAGCTTTTTTAAAGGCTTCAGGAAATACGCCGGTAGACAGACTTAGCCTGCAAACATGCGTAATGGGGGGTACTAAGATGTTTTTAAATTGTATGAGGAGTGATGCAGGAATGCCGTCCCAACCCATAGCACAGTTATTTTTTAGGGACAGGATTAAGTTCTCAATTTCAGACTCATCAGTATCAATCATCGCAAAGGAATGAGGTAAATTAGCAGTATTGTAACCTGTATTGATTATGCCGCGGTTAGATAATTGTATATTTTCAGCTAGGGACTTGCCTATATTAGCAAAGTAATCATTTACTATATTGACAGATTGAGACGGGGTACTAGACGTGGTTAATAAGTTGATGGCAGAGTCTTTTGGTTTATTCATATTAGTATTCGTTTTTATAACTTCCCATATCTTTTTACTGTTAGAACCAGCTTCTTGAATTAACTTTCTTTGATGTTCACGTTTAACCTTTTTTAAGATGTCATTGCAGAAATTTCTATATCTCCGGTAAGTAACTTTGAGAATATTATCATCAGGGGAGTATTTAAGTTTTTTGTGCATGTTGTCGCGATTGCGAACACATCGTAGTAATCCTATAGTCATCCAGGGTTTAATGGTACGAGCGCGCCGGGGTACTTGTAACAATTGGGTATGGGAGACAAGGGCATGTGAAAGAAGATTAACTAGCAGATTTGCTGCAGCATTGGCATCATTTGATAGTAAGATCGGGCTAAAGTCAAGCGAATTCATTGTCGCATCCAGGCCAACATGGTCAATTTTAGAAATAATTGTTGGAGCGAATTTAGGCTTTTTTATATCAATGCAAAGTATAATGGCATCATGATCGGAAATGGATGAATGCAACACAAAAGTGCTATTAGACTTTTTAGTTTTCAGGATAAAATGGTCCAAGCATGAGTGTCGTCTAGTTGGAAGAGTGTGAGAGGGCAACATTCCATGCATGGCTAACAAATTCAAATAATCCTCAGAGTAATTTTCAGTGCTGTCAGGGGCAATGTTAATGTTAATGTCCCCTGCTAGAATAATATTCGAAAACGAAGCAAGTGAAAGAAGTATATTGTTTAAGGAATTTAGGAACAATGGAACATTCAATTTAAAGCAGTATGGACGATAAATAGCAACAATGGCAGTATGCGTAGAATATTTTATGATTAAGCAGTTAGCTTCGGGAAATATTGGCTCTATAACAGAACATGATAATGAGTTATTTGTATATACAACAACTCCATCATTTTGATTGTAATTGTCGGTAGAGTGATGAACGTCATAGCCTTGTAGTGCTGGTAAAACTTGCGCGTCTGATAATCGACATTCAGTCAGGATTAAGAAATCGAATTCTAGGTTAATTCGGGTCAACAATGTCAGTAACCCATCAAAGTTCCCAGAGATGCTAACAATATTTTGACAAAGAAGCTTAGTTTGTTTAAGTGGTTGGGCAAGATGAGAGGACACCTCTTCAGCGAGACAGGCTATAGGGTCAGATATGTTAAAGTTATCTAAACTGTGTATTAAGTCATTTATGTCCGCGAACTTTGATGAAATGAATTAAAACGGATATAAAACCATTGATCTTGAAGATTTTTAAACAAATTATTGAGCGGAAAAGTATGTTACGAAGAATAGGAAGTCCCATATAACATGATAGAATTACGAGAGGCTTCATAAATTGTGTTGAGTGTCTATTTGGAAGTACATGAGGTGTTTGTATTAAATATATATTGGAAAGTGGATGAGGTATTTCAGTTCTGTATATGTTAGAATGAATGAGAGGTATTTGTGTTGAATATGTGTTTGAGTGTATGTAAGATGTCTGTGTTGTGTATACGTTTGAATGTGTATGCGTTGTTAGTATTATGAACATGTTTGGACGGAGAAGAAATCCGTTTAGTAAATTAAGTCTAGTAGTCTTATATAAAGGAGGATATTAATGAAACATAATATACTATAGCTATATCTAGTCACAGTTCGTTTCTTAGCTTCAGCAATTGGTCTTCATTTTTCACTAAAATTGCAGGTCCTCCTTCAGACTTCCGCAGGTACACGTTGCCACCAGCTGTCCAGCAATATCTATAGCCTTTGTCAGTCCTCAGGGTCTTCGCAAGATATAGCAGGCGTCTTCCTTTACTTGTTAGATGTTCGGATATGTATATTCTGGTTTTATTATTTTCAAATCCCAGGTTTTCTGCTGTTAGTTGGAGAGATTTTAACAAATGGGTTTTTTTGCAAGCCTCAAGTACTTCGGACTTAAAACAAGTGTTAGAAAGTTCCATAATTATGGACGATGATTCATTTTCTTTTTTATTGGGTAGACGATACATATCTCGAACATGTTCATGACCTAGGTTCAAGTTAAGAGTCTCAAACAGTTTAATTAGGTAGGTGTAAAGAACTGCTTTGGACTCATTTTTAACCTTGGGCACATTGCGTATTTCGATTGAGGTCTTGATAATTGATTTCTCCAATGCATCACATTTATCTTCAATCTTCAAGATTTGTGCAGACAGCTGTTTTCGATCATCCTCCATACGAGTGATGGTACTTTGAACCAGATCAATCCGAGCCGAAACATCCGAAATTGATTTTTCAATGTCATTATTAGTGTTTCTAATGCAGTCGTTCTGTTTTTTGATTAATGACATTTTATTTTCAATCGCATCCAAACGCGCGTCCTGTCTCGCTTCAAAGTCCTTGAACATCGTACGCAAAGTTTCCTGAAGACTTGTAAAGAGATCCAATGAAGTGTCAGTTGATTCGATTTTGTTATCAAAACGGTTTTTACGCAGCGTAACATTCATAGTGTCACAACATTCAGCATTTGTACAAATGGTATGTGAACTTTGCGCCGCCGCCGAAAATGGCGCTGGGGTCGCCGGCGCGGATGGTGGTGGCGAGCGACGGACTTTAGGCATAATTTCGTCAACAAAAAATCAAGTACCACGACAACAGATTACAAAGACAGCAGACTTGAGTGAGAGTACAGCTAAGTAATATAAATATGTCTTTGTCTATCGCCAAAACTCATTCAATATAATGCAGGGGTCTTCAAAATTTGCCAGCGATCGATGATTTCATAGAAAAATTCTTCCGTCCAGTTTACCAAGATCTCTCAATAAGTGGTATCAAATATCTTCATTGATGCGAGGGCAAAATATGTAGTAAAATGGTAGGTAACTCACGCGCTAGATTTGTCTTTGTCTATCCAGTGCACTTGAAACACGTCAGCTATCTCTGTTAATAAATGAGTGAAGTATCGTGACGCACTTAATAAGGTCACTGCTGCATCAGACGAAAACCGCACGCAATAAGCTGACTGGAGAACTCTTTATGTTTATGCAATCCTATTTTTGTAATACGATTTAATTTTGTAGATTGTAATTTTAAATAATAATAAAGAGCTAACTTTTTACACGTCTGAACTGGTCAGAATCCGGCGGGGAAGGCCAAAGAAAGTGAAAAGGCCGTGTCTTATATGGAAGTCAAAGAATTGGCCGTTGATAGACAAGAATGGAGAATGCTACACAAAGAAGAGCGTGGCTCTTAAATTGATGATGATGCGTTGGGACTGTGTCCTCTCTCTCTCTTCTTCTATCTTATAGTCACTGTGGTCCTGTGGAACATTAGCTTGCTTCCACTTGCACCAATGAGTTATTAATTTATTTTCATTGCTGTCGAGCGCGACGCGGCTAACCTATCGCGTTGGTCTAACAAAAAGCTCGGTGAGGTGTGGATACTTAGTTCATCTTGCGATGGATGTACCCTTGAACACCCCAATAGGGATGTAGTCATGAGCTTATGTTATGTCTTCTTCTATAGTGACGGTTGTGAGGTGAATGTTTAAATCTATCGGCCTATTGACGCCAAAGTCACTTTGTCTCGTAAAATTTACATATCGCATAATGCAGGGATTGCCTATCTCCCCGAGACTTGATGGTTATTCATTGATTGGACTTGTTGTCTCTTCTGCAGTTCCATTCTGATTACATGAATATTCTTTGACGATTCTGTCCTTGCTTTTATAATTCTTTTTTTTTTCAAATAAATGCCGCCATTTGCCTTGTACTTAGTTAAGAGACTTTTTGTAATTTTTATTTTTTATTTTGGTGCAATAAAGTGTATTTGTATTGTATTGTATAAATGTGTTGTAAAATATTATTGCGCGGTAGGGCCACATTCACTGCAAGTCAGCACATTACGATATAGTTAAAAACGAATAAACCAAACGATTAAACTATTAAATACTAGTAGTAGGAATAAAATAATATGTTATTTGAACTGTCAAATAACCACTGGGGTATAATTATATATATATTATTTTCTTAATATTTCAAATAATTTTTTAAACGTATTTAAGGCGTAATTTGCTGAACAAAATTCCGAAGTGTTTTGATGTATTTCACGAGAAGTATTTTTTACTTTTGTACGGGATCATATGCAGTTTAACGCGATTTATGTTTTACTCGTTCGTAGTTTCATGGATGCAATATCTTCTTCTAATCCTTCTATCCACTGTTGGGATGTACGGCTCGAATAATAGGTTTCTACCCTCGAGATCTTTTGCAGCCTGTTTAGCTAGCTGCCATGACATGCCGAGAGTTTTTAATTCCCGGTCAACCGAGCGTCGCCAGGTCTCTTTGGGCCCGCTTTAGCGTTTTCCACGCGCACACCAGGTCAGAGCACATCGGGACGGGTGTTCCACAGGTTTTATAAGGACATGACCAATCCACCGTCATTCCCGTGTGCTGATATCAGCCTCCACAGTATTTACCCATCATCACTAATTTAAGAGCCACGCTCTTGTCGGTGTAAAAACACGACGTTCGCCTTCTCTTTAATCTGTTCCATGTAAGCTCTTCTTGGTCTTCCCCTTCCTCTCTTTCCTTGTAGCTTCCCTTCTATGATGTTTTTAATAAATTCGTCGTATCTTATTAAGTGTCCAATCATATTGCCTCTTCTGTCCTCAATAACTCTCAATATTTGCCTCTTTTCCCTATATTTGCTTCTTTTTTTAGTATTTTACCCATGGAAGCAATATACAGATAATTAACTAAACTCCTGCACAATGATGGCAAACAGTACTTGATGCAAATTGCATCGCCGTTTACAATGAATCGGGCTGCAGTACAAATATGTGGCAAGCAAATATGAGCTGTAATTGCACCTTTAGACGCTTCACAACTAGATGCGAGCTCGGAATACCTGATGGAGATTTGGACTGGTAATATGAGAATGAAATTTGACGCTGTACCTAACAGCGATAGACTCGGAATTTAAAGAAAAAGAATATAGCAAAACTTTAGCTATTGTATACAAACATTAATAATAAGTATCTTCTCTCTCTCTATTTAAGAGCTGCGCTCTTGCCGGTGGAGTAATCGCCATTCCTCTCTTCTTCCCGCCAAAACCTTCACCTCCCGATACGACACGACCTGCACCTTCTCTTTTATTTGTTTCATAAATGTTATCCTAGGTCTACCCCTTCCTCTCTTCCCTTCAATTTTTCCTTCTATAATGTTTGTTATAAATGAATCGTGTCGTATCAGGTGGCCAATCATAAGTATCTTATATTCAATATATTTTTTTAATAATATTAATAATAATAATGTTTATTTCTCTCACTAGCTTAGAACTTAAATACAATATCCAATGTATACGGGTACAGATTAATGAAGCAGGCGAGAGACTGGTGTCTGTGATAGGCGTAGGCCTGTGTTACAGATCACCAGGCCCCAACCTTCGGACGTTACGGAATAGATAATTATGCTTGTACAGCGAGCTATTAATTTATACGAGAAAGAACATTTTATACACGGCGTTTGGACGTAGGCTTCTTCCATGTTTTTCCACTTCCAACGATCTTCGGCTATCGACATCCAGTCATATCCTGCGTGCCGTGCGCTGTCGTCCTTCCATCTCATTGGTGGTCTTCCTCGCGGTCTTGTGAATGCTCGTGGGCGCCACTCTAACAATCTCCGGGTCCATCTTTCTTTGCTCATTCGAGTAATGTGTCCCGCGTATCTCCACTTGCGTTCGGAAATTAGTTTTACCTCATCCCTAACATTGGTTTTAGATCTTGGTAAAAGTAGACCGGTGAAACTCTTAAAAATGTTGAGCTAATAGAGCTATTGCCAATTTATGGAAGGGTTAAGTAATCACCCCAGTTACTTCGGATATTACCCGGCTAATGTAACGGCATACTTAGGATAGGAAAACGTAAATGGGCGTTATTATAATCTTCTTCCATCGTGTGGGTTGTAAGGTGAATTACCAACCTCATCAACCCTGGTGTCAGGGTTATTGTTGAGCCGCCAAAGGCCCCTGACATGGCTCATGTAACGACTACTTACTTACATCAGTAAGTAGTAACCGGGACCAACGGCTTAACGTGCCTTCCGAAGCACGGATCATCTTATTTTTTTAACAATTAGGTGATCAGCCTGTAATGTCCTAACCAAACTTGGGATCACAAAGTGATTATTATTATAATTTAGGGTTTGAAAGTTTTACTTTTCTCCAAATTTTGATAACAGTTAAATTATGGTACTTAAATCACTGTCTATACTATGGTTGGCTATATAAGCCACATGCGAGCACATGAACGTCGGAGTTGAAGCAGTCGCCGTAGCAGAAATCGGCTGGATCACATCATCATCATACTATGGTGAGTCACTGCGGTACACTTCTCTGTGGTAGGCTTCTCAAATACTCTAGCCATAGAGGCAGCTAATCAGCTCGCGACACCAAACACTTCAGGACCCCGATACCGACCCCGCCGGCGTGGTCGACGATTTCCCTCATTCAGCGCTTATCGCTATCGACCCACTAGGGTCGACTAATTCTTTCAAATATTTTTCCTCTCAGACGACGCCCTGAGCCGAGGTTCGCGCCCAACTGGGCACCCTCAGGCCTGTTGTCTTAAACGTTGTACCGGGTGAGAGCCTTCAGCGCTCCCCATTTATCCGGCCAAGTAGTTAATGCCATCTGCGGCAAATCTACAATAAGTAAAAAAAAAAGCTTCTCAAATGGAGAGCGCCAGTTCGAACCCCGGCGTCGGACTTGCACCAATGAGTTATTAATTTATGTTAAGTTTCCTCGACCACTACCTACCACGTTGGTCTAAGGTCAAAGCTCGGAGAGGTGCGGGTACTTAGTTTATCTTGCAATGGATGTACCTCTTACTACCCCATGTTACATTTTCATAATATTAAGACATTGTTCTCTTGTGTTATCTCACAAGCGTAAGGTTAATATGGCGAACATTCCAGGTCGCTTCGAGTCAAGTAGGCCGGAACTTGGGACAATTAAGGTTTCGACGACATAGTACCTCTGACTACCCTAATTGAGATACAGTCGTGAGTCTTCTCTTTCTGTTACGTCATGTATAATCTAACCTAACCTAACCTTAATAATGAACCCACTACATCACACACAAAACGTTCAAATTTTTAATGAAACCCTTCTCTACACGTAGAATTGGACAGACAGCTCCCAGACAAAACCTTACTCTAACAGAACTCCCAACCCTATGCTCTGTGTATAGAACCGATATTACTGTAGCACTCCATTGCAGAAATCAGCTGTTTCGCTGACCTTCACGTCAATGACCTGTGAAGGTCACAATAACATAACCTAAATTACATAAATCAATATACGTTCCACTATAAGTACATTTGTCGTTTACTAAACCTTTTATTAAAGCAAATAAACGCATTTTTCTTTTTTTTTTCGAGCACATTTTGCTACGTTCAGGTCACTTAGTGTTAGTGGGGAAAATCTTTAAAACAAGATAATTATAAAAGGAGATATTTGTTTTGTTTTTCTAAAGTAATGGACCGAAATGAGATCTCAATATGAATCCTTTTAACTAATTTATAATCATATTTAATTATTTTTTTATGTATTCATCATCACCAGCCCATTAACGTCCCCACTGCTGGGGCACGGGCCTTCCCTATGGATGGATAGGGAGATCGGGCCTTAAACCACCACGCGGGCCCAGTGCGGATTGGTGGTTATTAACGACTGCTAATGCAGCCGGGACCAACGGCTTAACGTGCCTTCCGAAGCACGGAGGAGCTCGAGATGAAAACTTTTTTTTTTGTGGTCACCCATCCTATGACCGGCCTCTGCGAAAGTTGCTTTACTTCAACAATCGCAGACCGAGCGCGTTTACCGCTGCGCCACCGAGCTCCTCATTTTATGTATTAAATATCATAAAAGAATTCTTTCGTATCCCAAATCGTCTCCGGTAGACAATGTATCTCATTCATACTTACATTCAAGCCGTTCCATAAGTCCGACACACCACTAAAACAAAACACACTTCAAACCATGAAAACATCTAAAAACGCCACGTGTTTGTGACGTAGCTTCGGTCGTGGCCGCGTCACGTGACTGGCGCGCCCACCACGCTGTTATGGCACACGCCAGGCAATTGGCATATGCCACGCAATTGGCATGCCACGCGTTTGGCACCGTCACGCGTGGCGTGGACGCCTCCTCGCGTCAGACTGAGAACGTCACTCGATTCAGACCCACTCGCTGATAGGTTAAACTTGGTAGCTGGCAATTTAGTTACTATAATACCACTACATAGTTACTACATATTGAAGATTATAAGTAGGTCATATAGCTAATTGGTGTAGGGCTTTAGGAATGATGTGTGAAGTTGTGTGATCATTTAAAGTCTGTAAAATACAACGGAGTTTTCGATACGAAAACAATGGAAGTAAGGGTTCTCCTACCCGTTAACGAATTGTTTTTCGCAAGCGTAGCATTTACGTGTTCCTATGTAGTTCAATATCGACTATCAAACTGGAGGCCGCGGGTTCGATTTCCGGTCGAGCCAAGTTAACTTTTTTATATTGCCTTCGTTTTGAGTGTTTGGTTGTTCACCGACCAGAATTAGAATAGTTGGTAGATTCGCGTCCAATATAAGCATAAAAAAATCTATATACGTCCCACTGCTGGCCACAGGCCTCCCCTCAATCAACCGGAGGGGGTATGGAGCATACTCCACCACACTGCTCCAATGTGGGTTGGTGGAGGTGTTTTTACGGCTAATAGCCAGGGCCAATGGCTTAACGTGCCCTCCGAAGCACGGAATCATCTTACTTTTTGGGACAATCAGGTGATTCAAGCCTGAAAAGTCCTTACCAAACAAAGGACAGTCTCACAAAGTGATTTCAACAATGTCCCCATCGGGAATCGAACCCGGACCTCCAGGTCGTGAGCCTAACGCTCTAACCACTAGACCACGGAGGCTGTATAGAAGTGTAATTTTCACTAATACATTTGGCTCTACCACTATAGACGGCGATACGGCTCACCACCTATCAAGTTGTTCGAACAGAAAGCTCGGTGAAGCGAGGGTACTTAGTTCATCCTGCGATGGTTGTACTTCTGGCTAGCTCAATTGGAAATATAGTCGTGAACTTATACAATATTAGCTTAAAGTAATGAGTCCTTCTTTTACGACATTCGCAGGAAGAATAAGTAGTCTACTCAAGAAGGAAATGTTTATTTGTAACTGCTTCGTAATTACTTCCCCGCTTACTTTCGCAACTATATTTATAAACTAGAAAGCCAACATTTATTATAAACTTTGTGTTGTTGAATTTATAATTATTTTTTTTTGCTGGTTGTAAAGTCCGAAATAGTAAGATGATTCCGTGCTTCGGAGGGCACGTTAAGCCGTTGGTCCCGGCTATTGGCCGTAAAAACACCTCCACCAACCAGCAGTGAAGCAGCGTGGTGGAGTATGCTCCATGCCCCCTCCGGTTGATTGAGGGGAGGCCTGTGCCCAGCAGTGGGACGTATACAGGCTGTTTATGTATGTATGTATGTACACTTCATCATCATCATCTCCCTAGCGCTATCCCATGTTCAATGGGTCCGCTTATCTAATCTGAAGATTTGACAGTTCCGGGTTTGTACAAAAATGAAACTCAACCCGTCAAGAGAACGCCTAAGTTAATACAGGTTAGGTTAGGTTACGTCACGTACCCAAAAACGCATTTCTCGAATATGTTGGTTTCCTCGCGTTTTCTTTAACCGCTGAGCACTTGATAATCATTTATGATCCAAATATCGATTCGAAAACGAATTCGAACCCGCGACCTCACAGTGGGAGTCAAGCGTTCTTCCATCTGGGCTAACACGGTTCTATTACTACAGAAAACAAAGCAACAAAAATGACCTGTAAAAATTGCACCTAAACAATAAAAGCCACACGTTATTTCGCTTTTTAATAGCGAAAATTTCGTATCAAATGTCAGAATGAACATAAAAGGCATGCTTTAAAGAAAGCTTCATGCATTTCTGAAGGCATTATGCACCATTATTCCCTAGACACTATTACAGCGACAAACTTGTAAAAGTGCCTAGTCACGCATAGACTATAAATTACAATAAAAATTACCCTGAAATCGGGGAGAATCGAGTGTCTCGGGGTAAAATTAGCGGGAGGAGGGTAAGGTGTCGTAATGAGGAAACTTGGGATCGCCAATTTAGATATTCAAATCGCGTCCGTTCACTTTGTGGCGGTACACTTTATATTACAGGTATTGAATGGTGCAAATAAAAAGTTGTGGCAGTGATCAGTTTACGAGCTTAAATGGATTTTTATACTTATTTGGCCCGACTACTGTAGACAAAACTGAGATGTTTGAGTCATTCATTCTTTTTTTTGACGTGACTTATTGTAAATTTGCCGCAGATGGCATTAACTACTTGGCCGGACAAATGCGGAGCGCTGAAGGCTCTCACCCAGTCATTCATTCGAAATTGAGTGGCGTGGCGGAAAATGTTCTGTATCTACCCCGATCAACGTCTGCCTTATAGGCTGTAATGGGACATATAATGAGCTGCTATTTATCTACTTACCATTTTTTATTAAAATATTTGAGTACGTTTGATCACGATCCAGCCTGGTCTAAAACAGCGATGTGGTCTATACTCACTCTTTCTTTGAAAACCCTCAAATTGTATCTATCGGGACAAAGACGCAATGATGCTACTATTTAATATTCATTACAATTTCATTACCTATTAAAAAAAAAATGATGCATACAGCGATAATCGCCGGTTGGTGTCACACCACATTTAGATTAAATTGTCTTGAGGGGCCTCTACGTGTTGACTTCGGCCCCACGCACACCTTCCAAAAGTCCGGGACTCCATAGTCCCGAGATATGGAAACGACATATAAATAATAATATTGAATATGTGTTCTTAAAAATAAAACCTACGATACTAATCATGAATACAGATAAACATGATAAAATAATTACTGTCTCATAAAACGACAATAACAATTTGTTTTCGATAATTTCCGATCTTTTTAAACAATTATGGTAAATTATACCCTATTTACTTCGTAATTTACACGTGCAATTCGCAAAAACACGCTGTTAAACAGCTGAAATACAGGGTTTGCGCGGGTTTGTAAAAATATACGCGTCACCGTCGCGTTAATAGGAGCTTACTACGACAAATAGTTTGTAGCATTAGCTTTTATACGCGGGGAGTATTTGGAGACTCGTGCGATTTTATTCCGGAAGTTTCACATGTTATTATTTTTATTAAAGATATTTTTTTTTTTTAAAGAAAGTCTAGGGCCCTGTGCCGAGGTATTTCTTGCAGCTTCATTTCCCCGGCTATACAGGTTGTGAGAAGCTGCAGTAGTTTTAGGCGGATGAGACGTTCGTTATGTAAAAATTGACGATTAAAAGTGTAACTATGTTACCTACTGTAGCGATAAAGAAGAGGAGTCGCTAACAATTAAATAAATTTAATAGGAAATGCAATTTAAGTAATTTAAATTAATATAGATTAACATGAACATAGTTAAAAGGTAACAACGGTAAAAAAGGATCGAACTTCACCTACCTCCGTTGATCAACGAAAGTTTTAAATATTATGCCGAAAGGTATACCAAACACAAACGATGCCGCACGGGGCTTTAAGAATTTTGAAAAGGCTTCCTAAATAAATATTAACAAATAGCGGAAATAATATTTAGAAAAACGTTCAGGAATATAAAAAGGAACACAAAAGCAATTTGGTTCTTCGCAGCCGTAGTTATTCCGTCGATCCGTCCGTCTTGTAGGGACCGTTGAAGCGATACAGCTTCAGGTCAGGAAACGGGTAACGGCAAGTGACAGGAACCGCAGAGTCGGAGCTATCGTAGCGACTTCGCAGTCACAACTCGAATCATATATAGGATCCGTGGGGATAGGACGGCTTCGCACACAATGTAGCTCCAGGTAAAAACCAAAACCCAAGGGGATTTCCCTTATCAGGGAAAATGAAATACTATAATTATATCACCAGAAATTACGTTTTACGTTTCACAATTAAAACAGCACATTTAAAAACACATACAGAACATTAAATTAGATTTTCCAGATAAAATACAAGAAAACCAACAGTCAGCCACAAAGAATATCTCTCAAAATGTCAAGAAACAAACAAACAAACCATGGAGACAAATTCACATTTCAAATTTTAAATACAGCATACGTCCAAAAAGCCAGAAAAAGAAAACTTGATAAGCAAAAAGATTGCGCTGCAGCAAAATTACGCTGCAGTCATCCCCCTTCCAGAGAAAAATAGAAACCTGGAAGACCAGATGAAGTAAAAAACAAGAACAGTGGAAGGTGTAAACGAGAAGGTAGGAACGGCAGACATGATCAAAGGTAAAGCTAAAACGAAATAGAAGAAAAAAAGGTTAAGGTAAATGTGAAATGAAATGAAGTGAAATGAGAACGACAAGAATGAAATAAAACGAAGCAACAACAACAAGAAAATACTAAAACTAAACGATCCCGCTTTCAAATAGTAGTCAGCGTGACGTAAAAATCCAACAGCCTGTCTGTTGGTGTCAAATAAATTACATGGCAATAGGTGACGTGGTGATGACAAATGACATGCATGATAATGACTATGATGGTCCAAGGAAAATAAATTACGGAAAAATAACAAAAATGTTAAGGGACGAATGAATATAACTCCGCGAAGCACCACCGCCACAGAAAAGAAAAAGAAGTGAAACTTCGCGGGCGGAAGGAAGGGATTTAAATGTAAATTTATTTCAAAATGTCTTTAATGTGATACGTGCCGACGTGCAACGGGTAACGGCAAGTGACAGGAACCGCAGAGTCGGAGCTATCGTAGCGACTTCGCAGTCACAACTCGAATCATATATAGGATCCGTGGGGATAGGACGGCTTCGCACACAATGTAGCTCCAGGTAAAAACCAAAACCCAAGGGGATTTCCCTTATCAGGGAAAATGAAATACTATAATTATATCACCAGAAATTACGTTTTACGTTTCACAATTAAAACAGCACATTTAAAAACACATACAGAACATTAAATTAGATTTTCCAGATAAAATACAAGAAAACCAACAGTCAGCCACAAAGAATATCTCTCAAAATGTCAAGAAACAAACAAACAAACCATGGAGACAAATTCACATTTCAAATTTTAAATACAGCATACGTCCAAAAAGCCAGAAAAAGAAAACTTGATAAGCAAAAAGATTGCGCTGCAGCAAAATTACGCTGCACTACTGAATAAAGATATTTTTGAATTTGAATTTAAGGTAGCGGAAAAAGGTAGGTTAAACCTATAATATGAGGGTAGCATTTTCTGTGTATAAACCAACAATAAAAAGGAAAATGAAAAGGAATCCGAAAAAACAAAAATAGACATTCAGTCACATAGCTCATAAGCTCAGTAGGTAAGTACTATTTCGAGGGCGCATTTGACGTATGCAGCATCAATTTAAGAAATCCAAAACTTAATAAAATGGCTGATTCCGGGCCTTTCTTTTTTTGACGTGACTTACTGTAGATTTGCCACAGATGGCATTAACTACTGAAAAAAATAATAAAATACTAATGTTAGAACGTAGTCGTTACATGAGTCATGTCAGGGGCCTTTAGCGGCTCAATAATAACCCTGACACCAGGGTTGATGAGGTTGGTAATCCGCCTCACAGCCCACACGACAGAAGAAGAAGACAGAAATCGTGAGGTGTGGGTCCTTAGCTCATCTTGCGATGGATGTACCTCTGACTACAATATGTTAGCTTATGTATGTTCATAAGGAAAGACAAAAATCGATGAAAAATGTTTGGGTTAAACCGTTCGCTTTTCTAGCGATTACAGAATAGTCCCTTTCAGACGCTAGCCCGCGTATAAGTCGCTAGTTGCTTAAGTTTTTGTGACAAGCTAACTCAGTTGCGCCGAAATGCACGAGTTACTCGTAACTGCAGTTTCAAACGCGCCCGTGACATTCGGGTAGTGGCAGTTCACTTAGCAGTTGCTTAAACTAACTGCGGCAGTTCATATTACATTAGCGATGTTTCGAGAAATAATGGAATCGAACTGGGCAGATAAGAATGAGTAGTTTTAGGCGGGTGAGACGTTCGTTATGTAAAAATTGACGATTCAAAGTGTAACTATGTTACCTACTGAATAAAGATATTTTTGAATTTGAATTTGGAAAGATTTGAGAATAGGTTGTAAGCTTCACTGCTACTACGATTACTGATATCTATTATAAATGATTTATGTTTTTATAGGAGTTACTCGAGCTTAGGGATACTCATAAAAGGAAAAATTCTATCAAAAAAAAAATTCTGATTCGGATGGGACTTCTTATCAAGCCGGGACAACTTATTTAATAACTACAGGAACACATTCAATACCAGACATTTATATCATTTAGGTAATCATTAATCTTTAAGCTTTTTTAGATAAAGTAAGCTTCACGTGAGCTTTAAATTTATTTTCTGACAAATTTAAAATATTATCTGGTATTTTATTGTAAAAACGTATACATAACCCCAAAGAGATGCCGATAATATAATCTATGAACCTAAAAGTTTCCACCAAATAATATTTTTATATTGGAAACATTGCAGTAGTCAGAGGTACATCCATCACAAGATGAATTAAGTACCCACACCTCATCGAACTTTCTGTTAGACCCACGTTCGACCATGTGACAACAAATGTTAGATGACTGCAATTTCGCGTTGAACATGAATTAGTGACATCATAACGAACACTGATTCAGACCATGATTTTGGGTTAATATCAGGCAGAATTTTCCGTCGCAAAATTCATGACTTTTTTGTGTTTTTTTTTTAATTATTTTCAATTCTATACTTTTACAATGGAAAATTCCGCTTGATATTAACTCAGAATAATGAGCTAAATGAGCCTCCTCAGTATTCGTTACGATGTCACTTACACCCCGTACCAGTACATACAGGTAGCCGTACAAGTAAATATGAGTGTTAGTGACAACGTAACAAATACTGAAGAGGATCATTCAGACCATGATTCTGAGATGATATACGTAAAGTGGATTTTCCTGTCAGAAAATTTTTGTTTTTTTTTATTATTTTCAGTTCCATCCTTTTGCGACGGAAAATTCTACTTGATATCAACTTAGAATCATGGTCTGGATCACCCTTAAAGTTTTCGTTACGATATCACTGACACCCTGTATATAATATCATAAAATCCGACAGAAGGATTGAGTCCTTTCTAATATCATAGACAATTATTATGACCGATAGGCTGATCACAGGCTGTCCTTACGATTATCCAACTTGGGACTTCGAATCAACAGTGACAGCAAGTTATCTTTGATGAGTTGTGGTTCAACCCAACCCAATATGGAATACGTACATAACTGCATAAATACGGACATTCTAAAAGATCTTTTTTTCCTTTTTCATTAAATTCTTTTGACAGTCAATGGGGTTAAAATGCCTACATCAAAGCAATTCACCTAAGAAAGCAATGTTATAAAATAATAATAAAAATAAAATAATCTTTATTTTGCCTTCACAAAGGTAACACAAATTATGTAAACTTAACTAAGGTAATGATACACACTATAGTGCCTTTGTGAGAAACTGGTGTCGATACTAGGTGTGACCCTGTGTGATAGATCACCAGGCTCCCAACCTCTTACGGAACTCCTAATTTATAACCTTAGAACTATAGGAAAGTGAAGCCAAAACAAAACATAAAATATAAAAATTGAGTGGTACACAAAAGAAGTATGTAAAGTAAACGTAAGGATTCTGTGTGCGTTTGAGTGCGTGTGTGTGTCAGTGTGAGAATGTTGCAATTTGACATTTGCGCAAACAAATGTCAAATAGCAATATTGCTTTCTCAGATGAATTGCTTCGATGTGGCCTTTTAAAGCCCCCAGTATTAATTAATATAATAGCCGAAGAAAGGAAAAAACCCTTAGGTACATTAAAATTAATAGATCTACACCATTTCTCTGGCAATAAAATAAATAATACGCAAAACTGGAATACTCATTTCACCTAAAAGAAAATGATATCCCAACATAAAATATCGCCCAAAAAGCTTGTCACAGGGCAGCTACTAATTTTAATCAGAAACGAAATATAAGGCCTAGTTAATCGCTCTCCATTTTACCTCGAAACCATTGTACGTAATATTCTGTAGAATGTTCTTACTAAATCTGACTATGTAGAGATAATATTCTGCATTTGTATTATTATTTTTCTTCTCTCGTGTAGGTTGTGAGATCAATAACAAAGAATAACGAATAATACCACGTATAGAAGCCGTAGTAGTCCAGTTGATAGAACGCTTGCCCCTCACTTTGAGGTCGCGGGCTCGAATCCTGCACAGGCCTAAACCAATGATTGTCGAATTTGTTTTCGAATTCATGTTTGGATCATAAATGATTATCACGTGCTCAGTGGTGAAAGAAACCTACATTCCCGAGAAATGCACAGGGTTCGCTTACCTAACCTGAAGATTTGACAGGTCCGGTATTTTACAGAAGCGACTACCTGTTTGACCTTCCACCCCGCGAAGGGAAAACCAGCCCAATACAGGTTAGGTCACATACCTCTGAAAATTGCATTTCTCGGGAATAAAGAAAGAAAGAAAGTATTTTCTAAATTATTTATTATTTATTAATATGGGTTTCCTCACGATTTTTTCCTTCACCTCCGAGCACGTGATAATCATTCATGATCCAAACATGTATTCGAAAATAAATTCGATAATGATTGGTTTAGGCCTGTGCTGGATTCGAACCTGTGACCTCAAAGTGAGAGGCAAGCGTTCTACCAACTGGGCTACCACGGCTCTGTATGTATGTATGTTTTATCCCGTAAGTTCCAGCACTTTCCAACCTTGTTATATCCATTAAAAGCATATTTAAAATGTAAAAGTCGTCACAGTTTCATATTGTAGAACGCCATAAAAGATTTTATGAGTCGTCTAGCCACCACGTTTTATTGGGTCAGCGTGGCATAATGATGATAATGTTTTTATGACGCTGACTGTAAAGCGTACTGCGGTGTGGGACGTTAAAAACAATGCAGTGAAGATAAACCAAACTAAAATCCATAGTCATAATCATAAATCATAAACATCCTATAGATCTCCCCTCAATCAACCGGAGGGGGTATGGAGCATACTCCACCACGCTGCTCCACTGCGGGTTAGTGGTTTTTACGGCTAATAACCGGCACCAACGTCTTAACGAGCCCTCCGAAGCACGGAATCATCTTACTTTTTCAGACAATCCGCTGATTCAAGCATGAAAAGTCCTTAGCAAAATAAGGACAGTCTCGCAAAGTGATTTTGAGATCATGAGCCTAACTTTCTAACCACTAGACCACAGAGGCTGTTAAACAACCCACCGAAGAAGAATAATACTACGCATAGATAGGTAATTCTCCGCCCCCCACCAATTCGTATCGCGCGCCGAGCTAGATTTGCCTCACCCCCTCTATTAGTCTTACTCTAGTTAAAAGAGCCGTAAACTGCTGCGGAGGAAAAGAGAGCGCGGCTCTGTCTCACTCACACTTACGAATTAGATAATAATAAAATTCTTTATTACTGAAACAAGGTACAATTTAAACACTTAACAGCGAGCCCTGCACTAGGGATCACCCTGTATTAGGTTTAGATTGAATAGGCTTCGAAGGGCAAGTAAAATTGACGGTTCGGCTATTGCGAAATTTTAATAAAACTGAGGCGATAGGTTGAGAAACAACTTCGCTCTTGGTTACCAACTCGCAATTGAGCAGCATAATGGAGTTCATACTCCATATGCCGTCCGGTTGATGGAGGGAAGTCCTATGACCAGCAGTGGAACACGACACACACACTACACACACACACACACTATTATACACAATTTATGTTATGATATATAATTTATGTTATATTAGATTGAGATGTGAATGTTAAGTTCGTTTGGACACATAGAGCGGCTGAAGAATAATAGGATTACGAAAGCAATATATAAAGCAAAGGTTGGTAGTAGAGCTGGTAGAGCTTCCTCTACCTACCTAGAGGGACGTACATTGACCAAAATGGAGATGTCCTTAGAACAGTTTCAGTGTATAAAACGATTGATGAATGTGGAGGAAGCAAGAGATGTCAGGATGGAAGCAAATGGAATTCCATAGTCTTTGCATACCCCGGTGGGAAATAGTAAATGTATGTATGTTATGTTGTGATCGCCAATGTGTCAGTGATGCGTGTCTGTTATACGGGGACTACTGGCTAGGGTTTACCCTGTATAAGGAAGGAAAGAAAAATAACCCTAGACCATGGTAACATAAACGACGATTTAGTCCAAATAAAACAAGAAAAACTTTATTTACTTCGTAGCCATTGAGCCCAAGTCTTATTACATTCGGTTTGAGTTGAAATTCAGTAGGTTTGTTACCGATTTAGTTTCTGTTGGGATTGTGCGCGGCCAGCAAGCGGCTTGCCAAGGTGTATCCGCTCTATATCATGTCTTCTACGTGCGCTAACAAATACACAATTTATTTCGATTTAAAATCCGTTTTGGGTTTGTTTAAAGGCCTTTTTTGTGTTTGAAAACTCTTGCATTCAACAACATTTTAAAATTAAAACACATAAAATATCGAAATATCGGGAGTCTCATATCCCTGCTAAGAACCCGTTATTATGTGTTTTAATTATGATAATAACCGCGTAAACTTAAAACAACATTTTAAAAACAGATAATTTTTCTGTCGTGTGGGTTGTGAGATAAATGAACAAACACATCAACCCTGGTGTCAAGGTTACTATTAACCGCCAAAGGCCCCTGATATAGCTCATGTAACGACTATCCACTTGAGTAAATAGTAGCCGGAACCGACTGCTTCGCGTGCCCTCCGAAGCACGGACTATCTTAGTTTCGGAAAATCAAGTGATCAAGCTGCAATGACCTAACCAAACTAGAGATCACAAAGTGATTCGAACCCAGACCTCCAGATCGAGAGCCTAACGCTCGTAGTTACTAAACCACAGAGGCTGTGTGAAGAAGTTTCCAAGTTATACCAGTAAATAATATCAATTCATGAATAATAGTGCAAGTTCAGAGCTTATACTTCATCCAGGTAAACTATCTTTAAGGCAATAAATACAAAACAAAGCACGTTGGAAAATAAAGTCTGTTCGTTCCAAAATTAAAAATTATGAGAGGTTGTCGGAATTTTACCTAATAGGTATCGTTTTTCTTCCTTACCTACTTCGTTAGACTAACGAAGTTTCTTAAAAAAAGATTTTATTTAATATTATAGGGGGGTATCGCTTTACTCATTACAGGGGATTGTTCGTCTTATCAGAATTTAACGACCTCCGTGGTCCCGTGGTTGAGCGTTGGGCTCACGATCCGGAAGACCTGGGTTCGATTCCCGGTGGGGACATATCACAAACATTACTTTGTGGTCCCTAGTTTTTCTGCAAGTTGTCTTTGTTTACTTGTTGCTCTGTCCACCCCATTAGGAATGACGGGTTATGTATGTATGTACCTACTTAGAATTAGGACAGTACTCTGAGCCGCGCGAGTATGTAACAATTGATGAATATGGAGGAAACAAGAGAATTATTGTCAAGATAGAAGCAGATGGAATTTCATAGTCTCTTCTTATCCCGATTAGAAATAAGCGTGATGTATATAGTTTTTTTTTTTGTCAACACGTCTAAGTCGGGCAACGGCCGATGCACATACAGCCACAGATCACGTTTACGAAGCACGGTAATCGCGTCAGAGCGCGCTATAAACAACAATATCGCTTACGCGGTTTACACGCGTAAATTTTCATTTGAGTGGCAACACAGAACTCAGGGTTGTCATGTAAAATCATTGGATGCCACAGTTGCAAAAAAAGAGGTTTTATGTTGTGGAATTATAAATTAATTTGAAAACTAAAACAAACAGACAAATCTTGAATATAATTTTATATTTTTGCGATCGAAAAATTTATAATTTATCATTTTAACGTCAAACTCAAAAACAATTATGTAATTTAAATTTAAAAACCTCCTACACCAAAAACGTGCCTTTAAAAAGCGAAAAATAAACTTGTAACACGCCTTGTCGCGAAGTGTTGGGGATTAAAAATATATTTATTTAGTCGGTAACAGCTACACTTTCAATCGTCAGTCAAAATCCACCAATGGCAGTGTTAAAATGTTTCCATTAAGAATTGAAACAATCCAAAACTATTTCAACTTCAATTTCAACTCGCAACCTAACATAAATTAAAACTAGTTTTCTATAAATCATTTCAAATTCCAATACGAAGTACTCGTAATTTCCCTGAGGAGTGGAGGGCCATTTTGTTTTTTAATATTGCAACACTGTGGTATTACAAAATGGAGGTGGAGGTATAAAATGGCAACCCTGCGGAACTGTGGCTCGGCGGGCGATATTTCATAATTCCGCCATTGAAGTGTGAAATATTTCCAAAGCTAGAATTACCCTGGAAGTGTGATTTATATTTTGAAGTGGATGCTCTTGTGAATCCACGTGGGCTGAAAGGTACCTTTTGATGTTTATGCTTTTAATAAAAAAAAAAAAAAAAAAAAAAACATTTTAAAGTTGTACTGTTATTGTTATTTTTGAAAGATCTTAATCTTCTATCGTATAGATTGTGAGATGGATTGCCAACCTCACTAACCCTAGTGTCAGGATTTTTACTGAGCAGCCAAAGGAGCCCCTGACATCACTCCTGTAACGACTTTTTGAGAGATAAAAATATGGCGCTGGTGTATCTAGCCAGTTACAAAGAATTAAAATAAGTTACTCTGCAAATCCCGTAATGTTAACGTAAACCAAACTATCTCACATAGACACCATATGCAGTTGTATCTGGGGGCATGGGAGTGCCCTCGCCAAGACGAGCAAAGCGCTCGCAAGGGCAAGGCTACCTACATTTTCTTGAAACGATTCGTCGATTTTTTTAACCCTCATAACTCAGGTAAAAATATATGATATGGCCGTTTCGTTACCATCACATGAACGTAAGGAGAAAAAACTATTTCATGCCGTCATCACGGGCGACTATTTTTTTGGCTGTTAATTTTCATTCTGTTATACAGGGTGTTAGTGACATCGTAACGAAAACTTTGAGGGGTGATTGATGCCATGATTCTGAGATGATTTCAAGTGGAATTTTCCGTCGCAAAAGTATGGAACTGAAAATAATTAAAAAAAAAACAAAAATTTTCATAAATATTCAGACTGAAAATTCCACTTGATATCAACTCAATACTGAGGGGGATGATTCAGCTGATTATTCTGAGTTAATATCAAGTGGAATTTTCCATCGCAAAAGTATAGAATTGAAAATAATAAAAAAAAAACTAAAAAAAAACATGAATTTTGCGACGAAAAATTCCACCTGATATTAACTCAGAATCATGGTCTGAATCATCCCCCTGAGTATTCGTTACGATGTCACTAACACCCTGTATAGTCCTAGTTAATAACGAAATGGACAAGCTCCATATTTTACCAAGCGCGTGTCGAGTTTGTAAACTTAAGGTTTGTATAGTTAGGGTGTGTAGAGTTAGAAGCTTGGCTCTACAATACATGAGATCTGGTATTTTTTTGCAATTGCGATCGATATGATCTCGTCTTGGCTACATTTTACGTGAAAGTGTTTTTGTTACAATAAAGGGCACCTCATCTGGTTGCGCAACCAACTTGTTGCCTGCAACCGAATCCTAAATAATTTCTCGCTGGTAGCGTAACCATGGTGACACCTAAGTGAGATTGGGACTCCCTAAGGAGAAAAAAACTTCATCTGACTATAAAGTAAAATTACATACGCAATATCTGCGTCCAAATTAATTATTCTTTGACAAAATAGAAGCTACCATAATGCTACGACACTGCTACGTTTTTACTACGCCGTAGCACTTACGCTATTGCCATACGGATGGCAAAGTCCGGTATCAGGGTTCGAACCGGCGTTCCTCGTTTGAGAAGCAAGCATGCAACACACAGGCCCATAGTCTAGTTTATATCATCATCATCATCATCAGCCCATTAACGTCCCCACTGCTGGGGCACGGGTCTTCCCTATGGATGAATGGATAGGGAGATCGGGCCTTAAACCATCACGCGGGCCCAGTGCGGATTGATGGTTATTAACGACTGCTAATGCAGCCGGGACCAACGGCTTAACGTGCCTTCCGAAGCACGGAGGAGCTCGAGATGAAAACTTTTTTTTTGTGGTCACCCATCCTATGACCGGCCTTTGCGAAAGTTGCTTAACTTCAACAATCGCAGACCGAGCGCGTTTACCGCTGCGCCACCGAGCTCCTCCTAGTTTATATATATAGTATATAAGGTATTCTATGTTTATATCCGACATTCCACATACACAAGACTTCAAGTTGAAAGCGTCAAAGGCCGAAGTAAAGTACATTAAGAAGAATTCAGGCTGTTCACCGGCCAACACGTTTCTCCATTAAGACGTGTCCTAAGTCCGTAGTCATTTGCTAATTCCTCGTGAAAACGTGACAAGACGTGACCAGCTTTATAACAGCCGTATAATTCAAGGCAGCCTTTATAAAGTCACACTGTATTTTAAGAGCATTCCAGTAATAAATTCAATTTACTAGCAACGTAATAAGTGGGTACCTAATTTATTTTATTCGTCTCGAACTTGTTTAGTTGCTTAGACCCAATTTAGGTCTAAAGGTTCTTGTTCTTGTAAAGCTATATTGCCGTCCTTCGAATGAAAACACTTTTGCACTGGTTAATTGTTTAGTTATTCTATCAGAAGGTTCACAACCGTATAATAAAGGATATTGTAAAAAATAAAATATAGCGAACAGAAACTATGGCGATCGGTAGCGAGCGGGCGGGCGGACAGTGCGCTTATTTGGCGCGCGATTAGCACCAACAAACAACAACAACATAGAAGGAAAGCTAGAAGGAAAGAGAGCAAGGGGAAGACCAAGAAGAGCTTACGTTGTGTCTTATAGGGAAGTCAAGGAATTGGCGTTTGATAGACAGGAATGGAAAATGCTACACCGACAAGAGCGTGGCTCTTAAATTGATGACGATGATAGCACCTATAGGTGGCGCGCTTACTTTACTCGCTATAGCTACTTAATAAGTGGTAGTTTTATTATTATTGTTTTTATGATTTTGGTTTGTTTTTCTTTTTATTTTGGTATTTTTTTTTTTGTCTATGTACTTATTGATTTCCGTGTGGTTTCTGTCCTGTGTTAAATGTAATGTACCTGTCTGTCTGTGTCTGTGGTGTCCGGAAGTAATAAATGTTTCTTCCTTTCTTTCTTTCTTTCTTTAAAGACATAAATACGTAAGATCATGCCTATTACCCACTGGGATGGACAGAGAAAACAGAACAATGTTTGTTATATATGTGCACATAACATAATATCACCCGTAATCAGAGGTACATCCTTCGCTAGATGAACTAAGTACTTACGCCTCAACGAACTTTCTGTTCAGAATAACGTATAAAGTGGTGAGCCGTCTGTAATGTTCGAGAGCCAACCGCGAGATTAAAATAATATAATAATATTTTTTACATCTTTTCATTAACATAATGCATCCATTAAGCATATGAAAAACAGACAGTAAAATTGTCTGAACAACAATCGTAAAAGAGAATTTGTTTGCAAACATTAGCATACATTGTAAGGTAGTCAAAGTACTTTTACTACGGCGCCATAAAAACACATGTAGGTATATATACTCCGCCCGTGACTCTGTCTGTGGACCATTCTGATATTCAGTAGTCTTTGTCAAAGAGGTTTAAAAAAAATACAGGTGCCATGCAATACTTGTGTTTCCCTTTGTATGGGACGGAGTTACATACAAAAGTCAGCTCTAATGGTTTAGACTGACTTAATGATGATAGTAATATAAAGGAAACATAAATAAATAAAATCAATAAAGCCCCGTATCCATAATATCCATTAACTCCTACAAAATACTGCAGTTGATTAAAATGTCTGGGGACGTATTGGCTTGGGCCCTACGCACGCCTTCCAAAAGTCCGGCACTCCATAGGCCCGATTATGACAACGACATACAAATAAATAAAAATAATTAAATAACAATAAAAAAATAAGAATAATTATCGTCTTCCTGGCGTTATATCGTTTTTATGAGGTCCGCGTAACAATTAAAAATTTATAGCGCGCCAATCTTTAAATTCCCCTCCGCCGCACACTTCACACCTGACAAAGACCTTGTATAGAATAGACGGATAATATTTTAGAGTGACGATCAAACTATCACAGCTCTCTTTCTTCCCTATGGCAACAATCTCTGTGGAAAAAAGAAACAAACATAGACAAACACCGCTGTCTAGAACGTCAGTATTTACCGTTTTGAGATGTTGTGGTAGTCAGCTGGATACCAAACCTCCCGTTAGTTTTTTGGTGTTTTGGGACGTTATTTTAACTTTTTATATAAACAATCTGTGAAATAGTTATTCATTATGAACCATGGCTTGCGTAGCTATTGGTTGTGAGAGTAGAATGGGTGTTATAATGGAGAACGATCAAACAATGTCTCACCATGGGTAAGTTATCGACCACATAATACATGTTTGTGTGCAAGAAATACATTACCTGGTCTGGTTTTTGTAAAGTTTATTGAGCCCTAAACACGATGCAGATGCATATTTTCAGCAAAGCCGTCCCATTTGTACAAATAATTGATTTCACATTTTACGTTAATCAGCTTTGACAGATCATGTACCCAAAGTATTATAAGTAGTGTTGTCCTTTGATGTCGATAACATAATATTATGTTTTAATGTATCATCTACATGTGTTATTCTATTCTCGTTTAATTTATTTTTCGACCTGTTTCCGATTTGTATGAAGATTACATAAATATATTGTATTTTCCAGATTTTCTAAATATCCTAATTTACGTAACCAGAAATTAAGAAACAATTGGATTCAGACCATGAAACGAGATGATTCTCTCTTCTGAAGGACGCCTTCTCCTTATTTAAGCCTGTGCTAATTACATTTCGATGTATCTTGCTTTCTATCGAGCAGGATACCAAACAAAAATATTACATAGAGATGCAGTACCAACAATATTCACTCACATATCTCACATAAGGTGAGTTTAAGTTTAGTTATAAGTTTGTAGATGAATTTGCAGCTATTTCGTTTTTGTATTCTACATTACCATGGAAAAAATAATTCAATACAATACAAATATTCTCTATTGCACAAAATAATTAGTATGAATAACTATTTTTGTAAGTACCTGTGATTATTCCTTCTATGTGCAATGTGTAAACATGTAATTCTTGTGTATTTGTGTGCTCCACGTTAATATGTGCCATTCTTGCAGGTAAAGTTATAACGACCAGAGCCGACACTGTACACTTCTAAAGAAAGTGAACATGAGGAAAAATTTTTTTACCACCAAAAATCGGAATTGTTAAGTGCTTCGTGGTCATTGTATCCTAACTATATTGAATAAAAATCTTATAAAGAAGTATTTGCTTTTATTATTTACTAGAAGGTCTAGAAGGTCGAAGTTATTTTGAATCTGTGAGCACACCGTACGGTTCTTCATAGGTATCTATCTATTTGGGAACGAATAGGTATCGTTTTGATTAAAATACTTGTTATCCACTCCGATATGGATACAAGGGCCTTGTTTCTGCATTTAATCACTCAATTTGTATGCACAAAGTTTTAGATCTTGGCCTAAAATAATATCGATAAAGACATAGAACATCCCTAGTGGTCGTGACACAAAATATATACAAATAAGTACGTTTCTATAACAAACCCGCTACGCAAGTACAAAAGGCGTTACGACGATAGTATATTTATCTCTTTTTAACTTATGACGGCTCACATGAGTGCGAAAAACAAAACCTATGTTTTTCTTTCGTCTTAAATATGCTCCGTCTATTCTATACAAGGTCTTTGACACCTGAGGTCGCACCCTCCAATCCGCGCGGCCCGCGTGCTGCACGCTGATTGGACGGCGCGAGATTCGGCTTCCCGCATGATTCCGTATTTGAACGTGCTAGAGAATGGTCGACTCTATTTTGTTATAATTTCCTATTATCCGTAATTTCCTAATGTTCTGTGAGAGACTGCGTTAATAATATTGTTTGACGCTAAGTTAGAATCACTAGTGGTACTGTAAAATGTACATCTCGTTTGATAATAAACGCGGATCTTTCGTATCTCCACATGAACTGTTTCATTCTGCCACCCTGGAAAGACCGTGAGGAAGTTCACGCACCCCGAACTCTACCGACACAGAGCACCGTGTCACAAAACATAATCAATTAAGAATTAATTCATTTTTAAAGAAGAATCTTTATTGTAACACTTTTATACATCATTGGTCTTTGTACGGTCCACAATACCATTATCTTATCTACGTCACTCGAACCGCATATCTAAGAACACCTCACCCGCACAAACTTCAGCGATTCAACCTCACACCATCATACATCGAAATCGGCAGAAATTCATGAGCTAGCCACTCGGTCCCACCCCACGATCGAGTAGGCACGAACATTCTACTTGAGAAATTCAAACCATTACCTCTGTCATAAGCGGTAACTTGAGATCGAGAGAACAGGGCCGTGAAGATGCAAGGCTTTGTGTACTTTATAGGCTGCATTTTGGAACGCATATAAAGGAAAAAGAATATTATTACAAAATGACTAAAAAATAAACTAGGATTAAAATATAATTTGTGTCACAAATGAAGTTTCGCGGCCGCGGCGCTTTTATCCCAGACTCTGCATAGAATTATTATGGCTTGTCAATTAGTTTCATTAAAATACATCGACTTGGCCTAACCTAACCTAGTCTATGTTGACTTACGTTTCCTAATAGCACTGTTTATTACATATCATTTATTGTCATGTGTATAAATGTCTAGATAAGCCCATTTCTGTAATTATCTAGTTTTGTGCATTTGTATCTGTTTGGATGTAACATATCATAATGCTGACAGGCGATTTTCATATCGCTTATATCATATCAAAGACTGTGGCGGACCTAACCAGTTGACAAGCTAGTTCCGCCCGCATGCAACAGATGGCGCCACTATCTAATAATGCAGTCCTGAAACGCGCAAGCAAAGTTTACACAGCGCGATGCATAATATACAAGTTCCAACATGATACCGCTGGATCGTTGATCACTAGTCACACTACCAACTTGTGGCTGGGGGTACTATGCTCTGTTCGGTACCCTGAAAACATCGGTTGGCGGCAGCACACCTTCACCGCCAAAAAACTGACATTCGTATAGAACGGACACTCCGCCCCGCACCAATATATTTCGGTGCCGAGCTAGATTTACCTCACCCCCGGTTGGGTCTTACTGTAAAGGAGCTCGCGCGATTAGGCGCCTCACGGCTAGAACGAAACTTCATGAAGTTTCCGAGCTCAGTTAATGATCCGTCATGCTAGAAAGGAGACAAACTCAGTATCACACGACATGTCCCTGGAAAGAGGAGCAGCCGAACGAATGCTGTTTTTCTGCGCTCCCAGTTCAACAAAAAAGGCAACGACTAACGTAAAAGATTTATAAGTTAAATGGCCGACTCGGCAGGGGAACGCCTAGGTAAACATCCGTCTTTAAATTGAAAACGTATATGAAAACGTATACGAAAGGCCAGGTCGAGAGTACTCTAAACCGGCGAGCATGTGAAGAGTTTGATGAGAATGGTAAAAATGGAAACGTCGAGCCGTGGGAGCCATGGTTGCCCAGTTGGTAGAACGCTTGCCTCTCACTTTGAGGTCGCAAGTTCGAATCCCAGGCCTAAACAGATGATTGTCGAATTTGTTTTCGAATTCATGTTTGGGTTTTAAATGATTATCACATGCTCAGTGATGAAGGAAAACATGATCAACCCCACATTTTCTAGAAATGCATTTTTCGGAGGTATGTTACCTATCCTGTATTGAGCTGATTTTCCCTTCGCGGGTTGGAAAATCAGACAGGCAGTGGCATATAAAAAACCGGACCTAATCTTCAGGTTAGGTAAGCGGACCTCGTGAAAAACGAGACAATGCTAGGGAGATGATCATGGCAGGAAAAGGAAACGATGCGTCAGGTTCGTGATAATGTTGTTTGCCGCGAGGGCTGCTTTCCCGGCTCTGTGCGTAGCAAGTGAGTACTATAAATAAATAAAAAACTTGTAATTTATAAATTGCAATGTATCAATTGAATTATAAAATTTTAAATTTCGAATTTAATATTTTTAATTTTCGAATTTTATGTAGGTATGTTATGTATATGTGCAAAAATGTATAATAATTATTATGAGTAATAATCGTGGAAATCATTCCGAAATAAAAGAATACAAGATGGATAATTGTCAATTGCATTGGGTGATAAGCTAATTCCTTGTTGCCATAGATTCATCATATACATCTTCCGACTTCGTATCAACAGTGGCTGTTAGTTGTCTTTGATTATATATGGCTCTGGTTCCCCGTTGGGGATTGCGGAAGTTAGTTCATGTATGTTTTATAATTACAAGATAGATAAACAAACAACTCTACGCAAGTTTTCATACAATTTCTGAGAGTCGTTAAATCACCGTGTCTACCAATTTTACAACCTATAACGTCTAATAACTGCGTATGCGATGTTTACTGTCTCGCGAAGAGCTTTATCATCGGAGAACTGAGGGGCCGTTTACCGCCTTAGTGGATTGCGATATTGATTTTATATCCATACTAATATTATAAATGGGAAAGTGTGTGTGTGTCTGTCTGTTTGTTGGTCCCTCTTTTACCCTACATAACCAAACACACCGTAAAGAACCAAATCCCCATTCATTATCCTTCCATTGTATTCTATCTTTCTTTCTTATCAATCTTACGTTCCTATACGTATAATACGTATATAAAAACAAAACCCAAAATTCAAAGCATTGACAAAAAAAGGAAATGTAAAAACATATAAAATGGTTAAAAAATGTTCCGCGAGGAGTTGTTTATACTTATCTATGTTATGATAAAACAGTAAGAAACTAAGAATATAAATAACAACAACTTAAACTCCCATTCAATAAGCCCCAAAACCGTTTAAATCACTTTACATTCAATTCCAACAAATAAACGCACAACAGGAACGATTTGCTCCATAAAAATGTCCATTACACACATAATAACGAACACACTGGTTTCCCGTGATAGGTTTTCTTCCAAGCTTTAACTTTTCCATTTTAAGTTGGCTTCCGTTGGCGACGACCCAAACTGGGTTCACTTACATCTCGGAATTTTATTTAACAAGCCTTATTCAAAACCGAAGCGCAGAGTTTGATCAGCGGCCAAGAGTAATCTCCACCTGAAAGGTCCGCAATTCACGTCCCGGCTTGGCACGGATTCTTAAACTGTCCCCAGGTTATAACGGACGGGATGCCATTCGGAACTCACTCGAAAGTCGCGTCTAAACTCACTGATTAACAACGTAACAAAGCATCACGCATGTATCCCTGAAGCCGGGTCTGCATGACAACCGCACCGCGTGAATTAAGGTATAGATAATTGAGACACAGACTCCGGGAGACACGACACGTTTATTCAAGAGAACGTAGTGTAAAGAACATCTTAGAGCTAGTTACTTATGTTTATATACTGACCTAATGCAATAATAAATTGCTTACATCTAAAATCTTAAACTAGGTTATTGCAACAACATACAATTTCTTAATCTATTTCTTACATGTAAAGTAGATTCCTTAACTCGCGCGCCGCGCATTATACCGAGCGCTTGGACCAATAAACGATGCGAATGCTATCTACGTAGATGGACGTCAAACGGCTATTGGTCGAAGCGCTCAATATAATTCGCGCCGCGCGCGGCGCGGTTGTCATGCAGACCCGGCTGGGGTAGGCAGAGGTGTATAGTACACCGAGCTGTCGCTTTTAAATAGGGGACGAGCTTA